>NC_140003.1:35134608-35861313 GCF_964263955.1 Coregonus lavaretus | reverse complement strand
AGTAGAGAGTATATATCCACTGTGTATGAGTAGAGACTATCTATCCACTGTGTATGAGTACAAGTATCTATCCACTGTGTGTGAGAAGAGAGTATCTATCCACTGTGTGTGAGTAGAGTAACTATCCACTTTGTGTGAGTAGAGAGTATCTATACATTGTGTGTGAGTAGAGAGTATCTATCCACTGTGTATGAGTAGAGAGTATCTATCCACTGTGTGTAAATATAGAGAATATATCCACTCTGTGTGAGTAGAGAGTATATATCCACTGTGTGTGAGTAGAGTATCTATCCACTGTGTGTGAGTAGAGTATCTATCCACTGTGTGTGAATAGAGAGTATCTATCCACTGTGTGTGAATAGAGTTCATATCCACTGTGTATGAGTAGAGAGTATCTATACACTTTGTGTGAGTAGAGTATATATCCACTGTGTGTGAATAGAGAGTATATATCCATTCTGTGTAGGTAGAGTATATATCCACTGTGTGTGAGTAGAGAGTATCTATCCACTGTGTGTGAATAGAGAGTATATATCCACTGTGTGTGAATAGAGAGTATCTATCACCTGTGTGTGAGTAGAGAGTATATATAAACTGTGTATGAGTAGAGACTATCTATCCACTGTGTGTGAGTAGAGAGTATATATCCACTGTGTGTGAATAGAGAGTATATATCCACTGTGTATGAGTAGAGACTATCTATCCACTGTGTATGAGTAGAGACTATCTATCCACTGTGTGTGAGTAGATAGTATATATCCACTGTGTGTGAATAGAGAGTATATATCCACTGTGTCTGAGTAGAGAGTATCTATACACTTTGTGTGAGTAGAGAGTATCAATCAACTGTGTATGAGTAGAGAGTATCTATCCACTGTGTATGAGTAGAGAGTATATTTCCACTGTGTATGAGTACAAGTATCTATCCACTGTGTGTGAGAAGAGAGTATATATCCACTGTGTGTGAGTAGAGAGTTTATATCCACTGTGTGTGAGTAGAGTATCTATCCACTGTGTGTGAATAGAGAGTATCTATCCACTGTGTGTGAATAGAGAGTTTATATCCACTGTGTATGAGTAGAGAGTATCTATACACTTTGTGTGAGTAGAGTATATATCCACTGTTTGTGAATAGAGAGTATATATCCATTGTGTGTAGGTAGAGTATCTATCCACTGTGTGTGAGTAGAGTATCTATCCACTGTGTGTGAATAGAGAGTATCTATCCACTGTGTGTGAATAGAGTTCATATCCACTGTGTATGAGTAGAGAGTATCTATACACTGTGTGTGAGTAGAGAGTATATATCCAATGTGTGTGAGTAGAGAGTATCTATCCACTGTGTGTGAGTAGAGAGTATATATAAACTGTGTATGAGTAGAGAGTATCTATCCACTGTGTATGAGTAGAGACTATCTATCCACTGTGTGTGAATAGAGAGTATATATCCACTGTGTCTGAGTAGAGAGTATCTATACACTTTGTGTGAGTATAGTATCTATCCACTGTGTATGAGTAGAGAGTATCTATCCACTGTGTATGAGTAGAGAGTATCTATCCACTGTGTATGAGTAGATAGTATCTCTTCACTGTTTGTGCGTAGAGAGTATCCATCCACTGTGTGAGAGTAGAGCGTAGCTATCCACTGTGTGTGATTAGTGTATCTATCCACTGTGTGTGAGCAGAGAGTATCTATCCACTGTGTATGAGTAAAGAGTATCTATCCACTGTGAATGAGTAGAGAGTATATATCCACTGTGTATGAGTAGGAATATCTATCCACTGTGTGTGAGTAGAGAGTATATATCCAATGTGTGTGAGTAGAGAGTATCTATCCACTGTGTGTGAATAGAGAGTATATATCCACTGTGTATGAGTGGAGAGTATCTATCCACTGTGTATGAGTAGGTGTATCTATCCACTGTGTGTGAGTAGAGAGTATCTATTCACTGTTTGTGAGTAGAGAGTATATATCCACTGTGTGTGAGTAGAGAGTATCTATCCACTGTGTATGAGTAGAGAGTATCTATACACTTTGTGTGAGTAGAGTATCTATCCACTGTGTATGAGTAGAGAGTATCAATCCACTGTGTATGAGTAGAGAGTATCTATCCACTGTGTATGAGTAGATAGTATCTCTTCACTGTTTGTGCGTAGAGAGTATCTATACACTGGTTGTGAGTAATGTATATATCCACTGTGTGTGAGTAGAGAGTATCTATCCACTGTGTATGAGTAGAGAGTATCTATACACTTTGTGTGAGTAGAGTATCTATCCACTGTATATGAGTAGAGAGTATCAATCCACTGTTTATGAGTAGAGAGTATCTATCCACTGTGTATGAGTAGAGAGTATCTATTCACTGTTTGTGAGTATAGAGTATCTATCCACTGTGTGAGAGTAGAGAGTATCTACCCACTCTGTGTGAGTAGAGAGTATCTATCCAACTTGTGTGAGTATATTATCTATCCACTGTGTGTGAGTAGAGAGTATCTATCCACTGTGTGTGAGTAGTGTATCTATCCACTGTGTGTGAGTAGAGAGTATATATCCACTGTGTGTGAATAGAGAGTATCTATCCACTGTGTATGAGTAGAGAGTATCTATACACTTTGTGTGAGTAGAGTATCTATCCACTGTGTATGAGTAGAGAGTATCAATCCACTGTGTATGAGTAGAGAGTATCTATCCACTGTGTATGAGTAGATAGTATCTCTTCACTGTTTGTGCGTAGAGAGTATCTATCCACTGTGTGAGAGTAGAGAGTATCTACCCACTCTGTGTGAGTAGAGAGTATCTATCCACTGTGTGTGAGTATAGTATCTATCCACTGTGTGTGAGTAGAGAGTATCTATCCACTGTGTATGAGTAGAGAGTATCTATACACTGTGTGTGAGTAGAGAGTATCTATACACTGTGTATGAGTAGAGTATCTATCCACTGTGTATGAATAGACTCTATATATCCTCTGTGTATGAGTAGAGAGTATCTAGCCACTGTATGAGTAGAGAGTATCTATACACTGTGTGTGAGTAGAGAGTATCTATCCACTGTGTGAGTAGAGAGTATATATCCACTGTGTATGAGTAGAGAGTATCTATCCACTGTGAATGTGTAGAGAGTATCTATCCACTGTGTATGAGTAGAGAGTATCTATCCACTGTGTGTGAGTAGAGTATATATCCACTGTGTATGAGTAGAGAGTATCTATCCGCTGTGTGTGAGAAGAGAGTATCTATACATTGTGTGTGAGTAGAGCATCTATCCACTGTGTATGAGTAGAGAGTATCTATCCGCTGTGTGTGAGAAGAGAGTATCTATACACTGTGTGTGAGTAGAGCATATATCCACTGTGTTTGAATAGAGAGTATCTATCCAATGTGTGTGATTTGAGAGTATCTATCCACTGCGTGTGAGTAGAGAGTATCTATCCACTGTGTATGAGTAGAGAGTATATATCCACTGTGTATGAGTAGGAGTATCTATCAACTGTGTATGTGTAGAGAGTATATATCCACTGTGTTAGTAGAGAGTATCTATCCACTGTGTGTGAGTAGAGAGTATCTATCCACTGTGTGTGAATAGAGAGTATATATCCACTGTGTATGAGTAGAGAGTATATATACACTGTGTGTGAGTAGAGTATCTATCCATTGTGTGTGAGTAGAGTATATATCCATTGTGAATGATTAGAGAGTATATATCCACTGTGTGTGAGTAGAGAGTATCTATCCACTGTGTGTGAGTAGAGAGTATATATCCACTGTGTATGAGTAGAGAGTATCTATCCACTGTGTATGAGTAGAGAGTATCTATCCACTGTGTGTGAGTAGAGAGTATATATCCACTGTGTGTGAATAGAGTATCTATCCAATGTGTGTGATTAGAGAGTATCTATCCACTGCGTGTGAGTAGAGAGTATCTATCCACTGTGTGTGAGTAGAGAGTATCTATCCACTGTGTGTAAGTAGAGAGTATATATCCACTGTGTATGAGTAGAGAGTATATATCCACTGTGTATGAGTAGAGATTATCTATCCATAGTGTGTGAGTAGAGAGTATATATCCACAGTTTGTGAGTAGAGAGTATCTATACACTTTGTGTGAGTAGAGTATCCATCCACTGTGTGTAAATAGAGAGTATATATCCATTGTGTGTAGGTAGAGTATCTATCCACTGTGTGTGAGTAGAGAGTATCTATCCACTGTGTGTGAGTAGAGAGTATCTATCCACTGTGTATGAGTAGAGAGTATCTATACACTTTGTGTGAGTAGAGTATCTATCCACTGTATATGAGTAGAGAGTATCAATCCACTGTTTATGAGTAGAGAGTATCTATCCACTGTGTATGAGTAGAGAGTATCTATTCACTGTTTGCAAGTATAGAGTATCTATCCACTGTGTGAGAGTAGAGAGTATCTACCCACTCTGTGTGAGTAGAGAGTATCTATCGAACTTGTGTGAGTATATTATCTATCCACTGTGTGTGAGTAGAGAGTATCTATCCACTGTGTGTGAGTAGTGTATCTATCCACTGTGTGTGAGTAGAGAGTATATATCCACTGTGTGTGAATAGAGAGTATCTATCCACTGTGTATTAGTAGAGAGTATCTATACACTTTGTGTGAGTAGAGTATCTATCCACTGTGTATGAGTAGAGAGTATCAATCCACTGTGTATGAGTAGAGAGTATCTATCCACTGTGTATGAGTAGATAGTATCTCTTCACTGTTTGTGCGTAGAGAGTATCTATCCACTGTGTGAGAGTAGAGAGTATCTACCCACTCTGTGTGAGTAGAGAGTATCTATCCACTGTGTGTGAGTATAGTATCTATCCACTGTGTGTGAGTAGAGAGTATCTATCCACTGTGTATGAGTAGAGAGTATCTATACACTGTGTGTGAGTAGAGAGTATATATACACTGTGTATGAGTAGAGTATCTATCCACTGTGTATGAATAGACTCTATATATCCTCTGTGTATGAGTAGAGAGTATCTAGCCACTGTATGAGTAGAGAGTATCTATACACTGTGTGTGAGTAGAGAGTATCTATCCACTGTGTGAGTAGAGAGTATATATCCACTGTGTATGAGTAGAGAGTATCTATCCACTGTGAATGAGTAGAGAGTATCTATCCACTGTGTGTGAGTAGAGATTATCTATCCACTGTGTGTGAATAGAGAGTATATATCAACTGTGTATGAGTAGAGAGTATCTATCCACTGTGTGTGAGTAGAGTATATATCCACTGTGTATGAGTAGAGAGTATCTATCCGCTGTGTGTGAGAAGAGAGTATCTATACATTGTGTGTGAGTAGAGCATCTATCCACTGTGTATGAGTAGAGAGTATCTATCCGCTGTGTGTGAGAAGAGAGTATCTATACACTGTGTGTGAGTAGAGTATATATCCACTGTGTTTGAATAGAGAGTATCTATCCAATGTGTGTGATTTGAGAGTATCTATCCACTGCGTGTGAGTAGAGAGTATCTATCCACTGTGTATGAGTAGAGAGTATCTATCCACTGTGTATGAGTAGGAGTATCTATCAACTGTGTATGTGTAGAGAGTATATATCCACTGTGTTAGTAGAGAATATCTATCCACTGTGTGTGAGTAGAGAGTATCTATCCACTGTGTGTGAATAGAGAGTATATATCCACTGTGTATGAGTAGAGAGTATATATACACTGTGTGTGAGTAGAGTATATATCCATTGTGTGTGAGTAGAGTATATATCCATTGTGAATGATTAGAGAGTATATATCCACTGTGTGTGAGTAGAGAGTATCTATCCACTGTGTGTGAGTAGAGAGTATCTATCCACTGTGTGTGAGTAGAGAGTATCTATACACTGTGTGTGAATAGAGAGTATATATCCACTGTGTATGAGTAGAGAGTATATATACACTGTGTGTGAGTAGAGCATATATCCACTGTGTATGAGTAGGAGTATCTATCCACTGTGTGTGAGTAGAGAGTATATATCCACTGTGTATGAGAAGAGAGTATCTATCCACTGTGTGTGAGTAGAGAGTATATATCCACTGTGTGTGAGTAGAGAGTATCTATTCACTGTGTGTGAGTAGAGAGTATCTATTCACTGTGTATGAGTTGGAGTATCTATCCACTGTGTATGTGTAGAGAGTATCTATCCACTGTGTGTGAGTAGAGAGTATATATCCACTGTGTATGAGTAGAGAGTATCTATCCACTGTGTATGAGTAGAGAGTATCTATCCACTGTGTGTGAGTAGAGAGTATATATCCACTGTGTGTGAATAGAGTATCTATCCAATGTGTGTGATTAGAGAGTATCTATCCACTGTGTATGAGTAGAGAGTATCTATCCATTGTGTATGAGTAGATAGTATATATCCACTGTGTATGTGTAGAGAGTATATATCCACTGTGTTAGTAGAGAGTATATATCCACTGTGTGTGAGTAGAGAGTATCTATCCACTGTGTGTGAATAAAGAGTATATATCCACTGTGTATGAGTAGAGAGTATCTATCCACTGTGTGTGAGTAGAGTATATATCCACTGTGTATGAGTAGAGAGTATCTATCCAATGTGTGTGAGTAGAGAGTATATATCCACTGTGTGTTAGTAGAGAGTATCTATCCACTGTGTGTGAGTAGGGAGTATATATCCACTGTGTATGAGTAGAGAGTATCTATCCACTGTGTGTGAGTAGGGAGTATATATCCACTGTGTATGAGTAGAGAGTATCTATCCACTGTGTGTGAATAGAGAGTATCTATCCACTGTGTATTAGTAGAGAGTATCTATCCACTGTGTGTGAGTAGAGAGTATCTATTCACTGTGTGTGAGTAGGATTATCTATCCACTGTGTGTGAGTAGAGTATATATCCACTGTGTGTGAGTAGAGTATATATCCACTGTGTATGAGTAGAGAGTATATATCCACTGTGTATGAGTAGAGAGTATCTATCCACTGTGTGTGAGTAGGGAGTATATATCCACTGTGTATGAGTAGAGAGTATCTATCCACTGTGTGTGAATAGAGAGTATCTATCCACTGTGTATGAGTAGAGAGTATCTATCCCCTGTGTGTGAGTAGAGAGTATATATCCACTGTGTGTGAGTAGAGTATCTATCCACTGTGTGTGAGTAGAGTATATATCCACTGTGTATGAGTAGAGAGTATATATCCACTGTGTATGAGTAGAGAGTATATATCCACTGTGTGTGAGTAGGGAGTATATATCCACTGTTTATGAGTAGAGAGTATCTATCCACTGTGTGTGAATAGAGAGTATCTATCCACTGTGTATGAGTAGAGAGTATCCATCCACTGTGTGTGAGTAGAGAGTATCTATTCACTGTGTGTGAGTAGGAGTATCTATCCACTGTGTGTGAGTAGAGAGTATCTATCCACTGTGTATGAGAAGAGAGTATCTATCCACTGTGTATGAGTAGAGAGTATCTATCCACTGTGTGTGAGTAGAGAGTATCCATCCACTGTGTGTGAGTAGAGAGTATCTATCCACTGTGTGTGAGTAGGAGTATCTATCCACTGTGTGTGAGTAGAGAGTATCTATCCACTGTGTATGAGAAGAGAGTATATATCCACTGTGTATGAGTAGAGAGTATCTATCCACTGTGTGTGAGTAGAGAGTATCTATCCTCTGTGTTTGAGTAGGGAGGTTGTATACCGTGGCCTTGAGGGACATTATTCTGTTTCTCTCCTGAAGCCTGTTATTTTCAAAGCCAGATTCAGCCGTGGTTCTGAATACTGAATTATCTATTGTGTCATTACACCGGCCACCATGAGTAATGCAATAACACAGGATGCCTGGAGAAGACAAAGGTGAAGTGTGTGTGAGTTAGGAATCTGGCTTTGAAAATCTGTGTGTGTGTGTGTGTGTGTGTGTGTGTGTGTGTGTGTGTGTATGTGTGTGTGTGTGTGTGAGTGTATGTGTGCGTGTGTGTGCCTATGTGTATCCACACAGCCTTGGTATCTCACGGTCACAGTGTGGGGGGATACGTCAACATCTTATTTACCAGATGCATCTCTCTCCTCAGTCGCCACACAGACACAGAGAGTAGCTGTGAGCCCAGAAGTATTATCTCTGAGCCTTTCATCTGCAAATACAGCAATTTCTCGCCTCATGAAGCACCCGGGCATTCTCTCCTTCGTAATAAGTCTGTAGTCCGCGTTCACATTTTAATAACTTAGCATTCTCATGCCAGCAATATAAAGAGTCATCAAACAACAGCACTCACACACACTCGCACAATACCCCGCCACACACACGCACACACAGACACACGTATGCACACACATACACACACACACACACACACACACACACACACACACACCCTGAGGTACAGTTTCTGCTGCTACGCTGCTACCCTAAGTACAGAATAAGGACTGAGACTTGAGATGATGAGTGAAGACCACCACACCAATACACTGCATAACTAAACAATCCCCTAGACCGCCTTAAGACATTGTACTAGCGGCCCACCCTAACATTCCCACTTGGTCTGTCAACAGGCTGTATATTACCAGGGCAATTACCCTTAAAGAACAGATGTCCTTATAATGCCTCTTCCACATACTCCACAGCCACATTCTACACACTCTGGCCTATACTCAGTCTTCTCAATGCCAGAGCTCACCATTGAGAGAGGTCATGGATCCAATAACGACCCACACAAAGGGCCTGATTTCAGCAGGCAATGACAGGGGCAGCACTATGAGGTCAGCAGAGGGCCTGGAGGTAGAGTTTCCACTGTGACTAACGTGGCAGACAGTCGTACTGATAGTGATGATGACTGTCTGGACATGTAATGACAATGTAGACTGTAGTAGAGTAGAGGCTCACTTAGTTAACCCTGCAGTCTACCTCCAAGGTCTAGACAGAGTGCTACAACCCTGCAAAACTTCAACTCCAAAACTAACCCCTTCCAAATCATGACCCATAATATTACTCCAAACACTAGGATAATCCTGAAAAGAAAAGTAATTCCAAAGTAGCCTAACTCCTGAAAATCTTTGGAATTCCAGAGTAATTCCTGAAAATCTTTGGAATTCCAGAGTAATTCCTGAAAATCTTTGGAATTCCAGAGTAATTCCTGAAAATCTTTGGAATTCCAACGTGTTTTCCACAATCTAACCCCAGAATCTGCAATGACATGCAACCCAATCCTAAACCCTACTTTACACAGCAACTTTGAAATACATTACTGACACGTGACATCTAGACCCACTTAGAGCAGGTCAACATGAGAACGTCCCAAATACACAACATCCAACCAGGTGCTCAACAGCTGCCAAATGAGGTAAGGTGCTGACCCGTACACCTGGTGTGTGTGTATGTGTGTGTGTGTGTGTGTGTTTGTGTGTGTATGTGCATGCCTGTGTGTGACAGTACTAACTGTGTGTAGTTTCAAGACACCTCATCTCCCATCACTTTAGTTCAGTGTTTACTCAGGCTTTACTGTGTGAGACCCACCCGGGTGAGTGTTATCACACACACACACACACACACACACACACACACACACACACACCTACTGATCCACTTATAGTTATCCCAGCTGTCTAGTAACTCTGCTTGTTACCCATGGCGCCAAGAAAAACAATGAGCATTCTCATCTACATGCAACACTATCACTATCACAGAGAGAGGAAATTCACAGGATATAGAAGACACATACATAGTGAAACTACAGTATCAAAGATACATATCTGTGCTTGTTTTAGTTGGCCTACAAATCATGATGATAAAATAATGTTCTGTGTGAGCATTATAATCTACAAATGGATTTGGAAGAAGCTCTTGCAATTAAAATGTAATGGTCCCTGTAGCAGTTTAATTGAACTAACTGGCTAGGCCTAATTGTCTCCATAATTAAGTCTCATGTTGTGCATTGTGCCTTGGATAATGCCACATTAAATTCTCTCATGGAAAAAAAAACGTTGGACCATCATGAAGAATATACACTACATGACCATGAGTGTGGACACCTGCTCGTCAAACATCTCATTCCAAAATCACGGGCATTAATATGGAGTTGGTCCCCCTTTGCAGCTATAACAGCCTCCACTCTTCTGGGAAGGTTTTCCACTAGATGTCGGAACATTGCTGCAGGGTCTTGCTTCCATTCAGCCACAAGAGCATTAGTGAGGTCGGGCACTGATGTTGGGCGATTGGGCCTGGCTCGCAGTCAGCGTTACAATTCATCCCAAAGGTGTTCAATAGGGTTGAGGTCAGGGCTCTGTGCAGGCCAGTCAAGTTCTTCCACACCGATCTCAACAAACCATATTTTTATAGACCTTGCTTTGTGCACGGGGGCATTGTCATGCTGAAACAGGAAAGAGCCTTCCCCAAACTGTTGCCACAAAGTTGGAAGCACAGAATCGTCTAGAATGTCATTGTATGCTGTAGTGTTAAGATTTCCCTTCACTGGAACTAAGGGGCATAGCCCCAGACCATTATTCCTCCTCCACCAAACTTTACAGTTGGCACTATGCATTCGTTTTCTTGGCGTCCGCCAAACCCAGATTCGTCCGTCGGACTGCCAGATGGTGAAGCATGATTCATCACTCCAGAGAACACTTTTCCACTGCTCCAGAGTCCAATGTCGGCGAGCTTTACACCACTCCAGCCAACGCTTGGCATTGCGCATGGTGATCTTAGGCTTGTGTGCGGCTGCTCTGCCATGGAAACCCATTTCATGAAGCTCCAGACTAACAGTTCTTGTGCTGACTTTGCTTCCAGAGGCAGTTTGGAACTCGGTAGTGAGTGTTGCAACCGAGGACAAATTGTTTGTATGCGCTACGCGCATCAGCACTCGGCGGTCCCATTCTGTGAGCTTGTGTGGACTACCACTTCGCGGCTGAGCCGTTGTTTTTCCTAGACGCTTCCACTTCACAATAACAGCACTTACAGTTGACCAGGGCAGCTCTAGCAGGGCAGAAATTTGACAAACTGACTTGTTGGAAAGGTGGCATCCTATGACGGTGTCACTTTGAAAGTCACTGAGATCATAAGTAAGGCCATTATACTGCCAATGTTTGGCTATGGAGATTCCATGGCTGTGTGCTCGATTTTATAAACTTGTTAGCAACGGGTGTGGCTGAAATAGCCGAATCCACTAATTTGAAGTGGTGTCCACATACTTTTGGTGATGTAGTGTATCTAAAATTAATCAATAAGACTATAATTATTACATTTATCACAAATATAAGTAGACTAGCCTACATTTTAAGTGATTCAGCTGTGCCATTATGTGGCTGAACAGCCTAAAAGCACCAAACAATAAAGCCGGTAAAGGGAACAGAGCCTTTCCTGTTTAATATCGGAGTAGCCTAACCTATGACAATCGTTTCGCATTGATCACAAGTGAACAAAACAATCTGAAGTCCAACTGTTACCTCGGTTTGACAGAGCGCTACCGCCAGCAGCACAAGGAAGGGGACACTTCGCAACATCTGGGAAGAGAAAGAGGCAAGGAAGAGAGAAAGGAGAAAGGACAATAAACGCATGTTATAGGTTAATGTCAAGTAAAATTGTTAAATAATCAAGGAATAAAGACCAATATTTCATCTATTTTTTATGGCAATTATTCTATACCCTTCTGGAAAGCGGCATCGTTCAGGCTTCTGCTGTGAGGAGGAGGGCGTTGAATGTGTGCTGGTAACAGAGGCGATAGAGAGGTCTGTGATTTCAGGAGCGCTGAGGAATTCGTGGTCTAGTCTCTCCCCCCGCTATGACGTGGCCAATGAAAAGAAAATGTCCTGAGCCCAAGAACGTATACCGATAGAACATTCCCAATCCAAGGTCCAAGGGAGACCAGGTACATCTTGCGGACCCGAAGAATTCACCCCTACTGACAGTAATGTCTATAGGAGAATGTGGCAGTTTGTTCCTATGTTCTAAAACCGGGATTCCCATCTTTACACCGTACAGTACTTTTTTTGAGAACATGAGAGAAAACTTGCTCACAGTTAGACCTATCTGGCTTATGGTTGCGGTTTATTGTTCGTTTGTGTTTTGTGCTTTGTCAGATGAGCAAATAGCCGTGGGGACATTACAAAGTGTTTGCGCCATGTATAATTGCAGCCTGGTCTCATAGACTAGACGTGACATAATAAAGATATCCGACATACTCAAAGAAGTATGATATTTTATGTGTGGTATGGTTACATAAGACAGTTGACTTTTTTTGGCGTCCTGACCAAATTCACATAGAAATGTAAGTTATAGATCTGTCATTCTCAGTGAAAGCAAATCTAAAAAGCGGTAGATCTGTTCTATATGTGCTATTTCTATACTTCCCAGTCTTAAGTTTCATTTTTGTTTTTACTTTCGGTTTTGTACACCAGCTTCAAACAGCTGAAAATACAATAATTTTGGTTATGGAAAATATATTTCACAGCGGTTTAGATGGTACAATGATTCTCTACACTATACTTGCTTGTTTTGCCAACTATTCGAATTTCATCACCCAGGAAATGGTGGAGCGATTTCTGCATAGTGCATCTTTACGGCAAAAACTAAAGGAGCGTGGTTGGTCGGGGTGGATGGGTAGGTGTATAACGCAAATGTCTAGCAACCTAATCGTTGTTTGTTCAAATCTCATCATGGACAACTTTAGCATTTTAGCAACTTTGCAACTACTTGCTACTTTTTTAGCTACTTTGCAAATACTTAACATGTTAGCTAACCGTTCCAACCCTAACCTTTTAACCTAACTCCTAACCTTAACCCCTAACCCTAAACCCTAGCCCAGGTAACATTTCATATCACACAAATTGTAATTCGTAACATATCATACGAAATGGATCATGGACATCCAGAAAATTAATACATAACAAACGAAACGTAACATATCATACTAAATGGAATGTCTCGAATTTACTTACAGAATAATATGAAATGCTCTGAGACCAGGTTGATAATTCCAATCTTTCATTAGGCCTAACATTGTTCCACCAATAACACACTATTGGTAGTTTGTTGTAACCGAGTATTGGTGCTAAACCGTGTTATTGGAAGCTAGCTTGCTAGTTAGCTATGGCGTCATAGGATATGGTGCCCTGGGCGGTTTTCATGGAAGAATACTGTACCAAGTTAGCTAGCTGAATAAACTAAGTTAGAGTCTATTCCTAGAAAACATTGAACCGCTGTAGTTTACAACAATTATAATTTCTAAAGTGGAAGTTGGGAGAGTTATATTTGAGTGTTTCAGTGAAACGTAAGTGAGGGAGGCCCCGCTCTCTCGCTTTCCCAGATGTTTAGTTAATTTCATTCCGATCTCCTTTGCATTATTGTAGCCTTTTCTGTAGCCTATCAACTATGTGTCTGTCTATCCCTGTTCTCTCCTCTCTGCACAGGCCATACAAACGCTTCACACCGCGTGGCTGCTGCCACTCTAATCTGGTGGTCCCTGCGCACACGACCCACGTGGAGTTCCAGGTCTCCGGCAGCCTCTGGAACTGCCATTCTGCGGCCAACAAGGCAGAGTTCATCTCAGCCTATGCTACCCTCCAGTCCCTCGACTTCTTGCCGCTGACGGAAACATGGATTACCACAGAAAACACTGCTACTCCTACTGCTCTTTCCTCGTCTGATCATGTGTTCTCGAATACCCCGAGAGCATCTGGTCAGTGCGGCGGTGGCACAGGAATCCTCATCTCTCCCAAGTGGACATTCTCTCTTTTTCCACTGACACATCTGTCTATCTCCTCATTTGAATTCCATGCTGTCACAGTCACTAGCCCATTCAAGCTTAACATCCTTGTCATTTATCACCCTCCAGGTTCCATTGGAGAGTTCATCAATGAGCTTGACGCCTTGATACGTTCCTTTCCTGAGGATGGCTCACCCCTCACAGTTCTGGGTGACTTCAACCTCCCTACGTCTGCCTTTGACCCATTTCTCTATGCCTCCTTCTTTCCACTCCTTTCCTCTTTTGACCTCACCCTCTCACCGTCCCCCCCTACTCACAAGGCAGGCAATACGCTTGACCTCATCTTTACTAGATGCTGTTCTTCTACTAATCTCACTGCAACACCCCTCCAAGTCTCCGACCACTACTTTGTATCCTTTTCTCTCTCGCTCACCTCCAACACTACTCACTCTGCCCCTACTCAGATGGTAATGTGTCGTCGCAACCTTCGCTCTCTCTCTCCCGCTACTCTCTCCTCTTCCATCCTATCATCTCTTCCCTCTGCTAAATCCTTCTCCCTCCTCTCCTCCCTTTCTGCATCTTTTGACTCTCTATGTCCCCTATCCTCCCGGCCGGCTCGGTCCTCCCCTCCTGCTCCGTGGCTTGACGACTCATTGCGAGCTCACAGAAGAGGGCTCCGGGCAGCCGAGCAGAAATGGAGGAAAACTAGACTCCCTGCAGACCTGTCATCTTTTCACTCCCTCCTCTCTACATTCTCTTCCTCTCTTTCCGCTGCTAAAGCCACGTTCTACCACTCTAAATTTCAAGCCTCTGCCTCTAATCCTAGGAAGCTTTTGCCACCTTCTCCTCCCTGCTGAATCTTCCTCCTCCTCCTCCCTCCTCCCTCTCTGTGGATGACTTCATCAACCATTTTGAAAAGAAGGTTGACAACATCCGATCCTCATTTATTAAGTCAAATGACACCGCTGGTCCTGCTCACACTGCCCTACCCTATGTTTTGACTTCTTACTCCCCTCTCTCTCCAGATGAAATCTTGTGACTTGTGACGGCCGGCCGCCCAACAACCTGCCCGCTTGACCCTATCCCCTCCTCTCTTCTCCAGACCATTTCCGGAGACCTTCTCCCTTACCTCACCTCGCTCATCAACTCATCCTTGACCGCTGGCCATGTCCCTTCCGTCTTCAAGAGAGCGAGAGTTGCACCCCTCCTCAAAAAACCTACACTCGATCCCTCCGATGTCAACAACTACAGACCAGTATCCCTTCTTTCTTTTCTCTCCAAAACTCTTGAGCGTGCCGTCTCTAGCCAACTCTCCTGTTGATCCAAACCAGTCAGGTTTCAAGACTGGTCATTCAACTGAGACTGCTCTTCTCTGTGTCACGGAGGCTCTCCGCACTGCTAAAGCTAACTCTCTCTCCTCTGCTCTTATCCTTCTAGACCTATCTGCTGCCTTTGATACTGTGAACCATCAGATCCTCTTCTCCACCCTCTCCGAGTTGGGCATCTCTGATGCTGCTCACTCTTGGATTGCATCCTACCTGACAGGTCGCTCCTACCAGGTGGCGTGGCGAGAATCTGTCTCCGCACCACGTGCTCTCACCACTGGTGTCCCCCAGGGCTCAGTTCTAGGCCCTCTCCTATTCTCTCTATACACCAAGTAACTTGGCTCTGTCATATCCTCACATGGTCTCTCCTATCATTGCTACGCAGATGACACACAATTAATTTTCTCCTTTTCCCCTTCTGATAACCAGGTGGTGAATCGCATCTCTGCATGTCTGGCAGACATATCAGTGTGGATGTCGGATCACTGCCTCAAGCTGAACCTCGGCAAGACGGAGCTGCTCTTCCTCCCGGGGAAGGACTGCCCGCTCCATGATCTCGCCATCACGGTTGACAACTCAATTGTGTCCTCCTCCCAGAGTGCAAAGAACCTTGGCGTGACCCTGGACAACACCCTGTCGTTCTCCGCTAACATCAAAGCGGTGACCCGGTCCTGCAGGTTCATGCTCTACAACATTCGCAGAGTACAACCCTACCTTACACAGACAGCGGCACAGGTCCTAATCCAGGCACTTGTCATCTCCAGTCTGGATTACTGCAACTCGCTGTTGGCTGGGCTCCCTGCCTGTGCCATTAAACACCTACAACTTATCCCGAATGCTGCAGCCCGTCTGGTGTTCAACCTTCCCAAGTTCTCTCATGTCACCCACTCCTCCGCACACTCCACTGGCTTCCAGTTGTGGCTCGCATCTACTACAAGACCATGGTGCTTGCCTACGGAGCTGTGAGGGGAACGGCACCTCCTTACCTTCAGGCTCTGATCAGACCCTACACCCAAACAAGGGCACTACGTTCATCCACCTCTGGCCTGCTAGCCCCCCTACCTCTACGGAAGCACAGTTCCCGCTCAGCCCAGTCAAAGCTATTCGCTGCTCTGGCACCCCAATGGTGGAACAAGCTCCCCCACAACGCCAGGACAGCGGAGTCACTGACCACCTTCCGGAGACACTTGAAACCCTACCTCTTTAAGGAATACCTGGAATAGTATACAAGTAATCCTTCTACCCCCCCATCCCCCACCCCCCCATAAAAACTCCTGAGTGGTGCAGTGGTCTAAGGCATTGCATCGCAGTGCTAGCTGTGCCACTAGAGATCCTGGTTCGAGTCCAGTCGCTGCCGGCCGCGACCGGGAGACCCATGGGTGTTGCACAATTGGTCCAGCGTCGTCCAAGGTAGGGGAGGGTTTGGCCGGCAGGGATGTGGGTTCGTTTCCCACGGGGGGCCAGTATGAAAAAATAAAAATAAAATAAACATGTATGCATTCACTAACTGTAAGTCGCTCTGGATAAGAGCGTAGGCTAAATGACTTAAATGTAATTTAAAAAATATATTTAAAAAAAAGTGGTTGTCCCACTGGCTATCATAAATTGAATGAACCAATTTGTAAGTCGCTCTGGATAAGAGCGTCTGCTAAATTATGTAAATGTAATACCAATCTCTACCTGTGCAAATGTTTAGTTAATTTGGCCCTCTCACATTGTGTGGAGCACATCCAGAAGAAGTTACAAACATCACTTTCATAACCAGTGATTTTCATAAAAGTGGTTTTATCTATGGCGTTCTTTCTAATCTTCACTCTCTCTTTCCATCCTTCCTCCACCCATAGGATGAGATTGGACCCCTTGCTGAAAGAGAAGTGTTTAGAAATGTATGCCTACATGTTTTTAAATATTCCAAGATAACAAAGCCTCAGTGCATCCTTCAAGCTTAAACAAATTAAATTGTGATTAGAAAGGACGGTCTTCTCCGTCTGGCTTAGCAACAAAAGATTACACACCCTTAAAATCGGAATTTAAATAATAATATAATAATAATAATAATATGCCATTTAGCAGACACTTTTATCCAAAGCGACTTACAGTCATGTGTGCATACATTTTTACGTATGGGTGGTCCTGGGGATCGAACCCACTACCCTGGCGTTACAAGCGCCATGCTCTACCAATTCAGCTACAGAGGACAAATAAGATGAAGGATGAATCTTTCCAGTGTATGTCATAAATTATAGATGATCCTATCCCTCTAAGGATATACACTGAGTATACAAAACATTAAGAACACCTGCTCTTTCCATGACATAGACTGACCAGGTGAATCCAGGTGAAAGCTATGATCCCTTATTGATGTCACTTGTTAAATCCACGTAAATCAGTGTAGATGAAGGGGAGGAGACAGGTTAAAGAAGGATTTTTAAGCCTTGAGACAATTGAGACATGGATTGTATGTGTGCCATTCAGAGGGTGAATGGGCAAGACAACACATTTAAATGCCGTTGAACAGGGTATGGTAGTCGGTGCCAGGCGCACCGGTTTGTGTCAAGAACTGCCACGCTACTGGGTTTTTCACGCTCAACAGTTTCCCTTGTGTATCAACAATGGTCCACCACCCAAAATATATCTAGCCAACTTGAAACAACTGTGGGAAGCTTTGGAGTAAAAATGGGCCAGCATCCCTTTGTAACTCTTTATACACCTTGTAGAGGAAGGTGTTCCTAATGTTTGATATACTCAGTGTATATACAGTGGCGGCTCCTGAAAAAATTCTCAGGGGGGGCAATTTTTCTGATGATTTAGGTGACCTACACACATTTTAAAAAAGATATGTCCAGCAACAACATGAAGACAGGGGCAGCATATAAGTCAATACCAGAAGCATTTATTGACTGATCTCAAAAGTGTTGGCTTACAAAAGCAAAATAAGTTATCACAGTAAAAATAATCAAGGGTGTTCTTTCACATTCCTCAACACTGCATAAACAATATGCATTTCCATAAAACACCTCATCTAATTGTGCCACAAAGTTGACAAGTCCAAGAAAAATACCAGGGTTGGTGGAGCCCTCAGTTTCATCTTTGCCTCGCAAAGCTAACTCAAACACTCCGCAAAACTTCACACACTGGATTAGCCGGCTGAGGATGTGGCGGTTCTTGCTAACCTCATCGTTGTGGCGGCGGACAGCTAGCCTGTATCTCTCATCCAGTTGAGTGGCAATGTTCACTCTCCCCAAAGCAGACAATCTCAAACAGCTATCCATGTGGGTCTTTGACAGCTCATGTTTCTTAATCTTTTCTGAAAGATGGTGCATGTCCGTTACACCAGTCGCTGTCCAAGCGGTGCTGTCTGCCGTGTCGCCTTCAGGGTGAAAGAGTAAGCAGGGGTAGCAGAAGACTGCATTAGCTACATCGCAGCCTGCTAGCCAGGTTTTTCGTTCGTACCAATTTTTGGAAAATCCTCGGGTGTAGGACTTTCCCCCTTTAGTAGAAACCTGTTGAATTATTAAATTTGGTCTGGGAGGTCCTAATTGTTTCGTTGCCAATTTATCTTGATTTGTTCGCCGACAAAAAGGAACTTCTTTCAAAGAGACAATCGAGTTGCACTGAACGCTAGCCATCTTGACAGTAGTACGTGAATTGATTGACGCTGCTACCCGCTCTTTTCTTAGTTACGTTCATGGTTATGTTACGTATGACGAAAGCGCGTAAGTGCAAGCCCTCCCGGAACACATAGAGATTGTATTGAAAGCTCTGATATTTGAAAAAAAAAGATTTTACATGAGAGTCTATGAGAGACTTCTGGGGCGATTTTCAACCTGACTGAAATCGCCCCAAAAGGGGCGGGGCCATTTGAAGCACAACTTTAGCCTGATTGGACATTTAGTGGCAGATCAGACGTCTAGATTAGAACACTGATAACTACTGTTGCCGTGATATAATTGATTAGAAAAAAAATCCCTTCCTTTTCCCGTTTGGCAGTGCGTCGCCCATATCGCCCTAATGTATATACCTGTTTTCATATTTCCATGTTTTTCCATTACTAATGGAAATCTCTCCCCCAAAGGGATGTGTGAATTTGTTTTTCATTTTCCTCCCATGTCCTGTATTCAGAGAGTGATCCTTCACTGGCATTCAGGGACATGAAACCAAAACAAGGGAGCGTTTTTCACTCCAAATGGATCAGTTGTAGACCTACAGCACATATGTGGCATAGAATGTCTTCGTATCCAACAGGGATAGACAAATAGTGACAAAGCATTGGAAAATGCAACTGTGAAATGAAGCCACAATGTACCCTGCTAGGTTGACTACAACAAGGTGTCACGGTTTCGGCCGAGACTGCTCCTCCTCCTGGTTCGGCCAGGCTTCGGCGTTCGCCGTCCCCGGAGTACTAGCTGCCACCGCTCTATGTTTCGTCATTTGATTGCTTTTGTCTGTCTGTTACACCTGTGTCCATTTGTGTGTTGATTACGTGTCTTATAAGTTCCTTGTTTTGCACTAGAATGATTGTGTGTTGTTATGACTGCCACTGTGTCGGAGCTACGTGTTTGCACCCTGTTTGTTTTGTGTTTAGTGTTTACGCGTGTGCGTAATTTTCCCTCGCCTCTTGGTGTATTTTGAGGTCGGGGTTTTTTCTCGTTAACATTAGACTATTAAAGTCTGTTGGACTTAACCTCTGTGTCCTGCGCCTGACTCCTCCACCACATCCACATCGGTTCCAGTGACAGAACAACACACCACCATGGAGTCAGCAGGAACAGCGGCGGCACCCGAATCCCTGGAAGACCGGATCAACTACCAGGACACCATGATCCGGCAACTCGGGGCCGCCATGGACGAGGTGTCCAACACTCTGCGCCGATTGGTGAATCGAGAGGTGCCCACGCACTCTTACAACATCCCATCACCAACGGCCAGTCCTCCTCTCTCAGCACCGGAACCCAGTGGCATTCGGCTCTCGCTCCCGAGGGCATATGACGGTTCTGCAGCCGGGTGTCAGGGATTCCTCCTGCAGGTGGAACTTTACCTTGCCACCATACACCCGGCGCCCTCGGGATACGAGAGCGTCTCCGCCCTCATCTCCTGTCTATCCGGCAAGGCGTTGGAGTGGGCCAACGCCGAATGGAGGGGAATAGACGCCGCAACCATCACCTACGCGGAGTTCTCCCGCCGCTTCAGGGCTGTCTTCGATCATCCACCTGAGGGGAAAGCTGCGGGAGAGCGTCTATTCCACCTCCGACAGGGGAAGAGGAGCGCACAGGAATTCGCACTGGAGTTCCGGACACTAGCGGCGGATGCGGGGTGGAATGAGAGGGCCCTCATCGACCACTACCGGTGTAGCCTACGAGAGGACGTTCATCGTGAGCTGGCCTGCAGGGACACCAACCTGTCGTTCGACCCGTTGGTGGACATTTCCATCCGTCTAGACACCCTGCTGGCTACCCGCGGACGTCCCGAGTGGGGGTCGTCCATTCCACCCTCCAGCACCTCCGAGCCGATTCCCATGGAGCTCGGGTGTGCTGGCGCTAGAGAGAGGAGGAGAGGGAACACGAGGGGGGCCATCCCCTGCACCACCTGTGGTCGTGGAGGACACACCGCGGCCAGGTGCTGGGGAGGGTCTCCTGGGAGAGGTGACAACAGGCCACGCATTGGGGAGTCATTTCAGGTGAGTAGGCGCCCCACTTACCCAGAGCTTTCTGTTGGTCACATGAGTATTCCTGTGAGATTTCCACAGGTGGCACCTCATTCCCAGCATAAGGCGCTAGTAGATTCAGGCGCAGCTGGGAACTTTATTGATCGGGCATTTTGTTGTAGGTTAGGAATTCCCCTTCGGCCGGTAGAAGCTCCATTTCCTGTCCACGCATTAGACAGCCGGCCGTTGGGGTCGGGCCTGATCAGGGAGGTCACAGCACCACTGACGATGACGACGCAGGGGGGTCATGAGGAGATCATTCAGTTTTATCTGATTGACTCTCCTGCGTACCCCGTGGTGTTGGGCCTTCCCTGGTTGAGCACCCATGATCCTACCATAGCGTGGCAACAGAGGGCTCTTATGGAGTGGTCTGCCCAGTGTGTAGGGAGATGTCTAGGTGTTTCCATAGGGGCGACCTCGGTAGAGAGTCCGAACCAAGTGCCCGCACTGCGCATTCCCCCTGAGTATGAGGATTTAGCACTCGTGTTTAGCAAATCGAGGGCAACACGGCTACCTCCTCATAGACAAGGGGACTGTGCGATAAATCTCCAGACAGGAGCGGCTCTTCCACGGAGTCGTGTGTATCCCCTGTCTCAAGAGGAGACAGCGGCTATGGAGACTTACATAGCCGAGTCCTTGGCACAGGGATACATACGGTCCTCCACTTCCCCGGTCTCCTCGAGTTTCTTCTTTGTGAAGAAGAAGGACGGGGGATTGCGCCCGTGTATTGATTACCGTAGTCTCAATCAGATCACAGTTAAATACAGTTACCCACTTCCACTGATTGCGACGATGACGGAATCATTACGCGGAGCGCGGTTCTTCACAAAGTTGGATCTCAGGAGCGCGTACAATCTGGTGCGCATTAGGGAGGGGGATGAATGGAAAACAGCATTTAGCACCACCTCGGGTCATTACGAGTATCTCGTCATGCCATACGGGTTAATGAATGCTCCTTCAGTCTTCCAATCCTTTGTTGACGAGATTTTCCGGGACATGCATGGGCAGGGTGTAGTAGTTTACATCGACGACATCCTAGTGTATTCTTCTACACGAGCCGAGCATGTAGCCCAGGTGCGCCGAGTGTTGAGAAGACTGTTGGAGCATGACTTGTATGTCAAGGCAGAGAAATGCCTGTTCTTCCAGGAGTCCGTCTCCTTTTTGGGTTATCGGTTGTCCGCGTCTGTTGTGGAGATAGAGGTAGACCGTGTATCGGCCGTGCGTAATTGGCAAACTCCAACCACTGTAAAAGAGGTGCAGCAGTTCTTGGGTTTTGCTAATTACTACCGGAGGTTTATTCGGGGTTTTGGACAGGTTGCAGCTCCCATTACGTCCCTGCTAAAGGGGGGTCCGGTTCGTTTGCAGTGGTCGGCTGAGGCGGACAGGGCATTTGTCAAACTAAAGAACCTGTTCACCTCGGCTCCTGTGCTGGCGCATCCGGATCCCTCTTTACCATTCCAAGTAGAGGTAGACGCGTCCGAGACCGGTATTGGGGCAGTTCTGTCACAACGGTCCGGCACGCCACCTAAACTCCGCCCCTGTGCGTTCTACTCCAAGAAGCTCAGCTCGGCGGAGCGCAACTATGATGTTGGGGACAGGGAGCTGTTAGCCGTAGTCCAGGCCCTAAAGGTGTGGAGGCATTGGCTTGAGGGGGCTCAACACCCTTTCCTCATTCTGACTGATCACCGTAACCTGGAGTACATCCGGGCAGCTAGGAGATTGAACCCTCGTCAGGCTAGGTGGAACATGTTCCTAACCCGGTTTGTTTTTAAGATCACATACATCCCTGGGTCCCAGAATGGTAAGGCAGACGCCCTGTCCCGGCGGTATGACACAGAGGAGAGGTCCAACGAGCCTACTTCCATATTGCCGGAGTCTTGTTTGGTGGCTCCGGTGGTATGGGAGGTCGATGCGGAAATCGAGCGGGCACTGCGTACCGACCCTACTCCCCCCGAGTGTCCTGTGGGGCGGACGTACGTTCCGCTCGAGATTCGTGATCGACTTATTTATTGGGCTCATACATCACCCTCCTCTGGACATCCAGGTATTGGCCGGACCGTGCACTGTCTTAGCATGAAATACTGGTGGCCAACGTTAGCTAGGGATGTGAGGGTTTATGTCTCCTCCTGCTCGGTGTGTGCCCAGTGTAAGGCGCCTAGACATTTGTCCAGGGGTAAGCTACATCCCCTGCCCGTTCCACAACGACCATGGTCCCACCTATCGGTGGATTTCGTAACCGACCTACCCCCCTCCCAGGGGAATACCACCATTTTGGTCGTTGTGGATCGGTTTTCCAAGGCCTGTCGTCTCCTTCCCATGCCGGGTCTCCCTACTGCCCTACAAACCACTGAGGCCCTATTTACCCATGTGTTCCGGCACTATGGGGTCCCCGAGGATATAGTGTCTGACCGAGGTCCCCAGTTCACCTCCAGAGTTTGGGGGGCGTTCATGGAACGGTTGGGGGTCTCGGTAAGCCTTACCTCGGGGTACCACCCAGAGAGCAATGGGCAGGTGGAACGTGTCAACCAGGATGTGGGTAGGTTTTTGAGGTCCTATTGCCGGGACCGGCCGGAGGAGTGGTCTAGGTTCATCCCCTGGGCAGAGATGGCCCAGAACTCTCTCCGCCACTCCTCCACCAATTTAACACCTTTCCAGTGTGTTTTAGGTTATCAGCCGGTCCTGGCACCATGGCACGAGAGCCAGATCGAGGCCCCTGCGGTGGACGAGTGGATTCGGCGCTCGGAGGAGACGTGGGACGCTGCCCATGTCCATCTGCAGCGTGCCATCCGTCAACAAAAGGCGAGCGCCGATCGCCACCGCAGTGAGGGACCGGTGTACGCACCGGGAGATCGAGTCTGGCTCTCGACTCGAAACCTGCCCCTCCGCCTGCCCTGCCGGAAGCTGGGTCGGCGGTTTGTGGGGCCCTTCAAAGTCCTGAGAAGATTGAACGAGGTGTGTTACAGGTTACAACTGCCTATAGAGTATAAAAATATTAACCCCTCGTTCCATGTGTCTCTTCTCAGGCCGGTGGTAGCTGGCCCACTCCAAGAAGATGAGATAGGAGAGACCCCTCCGCCCCCTTTGGACATCGAGGGGGCCCCGGCGTACAGGGTCCGGACCATCTTGGACTCGAGGCGCCGGATGAGTGGTCTCCAGTATCTCGTGGAGTGGGAGGGGTACGGTCCGGAGGAACGGTGCTGGGTGCCCAGGAGGGACATACTCGATCCATCCCTCCTGACTGAGTTTCACCGTGGGCATCCCACGCGCCCGGGTCCGCGTCCTCCTGGCCGTCCCCGAGGCCGGGGTCGGCACACGGCTGGAGCCGCGCGTCAAGGGGGGGGGTACTGTCACGGTTTCGGCCGAGACTGCTCCTCCTCCTGGTTCGGCCAGGCTTCGGCGTTCGCCGTCCCCGGAGTACTAGCTGCCACCGCTCTATGTTTCGTCATTTGATTGCTTTTGTCTGTCTGTTACACCTGTGTCCATTTGTGTGTTGATTACGTGTCTTATAAGTTCCTTGTTTTGCACTAGAATGATTGTGTGTTGTTATGACTGCCACTGTGTCGGAGCTACGTGTTTGCACCCTGTTTGTTTTGTGTTTAGTGTTTACGCGTGTGCGTAATTTTCCCTCGCCTCTTGGTGTATTTTGAGGTCGGGTTTTTTCTCGTTAACATTAGACTATTAAAGTCTGTTGGACTTAACCTCTGTGTCCTGCGCCTGACTCCTCCACCACATCCACATCGGTTCCAGTGACACAAGGCTTGTTTTGTTGGATAGGATGCAATTCAGCAATTCATCACTGCTCCACTCCACTGAGCCTTACACAAGGTGATGCCCTCGCTCTAGCTACAGTGGGGGAGAGAGCAGTAATGATGCACACACACACATGCACACACACATACACACGCATGCATGCACAGTCCCTTACACACACAAAAAGGAACCTACATTCATATTCACTATAGGTGAAGGTGGTCCTCTCTCTACTCCGTGTGGGGTGAAGGACCAGGGGTAGAGGAGCAGGACAGATCGGCAGAAGTAATCTCATTCCCCTTTATCTTTGTTTACACAGTACCTGAACCAAACACCTATCAGCCATGGACAGAAATTGGTAACACTTTATTTGGATAGTCCATCTGTAGATGCTCTACACAGTATCTACAGACTATCTACAGACTATCAGTAACATTTCAACTAATTACTGTATCTAGCCTGGTGGGTAGGAGCGTTAGGCCAGTAACCGAAAGGTTGCTGGATCAAATCCCTGAGCTGACAAAGTAAAAATCTGTCATTCTGCCTCTGAGCAAGGCAGTTAACCCACTGTTCGCCGTGGATGTCGATTAAGGCAGCCCTCTGCACGTCTCTGATTCAGAGGGGTTAGGTTAAATGCGGAAGACACATTTCAGTTGTACAACTGACTAGGTATCTCCCTTTCTACTAACTTTAACCCTTACCCTATACCTAACCGTAACCTTAGCAAGCAGTTGCTTATCAACAGATAGTTTGTTGATAGTTTGACCATGTACAGATGGACTATCCAGACTATAGAAATAAAGGGGGACCCAGAAATGTCAAACAAGCCTGTTTGTTTGTTTTTATGCCCTTGAGAAATGTAGAAAGAGAGAGAGAGCAAAAGCGAGAGAGTGTGTGTTTGTGTGTGTGTGAGGGAGAGAGAGAGAGAGAGAGAAAATATTAAGGTAGGGGACAGAAAATACATTCCTCTCTACCTTCCTCTCTACTCAGTATCGAAGGCTTGGCTTGACAATCTCCGAATGAAATTAAACTTTTTGGTGTTTTGTAAAAGATGTCTCTTTCCATTCATCAAATGGCCGATGCACAGTTTGGATTGATTGATTGAGGGGATTTAATTCCATTGTGGTCCCTATTTTCTGACGTAAATAGATATACAATTACATAGATACAGACAAAAAAATGCTTAACTTCCAGATGAGCATGAGGGGGGAGTTGAAGTACAATTCTTACAAGCTTGTTTTAGCTGGTCTGTAGCTTATTATTTAGATATTGTGGCTGCTGGTGAACCATGATGTGCAGGCATAATCAAAGTGACACTGGACTAGTGCACTTGCCAGAGTCTTTATGTCAATAGCTAGGTTTCTATCCAATATTCTAAAATCTCCATAAGAACAATATGCCATTTTAAGAGTTGTGTTTCCATCAAATATACTTGTTGCGGATAAAAGTCTGTGCGTAAATATGCAATGCACATAAAAATAACTATTGCAGTTAAATTCCCATGTCCTGAATAAAAAATACAAGTTCAATGGGTTTCCATCACATATTCAACTCTAGGCCTAATGATGGTTTTGTCACAAAAAATGTTGCGTAGGTACATCTCGCAGATATAGTGCGGGTATAGCCTACTAAATGATGAGATTATTATGGGCAAAAGTCCAAGATTATTTTTATTTGTCAAATGGCAGCCAAGCATCGATCATCATGTCACCAGAACAAGACACTCAATATTTATTGGAATGGAGCATCAAGCTCATCACCGTGCACTTACAGTGCATTCGGAAAGTATTCAGACCCCTTGACAGTTTCCACATTTTGTTACATTACAGCCTTATTCTGAAATTGATTTTTTTTAATTTAATCAATCTACACACAATACCCCATAATGACAAAGCAAAAACAGGTTTTTATAAATTTTAGCAAATTTATTGAAAACCCCCCCAGAAATATTACATTTACATTTTCAGATAATTTACTCAGTACTTTGTTAAAGCACCTTTGGCAGCGATTACAAACTTGAGTGTTCTTGGGTATGACGCTACAAGCTTGGCACATCTGTATTTGGGGAGTTTCTCCCATTCTTCTCTGCAGATCCTCTCAAACTCTGTCAGGTTGGATGGGGGAGCTCGCTGCACAGCTATTTTCAGGTGTCTTCAGAGATGTTCGACCGGGTTCAAGTCCGGGCTCTGGCTGGGCCACTCAAGGACATTCAGACACTTGCCCCGAAGCCACTCCTATGTTGTCTTGGCTGTGTGCTTAGGGTCGTTGTCCTGTTGGAAGGTGAACCTTCGCCCCAGTCTGAGGTCCTGAGCGCTCTGGAGCATGTTTTCATCAATGATCTCTCTGTACATCGCTCCGTTCATCTTTCCTTCGATCCTGATTAGTCTCCCAGCCCCTGCTGCTGAAAAACATCCCCACAGCATGATGTTGCCACCACAATGCTTCACCGTAGGGATGGTGCCAGGTTTCCTCCAGATGTGACGCTTGGCATTCAGGACAAAGAGTTCAATCTTGGTTTCATCAGACCAGAGAATCTTGTTTCTCATGGTCTGTCCTTTAGGTGCCTTTTGGCAAACTCCAAGCAGGCTGTCATGTGCATTTTACTGAGGAGGGGCTTCCATCTGGTCACTCTACCATGAAGGCCTGATTGGTGGAGTGCTGTAGAGATGGTTGTCGTTCTGGAAGGTTCTCCCATCTCCACAGAGGAACTCTGGAGCTATGTCAGAGTGACCTTCAGGTTCTTGGTCACCCCCCTGACCAAGGCCCCTCACCCCCGATTGCTCAGTTTGGCCAGGGGGACAGCTCTAGAAAGTGTCTTGGTGGTTCCAAACTTCTTTAATTTAAGAATGATGGAGGCCACTGTGTTCTTGGGGACCTTCAATGCTGCAGAAATTTTGGGGCACCCTTCCCCAGATCTGTGCTTTGACACAATCTTGTCTCGGAGCTCTATTGACAATTCCTTCAACCTCATGGCTTGGTTTGTTCTCTGACATGCACTGTCAACTGTGGGACCTTATATAGACAGGTGTGTGCCTTTCCAAATCATGTTCAATCAATTAAATTTACCACATGTGGACTCCAATCAAGTTGTAGAAACATCTCAAGGATGATCAATGGAAACAGGATGCACCTGAGCTCAATTTCGAGTCTCATAGCAAAGGGTCTGAATACTTATGTAAAGTACAGAGAGATCCTTGATGAAAACCTGCTCCAGAGCACTCAGACTAGGGCGAAGGTTCACCTTCCAACAAGACAATGACCCTAAGCACACAGCTAAGACAATGTAGGAGTGGCTTCAGGACAAGTCTCTGAATGTCCTTGAGTAGACCAGCCAGAGCCCGTACTTGAACCCGATCCAACATCTCTGGAGAGACCTGAAAATAGCTGTGCAGCGATGCTCCCCATCAAACCTGACAGAGGTTGAGAGGATCTGCAGAGAAGAATGGGAGAAACTCCCCAAATACAGGTGTGCCAAGCTTGTAGCGTCATACCCAAGAAGATTTGAGGCTGTAATCGCTGCCAAACGTGCTTCAACAAAGTACTGAGTAAAGGGTCGGAATACTTATGTAAATGTAATTTTTCAGTTTTTGTATTTTTAATACATTTGCAAAAATTTCGAAAAGTCGTTTCTACCGCCATTTCTCGAATAATGAATTTTACCGTCACAAAAAGATCTCACCTTATCTAGAGTATTTTGATTTGTCAACATTTGGAAAGTTTACAGACACATTTGCTGTTTACATCAGGCCTGTCATTTTTTATCCGACATGTACAGTCGTGGTCAAACGTTTTGAGAATTACACAAATACAAATTTTCACAAAGTCTGCTGACTCAGTTTTGATGATGGCAATTTGCATATACTCTAGAATGTCATGAAGAGTGATCAGATGAATTGCAATTAATTGCAAAGTCTCTCTTTGTCATGAAAATGAACTTAATCCCCAAAAAACATTTACACTTCCAGCCCTGCCACAGAAGGACCAGCTGCCATCATGTCAGTGATTCTCTCGTTAACACAGGTGAGAGTGTTGACGAGGACAAGGCTGGAGATCACTCTGTCATGCTGATTGAGTTAGAATAACAGACTGGAAGCTTTAAAAGCTTTGTTCTTCCTCTGTTAACCATGGTTACCTGCATGGAAAAACGTGCCGTCATCATTGCTTTGCACAAAAAGGGCTTCACAGGCAAGGATATTGCTGCTAGTAAGATTGTACCTAAATCAACCATTTATCGGATCATCAAGAACTTCAAGGAGAGAGGTTCAATTGTTGTGAAGAAGGAGAAAGAAGAAAAGTCCAGCAAGCGCCAGGACCGTCTCCTAAAGTTGATTCAGCTGTGGGATCGGGGCACCACCAGTGCAGAGCTTGCTCAGGAATGGCAGCAGGCAGGTGCGAGTGCATCTGCACGCACAGTGAGGCGAAGACTTTTGGAGGATGGCCTGGTGTCAAGAAGGGCAGCAAAGAAGCCACTTCTCTCCAGGAAAAACATCAGGGACAGACTGATATTCTGCAAAAGGTACAGGGATTGGACTGCTGAGGACTGGGGTAAAGTCATTTTCTCTGATGAATCCCCTTTCCGATTGTTTGGGGCATCCGGAAAACACCTTGTCCGGAGAAGACAAGGTGAGCGCTACCATCAGTCCTGTGTCATGCCAACAGTAAAGCATCCTGAGACCATTCATGTGTGGGGTTGCTTCTCAGCAAAGGGAGTTGGTTCACTCACAATTTTGCCTAAGAACACAGCCATGAATAAAGAATGGTACCAACACATCCTCCGAGAGCAACTTCTGCCAACCATCCAAGAACAGTTTGATGATGACCAATGCCTTTTCCAGCATGATGGAGCACCTTGCCATAAGGCAAAAGTGATAACTAAGTTGCCCAGGAAACTCCCCAGACCTTAATCCCATTGAGAACTTGTGATCAATCCTCAAGAGGTGGGTGGACAAACAAAACCCCACAAATTCTGACAAACTCCAAGCATTGATTATGCAAGAATGGGCTGCCATCAGTCAGGTTGTGGCCCAGAAGTTAACTGACAGCATGCCAGGGCGGATTGCAGAGGTCTTGAAAAAGAAGGGTCAACACTGCAAATATTGACTCTTTGCATAAACTTAATGTAATTGTCAATAAAAGCCTTTGACACTTATGGAATGCTTGTAATTATACAGTATAGTAACATCTGACAAAAATATCTCATAACACTGAAGCAGCAAACTTTGTGAAGACCAATACTTGTGTCATTCTCAAAACTTTTGACCACGACTGTCCTTTACCCGCATAAAAAGGTTATTTGGGAACCTGGTCAATGTCAAGCCATTTTGAGGATGCTGGAATTAGATTTTGGACAAACTTGCACATGCCTACAGGAGACAGATCTATAACTCACATTTCTATGTGAATTTGGTTGGGTAGCCTGCAGGGAGCATATGCGGCCACATTATTATAGGACGACTTGATGATCTGCAATAGGCAGCGCATCTCAGTATCAGAAGTAAAAATACAGCCAGACTGGCATTCTACTGTGCCTTTCTAGACCTTATAAACTGTCAAGAGTAGACCCACAACTTATCCAAATAGAATGAAACATTGAAATTACGGGGCTTTTGCACCGTTTTTCAAATGACATTTTCACTGCAGCCTAGAGTAGAATTTTGTACTCATTTGAAAACAATAATGCAATTATTCATTGCATTGTGGTGTTGTAGGCTAGTCTAGGTAGGATAATTATATTGTCCCTAAACAAGATCAATAGGGGAGCTTTTTGAGCTGCATGTCTCATGTCTTCACTGTTCTTTTATACACTAGTTAGCCTATTGGAGATCTGGACAAACGATCCACCTACTACTATTGGCACTATGAATGGTCGATAGAGGTCAGGATAGACAGTTAGACTGGTAGACTATATTGACCTGTGGTATAGTAAAAGTTAGCGCACGGAAAAGTGTAGTGCAAAAGGGAAGTGCCAAAACACCTTGATATAGGGGATGGGCATGCAAGTAGATGAGGAAATTTGGCTAGGATGGAAGAAATTATATAGTAAAACCTGCAAAATAGTTAATGTAAACCAAGGAAAAAATGCACTACCCTACGCTGTGCCCAGTAAAAAAAACAGCCTAATCTCCCCAAAGCAAAAAAAAATTTAGTTTGACAACCCTCCCCTACTTTCGATCTGTCCCTAGGGAGACAAGAGAGAGGAAGATAGTTCGTGTTTGACAGGGTGTCAGCTTTTCTCCTGTAGTGTGTAAGAAGACCATCTCTATAGAGCTGATATGATACAGAATCCTCATCAACACTGTTCCTATCTGCTCCCACAGTGTGTTGGTCTGGCAGATATTACCTGCTGCCAGGCTGACAGTGGCAGCAGAGAAAACCAGATTATATATACAGGGCTGTTGATGTGAGCTATTCTGGAGAGAAATAAGAAAAATGTCTCTCCAATGTGAAAATAGAAAATGATGTGTACGTACAGAATGTGTTATGTGTGTTAATAGAAGAAAACAAAGATATCTCAAGTCTTTTTTATACCACGTTCTATCCAAGCATTAAAATACATGCTAACAGGAGCAAAATACTTCATCACATCTGTGTGTGTAATCTCTCTTTGAGGTTTGTGCAACATAAAGGCTTTCTCTGCTTGGCTTGATGTATGTGAACATGTGGAATACAAGTGATCCATGTGAAGTAATCTGTCCTGCTATTGATTGAAACCCATGCAGTATTCAGATTGTAGAGGAGAACAATGTCCAGTTTGTGGAGGTCAGCAGCAGCAATATTAGTGTTTTCTTGTGCGGTGTTGTGTTGAGCAAGGGGTTCACTAGGAAAATACAGTATCTCAAATATTCACAAACATCCATCAGTGTCTGACAGGGTCATACACAAGCCATGATGTGAGCAGAATTTAATCACTCCCACACACACACAGCCACGCATGCACACACACACACACACACACACACATACACTCCACATCCCCTCGCCATACACACACATATCAATTCAACTCATGTCTTGTCACTGTTATTGGCGTGTTGTTCTCTCTGATCAAGGATTTGTTTAATCTCTGTTTTCTTCGCTAGGGCGAAGGTTAGTGTAATGAGAGGCAGATTCAAAGATAGACAAACTGAGCAGAGCAGCCCGTCTGGGTCTGCACCTCAGGCTCAAACTAACATATGTCAGATGCATGTCTTTGCTGTAAACCAACTGTGATTTACAGAAAGTGTTTCTTCTTTTTGGGTTTGAATGTGTGTGTGTGTGTGTTTATATGTACTGTATGTGTGTGTTTGTGCATGTGTCTGTGAGAGAATAGGTAGTCTGCAGCTGAGCCTGATAAGAGTACAAAGCTTTAGGGGCCTACAATTATACTCTGATTTGTTCACCTCTCCTAACATCCTATCCTCTGCTATTACCATGGGTTACGATGAGAGGATCATGTATATGCAAACAGATCGGTCCAGATTTACATCTCTCATCGACGCAGGAGATCTATACTCTCTAGAGATATAGCCAATCAAGAGAGGTTTAGGATGAGAGGAGTTCTGTCCCCTCAGCCAAATAGCTGGCTTCCACTAAGTCAGGTATTATTCTCTTCTCTATTAGTTCCTGCTCCAGCACTCTGTACAGAGGGAGGCAGGGCCAGGGTTGCTCTCCATCCTGCTCTACTCTGTGTTTAATGTAGCTGGAACTCTCTCAGTGTGTTGTGTCTATTATTTCCTGCTCCAGCACTGTACAGAGGGAGGCAGGGCCAGGGTTGCTCTCCATCCTGTATGGCACACATTCATTAAAGAGAGAGAGAGAGAGAGAGAGAGAGAGAGAGAGAGAGAGAGAGAGAGAGAGAGAGAGAGAGAGAGAGAGAGAGAGAGAGAGAGAGAGAGAGAGAGAGAGAGAGAGAGAGAGAGAGAGAGAGAGAGAGAGAGAGAGAGAGAGAGAGAGAGAGAGAGAGAGAGAGAGAGAGAGAGAGAGAGAGAGAGAGAGAGACTATGATTACAGTGACCCTGCGTAAGGGCATGCATTACTGTAAGACATACTGAGATCTACAAAGCTGGCTTACACACAAGCACAATCACACGCACACACACACACATACACACACACCTCTCCCTACCCCATAATCTCCATGGCAGCACATTAAGCACATCCCAAAAGAAAGTCAGAAAGAGAGACAGAATGAGAGGAGAGAAAGAGAATTACAATAAGACAGATCTACACCACATCACCGTGGAGACACGTAACTTGGCAACGGGACTCCCAGGCAACCTTTCCTCTAAGGGAGAGAACAGAAACTGGCGCTTGGTTAATTGACTTTATTCCCTGCCTGTCAATGCTAAATGCTTCCCTATCCAAATCACTTCATTAGACACACAGGCATGCACACACACACACTTGCACACACACACACACAGACAAGAATAAGACAATGTCCTCTATAACATCCTCTGCTGGCAGATTATAGTAAGAATCTCTCTGTCACACTGTTAATTTCTCCCTTCAGCTTTCTCCCTATCTGTCTCTTTCTCTCTCTTTCTCCACAGCTCTCTCTCTCTCTCTTACTGTCAATAAAAAATACATTTAAAAGTCAATCTCAAAGGAAAATGTGCAATCCCCCTTCAAAATGAAAAAATGTATTTGTATCCAAAAAGTAGCTGCAATAAATAAACAGGATAGATCTCACCAGATTATAGAGGCAAGGGGAATCAGGCCTGGTAGAGATTTCTTCAGACAGCTCAATATTCATGGTAACGTCAAAACCAACAAAAATCTTTGAAGGGTGAGTAAAGTACACAATAATGACTTAATCCATAGGCTACAATTTTCATCGACCCGTGGAAATCTAATTAGCATAATTCAACAATCCCCATGAAAGTTAGAGATATTTTTTGTATGGGCTGCGTCTCAATCCACCACATCCGCCGATATCACCCTGTTGCATCTGCGGTGAAAGGTGGCAGAGCTAGAACAGTGTTTGTCAGACCATGAGGCATCCCAAAAATGGGTCTTCTCACGAAAATGTCTGTAGCGTCCAAATGCTCTGGCCTTCAAACTACTATGAAATATAAGAGTCTCAAACCACTCTATTGAAAAATTAGACTCTCACGAAAATGATGGTGTTCTCCATTTTGCTCTAGGATGCCAACAAGCCTCACAAGACTCGTCTGAAGTCGATACAGTCTTTTCTGCCAACTTCTGTCTTTAGCATCCAAACTGTTTGGGCTACAAAATCAAATAGCTAAATCAAAAACAAATTAAATTGTATTTGCGTCATGCGTATCACCTCACTTGTAGCAGTTTCCCTCCTCCACCCTTATCTTTGTCTCCCCCTCTCTCCCTCCCCCCCCACTCTCTCTCTCTGTCTCTTTCCATCTCCTTCTTCCTTTCTTCCCCTCTTTCTTCTGTAATAGACACCAGTAGTTTAGGTAGTGTGTGGTTAGACAACATTAAAGCAGATACACATGGTTGATGCAAGCGTCAAAACCACCATCTGTACAGTTGAAATCGGAAGTTTACATTCTGTACATCTTAGCCAAATACATTTAAACTCAGTTTTTCACAATTCCTGACATTTAATCCTAGTAAAAATTCCCTGCCTTAGGTCAGTTAGGATCACCACTTTATTTTAAGAATGTGAAATGTCAGAATAATAGTAGAGAGAATGATTTATTTCAACTTTTATTTATTTCATCACATTCCCAGCGGGTCAGAAGTTTACATAAACTCAATTGGTATTTGGTAGGATTGCCTTTAAATTGCTTAACTTGGGTCAAACTTTTCGGGTAGCCTTCCACAAGCTTCCCACAATAAGTTGGGTGAATTTTGGCCCATTCCTCCTGACAGAGCTGGTGTAACTGAGTCAGGTTTGTAGGCCTCCTTGCTCGCACACGCTTTTTCAGTTCTGCCCACAAATGTTCTATAGGATTGAGGTCAGGGCTTTGTGATGGCCACTCCAATACCTTGACTTTGTTGTCCTTAAGCCATATCGCCACAACTTTGGAAGTATGCTTGGGGATATTGTCCATTTGGAAGACCCATTTGCGAACAAGCTTTTATTTCCTGACTGATGTCTTGAGATGTTGCTTCAATATATCCACATAATTTTCCTTCCTCATGATGCCATCTATTTTGTGAAGTGCGCCAGTCCCTCAGCACTCCCACAGCATGATGCTGCCAACCCCGTGCTTCACGGTTGGGATGGTGTTCTTCGGCTTGCAAGCAAACCCCTTTTTCCTCCAAACATAATGATGGTCATTATGGCCAAACAGTTCTATTTTTGTTTAATCAGACCAGAGGACATTTCTCCAAAAAGTACGATCTTTGTCCCCATGTGCAGTTGCAAACCGTAGTCTGGCTTTTTTATGGTCGTTTTGGAGCAGTGGCTTCTTCCTTGCTGAGCGGCCTTTCAGGTTATGTCGATATAGGACTCGTTTTACTGTGGATATAGATACTTTTGTATCGGTTTCCTCCAGCATCTTCACAAGATCCTTTGCTGTTGTTCTGGGATTGATTTGCACTTTTCGCACCAAAGTACATTAATCTCTAGGAGACAGAACGCATCTCCTTCCTGAGCGGTCTGATGGCTGCGTGGTCCCATGGTGTTTATACATTCATACTATTGTTTGTACAGAAGAACGTGGTACCTTCAGGCATTTGGAAATTGCTTCCAATGATGAACCAGACTTGTGGAGGTCTTCAATTTATTTTCTGAGGTCTTGGCTGATTTCTTTTAATTTTCCCATGATGTCAAGCAAAGAGCCATTGAGTTTGAAGGTAGGCCTTGAAATACATCCACAGGTACACCTCCAATTGACTCAAATTATGTCAATTAGCCTATCAGAAACTTCTAAAGCCATTACATAATTTTCTGTAATTTTCCAAGCTGTTTAAAGGCACAGTCAACTTGGTGTTTGTAAACTTCTGACCCACTGGAATTGTGATACAGTGAATTATAAGTGAAATAATCTGTCTGTAAACAATTGTTGGAAAAATTACTTGTGTCATGCACAAAGTAGATGTCCTAATCGACTTGCCAAAACTATAGTTTGTTAACAAGAAATTTGTGGAGTGGTTGAAAAACTAGTTTTAATGACTCCAACCTAAGTGTATGTAAACTTACGACTTCAACTGTACGTGATTATAGAACTATGATGCATTGGTGGAGGATTTGATTTGAATCATAGAAATTTGACATAGCTCAACTTATATAGTATAGGTCAACGCTATTTAACTGTGTGAGTGCGTGCGTGTGTACGTTTGTATGTTCGAGTGTGTTTCTGTGGTTGTGTGAGTGGTGTACTTAGTGCACACGTTTACTCTGTGTTCGACGTGCATGAAGTATGCATTTCTTGATGCCCCTGCTTACTGACAAAACCTCAGGGTTTTCAGGAAGTGATAAACAGTAACTTCCTCTGACCTGAACTCAAGACCTCTTGACAGATGCATATCTCAGTGTCAAAGCCAAGGCAGCACTTAAATGGAATTGATGAGTGCATGTTCCAAAACATAACCTCACACCCTTTCAGAACATTGTTTCAAAGAATCTCTCTCTCTCTCTCTCTCTCTCTCTCTCTCTCTCTCTCTCTCTCTCTCTCTCTCTCTCTCTCTCTCTCTCTCTCTCTCTCTCTCTCTCTCTCTCTCTCTCTCTCTCTCTCTCTCTCTCTCTCTCTAAGACCACACAAACACATCCTGCATCAGTTTGACACTCCCAGCCACTCTTATGCATGACTGTGTCACACCATCTGTATGTAGTTATGTGGTAGACACATAAACTAACAAAATAGCAAAACGTATAGTTACCAATGGATCACATGAGTATATACAGTGAGGGAAAAAAGTATTTGATCCCCTGCTGATTTTGTACGTTTGCCCACTGACAAAGACATGATCAGTCTATAATATTAATGGTAGGTTTCTTTGAACAGTGAGAGACAGAATAACAACAAAAAAATCCAAAAAATCGCATGTCAAAAATGTTATAAATTGATTTGCATTTTAATGAGGGAAATAAGTATTTGACCCCTCTCAATCAGAAAGATTTCTGGCTCCCAGGTGTATTTTATACAGGTAACGAGCTGAGATTAGGAGCACACTCTTAAAGGGAGTGCACCTAATCTCAGCTTGTTACCTGTATAAAAGACACCTGTCCACAGAAGCAATCAATCAATCAGATTCCAAACTCTCCACCATGGCCAAGACCAAAGAGCTCTCCAAGTATGTCAGGGACAAGATTGTAGACCTACATAAGGCTGGAATGGGCTACAAGACCATCGCCAAGCAGCTTGGTGAGAAGGTGACAACAGTTGGTGCGATTATTCGCAAATGGAAGAAACACAAAATAACTGTCAATCTCCCTCGGCCTGGGGCTCCATGCAAGATCTCACCTCGTGGAGTTGCAATGATCATGAGAACGGTGAGGAATCAGCCCAGAACTACACGGGAGGATCTTGTCAATGATCTCAAGGCAGCTGGGACCATAGCCACCAAGAAAACAATTGGTAACACACTACGCCGTGAAGGACTGAAATCCTGCAGTGCCCGCAAGGTCCCCCTGCTCAAGACAGCACATATACAATGCTGTCTGAAGTTTGCCAATGAACATCTGAATGATGCAGAGGAGAACTGGGTGAAAGTGTTGTGGTCAGATGAGACCAAAATGGAGCTCTTTGGCATCAACTCAACTGTTGGAGGAGCCGTGTTTGGAGGAGGAGGAATGCTGCCTATGACCCCAAGAACACCATCCCCACGTCAAACATGGAGGTGGAAACATTATGCTTTGGGGGTGTTTTTCTGCTAAGGGAACAGGACAACTTCACCGCATCAAAGGGACGATGGACGGGGCCATGTACCGTCAAATCTTGGGTGAGAACCTCCTTCCCTCAGCCAGGCCATTGAAAATGGTTCGTGGATGGGTATTCCAGCATGACAATGACCCAAAACACACGGCCAAGACAACAAAGGAGTGGCTCAAGAAGAAGAACATTAAGGTCCTGGAGTGGCCTAGCCAGTCTCCAGACCTTAATCCCATAGAAAATCTGTGGAGAGAGCTGAAGGTTCGAGTTGCCAAACGTCAGCCTCGAAACCTTAATGACTTGGAGAAGATAATAATAATAATAATAATAATAATATGCCATTTAGCAGACGCTTTTATCCAAAGCGACTTACAGTCATTCGTGCATACATTTTTGTGTATGGGTGGTCCCGGGGATCGAACCCACTACCTTGGCGTTACAAGCGCCGTGCTCTACCAGCTGAGCTACAGAGGACCATCCAGCAAAGAGGATGGTCCTCTGCAAAGATCTGCAAAGAGGAGTTGGACAAAATCCCTCCTGAGATGTATGCAAACCTGGTGGCCAACTACAAGAAACGTCAGACCTCTGTGATTGCCAACAAGGGTTTTGCCACCAAGTACTAAGTCATGTTTTGCAGAGGGGTCAAATACTTATTTCCCTCATTGAAATGCAAATCAATTTATAACATTTTTGACATGCATTTTTCTGGATTTTGTTGTTGTTATTCTGTCTCTCACTGTTCAAATAAACCTACAGTGGGCAAATGTACAAAATCAGCAGGGGATCAAATACTTTTTTCCCTCACTGTAGGCAGACTCTTGGGTTGATAATTTAATCCCTAATGTAAAGACAAATTAACTAAACTAAGTGGTCAAAAGCATTGAAAAACACCAAGTGATTTTATGTGATTGAGTCAATGTGACTGATCTTAATGTCATGTACTACATTCCACACTGAGGTAGTTTCAGAATGTAGAATGTTCTGGATGTCAGGGTTTCAACAAGGGTTCTTCTAAGATTCTCAAAGTTCTTTGAAGAACCTTAGGGTTCTTGGCACTGAAAATTGCCTCCAAATATTCTTCCAAGAACCCCATTGGAGGTGGGGTTCATCGAGGAACCTCCTTAATTGGTGGGGGCTCTTGCAGGAGCCTAACTGCCCAACTGAAACATTTTGATTTTAATTTGAAAGGACAACAGGTGCAGACATTTAACTGAAAAATGTAAAGATCTCCTCAATTTAAGTTAAGGTTTGTCCCTTATATGATCTAAATTGATATTGTTTTATGATGATACCATCTCATATTTGTGGATACAATTCAATGGATATCAATCAACGAAGAGGTAAGAATATGTAGGCTATTAGAATATGTTGAAGGCTAGCTGTATTGGGTGCAGATGGCTGAACTGCTCACCTTTGTGTCTGTGTCTGCAGGTTTACAGAGAAGGAGGCATATTGGTATAGATATTGGTATGTTATGCAGATCACATTTACCATCCTCCTCCCTTACCTCTTCAATGAATATCCCATAGGCCTCTACATTATGGACAAGATATGTGTATGAAAACCATTATCAAAACAGTTTGTTTATTTCACATTTATCACACAAACTAAGGTATGAATACTGTCGTGTGCATGTGTTGTTAATCATCTGTATAATTACTATTTTTGGGATTCACAGACTTCACCGTCCCTACAGCTCTGATGAATAAAACAGGAAACCTGTTCGATCACCATGCACTTGTGGTGTCGAGAAAACGTTGCTAATTATGCTGTGAAAACAAGGAAATCCGCTGACGCTGTACTTTGATTATAAAGGTTTATTTATATCAAAGGGCTCCAGCATCAATTTACAGATATCTACAGAATATCTGGAGAATAACCGCCCAATCTCAAATATGATTATTCTGTCCTCCTTTGTTTTAACCAAGTATTTATATCCTATGCCCTATGTAACATAATATGGGTGTTTTCCCTACAGACCAATCCCAGGAGGCCACCTAACAGACTTCCTCGGCTTTAGGGTGCCCCTATAGAACTACTCTCCAGATGCTCCCTTTAAGCTGAGTCAACATCCTCTAAAACCATTTGAAACCATTAGCAAAGTCATAAATTCCTCAGATACCACACACTGCAAAATCATTCTGGCTATGGATACGGAGAACATCAACACTAACATCAACACGCCAGAGGATATACCCATTATACTTGGGGCTCTGCTGGGAGTTTACCTCATATTTTGTTTTATTAATTCTGCTTTGCCACTAAAATTATAATAATAAACACTGACAACTAAAATATTGTGTTATTGTTGTTATTGTTATGCATATAAAAATAATAATACTAATAGGGGAGGGGGGGGGGGTAGTTCAAAAATGTACCCCAAAAGGTTATTCAAAAGGTTATTTGATTAACCATTAAAAGGGGTTCTTAAAAGGGGTTCTTTGAAGAACACATTTAAAGTGTTCCTCGAAGAACGTATAGGGGTTCCCCCACAGTTTCAATTTGAAGAACCTCTAAAGGATACTCCAAGAACCTTTTCTTTTTAGAGTGTAGAGTTGCAGCACTTGATGTGGTTTATTTTATGAAATGACAGTGGGAAATACAGAGAGGGTTAGATAGAAGGGGCTCAGATCATAAAATATTGAATATAATATATTTCTATGGCTCAGACAGAGTGGCCAAGAGAGGGCTCAAATCCTCGTTACCAGGGGGATGTGTGGTATGGAGTGGGCAGCACTACCACTAGGCCAGACTCCTGCACTCTCTTGGTGCATTTCCACTGAGGATTTACCCCAGTGTTTTACCCAAAAGGCTCAGACTTTTCTGTTTCCATCTACGCGGGCCAGCACCCGTGTCTCACTGGCCCATGGCTTCGGCGGACCTGCTCTGACTTGGAGCCAAGGCAAGGGGATGGGGATCCATAATAAATACAAATACAAATCAGGCTGTTGATTCTGCTCACCACAAGTCTTTAGTGTCACACTACTGATGGAAACACAATAACACTAGAGCTAACATGAACTTAAAACACTGGTGACGTACAGGTGTGGGGGTAAGTCTAGAAGGAAAAGCACCATCTGTGCAGACCAATGTCCATAGGGGGAGCAGCAGGGGGGAAGTGAGAAGTGAATGAAACAATATTTGGTTTAAATATACATATTTACAGCTGTAACAATTATAAATGTCCATTGGGGGATGGTGGTATGGTAAATGTTTGTTGGGGGGTGGGGGGGGGTGGATATCCATAGGGGGAGCAGCAAGGTGGAGGGGTAGGAAGTCTGGGGGGAAGGTGGGAGACAGGTGGAGCAGACGCTGCCTAGTGGCTATTCAGCAGCCTAATGGTCTGGGGGTAGAAGCTGACAGTTTTGGGGGACGTGGATCACTAATGGGGGACGGGAGATCAAATTATTTTGGACGTTTTGAATGTGAAATTCACCTTGAAATCCAACTCTGAGCACACAGTAAATCACTCAGTAATAAAATGCTGAGTGGGTATGTGTGATGTCTCTGAGTTCAATGCCTTAGATGTTTTAGACAAACTCACTACTTCTGTGTTTCTCTTTCACATGACCACTTCCTCTGTTCTCCATCCTCCGCAGACTAACCACATGTTCATGTCCTGCGCCCCTCTGAGTGGTTCCTGGTTAGCTGTGACACTGATCTCTGACTCCATTTCTCTTTCTGTCAGTCATTCACGTCCAAGGTCGTCATGGCAACTCTCCTGTCCTGGGACCTAGTGTCTGTGGTCATCATGCTGTTCCTTGTCTGTACAGGTAAGCTACAGTGGATTACCATAGTACAGTGTGTTTGTGTGTGTGCCTTCCTGCCTGCCTACCTAGCTACCTAGCTACCTACCTAGCTACCTAGCTACCTACCTATCTACCTTCTTATGTGCTTGATTGCCAAAATCTCACACTGTCCCTTTAAAGTACAGTACTTTCAACATGTTCTTTATTGTTTTCTGTCACATAGAGTCAGCAAATGACGGAACAAAATATCAGGAAAATAAATCAGCTTCTTTGGGAGAAATTGTTACTTTGGTGTGCAACAACTCCGTGACGAATGCATCATACATCTGGAAAAAGGACACAGTTCTCATTTTCTCTCATAGTGGCATACGGAATAAAACTGAAAGAAAATTCACCTCTGACAGGATAAGTGTTGATCCACCTACAAAGCTAACTATCTTTAATGTAGAGTTAAATGACACAGGGAACTACGGCTGTCAAATAACAGATGATCAAAGTGGTGTACGGACAATGGAGTGGAATTTGACCATCACTAATAACCTCACAGGTAATGGAAGCAATTTTCTGTTTATACTGTAACGTGGAGAATAAACTGTATTCTGTAATGCTAGATATAAATATGTACATTTATGAAGTTGAATTTTGACATGAACAGAAATGTCAATTATTGTGATAATTATTGCAAACAATCGATACTGAGTGTTATAATGTTATTATTTGGTTATTATCTCCCTTTTTTTTAAAACTATATTCTTCTAAAGCAAAGGAATATAACACTTGTTTTAGACTTGTCAACTTTCCTGAAAACCCAATTGTTTCTGTATGTTTGTCTTAACACAGATAATGCTGAACATAGCCTACAGAGATTATTGCTCTTCACAATTCCTTCTGCTATTGGAGGAGTGATTCTCTGCATTAACATCTACTGTATGGTCTGGCTGTGTAGGTGAGTAGCTCAAAGTAGTGTACCTAAGAGCTCTATTCAGTCATATCTGCATTGCCTAATGCACTGTGGTCTCATTTTGTATCTATAGTTGAGTAGGAGTTATTTTTCAATAAAATACCTAATTCATGTTACTTTGTTTCTGCAGGAAACGAAAACAGGAACAGACAAGTCATTGTAACAGGCACGGAGAGGTGAGTAGCCTAATTCAGATGGGTTGTGTTAAATGAGGAAGACACATTTAGGTTGAATGGCTAATTGACTACTGTAGGTATCCCCTTCCCCTTTCCATACAGCACTTGATCATTACTAAACTAAGTGGCTGCACAACTTCTGTTTTTCCAACCAGCAGGACGCCTTTTCCCGTTTTCTAAAACTCCCAATGTTCTGTCCATGTGTTTCTTTGAATCACTAAACACTTTACGCAGCGTCCTGCTTTTGTTTATGTTGTCTTGAAAATGTGTTTTAGAAAACGTTTTAGAAAACGGGAAGCGTCCTCCTGAGGGAGGGGTGAACACGCCTTTTCTAAAAGTCCGGTCTACAAATACGGAGTTTTCATGAATTTTTGTGATATAGCCAAATTTGTGGCTGTGGTAACTAGTGGAAAACAAACTTAGGATCCGAATCACATTCTGCCCATGTGTTATTTTACACATACTTTCTCACTTTACTCTATCAAATCAAATCAAATGTATTTATAAAGCCCTTTTTACATCAGAAGATATCACAAAGTGCTTATACAAAAACCCAGCCTAAAACCCCAAACAGCAAGCAATGCAGATGTAGAAGCACGGTGACTAGGAAAAACCTAGAAAGGCAGGAACCTTTCTACATTTTACATTTTAGTCATTTAGCAGACGCTCTTATCCAGAGCGACTTACAGTTAGTGAGTGCATACATTTAGAAATAAAATTCATACTGGTCCCCCGTGGGAAACGAACCCACAACCCTGGCGTTGCAAACGCCATGCTCTACCAACTGAGCTACATGGGACTACTTCTAGAGAGGAACCAGGCTCTGAGGGGTGGCATTCCTCTTGAGCTGTGCCGGGTGGAGATTATAAGAGCACATTGCCATTAAGGCCAGATCGTTCTTCAAGATGTTCAAATGGTCATAGATGACCAGCAGTGTCAAATAATAATCCCAGTGGTTGTAGAGTGTGCAATAGGTCAGCACCTCAGGAGTAAATATCAGTTGGCTTTTCATAGCTGAGACAGCAGGTGAGACAGCAGGTGTGGTAGAGAGAGCGAGAGCGAGAGAGTGAGAAAGAGAGAGAGAGGGAGGGTCGAAAACAGCAAGTCCGGGACAAGGTAGCACGTCCGGTGAACAGGTCAGTGTTCCATAGCCACAGGCAAAACAGCAGAAACTGGATCAGCAGCACGACCAGGTGGACTGGGGATGGTGACAGCCAGGAGTCATCAGGCCAGGTAGTCCTGAGGCATGGTCCTAGGGCTCAGGTCCTCCTGGAGGGGAGAGAGAGAGAGAGGAGAATTAGAGAGAGCATATTTAAGTTCACACAGGACACCAGATAAGACAGGAGAATTTCACCAGATAGGACAGACTGACGCTAGCCCCGCGGCACATAGAGTATTGCAGCATAGATACTGAAGGCTGAGATGGGGGGGGGGGGGGGGGGGGGGGGAGACAGGTGGAGCGGGGGGGGGGGCACTGTGGCCCTATTCGACGATACCCCCAGACAGGGCCAACCAGGCAGGATATAACCCCACTCACTTTGCCAAAGCACAGCCCCCACACCACTAGAGGGATATCAACAGACCACCAACTTACTACCCTGAGACAAGGCTGAGGTCAGCCCACAAAGATCTCCTCCACCGCATGAGCCCGAGGGGCGCAAGACCAGAAAGGAAGATCACGTCAGTGACTCAACCCACTCAAGTCGAGTATAGCTAAAAAAGCCTGGAACGATGTGACACACCCCTTCTAGAGACGGCATAGAAGAGCACTAGTAAGCCAGTGACTCAGCCCCCGTAATCGGGTCAGAGGCAGAGAATCCCAGTGGAGAGAGGGGAGCTGGTCAGGCAGAGACAAATTCTAGGAACAATAAGGAGGCCTGCAACTTGTGACCGTAGCGTATGTGTAGGTATGTACGGCAGGACCAAATCGGAGAGATAGGTAGGAGCAAGTCCATGTAATGCTTTGTAGGTTAGCAGTAAAACCTTGAAATCAGCCCTTGACAGGAAGTGTAGAGAGGCTAATGGTAATATAATCAAATTTTGGGGTTGCATTTTTGGGATGCATCTCTGCAGCGCTCCACCAACGTTCTGTCAAAAAAATTATCTAACATAAATCATGTAGCAGCTATAGGATATGGTAGAAAGAGTATGTGGCCTTTTCTGTAGCCTTCAGGCTGGAGACAGAATGTATGACAATGTTATGACACAGACACTTTTTACATAATGCAGGTTTCACCATGCAGGTTTCTCTAAATGGCGCTCAATTAAATAAAACATTTGCTGTCACGTAACAAACAACATATCCTAAAAAGAGGACAGGTCAAATTAAAATGGACAACATGGAATGGACAATCACAACTGCTGTCCAGGAGTTTTACTCCATTGTCATGATCAGTGGTTTCAAGTTTGTATCCTTCAATGTTTGACAAGCTGATCATAGCGAAAAATAAAATACTTCTGCTTTTCCTGCTGTGTAAACACATTGCAAATAGGCTTGCCATAACTCCTCATAAAGTTGGGTAGCTGATATTCAGAGCTTAAATAGCCAAATTGATTAGTCACAGGAATCAGGACTAATAAAGCCAATGCAATGGCCTGTTTTACAAACGATGGGCCTACCACGTGGATGGGCATTCATAAAATTCCATTGCGGGCTGACATGGTAGGCTACACTCCAGTAAGCACGAGCCAACGTCTTTTGGAAGTCTTATTTTTTTTACTGTCCGGGCTTCGTTTTTTTGGTGTTTTACAAATGGTAGGCTTACCACATAGATGGGCATTTATAAAATTCAATTTCAGGAAACACTGTAGGCTACACCTCAGTGAGCACGGACCGATGCCTTTTGGACGTCTTTTTTTGGTGCAGTTCCAGACTGGCCTTGACCGGCATTTTTTGGTCTCGGCTATGGCGGCAGAACGGCAAGGACCGGCCCTGACAGACACCGTTTCAACGGGGAAAGCAGAGCTGACTACAGTGACTGTGCTAGCGGTAGACTCCACTAAGCGGGCAGGCAGGCTAACAGCCTACTGCATGACCTGCACCCTATCTCATTGTGGAGCTAGAGGAGTCAGAAGAGGCTACTCACCCTCTTCTGAACCGTCAACCAATTTTGATCGACATGATGATTTAGCATATGTCTCATATTTCTGAACAGCTGAAATAAAAACTTGGTGGTGAGTTGATCGAACATTCCAAAAACAGATCAGGTGAATCCAGGTGAAAGCTATGATCCCTTATTAAATCTACTTCAATCAGTGTAGATGAACGGGAGTTGACAGGTTAAATAAGGATTTTCAAGCCTTGAGACAATTGAGACATGGATTGTGTAATCAAATCAAATCAAATTTTATTGGTCACATGCGCCGAATACAACAGGTGCAGACATTGCAGTGAAATGCTTACTTACAGCCCTTAACCAACAGTGCATTTATTTTAAACAAAAAAAGTAAGAATAAAACAACAACAAAAAAAGTGTTGAGAAAAAAAGAGCAGAAGTAAAATAAAGTGACAGTTGGGAGGCTATATATACAGTAAAATAAAGTGACAGTAGGGAGGCTATATATACAGGGGGGTACCGTTGCAGAGTCAATGTGCGGGGGCACCGGCTAGTTGAGGTAGTTGAGGTAATATGTACATGTGGGTAGAGTTAAAGTGACTATGCATAAATACTTAACAGAGTAGCAGCAGCGTAAAAAGGATGGGGTGGGGGGGCAGTGCAAATAGTCCGGGTAGCCATGATTAGCTGTTCAGGAGTCTTATGGCTTGGGGGTAGAAGCTGTTGAGATGTCTTTTGGACCTAGACTTGGCACTCCGGTACCGCTTGCCATGCGGTAGCAGAGAGAACAGTCTATGACTAGGGTGGCTGGAGTCTTTGACAATTTTGAGGGCCTTCCTCTGACACCGCCTGGTATAGAGGTCCTGGATGGCAGGGAGCTTTGCCCCAGTGATGTACTGGGCCGTACGCACTACCCTCTGTAGTGCCTTGCGGTCAGAGGCCAAGCAGTTGCCATACCAGGCGGTGATGCAACCAGTCAGGATGCTCTCGATGGTGCAGCTGTAGAATTTTTTGAGGATCTGAGGACCCATGCCAAATCTTTTTAGTCTCCTGAGGGGGAATAGGCTTTGTAGTGCCCTCTTCACGACTGTCTTGGTGTGTATGTGTGTTATTCAGGGTGAATGGGCAAGACAAAATATTTAAGTGCCTTTGAACAGGGTTTGGTAGTAGGTGCCGGGAGCACCGGTTTGAGTGTGTCAAGGACTGCAACCCTGCTGGGTTTTTTACGTTCAACAGTTTCCCGTGTGTATCGAGAATGGTCCACCACCCAAAAGACATCCAGCCAACTTGACACAACTGTGGGGAGCATTGTAGTCAACATGGGTCAGCTTTCCTGTCGATCGCTTTCGACACCTTGTAGCGTCCATGCCCTGATTAATTGAGGCTGTTCTGAGGGCAAAAGGGGGTGCAACTCAATATTAGGAAGGTCTTCCTAATGTTTTGTACACTCAGTGTATATGAAGGCTATCTGTCTGTTTTAACGGATATTGCCGTAGCACAAGCAAGATGCAGTCTAGACATTGCATTGGTGCAAAACTACCAGTGTGTTGTGTGATGAGGAGTTGCTGAAGAAATAACTCTTTCTCCCAATAGCCAATATTTGCACATTAAATCGCTATTGACTGCGTGTCTGTGTCTTGCTTGTTGATGTGATGTGTAGGCTACATATAGCTTGCCTAGGCCAACTCCCCTCCTGAAAAAAGAACATGACATCGCTAGACTGCATGTTATGTTGTGCTTATGTTTGCTTTCACTGTTGTTCCAATAGAAAAATAATTAAGTTTGTTCAAATATTCGTCCGCGGAATCACCGGGTGAGTGCACACTGAGCAGCAGCTGAAAGGACTTGGAGGGGGAGTGCGCAGTGGATGCTACACATGCGCAGAAATCTCTGTATCTTTAGCCCAAAACTTTTGGGCTCCAGCAAATCCGGCTCTGCACTCACTCCATTTTTTAAAACACTGTAAAAATGTCCTGTTGTTTCTACCGTAACGTACTGGCAGCCAGTACCTGTGAGAAAAAAAGGTATTGTAAAAAAAAGGTACAGTATGGTACCGTAGTGTATTTTATGGTATCTAATACTATTACTGTACTTGATTTACGGTACCAATAATACTACTGTAATCATTTTACAGTAACAAATAATCTTACTGTAATCTTTGGTAGTATTGTTTTACAATAACTTACAGGTAACTGAACTGTTAAAAATGTCCTGTAATTTTACGGTGAACTACCGACTTCTGGTTGTCGTGAAAATACGGTAAATATACAATAGTTACTGTGTTTTTACTGCTAAATTAAAGTGTTTTTGCTGAATGCTGCGGACAGTTGGCACAAATACACATTAGACCACGCTCCCAAATATGTTAATGTTCCCCACATGTACATTGTCCCACCTACATTATAAGGAAGTATATAGGAGATGTCGTACCCACTGTGACTATTAAAACCTACCCTAACCATAAACCGTGGATAGATGGCAGCATTCGCAAAAAACTGAAAGCACGAACCACCGCATTTAACCATGGCAAGGTGACGGGGAATATGGCAGAATAAACAGAGTGGTCGTTCCCTCCGCAAGGAAAATAACCTCTCACTCAACATCAACAAAACAAAGGAGATGATCGTGGACTTCAGGAAACAGCAGAGGGAGTACCCCCCTATCCACATCGACGGGACAGCAGTGGAGGAGGTGGAAGGTTTTATTTTCCTCGGCGTACATATCACTGACAAACTGAAATGGTCCACCCACGCAGACAGTGTGGTGAAGAAGGCACAACAGCGTCTCTTCAACCTCAGGAGGCTGAAGAAATTTGGCCTGTCACCTAAAACCCTCACAAACTTTTACAGATGCACAATTGAGAACATCCTGTCAGGCTGTATCACCGCCTGGTACGGCAACTGCACCGCCCACAACCGCAGGGCTCTCCAGAGGGTGGTGCGGTCTGCACAACGCATCACCGGGGGCAAACTACCTGCCCTCCAGGACACCTAAAGCACCCGATGTCACAGGAAGGCCAAAAAGATAATCAAGGACAACTACCACCCGAGCCACTACCTGTTCACGCCGTTATCATCCAGAAGGCGAGGTCAGTACAGGTGCATCAAAGCTGGGACCGAGAGACTGAAAAACAGCTTCTATCTCAAGGCCATCAGCCTGTTAAACAGCCATCACTAGCACAGAGTCGCTGCTGCCTACATACAGACTTGAGAATCACTGGCCACTTTAATAAATGGAACAATAATCACTTTAATAATGCCACTTTAATAATGTTTACATATCTTGTATTACCCATCTCCTATGTATATACTGTATTCTATACAATCCATTGCAACTTAGCCTATGCCGCTCTGACAATGACATTGCTCATCCATATACAGTTGAAGTCGGAAGTTTACATACACTTAGGTTGGAGTCATTAAAACTTGTTTTTCAACCACTCCACAAATGTCTTGTTCACAAACTATCAAATCAAATCAAATCTAATTTTATTGGCCACATGCGCCGAATACAACAGGTGCAGACATTACAGTGAAATGCTTACTTACAGCCCTTAACCAACAGTGCATTTATTTTTAACAAAAAAGTAAAAATAAAACAACAACAAAAAAAGTGTTGAGAAAAAAAGAGCAGAAGTAAAACAAAATAACAGTAGGGAGGCCATACATACAGGGGGGTACCGGTGCAGAGTGAATGTGTGGGGGCACCGGCCAGCCGAGGCAGTTGAAGTAATATGTACATGTGGGTAGAGCCAAAGCGACCATGCACAAATAATCAACAGAGTAGCAGCAGCGTAAAAGGATGGGGTGGGGGGGCAGTGCAAATAGTCCGGGTAGCCATGATCAGCTGTTCAGGAGTCTTATGGCTTGGGGGTAGAAGCTGTTGAGAAGTCTTTTGGACCTAGACTTGGCACTCCGGTACCGCTTGCCGTGCGGTAGCAGAGAGAACAGTCTATGACTAGGGTGGCTGGAGTCTTTGACAATTTTGAGGGCCTTCCTCTGACACCGCCTGGTATAGAGGTCCTGGATGGCATGAAGCTTGGCCCGGGATTCACGGGGACTATGGTGGTCTGCTTGAAACATGTTGGTATTACAGACTCAGTCAGGGACATGTTGAAAATGTCAGTGAAGACACTTGCCAGTTGGTCAACACATGCTCGGAGTACACATCCTGGTAATCCGTCTGGCCCTGCGGCCTTGTGAATGTTGACCTGCTTAAAAGTCTTTTAGTTTTGGCAAGTCGGTTAGGACATCTACTTTGTGCATGACACAAGCCATTTTTCCAACAATTGTTTACAGACAGATTATTTCACTTAAAATTCACTGTATCACAATTCCATTGGGTCAGAAGTTTACATACACTAAGTTGACGGTGCCTTTAAACAGCTCGGAAAATTCCAGACAATTGTCATTGCTTTAGCAGCTTCTGATAGGCTAATTGACATCATTTGAGTCAATTGGAGGTTTACTTGTGGATGTATTTCAAGGCCTACCTTCAAACTCAATGGCTCTTTGCTTGACATCATGGGAAAATTAAAAGAAATCAGCCAAGACCTCAGAAAAGAAATTGTAGACCTCCACAGACTGGTTCATCCATGGGAGCAATTTCCAAATGCCTGAAGGTACCACATTCATCTGTACAAACAATAGTACGCAAGTATAAACACCATGGGACCACGCAGCCGTCATACCGCTCAGGAAGGAGACGCGTTTTGTCTCCTAGAGATGAATATACTTTGGTGCGAAAAGCGCAAATCAATCCCAGAACAACAGCAAAGGACCTTGTGAAGATGCTGGAGGAAACAGGTACAAAAGTATCTATATCCACAGTAAAACGAGTCATATATCAAGATAACCTGAAAGGCCGCTCAGCAGGGAAGAAGCCACTGCTCCAAAACCGCTGCTCCAAAACCGCCATAAAAAAGCCAGACTATGGTTTGCAACTGCACATGGGGACAAAGATCATTCTTTTTGGAGAAATGTCCTCTGGTCTGATGAAACAAAAAATAGAACTGTTTGGCCACAATGACCATCGTTATTGCTTGCAAGCCGAAGAACACAATCCCAAACGTGAAGCACAGGAGTGGTAGAATCAAATAAAATCAAATTGTATTTGCCAAATGAGCCGAATTCAACAGGTGTAGACATTACAGTGAAATGCTTACTTACAAGCCCTTAACCAACAATGCAGTTTTTTAAACTAAAGAGCAGCAGTAAAATTACAGTAGGGAGGCTATATACCGGCTAGTCGAGGTAATTGAGGTAATATGTACATGTGGGTAGAGTTAAAGTGACTCTGCATAAATAATAAACAGAGTAGCAGCAGCGTGAAAGAGGGGGATGGGGTGGAGGTGGGGGTGGGGGGGCATTGCAAATAGTCCGGGTAGCCATGATTAGCTGTTCAGGAGTCTTATGGCTTGGGGGTAGAAGCTGTTGAGAAGCCTTTTTGACCTAGACTTGGCGCTCCGGTACTGCTTGCCGTGCGGTAGCAGAGAGAACAGTCTATGACTATGGTGGCTGGAGTCTTTGACAATTTTGAGGGCCTTCCTCTGACACCGCCTGGTATAGAGGTCATGGATGGCATGAAGCTTGGCCCCAGTGATGTACTGGGCCATACGCACTACCCTCTGTAGTGCCTTGCGGTCGGAGGCCGAGCAGTTGCCATACCAGGCGGTGATGCAACCAGTCAGGATGCTCTCGATGGTGCAGCTGTAGAACTTTTTGAGGATCTGAGGACCCATGCCAAATCTTTTCAGTCTCCTGAGGGGGAATAGGCTTTGTCGTGCCCTCTTCACAACTGTCTTGGTGTGTTTGGACCATGAGAGTTCGTTGGTCACCAACGAAGGTCTCAACCTGTTCCACTATAGCCCCGTCGATGAGAATGGGGGCGTGCTCAGTCCTCTTTTTTTTCCTGTAGTCCACAATCATCTCCTTTGTCTTGATCACGTTGAGGGAGAGGTTGTTATCCTGGCACCACACGGCCAGGTCTCTGACCTCCTCCCTATAGGCTGTCTCATCATTGTCGGTGATCAGGCCTACCACTGTTGTGTCGTCAGCAAACTTAATGATGGTGTTGGAGTCGTGCCTGGCCATGCAGTCAATGGTGAATAGGGAGTACAGGAGGGGACTGAGCACGCACCCATGAAGGGCCCCCGTGTTGAGGATCAGCGTCGCAGATGTGTTGTTACCTACCCTTACCACCTGGGGGCGGCCCGTCAGGAAGTCCAGGATCCAGTTGCAGAGGGAGGTGTTTAGTCCCAGGATCCTTAGCTTAGTGATGAGCTTTGAGGGCACTATGGTGTTGAACGCTGAGCTGTAGTCAATGAATAGCATTCTCACGTACAGTGGGGAAAAAAAGTATTTAGTCAGCCACCAATTGTGCAAGTTCTCCCACTTAAAAATTCCAGAAAAGTTGGCACTCCGGTACCAATTTTGTTTCTGGTGTCCTTTGACAGCTCTTTGGTCTTGGCCATAGTGGAGTTTGGAGTGTGACTGTTTGAGGTTGTGGACAGGTGTCTTTTATACTGATAACAAGTTCAAACAGGTGCCATTAATACAGGTAACGAGTGGAGGACAGAGGAGCCTCTTAAAGAAGAAGTTACAGGTCTGTGAGAGCCAGAAATCTTGCTTGTTTGTAGGTGACCAAATACTTATTTTCCACCATAATTTGCAAATAAATTCATTCAAAATCCTACAATGTGATTTTCTTGAAAAAAAATTCTCATTCTCATCTTTTTAAGTGGGAGAACTTGCACAATTGGTGGCTGACTAAATACTTTTTTCCCCCACTGTAGGTGTTCCTCTTGTCCAGGTGGGAAAGGGCAGTGTGGAGTGCAATAGAGATTGCATCATATGTGGATCTGTTGGGGCGGTATGCAAATTGGAGTAGGTCTAGTTTTTCTTGGATAATGGTGTTGATGTGAGCCATGACCAGCCTTTCAAAGCACTTCATGGCTACAGACATGAGTGCTACGGGTCGGTAGTCTTTATGCAGGTTATCTTAGTGTCCTTGGGCACGGGGACTATGGTTGTCTGCTTGAAACATGTTGGTATTACAGACTCAGTCAGGGACATGTTGAAAATGTCAGTGAAGACACTTGCCAGTTGGTCAGCACATGCTCGGAGTACACGTCCTGGTAATCCGTCTGGCCCTGCGGCCTTGTGAATGTTGACCTGCTTAAAAGTCTTACTCACATCGGCTACGGAAAGCATGATCACATAGTCATCCGGAACAGCTGGTGCTCTCATGCATGCTTCAGTGTTGCTTGCCTCGAAGCGAGCATAGAAGTGATTTAGCTCATCTGGTAGGCTTGTGTCACTGGGTAGCTCGTGGTTGTGCTTCCCTTTGTAGTCTTTAATAGTTTTCAAGCCCTGCCACATCCGACGAGCGTCAGAGCCGGTGTAGTACGATTGAATCTTAGTCCGGTATTGACTCTTTGCCTGTTTGATTGTTCGTCGGAGGGAAAGCAGGATTTCTTATAAGCGTCCGGGTTAGAGTCCCGCTCCTTGAAAGCAGCAGCTCTACCCATTAGCTCAGTGCGGATGTTGCCTGTAATCCATGGCTTCTGGTTGGGGTATGCACGTACGGTCACTGTGGGGGTGCTTTGCTGCAGGAGGGACTGGTGCACTTCACAAAATAGATAGCATCACGAGGAAGGAAAATTATGTGGATATATTGAAGCAACATCTCAAGACATCAGTCAGGAAGTTAAAGTTTGGTCGCAAATGGGTCTTCCAAATGGACAATGACCCCAAGCATACTTCTAAAGTTGTGGCAAAATGGCTTAAGTACAACAAAGTCAAGGTATTGGAGCGGTCATCACAAAGCCCTGACCTCAATCCTATAGAAAATGTGTGTGCAGAACTGAAAAAGCATGTGCGAGCAAGGAGGCCTACAAACCTGACTCAGTAACACCAGCTCTGTCAGGAGGAATGGGCCAAAATTCACCCAACTTATTTTGGGAAGCTTGTGGAAGACTACCCTAAACGTTTGACCCAAGTTAAACAATTTAAAGGTGATGCTACCAAATACTAATTGAGTGTATGTAAACTTCTGACCCACTGGGAATGTGATGAAAGAAATAAAAGCTGAAATAAATAATTCTCTCTACTATTATTCTGACATTTCACATTCTTAAAATAAAGTGGTGATCCTAACTGACCTAAGACAGGGAATATTTACTAGGATTAAATGTCAGAAATTGTGAAAAACTGAGTTTAAATGTATTTGGCTAAGGTGTATTTAAACTTCCCACTTCAACTGTATATAAAGGGGGCTTTACTATTTTTAGGTAGTGTAATGACTTTTGCTTCCCTCCTGGCCTGAGGGCACACACTTTCTAGTAGGCTTAAATTGAAGATATGTCAAATAGGAGTGGCAATATCATCCGCTATTATCCTCATTAATTTCCCACCCAAGTTGTAAGACCCTGGTGGCTTCTCATTGTTGATGGACAAAACATTTTTTTCACCTCTTCCACACTCACTTTATGTAATTTAAAACTTTCTTTCATAATTTGGTCAGATATACTTGGATGTGTAGTGTCAGTGTTTGTTGCTGGCATATTATGCCCAAGTTTGCTAATCTTGCCGATGTAAAAATAATTAAAGTAGTTGGCAATATCAGTGGGTTTTGTGATGAATGAGCCATCTGATTCAATGAATGATGGCGCGGAGTTAGCCTTTTTGCCCAAACTTTTATTGAAGCTTTTTATTATCATTCTTTAGGTCATTTATCTTTGTTTCATAGTGTAGTTTATTCTTATTTTTATTCAGTTTAGTCACATGATTTCTCAATTTGCAGCCAGACTTATTTGCAATTTCTTTTGCCTCATCCCTCTCAACCATACAATTTTTTAATTCCTCATCAATACACAAGGATTTAATAGTTTTTACAGTCATTCTTAATGGGTGCATGCTTATTAGTAACTTTGATAAGCAATTTCATAAATGTGTCAAGTGCAGCGGTTACAGGAGGGGGTGCAGTTCCGGAGAAACCCACTAGGTGTCATCCTCCGACAACCTTAGGCACCTCCTCACTCACAGATGGGACTAATCATCATCCTATTGGTGTCACCTGTGTCTATCTGTTCACCTGTGTATTTATGCCCTCACTTCCCTTGCTCAGTTTTCTCTACTAGTTTCTCTATGTCCAGCAGTACTACTCAGTGTCTGATTGGAGACCTATGTACAGGTACTTGAGAAGTGTTCTCCCTGTTTCGTTATTTGTTTCTGTCTTAGGTAGTATTTTGTATTTTGGCTGTCAGACGGTTTTTGGAGACTTATTTGCTCCGCCTTTCTTTCATCGTGATAAGTCCGTTATTTTGTATTCTGGCTTCGGCCCACCAGTAAAGATCCTTGTTTCATCATCTCTGCCTACTGCCTACTGTATATCCTGCATGCACCTGGGTCACACCTCACCCCAACCCTTACATGTTTGGAGAGTTTCTTGGTCTTCATGGTGCCGCTTGCTTGGTGGTGCCCCTTGCTTAGTGGTGTTGCAGACTCTGGGGCCTTTCAGAACAGGTGTGTATATATACTGAGATCATGTGACACTTAGATTGCACACAGGTGGACTTTAACTAATTATGTGACTTCTGAAGGGAATTGGTTGCAGGTTGTAATGCAACAAAATAGGAAAAACGCCAAAGGGGATGAATACTTTTGCATGGCACTGTAATGCCAGTTAATTTGTCCCAATAATTTTGGTCCCCCAAAATGGGGGGACTATGTACAAAAAGTCATGTAATTTCTAAATGGTTCACCTGATATGGATAAAAAATACCCTCAAATTAAAGCTGAAAGTCTGCACTTTAACCTCATAGTCATTGTATATTTTCAAATCCAAAGTGCCAGAGTACAGAGACAAAAAAAAAAAAGTGTCACTGTCCCAATACTTTTGGATCTCACTGTATTTATAGCTGTCTTGTAGTTTTTATCTTTGTGTTGTGTCAATGGAATTTTTGCCCTCTAGAGTTTGCTTGGTTTTTTTAATTAATCCGTGTGGGTTTTTGTAATCAGTTGAGTCGGGTTACATTTTCTTTAAATGGTCTGAGGCCAGGGTAAGCCAATATAAGTTGAAATCCCTCTAACGTGACTAATTCAGATGACAGAATGGTGCCGTAGCCGGAAATGTCAGGTTGCTCACAACCAAGAGGTTGAGTTTAAATCCCAGTAGGTTGAGTCCCAACTGTGCTCACAGTACATCATTTTACAAGATTGTACTGTATCACTTAGCATGTAAAATTATAATGTCTTGCAGTAAAAATACATTCAATATAATTTACAAGAGTGTACTGTAATCAGAATACAGCAACATACTGTAATTTTACAGCAATAACACCTTGAAGTTGTCTTATATATATATAGATATACACTATATACACAAAAGTATGTGGACACCCCTTCAAATTAAAGGATTCAGCTATTTCAGCCACACCCATTGCATACAGGTGTATAAAATCGAGCATACGGCCATGCAATCTCCATAGACAAACATACTTTTTTTGGTTGCCCGCTCTGAAGATGTCTATATTGGTCCGCTTAAACAAGACAAGTAAAGGCCCAGTGCACTACCATCGTGATATTTATTTAGCTAAATGTATTTGAGTGTTTACCAGCATTTGTAACTTGAGTCTGCAAATTATCTGTACAAAACAGTTAATCTGATAATACTTGTGGAATATAAAAATACTTGCTTGACATACTGTATGTTTTCCAGTTTCTTGAAGTACTTTGCAAATGCAAATTATTTCTATGTGAAACAGAAATGGTCTATTCATCCCTTTTCCATTTTAGTAGACGGTCTTATCCAGAGCAACTTGCAGTAGTGAGTGCATACATGTTCATACTTCTTCTTACTGGTCCCTCGTGGGAATCAAACCAACAACCATAGCATTGCTCTACCAAGTGAGCCACATCATATCATCACAAACCACTTGATGTCTCAATGTACTCAATTACTGTATTGTGCATTGTTTTTCTTCATGGTGATGGAAAGTCTACAGGTACAAACCTAGATGACCAGCCTACAATACACAGTGCTTGACTTGGGATGGAAGAAGTGCAGGAGCTGTCTTTCTCCAAATCGGTATATTAGACTTTGTTCACCGAAATTCACAAATTACATTATGCTATAAAGACCTCTGATTATTCACTGTTAAGGGTTCATACACATTTTCCATGAGTTCTACATGACAACCAAATGTTCATGACCATTACTATAGCCTACATGAAAAAGAAACCATTATTGACACTGGAAGGCTGTAGAGTCTGATCCCATGTAGGCCTACCATCTCCTGCCGTTGTGCCCTTTATCAAGGCACTTAACCCCCAACAAAGTAGAACTGCACTGTTAGTCACATATTGTCAACATGTGGTCAACCCACCATCTGGAGAGCTCCTGGGTGTGCAGACTTCGATTTTGATCCAGCACTGAAACACCCAAGTCTGCTTATCAAGGTCATGCTGATGTTTAGGCTATAATGTGGTTAGACCAGGGCCTGTACACCCAGTAGCTATCCTGGAGGATGGTTGCCACCCTTGATATAAAATATTGCAACATTATAACCAAATACTTTTGTCTTTATAAAATGATTCCCTCATTCAATGAATCAGGGATCAATTGGAGAAGGTAGGCTACTTCAAAGCAAGGTATTTAACTGTTTACTGTATACAGTATATAAGGCTCAAATATTCATATTTCAGGGGAGATCTATGCACAGCAAGTTATTTGTCAATTAAGATATTTGTGGAATAGGTTTGTTGTCGCAATTACATTGCTACGGTTTTTATAGAGGGGAATCCCGGCTTTCCAACTGTACAGATTTATTTAGGCTACAGTGCCGGTGGAAAGCGACAATGACATTAATGCTTTGTTAGCTTTAGTTAACTTGCGAGATAACTGCTACATTGAATTGGCTATATAGTTACTATGTTGTCTGTCATTATTTTATACCTGCCGCTGAGATGTCACGCTCTCTCTCCTCGGGCAACGGCCCATTCGCACTGGCACACACGCAGCACACACAGACAAGCACTGAGGGGTCATTCCGATAATGGCTGATATGTTGATTTTTAAGTGATTGATCATATTTAAAAGTGTGCCTTCATGAATTACATTAGCAAAAATTAAGAAACTAATTCCCATGACTTTTCATGGCCTTACAAACCATAATTTGACACTTGCAGCAGCGCATCATACACATTCAGGTTGGCACATTTTCATCTCGAACAGCCTACTGTCACACACAGATTCACAGACTAGCAGCAAATAAACTTGAACAAAGCGGAAACAGGAAATGAATGCCCACTTTCCATTGCTATTCAATGCAGATCCCATCTTCATTCCGCTTTGATCAGTCTTTTTTGCCTCAGTGTGTGAATCTGGGCCACCAATAGGCTACTTTGTTCTATAGAGGAGCTGGTACACAATTCCCCAAAAATGTGAAGTGCCGGTATGGTGCTCTGGACAGCTCCGGCCCAAGTCAAGCACTGACAATACAGTAATGTACATTTACATTAAGTGGTTTGTAAGGATGGTAAATTAATACTGCACAAAAAGTGGTTGTTTTACATGTTATTTGACCAAGAAAAATATTTAATTTGATGTGGATGTTTTGCGACTTTACCCATAACTTTGCACCTTTTGATGTACAGTACCAGTCAAAAGTTTGGACATTCCTACTCATTCCAGGGATTTTCTTTATTTTTTACTATTTTCTACATTGTAGAATAATAGTGAAGACATCAAAACTATGAAATAGCACATATGGAATTATGTAGTAACCAAAAAAGTGTTCAACAAATCAAAATATATTTTATATTTGAGATTCTTCAAATAGCCACCCTTTGCCTTGATGACAGATTTGCACACTCTTGTCATTCTCTCAACCAGCTGGGAAGGAGTTCCCACATGTGCTGAGCACTTGTTGGCTGCTTTTCCTTCACTCTGCGGTCCGACTCATCCCAAACCATCTCAATTGGGATGAGGTTGGGTGATTGTGGAGGCCAGGCCATCTGATGCAGCACTCCATCACTCTCCTTCTTGGTAAAATAGCCCTTACACAGCCTGGAGGTGTGTTGGGTCATTGTCCTGTTGAAAAACAAATGATAGTCCCACTAAGCCCAAACCAGATGGGATGGCGTATCACTGCAGAATGCTGTGGTAGCCATGCTGGTTTAGTGTGCCTTGAATTCTAAATAAATCACAGACAGTGTCACCAGCAAAGCACCCCCACACCATAACACCTCCTCCTCCATACTTTACGGTGGGAACTACACATGCAGAGATAATCTGTTCACCCACACCGCGTCTCACAGAGACACGATGGTTGGAACCAAAAATCTCCCATTTCCACCTGTCTAATGTCCATTGCTCATGTTTCTTGGCCCAAGCAGGTATTTTCTTCTTATTGGTGTCCTTTAGTAGTGGTTTCTTTGCAGCAATTTGACCATGAAGACCTGATTCACTGTCCCTCCTGAACAGTTGATGTTGAGATGTGTCTGTGACTTGAACTCAGTGAAGCATTTATTTGGGCTGCAATTTCTGAGGCTGGTAACTCTAATGTACTTATCCTCGGCAGCAGAGGTAACTCTGGGTCTTCCATTCCTGTGGCGGTCCTCATGAGAGCCAGTTTCATCATAGCGATTGATGGTTTTTGCGACTGCACTTGAAGAAACTTTCAAAGTTCTTGACATTTTCCGTACTTACTGACCTTCATATCTTAAAGTAACGGTGGACTGTCGTTTCTCTTTGCTTATTTGAGCTGTTCTTGCCTTAATATGGACTTGGTATTTTACCAAATAGGGCTATCTTCTGTATACCACCCCTACCTTGTCACAACACAACTGACTGGCTCAAACGCATTAAGAAGCAAAGACATTCCACAAATTAACTTTTAACAAGGCACACCTGTTAATTGAAATGCATTCCAGGTGACTACCTCATAAAGCTGGTTGAGAGAATGCCAAGAGTGTGCAAAGCTGTTATCAAGGCAAAGGGTGGCTATATGAAGAATCTCAAATATGAAATATGTTTTGATTTGTTTAACACTTTTTTGGTTATTACATGATTCCATATGTGTTTTTCCATGGTTGATGTCGTCACTATTATTCTACAATGTAAAAAAATAGTAGAAATAAAGAAAAAGCCTTGAATGAGTAGGTGTGTCCAAACTTTTGGCTGGTAGTGTAAATGTTTGAGGACAGGGTTCTGGTCTGGATTCCATTTGAATGACAATCACATAGAAAGGGACAGGGCAACAACTCTTATAATTTGAACTATTGAATCCTGCAAGATACTATTCTTAATTATATAACTAATTTCTTGCCATATTTTTGTTTATTAATAATTATTATTTTTTTCACATTTTCTGGGGGTGCTGCTGCACCCTCAGCACCCATTTACATTTACATTTGCGTCATTTAGCAGACGCTCTTATCCAGAGCGACTTACAAGTTGGTGCATTCACCTTATAGCCAGTGGGTTAACCACTTTACAATGTTTTTATTTTATTTTTATTTATTTTGGGGGGGGGGGGGGTAAGGGGGGGGTAGAAGGATTACTTTATCCGCAACCCTACTTCTCACGGCTATACCTGTATCAGTTGAATTTTTTTTATGGAAGTATATATGGAGACTGTTTAATGCCAAAAACAACAGGTTAAATAATAAAAAGTTTCCTGATCTTTCTTATATCTCTCAGATACATGCATTCGGAAATTATTCAGACCCTTTCACTTTTTGCACATTTTGTTACGTCACAAGCTTATTCAAAAATTTTATAAATTGTTTTTTTCCCTCATTAATTGACACACAATACTCCACAATAGCAAAGCAAAAATTGTTTTTTAGAAATGTTTGAAAATGTATAAAAAAAAACGGAAATATCACATTTACATAAGTATTCAGACCCTTTACTCAGTACTTTGTTGAAGAACCTTTGGCAGCGATTACAGCATCGAGTCTTCTTGGGTATGACACTACAAGCTTGGCACACCTGTATTTGGGGAGTTTCTCCCATTCTTCTCTTCAGATCCTCTCAAGCTCTGTCAGGATGGATGGGGAGCGCCACAGCACAGCTATTTTCAGGTCTCTCCAGAGATGTTTGATCAGGTTCAAGTCCACGCTCTGGCTGGGCAACTCAAGGACATTAAGAGACTTGTCCAGAAGCCACTCCTGCGTTGTCTTGGCTGTGTGCTTAGGGTCGTTGTCCTGTTGGAAGGTGAACCTTCGCCCCAGTCTGAGGTCCTGAGCGCTCTGGAGCAGGTTTTCATCAAGGATCTCTCTGTACTTTGATCCGTTCATCTTTCCCTCGATCCTGACTAGTCTCCCAGTCCCTGCCGCTAAAAAACATCCCCACAGCATGATGCTGCCACCACAATGCTTCCCCGTAGAGATGGTGCCATGTTTCCTCCAGACGTTACATTTTCCATTCAGGCCAAAGAGTTCAATCTTGGTTTCATCAGACCAGAGAATCTTGTTTCTCATGGTCCGTCCTTTAGGTACCTTTTGGCAAACTCCAAGCGGGCTGTCATGTGCCTTTTACTGAGGAGTGGCTTCCCTCTGGCCACTATACCATAAAGGCCTGATTGGTGGAGTGCTGCAGAGATGGTTGTCCATCTGGAAGGTTCTCCCATCTCCACAGAGGAACTCTGGAGCTCTGTCATAGTAACCATCGGGTTCTTGGTCACCTCCCTGACCAAGGCCCTTCTCCCCCGATTGCTCAGTTTGACCGGGCGGCCAGCTCTAGGAAGAGTCTTGGTGGTTCCAAACTTCTTCCATTTAAGACTTTTAAGGCCACTGTATTTTCTTTTTAACCTCTACGGGATCGGTGTCCCGTATACGGGACAGTTGAGCTAACATGCGTTAATGTGATTAGCATGACTGTTGTATGTAACAGCAAACCTTCCAGGAGATAGACATGTCTTAAATGGGCAGAAAGCTTAAATTCTTGTTAATCTAACTGCACTGTCCAATTTACAGTAGCTATTACAGTGAAAATATACCATGCTATTGTTTGAGGAGAGTGCACAACAACAAAAAACTTATCACGGCAACTGGTTTAATAGATTCACCTCTGAAGCTAAATAATGTACTTACATTCAGTAAATCTTGCTGTGATTTGTCATCCTAAAAGATTAAATGTAGCATATTTATGTTTGATAAAATCCATTTTTATATTCAAATGTAGGAACTGGGTTCTACAGTTTGAATACATGCTGTCTCTGGCTCCACACCCACCCCGCCCAGCCATCTAGATGGGTGAAAGTTAGTGTATAAGTTAATGATCCATCATGTATGACATTCCTGGCAGTGTGTAAACTTACATTTTGTATTACCATATAATTTTTGTATGTTCTCTATAGTTATGTACTTGAAAATGTATCAATTGACCAATTCGGCACATTTGGGCAGACTTGATACAAATTAGTCCAGTATTGCAATGCTTCACTGGATCAATCTGAAACTTTGCACACACACTGTTGCCATCTAGTGGCCATAATTTAAATTGCGCCTAAACTGCAATATTATATTGTGGCCTTTCTCTTGCATTTCAAAGATGATGGAACAAAAAAACACACCCCCAAAACTTTTTTTGTTGGTATTATCTTTTACCAGATCGAATGTGTTATATTCTCCTACATTAATTTCACATTTCCAAAAACTTAAGTGTTTCCTTTCAAATGATATCAAGAATATGCATATCCTTGCTTCAGGTCCTGAGCTACAGGCAGTTAGGTTTGGGTATGTCATTTTAGGCGAAAATTGAAAAAAAGGGTCCAATCCTTAAGAGGTTAATACATTTGCAAACATTTCTAAAAACCTGTTTTTGCATTGTCATTATGGGGTATTGTTTGTAGATTGATGAGGAAAACATTTCATTTAATCAATTTTAGAATGTTACAAAATGTGGAAAAAGTCAAGGGGTCTGAATACATTCCGAATGCACTGTATAGGACAGACACTTCAGAACAAACTTATTTTAGATTTTTTTAGGGGGACTATCTGTTCTTCTATGTAGTGAATCTGATATTCAATGTGTTTGTATGGGCTAATGGCAGTAATGCCAAAAATAATTTGTCATGAAATAATTGTTTAATATATTTTTTTATACTTATAATTCAAAATCAAATAGCTAAATGATCCTTGTTATGACCTTCTTAAAACATTTCCATATACTGTAGCTTAGTAGCTATATGTTTGTGTTTATACAGAACCTCCCAGTGAGTTTGTGTTTATACAGGACCTCCCACCCTCACCTTCCATCAACCAATCATGTCAATGCTGACCTATACGGAGCTATCCGCATTGTTACACAATTTGAGAGGCGCGCGGTGATGCGGTACAGAGCTGAATTTGGGCTATGCGTGCCTCCGGAGGCTCCGCAATTGCGTCACACCATCCACAATATTCGGATCAAGCATAAATTAGCTCTTACTGTATGGGTTAATCAGCACTCTCTCCTCTCTCACATCTACTCTCTTCAACTCTCCTTTTGCCTCACATCTTTTTTGCTACTCCTTTTCTCTCCTGTTTTCACCTCTCCTCTCATCTATCTTTTCTCTCTCTTCACTCCTCTCTTCTGCTCTCCTCTCTTCTCTCCCCTACAGGAGAGCAATGCCCAGTCTGATGGTCACACTGCCCGAAGAGAACAATGCCAGTGGAGACTCAACTCAGTCTATGGACAGCAGTAATCACACAGCAGTTACTTAACATGCCAAAAAAGAGTCAGGTATCATAGACTGGTTAGCTGACAATGTCACGAAAACAATGCACACGCTTCAATGCGGCAGAAATCTGTGTGTTGTTGTGATTTTGGATGACCAGATAACTAGCAACATTGACAAGAATCTGCCATGTGGGAATCTTAGGTGGTTCGTTTCAGCTTGTTGTGTCTAGTTATTGATACTGTGATGGAAAATATTATGTTTGTGCTTTTCTAATAACCAATTTCTGTTTTCTATGTTTGTACTTTTCTAATAACCAATTTCTGTAATTTGGCAGTACGCCCAGAACCTTGTTTTGAGAACGAAAGGGATATCTCAGTTTCAATGTCTCAGCTTGGCGAGAGGAAGCCTTGTGAGGTATTGGTCGGGCACATGCATGAACCAAACGTTCATGATGAATTAATTATGAATAATGAATAAGCTAAATCATGCAAATATAACTGTCTGTGTAAGCAATATATAAGAGAACTAACGGGACTTCCTCGGGAGAGCTCACTTCAGACCAGTACTTTATGCATCTAAGTTTGACTGTGACCTCTCCAGCTTGCTGTTAGTAAACAATGATTCATTTGAGATTGACTTTGAGTGTCCATGTGTAGAATTTCCACGACAATTTGGCGTCAACAAACAGGATGATTGATTCTGCCTGCGGAGCTTTCCAGTGAGGGTCTGCGAGGAAAACCGGTGGCGTATTTTATGAAGCGTGAGGGAAATTCCCGTCTGACCAAAAGACGACGTGTACCCGCCCAGACCCTTACTGTGAGCTGCCCAGGAGGAGACACATCATCCGCGAACAATTGAGGGACACGGCGGCTGAATTTAATTAAGTCAATTTAAATGAATCTGTATAAAAATGAATAATAAAACCAATAAAACGGAAACAATAAAAAGGTACCCATAGTCTTATGGTGAGAAGGCTATTCACTAGTCTTATGGTGAGAAGACTAGAGCGAGGGTGAGTCATGGTACCATGGAAAGCCCCGCTGACAGCTGTCTGTAGGCATTTATAAGAGAAGTGTCTACGTGGTCTGCAGCCACTACTAATAGCACGTGGTGTTATTATACATTTATAGGAAGTAGCGGCAAGAGAACCGTTGAAGATACATATAGGAAGTAATGACAAGAGAATCATTGAAGATGCACATGGGGTAATAAGGGAGATTACCGATTGTGTTTGGGAATAGTACTAAGTGAATATGGATGTGAAAGTCGTGTGAGTGTGGAAAGGACTTGCTAAGCTGATTGAAATTTGGATAATAAGCTGATTGATTTACATTTGTATATTAAACTGATTGAAATTTGGATAACAAGATAATAAGAGATATTATTACTATTAAGTACTGAGTGAATGAGAGCTGTCGGGGACTAGCTCCGGTGTGAAAGACGTGAATAAATACCCCAACCAGTTCTGTGTGAGCTGAGTTTTTCAATCTATAACGTTATCTACGGTTCTGTCCACCAACGCCCGTCGGATCTACAGGTAGAGGATAACATGTCTCAGGATCTCATTCGAGAGTAACATGTCTCAGAGGATAACATGTCAAAATTAAAAATCAAATCAAATCAAATGTATTGGTCACATACACATGGTTAGGAGATGTTATTGCGAGTGTAGCGAAATGCTTGTGCTTCTAGTTCCGACAGTGCAGAAAAATCTAGCAAGTAATATCTACCAGTTCCACAACAAATATATAATACACACAAATCTATGTAAAGGAATGGAATAAGAATATATACATATATGGATGAGCAATGTCATTGTCAGAGCGACATAGGCTAAGATGCAATAGATAGTATAGAATACAGTATATACATATGAGACGACTAATGCAAGATATGTAAACATTATTAAAGTGACATTATTAAAGTGATTAGTGTTCCATATATTAAAGTGGCCAGTGATTTTCAAGTCTGTATGTAGGCAGCAGCGCCTCTGTGCTAGTGATGGCTGTTTAACAGTCTGATGGCTTTGAGATAGAAGCTGTTTTTCAGTCTCTCGGTCTCAGCTTTGATGCATGTGTACTGATCTCGCCTTCTGGATGATACCGGCGTGTACAGGCAGTGGCTCGGGTGGTAGTTGTCCTTGATTATCTTTTTGGCCTTCCTGTGACATCGGGTGCTGTAGGTGTCCTGGAGGGCAGGTAGTTTGCCCCCGGTGATGCGTTGTGTAGACCGAACCACCCTCTGGAGAGCGCTGCGGTTGTGGGCGGTGCAGTTGCCGTACCAGGCGGTGATACAGCCCGACAAAATGCTCTCAATTGTGCATCTGTAAAACTTTGTGAGGGTTTTAGGTGACAGGCCAAATTTCTTCAGCCTCCTGAGGTTGAAGAGACGCTGTTGTGCCTTCTTCACCACACTGTCTGTGTGGGTAGACCATTCCAGTTTGTGATTGATATATAAGCCGAGGAACTTAAAACTTTCCACCTTCTCCACCGCTGTCCCTTCGATGTGGATAGGGGGGTACTCCCTCTGCTGTTTCCTGAAGTCCACGATCATCTCCTTTGTTTTGTTGACGTTGAGTGAGAGGTTATTTTCCTGACACCACACTCCGAGAACCCTTAACTCCTCCCTGTAGGCGGTCTCATCGTTGTTGGTAATCAAGCCTAATACTATTGTGTCATCTGCAAACTTGATGATTGAGTTGGAGGCGTGCATGGCTACGCAGTCATGGGTGAAAAGGGACTACAGGAGGGGGCTGAGCACACACCGTTGTGGGGCCCAAGTGTTGAGGATCAGTGAAGTGGAGATATTGTTTCCTACCTTCACCACCTGGGGGTGGCCCGTCAGCAAGTCCAGGACCCAGATGTACAGGGCGGGGTTGAGACCCAGGGCCTTAAGCTTAATGAAGAGGTAGGAGGGTACTATGGTGTTGAATGCTGAGCTACAGTCAATGAACAGCATTCTTACATACAGTTGCTTGCGAAAGTATTCACCCCCCTATTTTGTTGCCTTACAACCTGGAATTGTATAATTTGATTTACACAACATGCCTACCACTTTGAAGATGCAAAATATTTTTTCTTGTGAAACAAACAAGAAATAAAACAGAAAACTTGAGCGTGCATAACTATTCACCCCACCCCCCCCAAAGTCAATACTTTGTAGAGCCACCTTTTGCAGCAATTACAGCTGCAAGTGATGAGGATTTTTCAATAAACTATCAACTTTGTCTAGTTCCCCTAACAGAAATTGAGATCTAACTTGCTGATCCTGTGACTCTGCGGTGAAGTCGACAGGGTGATAAGGGGAGTATATTAGAAATTGGTATTAAGAATAATTGGTAAAACATCATAATTTGTCATATAGTCAATGCTTATATGGATTTCTTGGATTGGAAATTAACTCAACTAAACTGTTATGATCTGTCCTGATGGTATCTTGATGCATAGCAGGGATAATTCAGTCAAGAATGGTGTGAACCTCAATAAATAAATAAAAAACTCTAACCGGCTGAAGAGGAGCAACAAAGGCGTTGAATAGGGTCCTGTCCAGCACCACTTCTACCAAAAGACCTGAATCAGAACCAGCATCCAATCGAAGCTATCAACTACCTTTTCTCTCATGCTTTTTCTTTCAGGAGTGTAACATGAGTCAATGTGGAGTGGGCATGAAGAGAGATCTGTTGAAATACAACATCTCTCATGATGGTGGTATACTGGTTGGCAAATGGACAAAACATAATGGGGTTAGAGGTGGTGGCGGCTCAGGTGAGACATTGAAATTGGGACATTGTCATGGGCAATCCAAGTTGAACTATGAAGCAATCTAAAGAACATAATGAAGAGACGCCAGAAGATTGAGTGCCGGGGAAGGGAGGGGTTGTGATTTGGGGTATCAGGTTGATTAAGGAGGTCTACACACTGCTATATTTATAGTAATTTAGACTAAGAATGCATTGAGATACTGATCTGTAGTTATTCTCCTTATGAGGAAGCTAATGCTAGAATTATGGATAATTATACTGTATGTTAATATACAGTGGGGAGAACAAGTATTTGATACACTGCCGATTTTGCAGTTTTTCCTACTTACAAAGCATGTAGAGGTCTGTAATTTCTATCATAGGTACACTTCAACTGCGAGAGACGGAATCTAAAACAAAAATCCAGAAAATCACATTGTATGATTTTTAAGTAATTCATTTGCATTTTATTGCATGACATAAGTATTTGATCACCTACCAACTAGTAAGAATTCCGGCTCTCACAGACCTGTTAGTTTTTCTTTAAGAAGCCCTCCTGTTCTCCACTCATTACCTGTATTAACTGCACCTGTTTGAACTCGTTACCCGTATAAAAGACACCTGTCCACACACTCAATCAAACAGACTCCAACCTCTCCACAATGGCCAAGACCAGAGAGCTGTGTAAGGACATCAGGGATAAAATTGTAGACCTGCACAAGGCTGGGATGGGCTACAGGACAATAGGCAAGCAGCTTGGTGAGAAGGCAACAACTGTTGGCGCAATTATTAGAAAATGGAAGAAGTTCAAGATGACGGTCAATCACCTCGGTCTGAGGCTCCATGCAAGAGCTCACCTCGTGGGGCATCAATGATCATGGGGGAGGTGAGGGATCAGCCCAGAACTACACGGCAGGACCTGGTCAATGACCTGAAGAGAGCTGGGACCACAGTCTCAAAGAAAACCATTAGTAACACACTACGCCGTCATGGATTAAAATCCTGCAGCGCACGCAAGGTCCCCCTGCTCAAGCCAGCGCATGTCCAGGCCCGTCTGAAGTTTGCCAATGACCATCTGGATGATCCAGAGGAGGAATGGGAGAAGGTCATGTGGTCTGATGAGACAAAAATAGAGCTTTTTGGTCTAAACTCCACTCGCCGTGTTTGGAGGAAGAAGAAGGATGAGTACAACCCCAAGAACACCATCCCAACCGTGAAGCATGGAGGTGGAAACATCATTCTTTGGGGATGCTTTTCTGCAAAGGGGACAGGACGACTGCACCGTATTGAGGGGAGGATGGATAGGGCCATGTATCGCGAGATCTTGGCCAACAACCTCCTTCCCTCAGTAAGAGCATTGAAGATGGGTTGTGGCTGTGTCTTCCAGCATGACAACAACCCGAAATACACAGCCAGGGCAACTAAGGAGTGGCTTCGTAAGAAGCATCTCAAGGTCCTGGAGTGGCCTAGCCAGTCTCCAGACCTGAACCCAATAAAACATCTTTGGAGGGAGCTGAAAGTCCGTATTGCCCAGCGACAGCCCCGAAACCTGAAGGATCTGGAGAAGGTCTGTATGGAGGAGTGGGCCAAAATCCCTGCTGCAGTGTGTGCAAACCTGGTCAAGACCTACAGGAAACGTATGATCTCTGTAATTGCAAACAAAGGTTTCTGTACCAAATATTAAGTTCTGCTTTTCTGATGTATCAAATAGTTATGTCATGCAATAAAATGCAAATTAATTACTTAAAAATCATACAATGTGATTTTCTGGATTTCTGTTTTAGATTCCGTCTCTCACAGTTGAAGTGTACCTATGATAAAAATGACAGACCTCTACATGCCTTGTAAATAGGAAGACCTGCAAAATCGGCAGTGTATCAAATACTTGTTCTCCCCACTGTATATATATTTTTCTCCATTAAATCTAGTAATATACTCTTCATATGTTAATTTATCTCTAGTAGCCCATTATACCTCCTTTACACTAGTGTTCTTTTCATACAGGGGTATAAATATTTACACTAATGTTCTCTAGTAACAGCATATTTGGGAATAGTACTTTCTCCTTTCATATCTCCACATACAAGAGCAATCCCCTCCACCAGTGTTCAGTCCAGCTCCGGCCAGCAGGGCCAGACCGGACCAGGGGTACTGTGGGGGGTTAGAGAGGGAGTGGGGATCATGCCCAGAGCCGGATCCGCCGCCAAGGCGGAGTGCCCACCCGGTCCCTCCCCTGTGGTGTTCTGTTGGCGCGGTCGGAGTCTGCGCCTTTTGGGGGGGGGGTACTGTCACGCCCTGGCTCTGGAGACGCTTGTATGTTGAGCCAGGGTGTGAGTGTTTTTTATGTTGTTCTAGTTTTGTGTTTCTAGGGTATAGTTCTTGTATTGTGTTTCTATGTTGGCCAGAGTGGTTCTCAATCAGAGGCAACGAGTGTCAGCTGTTGCTGGTTGTCTCTAATTGGGAACCATATTTAAACAGTCTGTTTTTTCCACAGTGTTTGTGGGATCTTGTTCCTGTTGTAGGTTTGTGGTTTGCACCTTTGGACGTCACGTATCGTTTTTGTTATTTTGTTCGTGTATCAATAATAAAAGTATGTTCGCAAATAACGCTGCGCATTGGTCCTCTGTATACAACGATCGTGACAGTTCACCTCTCCTAACATCCTATCCTCTGCTATTACCATGGGTTACGATGAGAGGATCATGTATATGCAAACAGATCGGTCCAGATTTACATCTCTCATCGAAGCAGGAGATCTATACTCTCTAGAGATATAGCCAATCAAGAGAGGTTTAGGATGAGAGGAGTTCTGTCCCCTCAGCCAAATAGCTGGCTTCCACTAAGTCAGGTATTATTCTCTTCTCTATTAGTTCCTGCTCCAGCACTCTGTACAGAGGGAGGCAGGGCCAGGGTTGCTCTCCATCCTGCTCTACTCTGTGTTTAATGTAGCTGGAACTCTCTAGGTGTGTTGTGTCTATTATTTCCTGCTCCAGCACTGTACAGAGGGAGGCAGGGCCAGGGTTGCTCTCCATCCTGTAGCACACATTCGAGAGAGAGAGAGAGAGAGAGAGAGAGAGAGAGAGAGAGAGAGAGAGAGAGAGAGAGAATGATTACAGTGACCCTGCGTAAGGGCATGCATTACTGTAAGACATACTGAGATCTACAAAGCTGGCTTACACACAAGCACAATCACACGCACACACACACACATACACACACACCTCTCCCTACCCCATAATCTCCATGGCAGCACATTAAACACATCCCAAAAGAAAGTCAGAAAGAGAGACAGAATGAGAGGAGAGAAAGAGAATTACAATAAGACAGATCTACACCACATCACCGTGGAGACACGTAACTTGGCAACGGGACTCCCAGGCAACCTTTCCTCTAAGGGAGAGAACAGAAACTGGCGCTTGGTTAATTGACTTTATTCCCTGCCTGTCAATGCTAAATGCTTCCCTATCTGTTACGTGAATTATTTAACAAACTATTTTAGTGTCTCTGTGCGTCTCCCAAAAGGTTGTAAGTCTTTTGGGATTTAAGTAACGCCCAGAGTCCCGGTCTGCATGGTCAGAGATATTTATTCATTGAGAATTCTGCCATCACAATTTCAGAGTCCATCTTTTATACTCATATGTCATACAAAAAGAAATCCCTTCCCTCTGTAGGCGGGCTGTAGTTTTCCACTCTAAAACTGCTCTACTGACCTTCAGTTCACACACACACACATATACACACATGCATACACACATACATACACACACACACACACACATATCCTACTCCCTGCTTTACTCAGTTATTGCCGTTCTCACAATATTCTGCACCATGTTTTCATAACAGTTTCTCCCCTCCCTAAATTGGGAGGCCTCTTTATCTTAGTTTCTCAGTTGTCTTTGTTGTCTGGCCTGACTCTTACTCACATTGCTAAATAGTGGCTCAATGCCATAGCCTTTACTGGTCCTACACTCACACATTATACACAGTTTCAGGGTGTAATAATTAGTCATTAATAATTAATCTATCAATTCCACCCTTTGACCAAATATTACACACATACAAAATATATGTTGTTATAGAAATGAATCACACTCATTGAAGTATATAAGTTGGTTTGCATATTAAAACATTACAGGTTCATCAGGGTTACCCCATGATTAAAAGCATAACGTTACTTTTTAGCAATGGTAACTAGTACATCATACTTAAAACGAGACTTTAATACACAAAAGATCATTACAATAACTTTTAAACTAGAGATTTATAGTTCTAGGAAAACATCCAGTCTCAAATTATCTGGATCGTCGTCGTCCTCCACCAAGCCTGGTAGGTCATATCCTTCATTCCTTAGGTCGGAGTCCGGGATTGGGCCGTATCTCACCATCTGTTGGGAAACCGCCTTGCTCACCAACCCTCAGACACAGGGAATAAGACAACATCCACAAAGAACAAGTATACCCATAGAAGCTATAACTTCACCCAGAATAGTTACAACAATAGTTTTCCATTTACCAAATATGTTATCAAACTAACCGTTTAGGGAGCTATCAATACCAGAGTTCTCAGCCAGTTCGTTCGCCAGCGTGGTGAGTCCCTGAAGCGCTTTGGTCACGGACCCGTCCGGTGCTGTATTGTTTGGGGATGAAAGTACAGCACATAGATCCAAACAGAACACAAACCCCGTCCCGCTCAGCCAAAAGCATATCTAAAGCTATTCTATTCTGCCATGTCATTAAGCTAGTTGCCGCTGTCTGCTCAGCTAATCCCTTTATTGCATCACAAGTGTGGTTTATAAATCTTTGCTGGTTATAGTAAACATAATTCATCCAATCTACGTTTTTATTAATTGTTGACCACCAGAAAATACTTGATTCAAACACAGCTGCGATCTGATTCCTAGCTTTGAATTGTTCTGGAACCCCTCAAGGTACTCCTATCCCATCAATATATATATCCTTTCATCAAAGGATCCCGGGAGGAGGTTCTACTTTCTACGTGACAACTCACCAGTCTCTGACACGTTTGATTGTTTGTGTATGTAGGTGAGTTCACAATCAGTTATCACCACACAACCATCAGATGTCAGCACGGGCCTGGTTTTGGTTCCTAAAATCCTCTGGCTGCAACAAAGAGGAGAGATTAGTCATGGTCTCTTTAGGTGTGACATTCTCTGTGTGGGAGCAGGAGCTAAGATGCCCTACCCTGTATCCTATCCTTACTAGTCCTAGAAAAACAATAATAAGAATCCCCTGTGACTTCAAACTGAGGCAACCTAGGTCGGTGTGACTTTGTTATCAGGGGATACAGAAAGTGCAAGTTACTACAAGACTCTTTCACCACATTCCCAGGTGGCTTGCATGGAGGATAAACCTGACAGAGTCAAAGCCTGTCAAGGGGAATGGAGTAGTTGTTAACCCTGGTTTGGCTGTCCCACAGGCAAAACAGTCCTCTTTAGACATAGTTCTTGCCGTATACTGAATCCATTCCAACCACAGGTTAAGATTTCTATACCCCGTTTCCACCTGTACTACTTCCTCCAGGTCTATAGTTTTGCACTATCTTTACCACAGCCCCGGTCTCACTACCTCCCTCAGAGAGGTTTACTCTAGAATTTCCCCTTTCCCTACGTCTAGCTGTCTCCTATGCCTTTTCAACTTGTGTTAGGTTAACTACCACTTCTGGCTGAAACAGGAGGGTCCGTGTGTGTTAGGAATATGGCCCCCACAATCAGACAGCTACCTACCGTCGGGAGACCTGTGAATCCCCTCCCTCGCCCTGAGAACATGTCAGATGCCAGAGGCCAACCCATTGCTTTACCTTCTATCGAACTCACACAGGGATGATCAGACAGGGTAAGGGAATCTTCGTTAAGGAGCCAACCCCCGAGCCCTAGTGGTGATCGGATCTTTCTCCTAACTCTGTGTTTGTTCGTCAGGTGTAGCTGGTTTTACCTTTTTACAGTGTGTGACATGCACCCAGATGGATCTCTCAGCTATTCTGCTGGCAAAGGCAGTACTTGGTAGGGCCCTTCCCGCCAGGCCTGCTTCAGTCTCCTGGTTAGATAGAGTGGGTCACCTTCTCCTTTAATTCACCTGTGGGGGCACAAAACCTCTGACATACAGGTGTGGTTAATAAACGACCTTCTCACGTGTTCTGCTAGGGTGCTCTCTAGTTCTATGTCTGCCTGTCTGGTCCTGCCAACTGTGGCATTCTGTAAGGTCTTCCAAACACTTTCTCAAAGGGGGATAACCCATCTTTATCTGGGGTTACCCTAAATTTCTTCCCTTCACTCCGTGATAACTCTATAAAATCCATTTCCAATTGCTGGAAAGGGTACTTAGCCGGAGGATACTCACCCTGAGGTGCCCTTTGTCTGCCCTGGTGATTATTTTGAGCACATATAACACATCTTTTTTTTTTTATAATTAGTAATCCCATGTGCAACAAAGTGTTGTCTAATCTGTTCTACCATCCATCCCTCCTTTTGACACATGTCACTGCCCATGTGTCAATATTATCACCTACCTAACAATCACTTAGGTAATATTGGTAATTTATCATCCAATTGCCATCCCTTATTTTTATTTATTGGTAAAATAAACTATCTTAAAGTCCTCCTCTCATGCCTTTAGAATTTACCAGTGTGGATGATTAATTAACACCAGAAAGTTAAAACAGAGTTCAGAGGCAATTGAAATTCCATCCCATAGTATACCAAACATTACCATTATTCTAAATATTTAATAAATGTTACTTATCCCAAGTGTTCATTAATCCTCATGACATTCATTCTCATAAGAAATCATATATACCCCAAACTCAGCAAAAACCTAAAAAACTCCATAAAATTCACTGTGTGCTCCTCTAAGACCTATCACCCTTGACCTGCTGAAACCCCCCCCCAAAATTGAAACAACAAGGCTTTATAAACATCATACTAGGTGTGTTGTTTTTTATTTGAAAACCCCAATTAAAAAACAACAACCAAACAGCCAGGTCATGAGGACTCCTGATTTCTCTCTTCCCCTTCTGCCTACAGTTTCTTAACTGGTGCCCTTTCCTTGCACAGTAACTACACGGTTCCTCACATTCTCTAGCAAAATGTCCCGTTTTGTCACAATTGTAACACTTCCACTCACTCCTGTCTCCACTATTACCATTTCCTTCTTGTCTGTCTTTGCTACCGTAACCTCTCTTCTCTCCTAGCTATTGACTAATAGTCTCACTGTCTCTAATTCAACACAAAACCCCATCATCCAATGTACTCCCAGCAGAACTGAAAAAAAACAAAACAGACTGTGATTTCCAGGACATTGCACCTTGGTTTCTGGCCTCACTATCTCCCCGGGAATTGGCCCTCCCTCAAGGTCCCTCCCAATCTGCTCTTGGTAAACTGCAAACCTTGTATTGCTTCTGGTTACATAGGGTATTGCTTCTGATATGGCCTATGATTAGATTTGGGTATCACCTGTACTGGAATTACCCCTTTTATTAATCCTACGTCTGCTGGACCCCGGGACCACAAATGCTCTGGAACTTCTTTTAAGTCTGACTCCTGTTGTTCTGTCAACAGGTATTCCTCTCCTCAGCATCTGCTATTCTCATCTAAATGTACTATCTGTGGATGGGCTGTGTTGATCGCCACTCACAATATTGACCCAATCAGTGATCCTCTTACCCTTGGATACCCACTGGCCCATGTCTTTCCAGTCCTCTGCTGGCTCCTTTGCTAGGGACACATGTGGGCTCCATCTTTCCCTGAACAGTCTCTGACTTCGGGGCCCTATTTCCACCTCCACTACTGCGTGGGTGTTGTCATAGTGAAACCATTTCAAGGCTATAGTCCTTTCTGTGGTTTTAAATAATGCTTTCTCATAGATTGCATCTGGACCTGGGTGTTTGTTATACCAGAGAGTACAGTGTAGGTCATCGGGGGACATTTTAGTGGGGCCTGGTACTACATCATCAGCAAGTTCCATCAAGGTTCGGGGAATATCAGTTATTCCCACCCTAAACAAATCTTGCCTATCCCAATAACATGGCTCCCCTTCCCCACAGACCACCATATTGTCTCTGACTGTGTGTACTTTCATTCCCCTCTCAGCGGAAATGACAGCCACATTCAATTTAGTCATTACATCACGTCCTAGTAAATTTACCCGACACAGCTTAGATATCAGGATGGGTATGGTTGCCTCTCATCCTGATTGGTCATGTTTTAGGGTTATTGGGGCTGATAACCTTTCAATAAATTGATAACCAGAGGCAGATCGCACTATGATTTTCTCCCCATCAAACCTGACTCCATCTGGCTTGTCTGTTGCACAGGTTGCTGTCCTGCAGGCTCCCGTATCACAAAGGAATTTAATTTTCATACCCATTACTGTCAATGTCAAATAAGGTTTCTGTTCCTGTTGAAGTGCTAAGTCAATAGTAGCCAATTCAAACACCTCACAATTTGGATCAAAGGGTTCCTTAGTCTTCCCCCCACTAGAGTCTACTATTTCTCCCTCAAGGACTAGTCATGCCTTATCTTCCTCTTCCTCACGCTCAAAGCTGGGGGATGTACTTCTCTCTCCCTCTCTTCTCTCTTTTCTCTCTTTTCTCTCCTGTCTGACTTTCTCTGCCCTTGTCTGGTACTCCTCCACCTCTGGCTCTTCCTCACCTTCATCTTCCCTTCCTCCTCCAGCCCCTTCTTCCTCATAGGGAGGTGGGGCCGGTTGGGGGCAACATTATTCCCCTGCACTCTCCTTCTCCTCCCTACGTATTCATCATCTGGATTTTCTCTCCATGCCTGGTCTGCCAAGTTTGGATATAACCTTTCTGCCCTCTGCTCTGGGGGAGGCACGGAGACCTCAACCTTCACTTCTCTTTCCCTCTCACTCACTTCTCTTTTCTTCCTGCCTTATCTCCTCTCTCTCCTAAGTTTCTAGTTCTACCCGCCATCTCTCCCAGAGTGGCAATTAGTTACTCTGCATCTTCCTCTTCTTTCTTGGCTCTGTCCTGTCTGTTATTCTGCTCATGATGGATTGCATGTCTCTCTGAGGCTATTACACAATTCAGTTATTTTCCCAACATACTCTCCGTAATCGGCCCATGGCAAAAGTGTCCTCTGGGCATCCCCTGAAACCCACTGCCCTCTAACGGCAGCCCAAACCTTACTATTCCTGTTTCGGGGTGGGTCATTCCTTCTACCGCTCTGGCCACGTCCTCTGTGTTCATGGCCTGTCTGCTAAATGGCATATTATTATTATTACTGCATACATCTAAGGTTGCTGGGGCCCCTTTCATTCCCCGCCAATAGATTAGGTAAGGCTATCAGTGGGTACTGGCGAACTCCTACTCTCTCTCTCTCTCACTGCTTATTTCTCCTTTACACACCTTATGTATCTGTTTAAGCATGGATTCGAGTTTATCTGCGTCTAGACGTCCCTCAAAACCATACCTCTCCCTCCACCTGGTTACATAATGGACATTTCTTCTATCCCTGGATTCCATTTTAATTACATCAAGTATTTCTCGTCCCCAGTAAATTCTGGGACCTCTTGTGAGGATTTGCCCCCCCATGGTTGGTACTGTTAAAAATCCCTTAGCCACCTCTTCTATATAACAAGTCAATTTAACAAGTAATTCAAAATAGCTTCACACAACAACACCTTGAATCACCGCTTCCTGTATATGTAATCTTGACTAGTCCCCCAGAATTATCTCATACTTTTACAGAGGGATTGATCCCCACAATGCAATCTTGATCATTCCTGACAGTCTCATACAACAGGAATGGGTTCTCCCTCCTCTATACAACCACCTCTCCCTGTACATGTAGTCTTGACTAGTCCCCCAGAATTATCTCATACTTTTACAGAGGGATTGATCCCCACAATGTAATCTTGATAATTCCTGACAGTCTCATACAACAGGAATGGGTTCTCCCTCCTCTATACAACCACCTGGAATTATTCATGTGACTTTTGAGCAAACATTAGGTCTCACACGTATACAACCTTACATGATTATTGGTGTTGTATCGGTAACCTGGAGTTTATAAGGCTCCAGAACGGATAGAGTTACAGCAAAATCTACAGTTGTTTGTGACTTTTGACTTAACTAATATTCTATTTCTCACACATGCTATTTTAATTCCTTCTGGTGTACTTTTTGTATTTGTTTAACCCGGATTATTTGTTGACTGCTCAATAATCTCTTACAGGTTACATCCCATAGGTGTACTTTTAATAGTTCCTTCTATTTCAACACCGGGTAGTTTCTTTTGGTAATGGCCTATTACCGTGAATCATTACGGACCCACCACCAGGTTGACTAGTCCCCCAGAATTGTCTCATACTTTACGGAGGAGTCTATCCTCACAATGTAATCTTGATAATTCCTGACAGTCAACCCCACATTTCACTTAAAATGGCTACGCATTGATCAATTTGCTACTTTTCAATATTTTAGCAAGTCCTCAAATCAATTTCACCAAGTTAATGAATAAAGACTACTGACCTTATCCTTGCAGCCGAGATTCAATGTAGGTTTGGATTCCGTCACCGTCTCTGTCATTAATCAGGTGTCCTCTGGCCTGTTTTAACCCTTAATGTCAAAGGGCAGGACTTTCTATTTACGAATGTATCATTCGCCCGTCGACGGTTTTCAGAGTTACCTGGAATGACAGAAACAGGGTATTGGAGTCCGGCTCAGAAGGACCAAGCTGTTACGTGAATTATTTAACAAACTATTTTAGTGTCTCTGTGCGTCTCCCAAAAGGTTGTAAGTCTTTTGGGATTTAAGTAACGCCCAGAGTCCCGGTCTGCATGGTCAGAGATATTTATTCATTGAGAATTCTGCCATCACAATTTCAGAGTCCATCTTTTATACTCATATGTCATACAAAAAGAAATCCCTTCCCTCTGTAGGCGGGCTGTAGTTTTCCACTCTAAAACTGCTCTACTGACCTTCAGTTCACACACACACACATATACACACATGCATACACACATACATACACACACACACACACACATATCCTACTCCCTGCTTTACTCAGTTATTGCCGTTCTCACAATATTCTGCACCATGTTTTCATAACAGTTTCTCCCCTCCCTAAATTGGGAGGCCTCTTTATCTTAGTTTCTCAGTTGTCTTTGTTGTCTGGCCTGACTCTTACTCACATTGCTAAATAGTGGCTCAATGCCATAGCCTTTACTGGTCCTACACTCACACATTATACACAGTTTCAGGGTGTAATAATTAGTCATTAATAATTAATCTATCACTATCCAAATCACTTCATTAGACACACAGGCATGCACACACACACACTTGCACACACACACACACAGACAAGAATAAGACAATGTCCTCTATAACATCCTCTGCTGGCAGATTATAGTAAGAATCTCTCTGTCACACTGTTAATTTCTCCCTTCAGCTTTCTCCCTATCTGTCTCTTTCTCTCTCTCTTTCTCCACAGCTCTCTCTCTCTCTCTTACTGTCAATAAAAATACATTTAAAAGTAAATCTCAAAGGAAAATGTGCAATCCCCCTTCAAAATGAAATTTTATATTTGTATCCAAAAAGTATCTGCAATAAATGAACAGGATAGATCTCACCAGATTATAGAAGCAAGGGGAATCAGGCCTGGTAGAGATTTCTTCAGACAGCTCAATATTCATGGTAACGTCAAAACCAACAAAAATCTTTGAAGGGTGAGTAAAGTACACAATAATGACTTAATCCATAGGCTACAATTTTCGTCGACCCGTGGAAATCTAATTAGCATAATACAACAATCCCCATGAAAGTTAGAGATATTTTTTGTATGGGCTGCGTCTCAATCCACCACATCCGCCGATATCACCCTGTTGCATCTGCGGTGAAAGGTGGCAGAGCTAGAACAGTGTTTGTCAGACCATGAGGCATCCCAAAAATGGGTCTTCTCACGAAAATGTCTTTAGCGTCCAAATGCTCTGGCCTTCAAACTACTATGAAATATAAGAGTCTCAAACCACTCTATTGAAAAATTAGACTCTCACGAAAATGATGGTGTTCTCCATTTTGCTCTAGGATGCCAACAAGCCTCACAAGACTCGTCTGAAGTCGATACTGTCTTTTCTGCCAACTTCTGTCTTTAGCATCCGAACTGTTTGGGCTACAAAATCAAATAGCTAAATCAAAACAAATCAAATTGTATTTGCGTCATGCGTATCACCTCACTTGTAGCAGTTTCCCTCCTCCACCCTTATCTTTGTCTCCCCCTCTCTCCCTCTCCCCCCCACTCTCTCTCTCTGTCTCTTTCCATCTCCTTCTTCCTTTCTCCCCCTCTTTCTTCTGTAATAGACACCAGTAGTTTAGGCAGTGTGTGGTTAGACAACATTAAAGCAGATACACATGGTTGATGCAAGCGTCAAAACCACCATCTGTACAGTTGAAATCGGAAGTTTACATACTGTACATCTTAGCCAAATACATTTAAACTCAGTTTTTCACAATTCCTGACATTTAATCCTAGTAAAAATTCCCTGCCTTAGGTCAGTTAGGATCACCACTTTATTTTAAGAATGTGAAATGTCAGAATAATAGTAGAGAGAATGATTTATTTCAACTTTTATTTCTTTCATCACATTCCCAGCGGGTCAGAAGTTTACATAAACTCAATTGGTATTTGGTAGGATTGCCTTTAAATTGCTTGACTTGGGTCAAACTTTTCAGGTAGCCTTCCACAAGCTTCCCACAATAAGTTGGATGAATTTTGGCCTATTCCTCCTGACAGAGCTGGTGTAACTGAGTCAGGTTTGTAGGCCTCCTTGCTCGCACACGCTTTTTCAGTTCTGCCCACAAATGTTCTATAGGATTGAGGTCAGGGCTTTGTGATGGCCACTCCAATACCTTGACTTTGTTGTCCTTAAGCCATATCGCCACAACTTTGGAAGTATGCTTGGGGTCATTGTCCATTTGGAAGACCCATTTGCGAACAAGCTTTTATTTCCTGACTGATGTCTTGAGATGTTGCTTCAATATATCCACATAATTTTCCTTCCTCATGATGCCATCTATTTTGTGAAGTGCGCCAGTCCCTCCTGCAGCAAAGCACTCCCACAGCATGATGCTGCCACCCCCGTGCTTCACGGTTGGGATGGTGTTCTTCGGCTTGCAAGCCAACCCCTTTTTCCTCCAAACATAATGATGGTCATTATGGCCAAACAGTTCTATTTTTGTTTAATCAGACCAGAGGACATTTCTCCAAAAAGTACGATCTTTGTCCCCATGTGCAGTTGCAAACCGTAGTCTGGCTTTTTTATGGTGGTTTTGGAGCAGTGGCTTCTTCCTTGCTGAGCGGCCTTTCAGGTTATGTCGATATAGGACTCGTTTTACTGTGAATATAGATACTTTTGTATCGGTTTCCTCCAGCATCTTCACAAGGTCCTTTGCTGTTGTTCTGGGATTTATTTGCACTTTTCGCACCAAAGTACGTTCATCTCTAGGAGACAGAACGCATCTCCTTCCTGAGCGGTCTGATGGCTGCGTGGTCCCATGGTGTTTATACATTCATACTATTGTTTGTACAGATGAACGTGGTACCTTCAGGCATTTGGAAATTGCTTCCAATGATGAACCAGACTTGTGGAGGTCTTCAATTTATTTTCTGAGGTCTTGGCTGATTTCTTTTAATTTTCCCATGATGTCAAGCAAAGAGCCATTGAGTTTGAAGGTAGGCCTTGAAATACATCCACAGGTACACCTCCAATTGACTCAAATTATGTCAATTAGCCTATCAGAAACTTCTAAAGCCATTACATCATTTTCTGTAATTTTCCAAGCTGTTTAAAGGCACAGTCAACTTAGTGTTTGTAAACTTCTGACCCACTGGAATTGTGATACAGTGAATTATAAGTGAAATAATCTGTCTGTAAACAATTGTTGGAAAAATTACTTGTGTCATGCACAAAGTAGATGTCCTAATCGACTTGCCAAAACTATAGTTTGTTAACAAGAAATTTGTGGAGTGGTTAAAAAACTAGTTTTAATGACTCCAACCTAAGTGTATGTAAACTTACGACTTCAACTGTACGTGATTATAGAACTATGATGCATTGGTGGAGGATTTTATTTGAATCATAGAAATTTGACATAGCTCAACTTATATAGTATAGGTCAACGCTATTTAACTGTGTGAGTGCGTGCGTGTGTACGTTTGTATGTTCGAGTGTGTTTCTGTGGTTGTGTGAGTGGTGTACTTAGTGCACACGTTTACTCTGTGTTCGACGTGCATTAAGTATGCATTTCTTGCTCCCCCTGCTTACTGGCAAAACCTCAGGGTTTTCAGGAAGTGATAAACAGTAACTTCCTCTGACCTGAACTCAAGACCTCTTGACAGATGCATATCTCAGTGTCAAAGCCAAGGCAGCACTTAAATGGAATTGATGAGTGCATGTTCCAAAACATAACCTCACACCCTTTCAGAACATTGTTTCAAAGAATCTCTCTCTCTCTCTCTCTCTCTCTCTCTCTCTCTCTCTCTCTCTCTCTCTCTCTCTCTCTCTCTCTCTCTCTCTCTCTCACACTCTCTCTCTCACTCTCTCTCTCTCACACTCTCTCTCTAAGACCACACAAACACATCCTGCATCAGTTTGACACTCCCAGCCACTCTTGTGCATGACTGTCTCACACCATCTGTATGTAGTTATGTGGTAGACACATAAACTAACAAAATAGCAAAACGTATAGTTACCAATGGATCACATGAGTATATACAGTGAGGGAAAAAAGTATTTGATCCCCTGCTGATTTTGTACGTTTGCCCACTGACAAAGACATGATCAGTCTATAATATTAATGGTAGGTTTATTTGAACAGTGAGAGACAGAATAACAACAAAAAAATCCAAAAAAATCGCATGTCAAAAATGTTATAAATTGATTTGCATTTTAATGAGGGAAATAAGTATTTGACCCCTCTCAATCAGAAAGATTTCTGGCTCCCAGGTGTCTTTTATACAGGTAACGAGCTGAGATTAGGAGCAAACTCTTAAAGGGAGTGCTCCTAATCTCAGCTTGTTACCTGTATAAAATACACCTGTCCACAGAAGCAATCAATCAATCAGATTCCAAACTCTCCACCATGGCCAAGACCAAAGAGCTCTCCAAGGATGTCAGGGACAAGATTGTAGACCTACATAAGGCTGAAATGGGTTACAAGACCATCGCCAAGCAGCTTGGTGAGAAGGTGACAACAGTTGGTGCAATTATTTGCAAATGGAAGAAACACAAAATAACTGTCAATCTCCCTCGGCCTGGGGCTCCATGCAAGATCTCACCTCGTGGAGTTGCAATGATCATGAGAACGGTGAGGAATCAGCCCAGAACTACACGGGAGGATCTTGTCAATGATCTCAAGGCAGCTGGGACCATAGTCACCAAGAAAACAATTGGTAACACACTACGCCGTGAAGGACTGAAATCCTGCAGCGCCCACAAGGTCCCCCTGCTCAAGACAGCACATATACAATGCTGTCTGAAGTTTGCCAGTGAACATCTGAATGATTCAGAGGAGAACTGGGTGAAAGTGTTGTGGTCAGATGAGACCAAAATGGAGCTCTTTGGCATCAACTCAACTGTTGGAGGAGCCGTGTTTGGAGGAGGAGGAATGCTGCCTATGACCCCAAGAACACCATCCCCACGTCAAACATGGAGGTGGAGACATTATGCTTTGGGGGTGTTTTTTTGCTAAGGGGACAGGACAACTTCACCGCATCAAAGGTTACGATGGACGGGGCCATGTACCGTCAAATCTTGGGTGAGAACCTCCTTCCCTCAGCCAGGGCATTGAAAATGGTTCGTGGATGGGTATTCCAGCATGACAATGACCCAAAACACACGGCCAAGACAACAAAGGAGTGGCTCAAGAAGAAGAACATTAAGGTCCTGGAGTGGCCTAGCCAGTCTCCAGACCTTAATCCCATAGAAAATCTGTGGAGGGAGCTGAAGGTTCGAGTTGCCAAACGTCAGCCTCGAAACCTTATTGACTTGGAGAAGATCTGCAAAGAGGAGTGGGACAAAATCCCTCCTGAGATGTATGCAAACCTGGTGGCCAACTACAAGAAACGTCAGACCTCTGTGATTGCCAACAAGGGTTTTGCCACCAAGTACTAAGTCATGTTTTGCAGAGGGGTCAAATACTTATTTCCCTCATTGAAATGCAAATCAATTTATAACATTTTTGACATGCATTTTTCTGGATTTTTTTGTTGTTATTCTGTCTCTCACTGTTCAAATAAACCTACCATTATAATTATAGACTGATCATGTCTTTGTCAGTGGGAAAATGTACAAAATCAGCAGGGGATCAAATACTTTTTTCCCTCACTGTAGGCAGACTCTTGGGTTGATAATTTAATCCCTAATGTAAAGACAAATTAACTAAACTAAGTGGTCAAAAGCATTGAAAAACACCAAGTGATTTTATTTGATTGAGTCAATGTGACTGATCTTAATGTCATGTACTACATTCCACACTGAGGTAGTTTCAGAATGTAGAATGTTCTGCATGTCAGGGGTTCAACAAGGGCTCTTCTAAGATTCTCAAAGTTCTTTGAAGAACCTTAGGGTTCTTGGCACTGAAAATTGCCTCAAAGATTCTTCCAAGAACCCCATTGGAGGTGGGGTTCATCGAGGAACCTCTTTAATTGGTGGGGGCTCTTGCAGGAGCCTAACTGCCCAACTGAAACATTTTGATTTTAATTTGAAAGGACAACAGGTGCAGACATTTAACAGAAAAATGTAAAGATCTCCTCAATTTAAGTTAAGGTTTGTCCCTTATATGATCTAAATTGATATTGTTTTATGATGATACCATCTCATATTTGTGGATACAATTCAATGGATATCAATCAACGAAGAGGTAAGAATATGTAGGCTATTAGAATATGTTGAAGGCTAGCTGTATTGTGTGCAGATGGCTGAACTGCTCACCTTTGTGTCTGTGTCTGCAGGTTTACAGAGAAGGAGGCATATTGGTATTGATATTGGTATGTTTTGCAGATCACATTTACCATCCTCCTCCCTTACCTCTTCAATGAATATCCCATAGGCCTCTACATTATGGACAAGATATGTGTATGAAAACCATTATCAAAACAGTTTGTTTAATTCACATTTATCACACAAACCAAGGTATGAATACTGTCGTGTGCATGTTTTGTTAATCATCTGTATAATTACTATTTTTGGTATTCACAGACTTCACCGTCCCTACAGCTCTGATGAATAAAACAGGAAACCTGTTCGATCACCATGCACTTGTGGTGTCCAGAAAACGTTGCTAATTATGCTGTGAAAACAAGGAAATCCGCTGACGCTGTACTTTGATTATAAAGGTTTATTTATATCAAAGGGCTCCAGCATCAATACAGATATCTACAGAATATCTGGAGAATAACCGCCCAATCTCAAATATGATTATTCTGTCCTCCTTTGTTTTAACCAAGTATTTATATCCTATGCCCTATGTAACATAATATGGGTGTTTTCCCTACAGACCAATCCCAGGAGGCCACCTAACAGACTTTCTCGGCTTTAGGATCATTAGCATCAAATAGCCCCCGCGATATGCAACTTTTCAGGGAAGTTAGGAACCAATATACACAAGCAGTTAGGAAAGCAAAGACTAACTTTTTCAAACAGAAATTTGCATCCTTTAGCACTAACTCCAAAAAGTTTTGGGACACTGTAAAGTCCATGGAAAATAAGAGCACTTCCTCCCAGCTGCCCACTGCACTGAGGCTAGGAAACACTATCACCACCGATAAATCTACAATAATCGAGAATTTCAACAAGCATTTTGCTACGGCTGGCCATGCTTTCCACCTGGCTACCACTACCCCGGCCACCAGCTCTGCACCCTCCGCTGCAACTTGCCCATGCCCCCCCCGCTTCTCCTTCACACAAATCCAGACAGCTGATGTTCTAAAAGAGCTGCAAAATCTGGACCCCTACAAATCATCTGGGCTAGACAATCTGGACCCTTTCTTTCTAAAACTCGCCGCCGAAATTGTCGCAACCCCTATTACTAGCCTGTTCAACCTCTCTTTCGTAACGTCTGAGATCCCCAGAGATTGGAAAGCTGCCGCGGTCATCCCCCTCTTCAAAGGGGGTGACACTCTAGATCCAAACTGTTACAGACCCATATCCATCCTGCCCTGCCTTTCAAAAGTTTTTGAAAGCCAAGTCAACAAACAGATCACCGACCATTTCGAATCCCACCGTACCTTCTCCGCTATGCAATCCGGTTTCCGAGCTGGTCATGGGTGCACTTCAGCCACGCTCAAGGTCCTAAACGATATTATAACCGCGATCGATAATAGACAGTACTGTGCAGCCGTTTTCATTGACCTGGCCAAGGCTTTCGACTCTAAATAGCCCTCTAAATAGCCTTGGTTTCTCAAATGACTGCCTCGCCTGGTTCACCAACTACTTCTCAGATAGAGTTCAATGTGTCAAATCGGAGGGCCTGTTGTCTGGACCTATGGCAGTCTCTATGGGGGTGCCACAGGGTTCAATTCTTGGGCCGACTCTTTTCTCTGTGTATATCAATGACGTCGCTCTTGCTGCTGGTGACTCTCAGATCCACCTCTACGCAGACGACACCATTTTGTATACATCTGGCCCTTCATTGGACGCTGTGTTAACAAACCTCCAAACGAGCTTCAATTCCATACAACACTCCTTCAGTAGCCTCCAACTGCTCTTAAACACTAGTAAAACTAAATGCATGCTCTTCAACCGAACGCTGCTTGCACCCGCCCACCCAACTAGAATCACTACTCTCGACGGGTCTGACCTAGAGTATGTGGACAACTACAAATATCTAGGTGTCTGGTTAGACTGTAAACTCTCCTTCCAGACTCACATTAAGAATCTCCAATCCAAAGTTAAATCTAGAATCGGTTTCCTATTTCGCAACAAAGCCTCCTTCACTCATGCTGCCAAACCTGCCCTCGTAAAACTGACTATCCTACCGATCCTTGACTTCGGCGATGTCATTTACAAAATAGCCTCCAACACTCTACTCAGCAAATTGGATGTAGTCTATCACAGTGCCATCCGTTTTGTCTCCAAAGCCCCATATAATACCCACCACTGTGACCTGTACGCTCTTGTTGGCTGGTCCTCACTACATATTCGTCGCCAAACCCACTGGCTCCAGGCCATCTATAAATCACTGCTAGGCAAATCCCCGCCTTATCTTAGCTCATTGGTCACCATAGCAACACCCACCCGTAGTCTGCGCTCCAGCGGGTATATCTCACTGGTCATTCCCAAAGCCAACACCTCCTTTGGCCGCAATTCCTTCCAGTTCTCTGCTGCCAATGACTGGAACAAATTGCAAAAATCTCTGAAGCTGGAGACACTTATCTCCCTCACTAACTTTAAGCATCAGTTGTCAGAGCACCTTACCGATCACTGCACCTGTACACAGCCCATCTGAAATTAGCCCGCCCAACTACCTCATCCCTATATTGTTATTTATTTTGCTCATTAGTACCCCAGTATCTCTATTTGCACATAATCTCTTGCACATCTATCATTCCAGTGGTAATACTAATTGTAATTATTTTGCACTATAGCCTATTTTATTGCCTTACCTCCATAACTTGCTAAATGTGCACACACTGTATATATATGTATTTCTGTTGTATTTTTTTAAACTTTGTTTTGTTTTACCCCATATGTAACTCTGTGTTGTTGTTTTTATCGCACTGCTTTGCTTTATCTTGGCTAGGTCGCAGTTGTAAATGAGAACTTGTTCTCAACTGGTTTACCTGGTTAAATAAAGGTGAAATAAAAAAAATAAAAAATAAATAGGGTGCCCCTATAGAACTACTCTCCAGATGCTCCCTTTAAGCTGAGGCAACATCCTCTAAAACCATTTGAAACCATTAGCAAAGTCATAAATTCCTCAGATACCACACACTGCAAAATCATTCTGGCTATGGATACGGAGAACATCAACACTAACATAAACACGCCAGAGGATATACCCATTATACTTGGGGCTCTGCTGGGAGTTTACCTCATATTTTGTTTTATTAATTCTGCTTTGCCACTAAAATTATAATAATAAACACTGACAACTAAAATATTGTGTTATTGTTGTTATTGTTATGCATATAAAAATAATAATAATAATAGGGGAGGGGGGGGGGGGGTAGTTCAAAAATGTACCCCAAAAGGTTATTCAAAAGGTTATTTGATTAACCATTAAAAGGGGTTCTTAAAAGGGGTTCTTTGAAGAACACATTTAAAGTGTTCTTCGAAGAACGTATAGGGGTTCCCCCACAGTTTCAATTTGAAGAACCTCTAAAGGATACTCCAAGAACCTTTTCTTTTTAGAGTGTAGAGTTGCAGCACTTGATGTGGTTTATTTTATGAAATGACAGTGGGAAATACAGAGAGGGTTAGATAGAAGGGGCTCAGATCATAAAATCTTGAATATAATATATTTCTATGGCTCAGACAGAGTGGCCAAGACAGGGCTGAAATCCCCGTTACCAGGGGGATGTGTGGTTTGGAGTGGGCAGCACTACCACTAGGCCAGACTCCTGCACTCTCTTGGTGCATTTCCACTGAGGATTTACCCCAGTGTTTTACCCAAAAGGCTCAGACTTTTCTGTTTCCATCTACGCGGGCCAGCACCCGTGTCTTACTGGCCCATGGCTTCGGCGGACCTGCTCTGACTTGGAGCCAAGGCAAGGGGATGGGGATCCATAATAAATACAAATACAAATCAGGCTGTTGATTCTGCTCACCACAAGACTTTAGTGTCACACTACTGATGGAAACACAATAACACTAGAGCTAACATGAACTTAAAACACTGGTGACGTACAGGTGTGGGGGTAAGTCTAGAAGGAAAAGCACCATCTGTGCAGACCAATGTCCATAGGGGGAGCAGCAGGGGGGAAGTGAGAAGTGAATGAAACAATATTTGGTTTAAATATACATATTTACAGCTGTAACAATTATAAATGTCCATTGGGGGATGGTGGTATGGTAAATGTTTGTTGGGGGGGGTGGGGGGGGGGTGGATATCCATAGGGGGAGCAGCAAGGTGGAGGGGTAGGAAGTCTGGGGGGAAGGGGGGAGACAGGTGTAGCAGACGCTGCCTAGTGGCTATTCAACAGCCTAATGGTCTGGGGGTAGAAGCTGACAGTTTTGGGGGACGGGGATCACTGATGGGGGACGGGAGATCAAATTATTTTGGACGTTTTGAATGTGAAATTCACCTTGAAATCCAACTCTGAGCACACAGTAAATCACTCAGTAATAAAATGCTGAGTGGGTATGTGTGATGTCTCTGAGTTCAACGCCTTAGATGTTTTAGACAAACTCACTACTTCTGTGTTTCTCTTTCACATGACCACTTCCTCTGTTCTGCGCCCCTCTGAGTGGTTCCTGGTTAGCTGTGACACTGATCTCTGACTCCATTTCTCTTTCTGTCAGTCATTCACGTCCAAGGTCATCATGGCAACTCTCCTGTCCTGGGACCTAGTGTCTGTGGTCATCATGCTGTTCCTTGTCTGTACAGGTAAGCTACAGTGGATTACCATAGTACAGTGTGTTTGTGTGTGTGCCTTCCTGCCTGCCTACCTAGCTACCTAGCTACCTACCTATCTACCTTCTTATGTGCTTGATTGCCAAAATCTCACACTGTCCCTTTAAAGTACAATACTTTCAACATGTTCTTTATTGTTTTCTGTCACATAGAGTCAGCAGATTACCTAAAAAAATATCAGGAAAATAAATCCGTTTCTTTGGGAGAAATTGTTACTTTGGTGTGCAACAACTCCGTGACGGATGCATCATACATCTGGAAAAAGGACACAGTTCTCATTTTCTCTCATAGTGGCATACGGAATAAAACTGAAAGAAAATTCACCTCTGACAGGATGAGTGTTGATCCACCTACAAAGCTAACTATCTTTAATGTAGAGTTAAATGACACAGGGAACTACGGCTGTCATATAAGAGATGATCAAAGTGGTGTACGGACAATGGAGTGGAATTTGACCATCACTAATAAACTCACAGGTAATGGAAGCAATTTTCTGTTTATACTGTAACGTGGAGAATAAACTGTATTCTGTAATGCTAGATATAAATATGTACATTTATGAAGTTGAATTTTGACATGAACAGAAATGTCAATTATTGTGATAATTATTGCAAACAATCGATACTGAGTGTTATAATGTTATTATTTGGTTATTATCTCCCTCTTTTTTTTTTACTATATTCTTCTAAAGCAAAGGAATATAACACTTGTTTTAGACTTGTCAACTTTCCTGAAAACCACAATTGTTTCTGTCTGTTTGTCTTAACACAGATAATGCTGAACATAGCCTACAGAGGTTATTGCTCTTCACAATTTCTTCTGCTATTAGAGGAGTGATTCTCTGCATTAACATCTACTGTATGGTCTGGCTGTGTAGGTGAGTAGCTCAAAGTAGTGTACCTAAGAGCTCAATTCAGTCATATCTGCATTGCCTAATGCACTGTGGTCTCATTTTGTATCTATAGTTGAGTAGGAGTTATATTTCAATAAAATACCTAATTCATGTTACTTTGTTTCTGCAGGAAACGAAAACAGGAACAGACAAGTCATTGTAACAGGCACAGAGAGGTGAGTAGCTTAATTCAGATGGGTTGTGTTAAATGAGGAAGACACATTTAGGTTGAATGGCTAATTGACTACTGTAGGTATCCCCTTTCCCTTTCCATACAGCACTTGATCATTACTAAACTAAGTGGCTGCACAACTTCTGTTTTTCCAACCAGCAGGACGCCTTTTCCCGTTTTCTAAAACTCCCAATGTTCTGTCCATGTGTTTCTTTGAATCACTAAACACTTTACGCAGCGTCCTGCTTTTGTTTATGTTGTCTTGAAAATGTGTTATAGAAAACGTTTTAGAAAACGGGAAACGTCCTCCTGAGGGAGGGGTGAACACGCCTTTTCTAAAAGTCTGGGCTACAAATACGGAGTTTTCATGAATTTTTGTGATATAGCCAAATTTGTGGCTGTGGTAACTAGTGGAAAACAAACTTAGGATCCGAATCACGTTCTGCCCATGTGTTATTTTACACATACTTTCTCACTTTACTCTATCAAATCAAATCAAATGTATTTATAAAGCCCTTTTTACATCAGAAGATATCACAAAGTGCTTATACAGAAACCCAGCCTAAAACCCCAAACAGCAAGCAATGCAGATGTAGAAGCACGGTGACTAGGAAAAACCTAGAAAGGCAGGAACCTTTCTACATTTTACATTTTAGTCATTTAGCAGACGCTCTTATCCAGAGCGACTTACAGTTAGTGAGTGCATACATTTAGAAATAAAATTCATACTGGTCCCCCGTGGGAAACGAACCCACAACCCTGGCGTTGCAAACGCCATGCTCTACCAACTGAGCTACATGGGACTACTTCTAGAGAGGAACCAGGCTCTGAGGGGTGGCATTCCTCTTGAGCTGTGCCGGGTGGAGATTATAAGAGCACATTGCCATTAAGGCCAGATCGTTCTTCAAGATGTTCAAATTCGACGATACCCCCAGACAGGGCCAACCAGGCAGGATATAACCCCACTCACTTTGCCAAAGTACAGCCCCCACACCACTAGAGGGATATCAACAGACCACCAATTTACTACCCTGAGACAAGGCTGAGGTCAGCCCACGAAGATCTCCTCCACCGCATGAGCCCGAGGGGGCGCAAGACCAGAAAGGAAGATCACGTCAGTGACTCAACCCACTCAAGTCGAGTATAGCTAAAAAAGCCTGGAACGACGTGACACACCCCTTCTAGAGACGGCATAGAAGAGCACTAGTAAGCCAGTGACTCAGCCCCCGTAATCGGGTCAGAGGCAGAGAATCCCAGTGGAGAGAGGGGAGCTGGTCAGGCAGAGACAAATTCTAGGAACAATAAGGAGGCCTGCAACTTGTGACCGTAGCGTATGTGTAGGTATGTACGGCAGGACCAAATCGGAGAGATAGGTAGGAGCAAGTCCATGTAATGCTTTGTAGGTTAGCAGTAAAACCTTGAAATCAGCCCTTGACAGGAAGTGTAGAGAGGCTAATGGTAATATAATCACATTTTTGGGTTCTAGTCAAGATTCTAGCAGCCATATTTAGCACTAATATAAGTTTATTTAGCAATGTATCCAGGTAGCCAGAGAGTATAGCATTAGAGTAGTCTAATATAGAAGTGACAAAAGCATGGATGAGTTTTCTGCATCCTTTTTGGACAAAGAGTTTCAGATTTTTGCAATGTTACGAAGATGGAAAAAAGCTGCCCTTAAAATGTTCTTGATATATTCGTCAAAAGAGAGATCAGAGTCCAGAGTAAGGCCGAGGGCATTCACAGTTTTATTTGAGACTGCTGAACAATTATCAAGATTAACTGTGAGATTACTTTGTTTCTTGGGACCTAGAACTAGCAATCTCTTTCAATAATGACAGGAATGGAGGAGGTCTTTATTCCAGTGAGATTGATAAAGTGAACACCACCATGTTTAGTTTTGCCCGACCTAGATCGAGGCACAGGCAGCACGGCCTGCCCGTGTTACGCCCCTGAAAAAGGGGAGAAATAATCACGAAAGTGACGCAGTTGTTTCCTCACTGAAAACTTTAGTATAATCTTTTTACAAAAATACCACATTTTACAGAACAACAGATCTACAGGAACCAGAGTTTTGTAGGGAACAAAGCTTATTCAAGTCACAACAGCATAAACTGTAATTCACTAAAACATATGCAAATGTTTCAATATAACTGTCAAACACAAAGTAGCTTTAGCTCAGTAACCCATAACTACATTTATCAACCATGTCAACAAAGTATTCGAAACACATTATACAAATAACCCCAAATATATTATTAACAGCGCACATGTTCATTCACAATTAGCATAAAATGGCAGCTACTCTCAGTACGAAGCTATTTCGCTGCAACCAAGCAGGTTTCACTCACACACGCACCTAGTACTCCCTTCAACTTAACTCTAACTTACTCAAGATGTTACTAACACATACCTTAAACTCTCTTGACATGTTAGCAAGTTATTACATTCAAATTAACTCGTTTTATATCAATAACGTACCTGAAAAAGGGGAGAAATAATCACGAAAGTGACGCAGTTGTTTCCTCACTGAAAACTTTAGTATAATGAGGAAAAAGACAGCGATTTCCCCAGAAAGTTGGGTGGAGACCAGAGCAATCGATCTCAGGCTCATAGATTAAGAGCATTTAGTAGATCACAGATTAACACTTTTACCCTTAAATTAGGCACCACAAAATAAAGTAGTCAATATAACGTTTACACATTCCTCTTACAATATTTACCCTTTTACACTTGACGGATTTTAACACATTTATGAATTGTATCAATCTCTATGAACTAGTACTGGATGCATGATCTTTTTAACCTTAGATATTTTAAGATCCTTACATACCATGAACTTACTAATACTTTTTAGTGTATAACAGGCTATGAATATGTCATTTAACCTGTCACACTCTCCCCGACAAAATAAATGTTGTCCCAACATTACAAACATTGTCTTCTTAAACAGTCTATAAGCACTGGACGTAGAAAATCCTCTTCTGTAAGCTAGTACTTGAGCAGAGGTCAAAGTTCACAGTTCAAATAGAACCAAGAAGTTATATTCACAGTCCATATCTGTTGACCAGCTGTATAAACAGTCCATAAGCAGTCTTTTCTCATATTATTGTCAACAGTCCATCAGTTTTAATGATCTATATGCATAGTCTGCTAGTTGTCTCGTGAAAGTCTGTGAAATCAGTCAGTAGTCCATGGTCAAACATGTCAACTCTGTCTGTGGCCTCAAGTTTGCTGAAGTCCATACATGTAGGGTGGCTGAAGGTAATATCGCTGTAGTGATGGCAGCCATGGAACCAGTCCTGGTGCAGGGTAGACAGGGAACAACTGTGGCTGTGGCTGGATACTGTAGCATGAAGGGATACCAAGCTGATCATAGGTGATACGTCTTGGAGGGTGTCTCTCTCTTTGTGGCAGCTGGTAAGCTGGTTCCTCAGGTTCAGCAGCAGCAGTTAATGAAGGAAAGGCACTTAGTGGACGATCATCAGGCACATTTTCAGCAGGCAAGTTAATCTCCTCAGCAGGCAGTTCTTTAACTGTTGTTTTCTCCTCCAGCTGATTTTCAACAAGAAGCTGTGCTGGTAGCGTATCAGGAACTGGCACCGCAACTGTCTGTTTCACTGGTGGGGGCCTGTTTTCCGACTCTCTCGCTGGTTCAGCATACCTCTCAGGTACTGTAGGAGATGTGGGTACCTGTAGCGGCTCATGATGAAGGTCATATTCATCCCCGCTGTCTTCATCAGAATCTAGAGGCTGTGATCCAGGCTGATGTCTCTTTTTCTTACTTTTGTCATCTTTAGTCATTTCTGGTTGTCTCTCAAAAGGTAAGTGGTCACAGGACATGAGCAGGTTTCTGTGCAGGACCCTGGAGCGTCCCCTATCCTTTTCTGGTCTCAACTCATAAATCGGCAGGTCTGAACCCATTTGTCTCACTACTGTGTGAATTTGATCTTCCCAATAGTTACGGAGTTTGCCTGGTCCTCCTCTTGGTGTCAGGTTTTTAATCAGAACTCGCTCGCCAGGGTGTAGCACTGAACTCCTAACTTTAGTGTCATAGTACTTCTTACTTCTTTCAGCAGCTTTCTGAGCATTTTCATTTGCAATGGCGTATGCTTCTTCCATTCCTCGTTTCCAGTTCTCCACGTAGTCTCGCTGGTTACCCGAACCTGCCTCTGTGCACAATCCAAAGAACATATCAACTGGAAGCCTGGGTGATCTCCCAAACAGAAGATAAAATGGTGAATAGCCAGTCACTTCGCAACGGGTGCAGTTATAGGCATAAACCAGTTTGTTTAGAGACTCCTTCCAGTTTGACTTTTGTGTCTCAGTTAGTGTCTTTAGCATTTGCAACAATGTTCTGTTCATTCGTTCCACTTGACCGTTCCCCATCGGGTGGTAGGGTGTTGTTCTGGACCCTGCCATGCCACTGAGTTTCTTTAACTGATGGAACAACTGATTTTCGAATTCTCCCCCTTGGTCATGGTGGATGCGGGAGGGGAACCCAAACTTCAGGGCAAAGTCATTGAAGATGAGATTTGCAGCAGTTTTTCCTGACTTTGATGTGGTGGCGTAGGCTTGAGTGAAACGTGTAAAATGATCAACAATCACGAGGATGTACTCATATCCCCCTTTGCATCTGTCGAGATGGAGGAAATCTATACATACCAGTTCAAATGGCTGTGTTGTCACAATGTTTGTCAGAGGAGCTCTTGTTTCATGGCCTGGCTTTTTCTGCTTGACACAGCTACAAGTTTTAGTCACATAGTGCTCGATGTCAGATTGCATATAAGGCCAGAAGAAGCGGTCACGTACTAGTGATACAGTGCGGTCAGTACCTTGGTGTCCCATGTTATTGTGCAACTCTTCCATCACTTTACCTTTGTACTGCTCTGGTAGAACTAACTGCTTGCGGGCTGTAGTGATTCTGTAAAGAATACCATCACTGTCGATTGTCAATTTGTCCCATTCTCTGAATAGGCATTTTGTCTTTGGACTGAATTCCTTTTGCTCTTTAACTGGCGGTTTGGAAACAGACAGCTTGAAATCGAGCACAGGACGGATGACCGGATCAGACTCTTGTGCCTCTCTTATCCCCTCTTTTGGGATCGAGCTGATTGTTGCTGTAGTTGTCTCACCTTCAGCTGATACTGACATAGATGCAGCTGAAATTGACCAAGGCACAAAAGGCTCTTTCTGTACCTCTACTGCTTGTATAGTGGCGGCAATGGTGTCTGGTGGAAGCTCCTCAGAACATTCTCTCATCAGTGACTCTACATCCAGTGGCATCCTCGACAAAGCATCTGCATCACCGTTCTCTCTGCCTGGCATGTACTTTATTGTAAAGTGGAAATCAGCCAATTCTGCAACCCACCTGGAAGTGGTTGCGTTCAGTTTTGCAGTAGACAGAATGTAGCTGAGCGGGTTGTTATCACTGTATACAGTGAAGGTCGGAGCATAGTACAAATAATCATGGAACTTATCAGTGATTGCCCATTTCAGAGCTAGAAATTCTAGCTTGCCAGAGTGGTAGTGATAGTTCTTCTCAGCTGCTGTTAAGGTTCGAGAGCCATAAGCAATGACCCTAAGCTTCCCATCTTGCTCTTGATAAAGAACTGCTCCCAAGCCTTGGTGTGACGCATCAGTGTGTACAACAAATGGCTGAGTGAAGTCAGGGAAACCTAAGACTGGTGGGTGAAGCAGACATTCAATCAGCTGTTCAAGTGCCTGTTGATGCTGGTCAGTCCACAGGATTGGCTTGTTTGAGGGCACCACATGACTTACTTTCTTTGTTTTTGCTTTCCGTGGGTGGTCAGGTAATTTCTCTGAATCTGCTTTCAGGAGGTCATACAGACAGCTGGCCCTCCTAGAAAAGTCTTTGATGTACTGTCTGTAGTAAGTGAGTAAACCAAGCAGTTTTCTGAGCTGGCCCACAGTCTGTGGTCTGATCTCTTTCAATGCTCTTACTGCTTCAAAATCGGCTGGGTCAACTTTGCTGCCGTCTGCAGAAACTATTCTGCCCAAATAACGGACCTGGGGTTTAAAGAGATCACACTTACTTGGCTTGAGTTTGATGCCATACTCTCTGAGACGCTGCAAAACCTTTTGCACATCATTCACATGGCTGTCGAAAGTTTTACTGAAAACTAGCGTGTCGTCCAGATAAGGAATGCAGATGTTGTCCCGGAGCCCTTCCAAACATTCCTCCATACAACGCTGAAAAGCTGCAGGAGCGTTCATGAGGCCGAATGGCATACGTATCCACTCATAGAGTCCCCATGGGGTCACAAATGCTGTCAGTGATCTGCTTTCTTCAGAGATGAACCCTTGGTGATATGCTTTTCCCTGATCTAAAAGGGAGAACCAGGAATTACCACCTAAACTGTCCATGATGTCCTGGACCCGAGGGATGGGCTGGCGGTCGGGATGTGTCTTTCTGTTCAGGTCTCTGTAATCTATACACAACCGGAGGGTCCCGTCCTTCTTCCTAACGCACACGACAGGTGAAGAATATGAAGAGTTTGACTTCCTAACCCAACCCTGGGCTATGAGGTCATGAAGGTAACCCTTCATCTCCTGATACAGTGGCCTGGGCACTGACATGTATGTGCGCTTGACTGGTTCAGAGTCCTTTAGAGAAATAGTCATTTTCAATCGTTCAATGCAGCCAATGTCATTGTCTGATCTGGAGAAGGAGTGACACTCTTCTCTAAGCATTTTCCTAACAACCTCTCTCTGTTCTTCGGTTAGGTGACTTAAACCTACTGGTGGATCCCACTGTTCAATAGCAGTACATGGGGTTTGAACACTGGTGTGATTCACTGTGGCTGGGGTGACAGCTTTTTCAAAGACTTGGGCAGGTAACACAGTCATAATGGTTTGTACTGTACCGATTATGGTGCGTCCTAGCAGGGCAATGTCGTGGTCAGTGGGGTTAGAGACATCAAGCATGACAACTGGAAAAACACCTTTCTTAACTCTGACTAGTGTGTCAAAGAACTCAAGTTCATCTGGCCACTGCGGGTTCAGGTCTGGCTGGAAAAGCATTGTCATGTCGTCTTTGAAAGGCTGGGAAGCTACACGGCACTCAATCTGAATGCTACTGTGTTTTGGTACAGCAACCTTCTCTTTCTTGGTTTTCACTGCGTATTCATCTGTCTGTTCTGCGCTAACAGCCTGTATAAAAGCCCTCACCTTATTTCTTTTGAGGCTTGGGAAAGCTTTTTTCACTGTACTGTACCGTTTAGTCTTTTCGGTCCTTGTCAGGATGTGCTCAATAACATTGAAACCTATGATGGGATGAGATAGGTGACAGCCTTTCATTACCAGCACTGGGATGATCAGTTCCTTCGTTTGGTCAGTTTCAGAGGCTAGCCGAAAAGTTGTTTCAATCCATCCCAGGTACGGCATTTCAGTCCCATTTGCTGCCGTCAATCTTAGATCATCAGGTGAGTCCAGAATTTCTGAAACATCCCTCAGCCTTGCGTTTGGGAGAGATTCCGCTTTCCATCGTTCATCAATGACCGATACCTGAGAGCCTGTGTCCCATAGAGCTTGGAGGTGGTGGCGATTCAGGTGACACTCAACAAGGCACTGTCTACCGACTAGCGAGGTGACCTTATGGGGGTGGCAACCTTGAGCTAGGGATGGTAAAGAGTGGGCATTTTCTTCTGTACAGGAAAGCTTTTCACAGGTAGAGTCAATTTTCAGGTGAGTGCATTTTTCCTTATGTTTAGTCCAATGTTGGTTTTGACATCCTTTGGAACAGTACAGTGTCTCTTTACATGATGAACATTGTTTCAGGTTCTCAAATGAATCTTCTCTGGCACAATTTGCACATTTCTGGGACTTTTTGGTAGCTACGGTTAACACTTGTCCCTCAGCGGTAACCCTTCCCCGTTTAAAGGGGCCTCTTTTGATGGTCTGACTCCCCGGATTTTACATCCAGCTTGAAAATGTTCTCCACTCCCACATCGGAAGCAGTGTGTGCAGCGTGCATCTGTTCTGGCCTGCTGGCAGACAAAACACCTCCTTGGAGCTTGAGCAGAGCGGTTGGTATACAGGTTAGGTGCATATTGATACTGCGCAGGGTCAGGTGCTTGGGGCTGACTGTAGTTGCTGTAATACTGCTGCTGGGAAACAGGTGGCTGGGGGTCCCTATCTGGCCTCCTAACTGGAAGTGGGGCATGGGCATAAGGCGATGACTGAAACATAGGCTGCTGTAATGTCTCCTTAATCTGAGCAATCTCTGCACTGAGACCTTTTAGGGAAGCTACACCTGTCTTAAGTTCAGCTAACTCTGTTAACAGTTCTGCGGGTATCTTAGCTTTGGCTTCCTTCACAGTACACTTTGCAGATGGCGTATCTTCTAACTGGACTACACTTACAGTTGTAGCAGGCTGTGGGGCATTAAAACGCTTTTTGTTTCGTCTTTCTATCTCATTAGCACAAGCAATGTTAAGCTTCTCTAGCAAAACCTCATCTGATGTTTCGCTATCAAGCAGGAGAGGCTGCATGTCTATCCTGATACTGTCACTCTGGAGACCTGTAAGGACTGTGTGTAAACACATGCGCTGGACTAGAGCAGGGTCATACTTAAGCCCTGATTCTGACTCCTGGGACGCAAATAGTACTTTCTGTCTCAAATCTAAGACGCGCATCAGGAAGCTTTGAGGGGTCTCCTTGCTATGCTGTGCTTCTGAAGCTAGCTGTTTGTAAAGCTCTGTTGCACTCTTCTCTTGGAAGTGGGAACGCAGGATGCATCTAAGTGTGGGAAGAGTTAGCTGGGGTTTACCTTCCAAGTAGCTGCGTAGCTGTGAGCCTGGAGAAATAGCCCTGATTACTGCGTCTACTATTTCTACCTCAGGATAGCCTCTGTTAAATCCATTCTCAATCTGATGGGCAAGGCTGGAAAAAGTCAGTTTATCTTTCTGGCCCGGTTCACCTATCTGACCAGAAATTTTTAACTCTTTGCGCCAGTATGAGCCGGGCTGTGCACTGGGTGAGAGCTGCATGTTCCTCTGAAGATGGGCAGGGGGTTGGGGCTGGCGCAGAGAATCACTGGCTTTGTCTGCAGTACTCTGCTCAGTTCCCACCCCTTGTTGTGGGGTTACAGTTCTCAGTCCCTCTATTATGTGATGTGTTCTGGCTGTTTCAATATCATGGTCAGTTTGCCCTGTCTTGCTATCTATGCCACTGATCATCTCTGTCATTTTGTCTTTAAGTAGCAATAATTCCGACATGCCGCCATCTTCAAACTCTGCAACTTCCTCTCTTTCAAGGAACATCATAATGTGAGTCATCAATGATATGCAGGATTTGTCTTGAACAACTCTTCTCTGTTCGCCTGATATGTCAAGGAAATCACATTCGTCTAGTAACTTGTCTTTAGTCAGGGTATGCAATTCTCCTACTACCTCTTCCTGTAGTTCTTCCAAGGCGGTTGTCATGTTGACAGGACAGGAGGAACCTTTACTGTGCAGGAGTTGACTCTGAATTAGATGGTCCTTACTGTCTCTGATGGTCTCTCAACGGCCTCAGTTGACACGTACTTAACCACCAACTTCCAGCTTCCCTCGAACAGCAACACTTTCCTCACTGCAGTCTGCCTGGGTGAGGACAGGGGTGGGAACTGAGCAGAGTACTGCAGACAAAGCCAGTGATTCTCTGCGCCAGCCCCAACCCCCTGCCCATCTTCAGAGGAGCATGCAGCTCTCACCCAGTGCACAGCCCGGCTCATACTGGCGCAAAGAGTTAAACATTTCTGGTCAGATAGGTGAACCGGGCCAGAAAGATAAACTGACTTTTTCCAGCCTTGCCCATCAGATTGAGAATGGATTTAACAGAGGCTATCCTGAGGTAGAAATAGTAGACGCAGTAATCAGGGCTATTTCTCCAGGCTCACAGCTACGCAGCTACTTGGAAGGTAAACCCCAGCTAACTCTTCCCACACTTAGATGCATCCTGCGTCTCAACCTTTAAGTCTTTACTGAAGACTTATCTCTTCAGTAGGTCATATGATTGAGTGTAGTCTGGCCCAGGAGTGTGAAGGTGAACGGAAAGGCTCTGGAGCAACGAACAGCCCTTGCTGTCTCTGCCAGGCCGGTTCCCCTCTCTCCACTGGGGTTCTCTGCCTCTAACCCTGTTACAGGGGCTGAGTCACTGGCTTGCTGGTGCTCTTTCATGCCGTCCCTAGGAGGGGTGCGTCACTTGAGTGGGTTGAGTTACTGACGTGATCTTCCTGTCTGGGTTGGCGCCCCCCCTTGGTTTGTGCTGTGGTGGAGACCTCTGTGGGCTATACTCGGCCTTGTCTCAGGATTGTAAGTTGGTGGTTGAGGATATCCCTCTAGTGGTGCGGGGGCTGTGCTTTGGCAGAGTGGGTGGGGTTATATCCTTCCTGTTTGGCCCTGTCCGGGGGTTTCTTCGGATGGGGCCACAGTGTCTCCGGACCGCTCCTGTCTCAGCCTCCAGTATTTATGCTGCAGTAGTTTATGTGTCGGGGGGCTGGGGTTAGTTGGTTATACCTGGAGTACTTCTCCTGTCTTATCCAGTGTCCTGTGTGAATTTAAGTATGCTCTCTCTAATTCTCTCGTTCTCTCTTTCTCTCTGAGAACCTGAGCCCTAGGACCATACGTCGGGACTACCGGCCGTGGTGACTCCTTGCTGTCCCCAGTCCGCCTGGCCTTGCTGCTATTCCAGTTTCAACTGTTCTGCCTGCGGTTATGGAACCCCTACCTGTCCCAGACCTGCTGTTTTCAACTCTTAATGATCGGCTATGAAAAGCCAACTGAGATTTATTCCTGATTATTATTTGACCATGCTTGTCACTTATGAACATTTTTGAACATCTTGGCATGGTTCTGTTATAACCTCCACCCGGCACAGCCAGAAGAGGACTGGCCACCCCTCATAGCCTGGTTCCTCTCTAGGTTTCTTCTAGGTTTTGGCCTTTCTAGGGAGTTTTTCCTAGCCACCGTGCTTCTACACCTGCATTACTAGCTGTTTGGGGTTTTAGGCTGGGTTTCTGTACAGCACTTCGAGATATTAGCTGATGTACGAAGGGCTATATAAAATAAAATTGATTGATTGATTGATTGTTATGTAGGGATTTAGCTGGCTCAGAATTCAGCGACCAGGATGTGGAAGCCGGACATCTGAGCAGCAATCTCAGCGGAGCCTCCAAAATGTTACGCCCCTGAAAAAGGGGAGAAATAATCACGAAAGTGACGCAGTTGTTTCCTCACTGAAAACTTTAGTATAATCTTTTTACAAAAATACCACATTTTACAGAACAACAGATCTACAGGAACCAGAGTTTTGTAGGGAACAAAGCTTATTCAAGTCACAACAGCATAAACTGTAATTCACTAAAACATATACAAATGTTTCAATATAACTGTCAAACACAAAGTAGCTTTAGCTCAGTAACCCATAACTACATTTATCAACCATGTCAACAAAGTATTCGAAACACATTATACAAATAACCCCAAATATATTATTAATAGCGCACATGTTCATTCACAATTAGCATAAAATGGCAGCTACTCTCAGTACGAAGCTATTTCGCTGCAACCAAGCAGGTTTCACTCACACACGCACCTAGTACTCCCTTCAACTTAACTCTAACTTACTCAAGATGTTACTAACACATACCTTAAACTCTCTTGACATGTTAGCAAGTTATTACATTCAAATTAACTCGTTTTATATCAATAACGTACCTGAAAAGGGGGAGAAATAATCACGAAAGTGACGCAGTTGTTTCCTCACTGAAAACTTTAGTATAATGAGGAAAAAGACCGCGATTTCCCCAGAAAGTTGGGTGGAGACCAGAGCAATCGATCTCAGGCTCATAGATTAAGAGCATTTAGTAGATCACAGATTAACACTTTTACCCTTAAATTAGGCACCACAAAATAAAGTAGTCAATATAACGTTTACACATTCCTCTTACAATATTTACCCTTTTACACTTGACGGATTTTAACACATTTATGAATTGTATCAATCTCTATGAACTAGTACTGGATGCATGATCTTTTTAACCTTAGATATTTTAAGATCCTTACATACCATGAACTTACTAATACTTTTTAGTGTATAACAGGCTATGAATATGTCCTTTAACCTGTCACACCCGCTCATTAGGCAGGATTAGGCGGTCGCAGATTGACGAGGGTGGCATTTTCTGAGCTAAACTGACCAAGACGCACCTCCGACAACAACACATAAAACCGCACATAATTCTGCCCAAAAACAATGACAATTTTCTCTCAACCAGTGGCATATAGGCATTTTAGGTGAGCAGTGGCCACTTTGTCAAAAGCAGGGTCGCAAAATGTTTTGCTTGTTCATTCCCAGCGCGCCTCTCCAGGGTGCTGTTGGAGAGATGCATCTCTGCAGCGCTCCACCAACGTTCTGTCAAAAAAATTATCTAACATAAATCATGTAGCAGCTATAGGATATGGTAGAAAGAGTATGTGGCCTTTTCTGTAGCCTACAGGCTGGAGACAGAATGTATGACAATGTAATGACACAGACACTTTTTACATAATGCAGGTTTCACCATGCAGGTTTCTCTAAATGGCGCTCAATTAAATAAAACATTTGCTATCACGTAACAAACAACATATCCTAAAAAGAGGACAGGTCAAATTAAAATGGACAACATGGAATGGACAATCACAACTGCTGTCCAGGAGTTTTGCTCTATTGTCATGATCAGTGGTTTCAAGTTTGTATCCTTCAATGTTTGACAAGCTGATCATAGCGAAAAATAAAATACTTCTGCTTTTCCTGCTGTGTAAACACATTGCAAATAGGCTTGCCATAACTCCTCATAAAGTTGGGTAGCTGATATTCAGAGCTTAAATAGCCAAATTGATTAGTCACAGGAATCAGGACTAATAAAGCCAATGCAATGGCCTGTTTTACAAACGATGGGCCTACCACGTGGATGGGCATTCATAAAATTCCATTGCGGGCTGACATGGTAGGCTACACCTCAGTGAGCACGGACCGATGCCTTTTGGACGTCTTTTTTTGGTGCAGTTCCAGACTGGCCTTGACCGGCATTTTTTGGTCTCGGCTATGGCGGCAGAACGGCAAGGACCGGCCCTGACAGACACCGTTTCAACGGGGAAAGCAGAGCTGACTACAGTGACTGTGCTAGCGGTAGACTCCACTAAGCGGGCAGGCAGGCTAACAGCCTACTGCATTACCTGCACCCTATCTCATTGTGGAGCTAGAGGAGTCAGAAGAGGCTACTCACCCTCTTCTGAACCGTCAACCAATTTTGATCGACATGATGATTTAGCATATGTCTCATATTTCTGAACAGCTGAAATAAAAACTTGGTGGTGAGTTGATCGAACATTCCAAAAACAGATCAGGTGAATCCAGGTGAAAGCTATGATCCCTTATTAAATCTACTTCAATCAGTGTAGATGAACGGGAGTTGACAGGTTAAAGAAGGATTTTCAAGCCTTGAGACAATTGAGACATGGATTGTGTATGTGTGTTATTCAGGGTGAATGGGCAAGACAAAATATTTAAGTGCCTTTGAACAGGGTATGGTAGTAGGTGCCGGGAGCACCGGTTTGAGTGTGTCAAGGACTGCAACCCTGCTGGGTTTTTCACGTTCAACAGTTTCCCGTGTGTATCGAGAATGGTCCACCACCCAAAAGACATCCAGCCAACTTGACACAACTGTGGGGAGCATTGTAGTCAACATGGGTCAGCTTTCCTGTCGATCGCTTTCGACACCTTGTAGCGTCCATGCCCTGATTAATTGAGGCAAAAGGGGGACAACTCAATATTAGGAAGGTCTTCCTAATGTTTTGTACACTCAGTGTATATGAAGGCTATCTGTCTGTTTTAACGGATATTGCCGTAGCACAAGCAAGATGCAGTCTAGACATTGCATTGGTGCAAAACTACCAGTGTTTTGTGTGATGAGGAGTTGCTGAAGAAATAACTCTTTCTCCCAATAGCCAATATTTGCACATTAAATGACTATTGACTGCGTGTCTGTGTCTTGCTTGTTGATGTGATGTGTAGGCTACATATAGCTTGCCTAGGCCAACTCCCCTCCTGAAAAAAGAACATGACATCGCTAGACTGCATGTTATGTTGTGCTTATGTTTGCTTTCACTGTTGTTCCAATAGAAAAATAATTAAGTTTGTTCAAACATTCGTCCGCGGAATCACCGGGTGAGTGCACACTGAGCAGCAGCTGAAAGGACTTGGAGGGGGAGTGCGCAGTGGATGCTACACATGCGCAGAAATCTCTGTATCTTTAGCCCAAAACTTTTGGGCTCCAGAAAATCCGGCTCTGCACTCACTCCATTTTTTAAAACACTGTAAAAATGTCCTGTTGTTTCTACCGTAACGTACTGGCAGCCAGTACCTGTGAGAAAAAAAGGTATTGTAAAAAAAAGGTACAGTATGGTACCGTAGTGTATTTTACGGTATCTAATACTATTACTGTACTTGATTTACGGTACCAATAATACTACTCTAATCATTTTACAGTAACAAATACTCTTACTGTAATCTTTGGTAGTATTGTTTTACAATAACTTACAGGTAACTGAACTTTTAAAAATGTACTGTAATTTTACGGTGAACTACCGACTTCTGGTTGTCGTGAAAATACGGTAAATATACAATAGTTACTGTGTTTTTACTGCTAAATTAAAATGTTTTTGCTGTATGCTGCGGACAGTTGGCACAAATACACATTAGACCACGCTCCCAAATATGTTAATGTTCCCCACCAGTACATTGTCCCACCTACATTATAAGGAAGTGTATAGGAGATGTCGTACCCACTGTGACTATTAAAACCTACCCTAACCATAAACCGTGGATAGATGGCAGCATTCGCGAAAAACTGAAAGCACGAACCACCGCATTTAACCATGGCAAGGTGACGGGGAATATGGCAGAATAAACAGAGTGGTCGTTCCCTCCGCAAGGCAATCAAACAGGCAAAACGTCAATATCGAGACAAAGTGGAGTCGCAATTCAACGGCTCAGACACGAGACATATGTGGCAGGGTTTACAGACAATCACGGACTACAATAGAAAAACCAGCCACGTTGCGGACACTGACATCTTCCTGCCAGACAAGCTAAACAAGTTCTTTGCCCGCTGGCCAGTTCCAAGAACTGTGGGCTCTCCTTCTCCGTGGCCGACGTGAGTAAGACAATTAAATGTGTTAAACCTCGCAAGGCTGCCGGCCCTCCTGTACTCCCTCTTGATCCATGACTGCGTAGCCATGCACGCCTCCAACTCAATCATCAAGTTTGCAGACGACACAACAGTCGTAGGCTTGATTACCAACAACGATGAGACAGCCTACAGGGAGGAGGTGAGGGCTCACGGAGTGTGGTGTCAGGAAAATAACCTCTCACTCAACGTCAACAAAACAAAGGAGATGATCGTGGACTTCAGGAAACAGCAGAGGGAGTACCCCCCTATCCACATCGACGGGACAGCAGTGGAGGAGGTGGAAGGTTTTATGTTCCTCGGCATACATATCACTGACAAACTGAAATGGTCCACCCACGCAGACAGTGTGGTGAAGAAGGCACAACAGCGTCTCTTCAACCTCAGGAGGCTGAAGAAATTTGGCCTGTCACCTAAAACCCTCACAAACTTTTACAGATGCACAATTGAGAACATCCTGTCGGGCTGTATCACCGCCTGGTACGGCAACTGCACCGCCCACAACCGCAGGGCTCTCCAGAGGGTGGTGCGGTCTGCACAACGCATCACCGGGGGCAAACTACCTGCCCTCCAGGACACCTAAAGCACCCGATGTCACAGGAAGGCCAAAAAGATAATCAAGGACAACTACCACCCGAGCCACTACCTGTTCACGCCGTTATCATCCAGAAGGCGAGGTCAGTACAGGTGCATCAAAGCTGGGACCGAGAGACTGAAAAACAGCTTCTATCTCAAGGCCATCAGCCTGTTAAACAGCCATCACTAGCACAGAGTCGCTGCTGCCTACATACAGACTTGAGAATCACTGGCCACTTTAATAAATGGAACAATAATCACTTTAATAATGCCACTTTAATAATGTTTACATATCTTGTATTACCCATCTCCTATGTATATACTGTATTCTATACAATCCATTGCAACTTAGCCTATGCCGCTCTGACAATGACATTGCTCATCCATATACAGTTGAAGTCGGAAGTTTACATACACTTAGGTTGGAGTCATTAAAACTTGTTTTTCAACCACTCCACAAATTTCTTGTTCACAAACTATAAAATCAAATCAAATCAAATTTTATTGGCCACATGCGCCGAATACAATAGGTGCAGATATTACAGTGAAATGCTTACTTACAGCCCTTAACCAACAGTGCATTTATTTTTAACAAAAAAGTAAAAATAAAACAACAACAAAAAAAGTGTTGAGAAAAAAAGGGGGGTACCGGTGCAGAGTGAATGTGTGGGGGCACCGGCCAGCCGAGGCAGTTGAAGTAATATGTACATGTGGGTAGAGCCAAAGCGACCATGCACAAATAATCAACAGAGTAGCAGCAGCGTAAAAGGATGGGTTGGGGGGGCAGTGCAAATAGTCCGGGTAGCCATGATCAGCTGTTCAGGAGTCTTATGGCTTGGGGGTAGAAGCTGTTGAGAAGTCTTTTGGACCTAGACTTGGCACTCCGGTACCGCTTGCCGTGCGGTAGCAGAGAGAACAGTCTATGACTAGGGTGGCTGGAGTCTTTGACAATTTTTAGGGCCTTCCTCTGACACCGCCTGGTATAGAGGTCCTGGATGGCATGAAGCTTGGCCCCAGTGATGTACTGGGCCATACGCACTACCCTCTGTAGTGCCTTGCGGTCGGAGGCCGAGCAGTTGCCATACCAGGCGGTGATGCAACCAGTCAGGATGCTCTCGATGGTGCAGCTGTAGAACTTTTTGAGGATCTGAGGACCCATGCCAAATCTTTTCAGTCTCCTGAGGGGGAATAGGCTTTGTCGTGCCCTCTTCACAACTGTCTTGGTGTGTTTGGACCATGAGAGTTCGTTGGTCACCAACGAAGGTCTCAACCTGTTCCACTACAGCCCCGTCGATGAGAATGGGGGCGTGCTCAGTCCTCTTTTTTTCCTGTAGTCCACAATCATCTCCTTTGTCTTGATCACGTTGAGGGAGAGGTTGTTATCCTGGCACCACACGGCCAGGTCTCTGACCTCCTCCCTATAGGCTGTCTCATCATTGTCGGTGAACAGGCCTACCACTGTTGTGTCGTCAGCAAACTTAATGATGGTGTTGGAGTCGTGCCTGGCCATGCAGTCAATGGTGAACAGGGAGTACAGGAGGGGACTGAGCACGCACCCCTGAAGGGCCCCCGTGTTGAGGATCAGCGTCGCAGATGTGTTGTTACCTACCCTTACCACCTGGGGGCGGCCCGTCAGGAAGTCCAGGATCCAGTTGCAGAGGGAGGTGTTTAGTCCCAGGATCCTTAGCTTAGTGATGAGCTTTGAGGGCACTATGGTGTTGAATGCTGAGCTGTAGTCAATGAATAGCATTCTCACGTACAGTGGGGAAAAAAAGTATTTAGTCAGCCACCAATTGTGCAAGTTCTCCCACTTAAAAATTCCAGAAAACTTGGCACTCCGGTACCAATTTTGTTTCTGGTGTCCTTTGACAGCTCTTTGGTCTTGGCCATAGTGGAGTTTGATGTGTGACTGTTTGTGGTTGTGGACAGGTGTCTTTTATACTGATAACAAGTTCAAACAGGTGCCATTAATACAGGTAACGAGTGGAGGACAGAGGAGCCTCTTAAAGAAGAAGTTACAGGTCTGTGAGAGCCAGAAATCTTGCTTGTTTGTAGGTGACCAAATACTTATTTTCCACCATAATTTGCAAATAAATTCATAAAAAATCCTACAATGTGATTTTCTGGAAAAGAAAATCTCATTCTCATCTTTTTAAGTGGGAGAACTTGCACAATTGGTGGCTGACTAAATACTTTTTTCCCCCACTGTAGGTGTTCCTCTTGTCCAGGTGGGAAAGGGCAGTGTGGAGTGCAATAGAGATTGCATCATATGTGGATCTGTTGGGGCGGTATGCAAATTGGAGTAGGTCTAGGGTTTCTTGGATAATGGTGTTGATGTGAGCCATGACCAGCCTTTCAAAGCACTTCATGGCTACAGACATGAGTGCTACGGGTCGGTAGTCTTTAGGCAGGTTATCTTAGTGTCCTTGGGCACGGGGACTATGGTGGTCTGCTTGAAACATGTTGGTATTACAGACTCAGTCAGGGACATGTTGAAAATGTCAGTGAAGACACTTGCCAGTTGGTCAGAACATGCTCGGAGTACACGTCCTGGTAATCCGTCTGGCCCTGCGGCCTTGTGAATGTTGACCTGCTTAAAAGTCTTATTCACATCGGCTACGGAAAGCATGATCACATAGTCATCCGGAACAGCTGGTGCTCTCATGCATGCTTCAGTGTTGCTTGCCTCGAAGCGAGCATAGAAGTGATTTAGCTCATCTGGTAGGCTTGTTTCACTGGGTAGCTCGTGGTTGTGCTTCCCTTTGTGGTCTGTAAAAGTTTTCAAGCCCTGCCACATCCGACGAGCGTCAGAGCCGGTGTAGTACGATTGAGTCTTAGTCCGGTATGGACTCTTTGCCTGTTTGATTGTTCGTCGGAGGGCATAGCGGGATTTCTTATAAGCGTCCGGGTTAGAGTCCCGCTCCTTGAAAGCAGCAGCTCTACCCTTTAGCTCAGTGCGGATGTTGCCTGTAATCCATGGCTTCTGGTTTGGGTATTTACGTACGGTCACTGTGGGGGTGCTTTGCTGCAGGAGGGACTGGTGCACTTCACAAAATAGATAGCATCACGAGGAAGGAAAATTATGTGGATATATTGAAGCAACATCTCAAGACATCAGTCAGGAAGTTAAAGCTTGGTCGCAAATGGGTCTTCCAAATGGACAATGACCCCAAGCATACTTCTAAAGTTGTGGCAAAATGGCTTAAGTACAACAAAGTCAAGGTATTGTAGCGGTCATCACAAAGCCCTGACCTCAATCCTATAGAAAATGTGTGTGCAGAACTGAAAAAGCATGTGCGAGCAAGGAGGCCTACAAACCTGACTCAGTAACACCAGCTCTGTCAGGAGGAATGGGCCAAAATACACCCAACTTATTTTGGGAAGCTTGTGGAAGACTACCCTAAACGTTTGACCCAAGTTAAACAATTTAAAGGCGATGCTACCAAATAGTAATTGAGTGTATGTAAACTTCTGACCCACTGGGAATGTGATGAAAGAAATAAAAGCTGAAATAAATAATTCTCTCTACTATTATTCTGACATTTCACATTCTTAAAATAAAGTGGTGATCCTAACTGACCTAAGACAGGGAATATTTACTAGGATTAAATGTCAGAAATTGTGAAAAACTGAGTTTAAATGTATTTGGCTAAGGTGTATTTAAACTTCCCACTTCAACTGTATATAAAGGGGGCTTTACTATCTTTAGGTAGTGTAATGACTTTTGCTTCCCTCCTGGCCTGAGGGCACACACTTTCTAGTAGGCTTAAATTGAAGATATGTCAAATAGGAGTGGCAATATCATCCGCTATTATCCTCATTAATTTCCCACCCAAGTTGTAAGACCCTGGTGGCTTCTTATTGTTGATGGACAAAACATTTTTTTCACCTCTTCCACACTCACTTTACGTAATTTAAAACTTTCTTTCATAATTTGGTCAGATATACTTGGATGTGTAGTGTCAGTGTTTGTTGCTGGCATATCATGCCCAAGTTTGCTAATCTTGCCGATGTAAAAATAATTAAAGTAGTTGGCAATATCAGTGGGTTTTGTGATGAATGAGCCATCTGATTCAATGAATGATGGAGCAGAGTTTTTTTTGCCCAAAATTTCATTGAAGGTACTCCAAAGCTTTTTATTATCATTCTTTATGTCATTTATCTTTGTTTCATAGTGTAGTTTATTCTTATTTTTATTCAGTTTAGTCACATGATTTCTCAATTTGCAGCCAGACTTATTTGCAATTTATTTTGCCTCATCCCTCTCAACCATACAATTGTTTAATTCCTCATCAATACACAAGGATTTAATAGTTTTTACAGTCATTCTTAAGGGGTGCATGCTTATTAGTAACTTTGATAAGCAATTTCATAAATGTGTCAAGTGCAGCGGTTACAGGAGGGGATGCAGTTCCGGAGCAACCCACTAGGTGTCATCCTCCGACAACCTTAGGCACCTCCTCACTCACAGACGGGACTAATCATCATCCTATTGGTGTCACCTGTGTCTATCTGTTCACCTGTGTATTTATGCCCTCACTTCCCTTGCTCAGTTTTCTCTACTAGTTTCTCTATGTCCAGCAGTACTACTCAGTGTCTGATTGGAGACCTATGTACAGGTACTTGAGAAGTGTTCTCCCTGTTTCGTTATTTGTTTCTGTCTTAGGTAGTATTTTTTATTTTGGCTGTCAGATGGTTTTTGGAGACTTATTTGCTCCGCCTTTCTTTCATCGTGATAAGTCCGTTATTTTGTATTCTGGCTTCGGCCCACCAGTAAAGATCATTGTTTCACCATCTCTGGCTACTGCCTACTGTATATCCTGCATGCACCTGGGTCACACCTCACCCCAACCCTTACATGTTTGGAGAGTTCCTTGGTCTTCATGGTGCCGCTTAGTGGTGTTGCAGACTCTGGGGCCTTTCAGAACAGGTGTATATATACTGAGATCATGTGACACTTAGATTGCACACAGGTGGACTTTAACTAATTATATGACTTCTGAAGGTAATTGGTTGCAGGTTGTAATGCAACAAAATAGGAAAAACACCAAAGGGGATGAATACTTTTGCAAGGCACTGTAATGCCAGTTAATTTGTCCCAATAATTTTGGTCCCCCAAAATGGGGGGACTATGTACAAAAAGTCATGTAATTTATAAATGGTTCACCTGATATGGATAAAAAATACCCTCAAATTAAAGCTGAAAGTCTGCACTTTAACCTCACAGTCATTGTATATTTTCAAATCCAAAGTGCCAGAGTACAGAGACAAAAAAAAAAAAACGTGTCACTGTCCCAATACTTTTCGATCTCACTGTATGTATAGCTGTCTTGTAGTTTTTATCTTTGTGTTGTGTCAATGGAATTTTGCTTGTTTTTTTTTATTAATCCGTGTGGGTTTTTGTAATCAGTTGAGTCAGGTTAAATTTTCTTTAAATGGTCTGAGGCCAGGGTAAGCCAATATAAGTTGAAATCCCTCTAACGTGACTAATTCAGATGACAGAATGGTGCCGTAGCCGGAAATGTCAGGTTGCTCACAACCAAGAGGTTGAGTTTAAATCCCAGTAGGTTGAGTCCCAACTGTGCTCACAGTACATCATTTTACAAGATTGTACTGTATCACTTAGCATGTAAAATTATAATGTCTTGCAGTAAAAATACATTCAATATAATTTACAAGAGTGTACTGTAATCAGAATACAGCAACTTACTGTAATTTTACAGCAATAACACCTTGAAGTTGTCTTATATATATATATACACAAAAGTATGTGGACACCCCTTCAAATTAAAGGATTCAGCTATTTCAGCCACACCCATTGCATACAGGTGTAGAAAATCGAGCATACGGCCATGCAATCTCCATAGACAAACATATTTTTTTTGGTTGCCCGCTCTGAAGATGTCTATATTGGTCCGCTTAAACAAGACAAGTAAAGGCCCAGTGCACTACCATCGTGATATTTATTTAGCTAAATGTATTTGAGTGTTTACCAGCATTTGTAACTTGAGTCTGCAAATTATCTGTACAAAACAGTTAATCTGATAATACTTGTGGAATATAAAAATACTTGCTTGAAATACTGTATGTTTTCCAGTTTCTTGAAGTACTTTGCAAATGCAAATTATTTCTATGTGAAACAGAAATGGTCTATTCATCCCTTTTCCATTTTAGTAGACGGTCTTATCCAGAGCAACTTGCAGTAGTGAGTGCATACATGTTCATACTTCTTCTTACTGGTCCCTCGTGGGAATCAAACCCACAACCATAGCATTGCTCTACCAAGTGAGCCACATCATAACATCATATCATCACAAACCACTTGATGTCTCAATGTACTCAATTACTGTATTGTGCATTGTTTTTCTTCATGGTGATGGAAAGTCTACAGGTACAAACCTAGATGACCAGCCTACAATACACAGTGCTTGACTTGGGATGGAAGAAGTGCAGGAGCTGTCTTTCTCCAAGTCGGTATATTAGACTTTGTTCACCGAAATTCACAAATTACATTATGCTATAGAGACCTCTGATTATTCACTGTTAAGGGTTCATACACATTTTCCATGAGTTCTACATGACAACCAAATGTTCATGACCATTACTATAGCCTACATGAAAAAGAAACCATTATTGACACTGGAAGGCTGTAGTGTCTGATCCCATGTAGGCCTACCATCTCCTGCTGTTGTGCCCTTTATCAAGGCACTTAACCCCCAACAAAGTAGAACTGCACTGTTAGTCACATATTGTCAACATGTGGTCAACCCACCATCTGGAGAGCTCCTGGGTGTGCAGACTTCGATTTTGATCCAGCCCTGAAACACCCAAGTCTGCTTATCAAGGTCAAGCTGATGTTTAGGCTATAATGTGGTTAGACCAGGGCCTGTACACCCAGTAGCTATCCTGGAGGATGGTTGCCACCCTTGATATAAAATATTGCAACATTATAACCAAATACTTTTGTCTTTATAAAATGATTCCCTCATTCAATGAATCAGGGATCAATTGGAGAAGGTAGGCTACTTCAAAGCAAGGTATTTAACTGTTTACTGTATACAGTATATAAGGCTCAAATATTCATATTTCAGGGGAGATCTATGCACAGCAAGTTATTTGTCAATTAAGATATTTGTGGAATAGGTTTGTTGTCGCAATTACATGGCTACGGTGTTTATAGAGGGGAATCCCGGCTTTCCAACTGTACAGATTTATTTAGGCTACAGTGCCGGTGGAAAGCGACAGTGACATTAATGCTTCGTTAGCTTTAGTTAACTTGCGAGATAACTGCTACATTGAATTGGCTATATAGTTACTATGTTGTCTGTCATTATTTTATACCTGCTGCTGAGATGTCACGCTCTCTCTCCTCGGGCAACGGCCCATTCGCACTGGCACACACGCAGCACACACAGACAAGCACTGAGGGGTCATTCCGATAAAGGCTGATATGTTGATTTTTAAGTGATTGATCATATTTAAAAGTGTGCCTTCATGAATTACATTAGCAAAAATTAAGAAACTAATTTCCATGACTTTTCATGGCCTTACAAACCATAATTTGACACTTGCAGCAGCGCATCAGACACATTCAGGATGGCACATTTTCATCTCGAACAGCCTACTGTCACACACAGATTCACAGACTAGCAGCAAATACACTTGAACAAAGCGGAAACAGGAAATGAATGCCCACTTTCCATTGCTATTCAATGCAGATCCCGCCTTCATTCCGCTTTGATCAGTCTTTTTTGCCTCAGTGTGTGAATCTGGGCCACCAATAGGCTACTTTGTTCTATAGAGGAGCTGGTACACAATTCCCCAAAAATGTGAAGTGCCGGTATGGTGCTCTGGACAGCTCCGGCCCAAGTCAAGCACTGACAATACAGTAATGTACATTTACATTAAGTGGTTTGTAAGGAAGGTAAATTAATACTGCACAAAAAGTGGTTGTTTTACATGTTATTTGACCAAGAAAAATATTTAATTTGATGTGGATGTTTTGCGTCTTTAACCATAACTTTGCACCTTTTGATGTACAGTACCAGTCAAAAGTTTGGACATTCCTACTCATTCCAGGGATTTTCTTTATTTTTTACTATTTTCTACATTGTAGAATAATAGTGAAGACATCAAAACTATGAAATAGCACATATGGAATCATGTAGTAACCAAAAAAGTGTTCAACAAATCCAAATATATTTTATATATTTGAGATTCTTCAAATAGCCACCCTTTGCCTTGATTACAGATTTGCACACTCTTGTCATTCTCTCAACCAGCTGGGAAGGAGTTTCCAAATGTGCTGAGCACTTGTTGGCTGCTTTTCCTTCACTCTGCGGTCCGACTCATCCCAAACCATCTCAATTGGGTTGAGGTTGGGTGATTGTGGAGGCCAGGCCATCTGATGCAGCACTCCATCACTCTCCTTCTTGGTATAATAGCCCTTACACAGCCTGGAGGTGTGTTGGGTCATTGTCCTGTTGAAAAACAAATGATAGTCCCACTAAGCCCAAACCAGATGGAATGGCGTATCACTGCAGAATGCTGTGGTAGCCATGCTGGTTTAGTGTGCCTTGAATTCTAAATAAATCACAGACAGTGTCACCAGCAAAGCACCCCCACACCATAACACCTCCTCCTCCATACTTTACGGTGGTAACTACACATGCAGAGATAATCTGTTCACCCACACCGCGTCTCACAAAGACACGACGGTCGGAACCAAAAATCTCCCATTTCCACCTGTCTAATGTCCATTGCTCATGTTTCTTGGCCCAAGCAGGTATTTTCTTCTTATTGGTGTTCTTTAGTAGTGGTTTCTTTGCAGCAATTTGACCATGAAGGCCTGATTCACACAGTCCCTTCTGAACAGTTGATGTTGAGATGTGTCTGTGACTTGAACTCAGTGAAGCATTTATTTGGGCTGCAATTTCTGAGGCTGGTAACTCTAATGAACTTATTCTCGGCAGCAGCGGTAACTCTGGGTCTTCCATTCCTGTGGCGGTCCTCATGAGAGCCAGTTTCATCATAGCGCTTGATGGTTTTTGCGACTGCACTTGAAGAAACGTTCAAAGTTCTTGAAATGTTCCGTACTTACTGACCTTCATATCTTAAAGTAACGGTGGACTGTCGTTTCTCTTTGCTTATTTGAGCTGTTCTTGCCTTAATATGGACTTGGTATTTTACCAAATAGGGCTATCTTCTGTATATCACCCCTACCTTGTCACAACACAACTGATTGGCTCAAACGCATTAAGAAGGAAAGACATTCCTCAAATTAACTTTTAAGAAGGCACACCTGTTAATTTAAATGCATTCCAGGTGACTACCTCATAAAGCTGGTTGAGAGAATGTCAAGAGTGTGCAAAGCTGTCATCAAGGCAAAGGGTGGCTATTTGAAGAATCTCAAATATGAAATATGTTTTGATTTGTTTAACACTTTTTTGGTTATTACATGATTCCATATGTGTTTTTCCATGGTTGATGTCTTCACTATTATTCTACAATGTAAAAAAAAATGTAGAAATAAAGAAAAAGCCTTGAATGAGTAGGTGTGTCCAAACTTTTGACTGGTAGTGTAAATGTTTGAGTACAGGGTTTTGGTCTGGATTCCATTTGAACATCGCCTGTTCAATAGGGCGATATGGGCGACGCACTGCCAAACGGGAAAAGGAAGGGATTTTTTTTCTAATCAATTATATCACGGCAACAGTAGTTATCAGTGTTGTAATCTATACGTCTGATCTGCCACAGTGCCACACTGGCACTAAATGTCGAATCAGGCTAAAGTCGTGCTTCAAATGGCTCCACCCCCTTTTGGGGCGATTTCAGTCAGATTGAAAATCGCCCAGAACTTCTGTCATAGACTCCCATGTAAAATCTATTTTTTTCAAATTTCAGAGCCTTCAATACAATCTCAATGGGTGTCTGTGGGCTTGCACTTACGCGCTTTCGTCATACGTTACGTAACCATGAACGTAACTGAGAAAAGAGTGGATTGTTTGAAAGAAGTTCCTTTTTGTCGGCGAACAAATTAAGATAAATTGGCAACGAAACAATTAGGACCTCCCAGACCAAATTTAATAATTCAACAGGTTTCTACTAAAGGCGGAAAGTCCTACACCCGAGGATTTTCCAAAAATTGGTACGAACGAAAAAAGACATTGCCACTCACTCAACTGGATGACGAGGGATACAGGCTAGCTGTCCGCCGCCACAACGATGAGGTTAGTGTTGATAATCACAAGTTTACTGGATGTGGATATGGTGTAATAAAGGCAGTTTATTCAGAGGTAAATATATCTGGAATCGCGTTCACGGACCCGTTCGTCAAACTCTTAGGGAGCTATAAATTAAGCCCCATTACTTACCATATCAGATAAGAGAAATTGCTGCAGCTACATATATTTTACATCCTGGCCCTACATAGTTCACTATTTGCATCACTTACCAAAATATTACATGTGGTCATATATGCTTGGAAAGTGGAGATGCCATAGAACGTCAAAAAAGTAAACATTGCTGGAGACACATTGCCGTTTTGGAGAAGACATCGCGTTTGCTAGCGAAGAGATTTGTTGTGGCAAATGAACTTGGGCTGGGAATTGCCAGGAACCTCACGATAAGATATATGCATCAGCATTGCGAGTCTCATGATTCTATACGTATTGCGATTCGATACTGTGATTTTATTGCGCACCATATGTCTGTTGCAGAGGGATCAGAAAGCCATGAGAACGAGTTTTGATCAGTCATGGAAATAAAAGTGCTGAAAACAAATTGGCTCCCAATGTGAAAAGATTGAGAACAAGCTATGAAGGAACAATAATGGTGTTTTGGTGCAGGTACAGCCAACTAGCGCTAAAATATTGCGATATTGTCAATACAGTATATCGTAAAGTATCACTATGTAACTCGATTTCTTTCACCCCAATCCCTCAAATTAACGGTAAATAACTGAATTGTTTGCCCCACATTTAGCTAAGATGATTAGCTAGCCAGCTAAAATGTTTTAGTTAGTTAGCAGTCGCATCTACAATAGTTTACTGTCAATAACATGTCTCCAAAAATGACGTGGTGTCTCCAATTGTGTTGACATTTTACAATTGCAATGCGCATCCATGAGTATCCACTTTCTGTAGCTCAGCTGGTAGAGCATGGTGCTTGTAACGCCAAGGTAGTGGGTTCGATCCCCGGGACCACCCATACACAAAAATGTATGCACGCATGACTGTAAGTCGCTTTGGATAAAAGCGTCTGCTAAATGGCATATTATTATTATTATTATTATCTGAAGAGAGCCCCGAAACATTGTGTGCAGACATTTTATGCAATAAATGAAGTAGGTTCAATCTAGTAGTTCTGATCTTCTGATTGGTCCTGATGAGTTGGGCGAGGTCCCCTGCAGGCTACTGTCACTGTTGCATTGGCTCTGAGTCGGGTTCTCTGTCTTCAAATGTTCAGCCTAAGAGAGGGGATTTTTGTGTGTGTGTGTGTGTGTTTAACAGTGATGATGTGTGTGTGTGTGTGTGTGTTTAACAGTGATGATGTGTGTGTGTGTGTTTGTGTGTGTGTGTGTCCTCAGAGCAAGAACTCGTGAGTTGGAAGAACTGAGAGGCCTATGGCGTGGGTGTTTTCCTTGGCCACCTGCTGACAAGGCTGACAAGATAGGACCCTTTTGTCCATTGTTATTGGATAGGAACAGAACTTATAACCAGCTCCTGACCTAAATAGATCTTAGCACAACATTTTACTCAACATATCATATTCCATATTCACTATAACAAATATATTTACTACGACATTAGCAAGAACCGCCACATCCTCAGCCGGCTAATCCAGTGTGTGAAGTTTTGCGGAGTGTTTGAGTTAGCTTTGCGAGGCAAAGATGAAACTGAGGGCTCCACCAACCCTGGTAAGCCAACACTTTTGAGATCAGTCAATAAATGCTTCTGGTATTGACTTATATGCTGCCCCTGTCTTCATGTTGTTGCTGGACATATCTTTTTTAAAATGTGTGTAGGTCACCTAAATCATCAGAAAAATTGCCCCCCCTGAGAATTTTTTCAGGAGCCGCCACTGGTTTGGGTATGTCATTTTAGGCGAAAATTGAAAAAAAGGGTCCAATCCTTAAGAGGTTAATACATTTGCAAACATTTCTAAAAGCCTGTTATTGCATTGTCATTATGGGGTATTGTTTGTAGATTGATGAGGAAAACATTTCATTTAATCAATTTTAGAATGTAACAAAATGTGGAAAAAGTCAAGGGGTCTGAATACATTCCGAATGCACTGTATAGGACAGACACTTCAGAACAAACTTATTTTAGATTTTTTTAGGGGGACTATCTGTTCTTCTATGTAGTGAATCTGATATTCAATGTGTTTGTATGGGCTAATGGCAGTAATGCCGATAATAATTTGTCATGAAATAATTGTTTAATATTTTTTTAATACTTATAATTCAGAATCAAATAGCTAAATTATCCTTGTTATGACCTTCTTAAAACATTTCCATATACAGTAGCTTAGTAGCTATATGTTTGTGTTTATACAGAACCTCCCAGTGAGTTTGTGTTTATACAGGACCTCCCACCCTCACCTTCCATCAACCAATCATGTCAATGCTGACCTATACGGAGCTATCCGCATTGTTACACAATTTGAGAGGCGCGCGGTGATGCGGTACAGAGCTGAATTTGGGCTATGCGTGCCTCCGGAGGCTCCACAATTGCGTCACACCATCCACAATATTCGGATCAAGCATAAATTAGCTCTTACTGTATGGGTTAATCGGCACTGTCTCCTCTCTCACATCTACTCTCTTCAACTCTCCTTTTGCCTCACATCTTTTTTGCTACTCCTTTTCTCTCCTGTTTTCACCTCTCCTCTCATCTATCTTTTCTCTCTCTTCACTCCTCTCTTCTGCTCTCCTCTCTTCTCTCCCCTACAGGAGAGCAATGCCCAGTCTGATGGTCACACTGCCTGAAGAGAACAATGCCAGTGGAGACTCAACTCAGTCTATGGACAGCAGTAATCACACAGCAGTTACTTAACATGCCAAAAAAGAGTCAGGTATCATAGACGGGTTAGCTGACAACGTCACGAAAACAATGCACACGCTTCAATGCGGCAGAAATCTGTGTGTTGTTGTGATTTTGGATGACCAGATAACTAGCAACATTGACAAGAATCTGCCATGTGGGAATCTTAGGTGGTTCGTTTCAGCTTGTTGTGTCTAGTTATTGATACTGTGATGGAAAATATTATGTTTGTGCTTTTCTAATAACCAATTTCTGTTTTCTATGTTTGTACTTTTCTAATAACCAATTTCTGCAATTTGGCAGTACGCCCAGAACCTTGTTTTGAGAACGAAAGGGATATCTCAGTTTCAAGGTCTCAGCTTGGCGAGAGGAAGCCTTGTGAGGTATTGGTCGGGCACATGCATGAACCAAACGTTCATGATGAATTAATTATGAATAATGAATAAGCTAAATCATGCAAATATAACTGTCTGTGTAAGCAATATATAAGAGAACTAACGGGACTTCCTCAGGAGAGCTCACTTCAGACCAGTACTTTATGCATCTAAATTTGACTGTGACCTCTCCAGCTTGCTGTTAATAAACAATGATTCATTTGAGATTGACTTTGAGTGTCCATGTGTAGAATTTCCACGACAATTTGGCGTCAACAAACAGGATGATTGATTCTGCCTGCGGAGCTTTCCAGTGAGGGTCTGCGAGGAAAACCGGTGGCGTATTTTATGAAGCGTGAGGGAAATTCCCGTCTGACCAAAAGACGACGTGTACCCGCCCAGACCCTTACTGTGAGCTGCCCAGGAGGAGACACATCATCCGCGAACAATTGAGGGACACGGCGACTGAATTTAATTAAGTCAATTTAAATGAATCTGTATAAAAATGAACAATAAAACCAATAAAACGGAAACAATAAAAAGGTACCCATAGTCTTATGGTGAGAAGGCTATTCACTAGTCTTATGGTGAGAAGACTAGAGCGAGGGTGAGTCATGGTACCATGGAAAGCCCCGCTGACAGCTGTCTGTAGGCATTTATAAGAGAAGTGTCTACGTGGTCTGCATCCACTACTAATAGCACGTGGTGTTATTATACATTTATAGGAAGTAGCGGCAAGAGAACCGTTGAAGATACATATAGGAAGTAATGACAAGAGAATCATTGAAGATGCACATGGGGTAATAAGGGAGATTACCGATTGTGTTTGGGAATAGTACTAAGTGAATATGGATGTGAAAGTTGTGTGAGTGTGGAAAGGACTTGCTAAGCTGATTGAAATTTGGATAACAAGATAATAAGAGATATTATTACTATTAAGTACTGAGTGAATGAGAGCTGTCGGGGACTAGCTCCGGTGTGAAAGAGGTGAATGAATACCCCAACCAGTTCTGTGTGAGCTGAGTTTTTCAATTTATAACGTTATCTACGGTTCTGTCCATCAACGCCCGTCGGATCTACAGGTAGATCAGGTAACATGTCTCAGGATCTCATTCGAGAGTAACATGTCTCAGAGGATAACATGTCAAAATTAAAAATCAAATCAAATCAAATGTATTGGTCACATACACATGGTTAGCAGATGTTATTGCGAGTGTAGCGAAATGCTTGTGCTTCTAGTTCCGACATTGCAGAAAAATCTAGCAAGTAATATCTACCAGTTCCACAACAAATATCTAATACACACAAATCTATGTAAAGGAATGGAATAAGAATATATACATATATGGATGAGCAATGTCATTGTCAGAGCGACATAGGCTAAGAGGCAATAGATAGTATAGAATACAGTATATACATATGAGATGGGTAATGCAAGACATGTAAACATTATTACGATAGTATAGAATACAGTATATACATATGAGACGACTAATGCAAGATATGTAAACATTATTAAAGTGACATTATTAAAGTGACTAGTGTTCCATATATTAAAGTGGCCAGTGATTTTCAAGTCTGTATGTAGGCAGCAGCGCCTCTGTGCTAGTGATGGCTGTTTAACAGTCTGATGGCTTTGAGATAGAAGCTGTTTTTCAGTCTCTCGGTCTCAGCTTTGATGCATGTGTACTGATCTCGCCTTCTGGATGATAACGGCATGTACAGGCAGTGGCTCGGGTGGTAGTTGTCCTTGATTATCTTTTTGGCCTTCCTGTGACATCGGGTGCTGTAGGTGTCCTGGAGGGCAGGTAGTTTGTCCCCGGTGATGCGTTGTGCAGACCGAACCACCCTCTGGAGAGCCCTGCGGTTGTGGGCGGTGCAGTTGCCGTACCAGGCGGTGATATAGCCCGACAAAATGCTCTCAATTGTGCATCTGTAAAACTTTGTGAGGGTTTTAGGTGACAGGCCAAATTTCTTCAGCCTCCTGAGGTTGAAGAGACGCTGTTGTGCCTTCTTCACCACACTGTCTGTGTGGGTAGACCATTCCAGTTTGTGATTGATATATAAGCCGAGGAACTTAAAACTTTCCACCTTCTCCACCGCTGTCCCTTCGATGTGGATAGGGGGGTACTCCCTCTGCTGTTTCCTGAAGTCCACGATCATCTCCTTTGTTTTGTTGACGTTGAGTGAGAGGTTATTTTCCTGACACCACACTCCGAGAACTCTTACCTCCTCCCTGTAGGCGGTCTCATCGTTGTTGGTAATCAAGCCTAATACTATTGTGTCATCTGCAAACTTGATGATTGAGTTGGAGGCGTGCATGGCTACGCAGTCATGGGTGAAAAGGGACTACAGGAGGGGGCTGAGCACACACCGTTGTGGGGCCCCAGTGTTGAGGATCAGTGAAGTGGAGATATTGTTTCCCACCACCTGGGGGCGGCCCGTCAGGAAGTCCAGGACCCAGATGTACAGGGCGGGGTTGAGACCCAGGGCCTTAAGCTTAATGAAGAGGTAGGAGGGTACTGTGGTGTTGAATGCTGAGCTACAGTCAATGAACAGCATTCTTACATACAGTGGCTTGCGAAAGTATTCACCCCCCTATTTTGTTGCCTTACAACCTGGAATTGTATCATTTGATTTACACAACATGCATACCACTTTGAAGATGCAAAATATTTTTTATTGTGAAACAAACAAGAAATAAAACAGAACTTGAGCGTGCATAACTATTCACCCCCCCCATAGTCATTACTTTGTAGAGCCACCTTTTGCAGCAATTACAGCTGCAAGTGATGAGGATTTTTCAATAAACTATCAACTTTGTCTAGTTCCCCTGACAGAAATTGAGATCTAACTTGCTGTTCCTGTGACTCTGCGGTGAAGTCGACAGGGTGATAAGGGGAGTATATTAGAAATTGGTATTAAGAATAATTGGTAAAACATAATAATTTGTCATATAGTCAATGCTTATATGGATTTCTTGGATTGGAAATTAACTCAACTAAACTGTTATGATCTGTCCTGATGGTATCTTGATGCATAGCAGGGATAATTCAGTCAAGAACGGTGTGAACCTCAATAAATAAATAAAAAACTCTAACCGGCTGAAGAGGAGCAACAAAGGCGTTGAATAGGGTCCTGTCCAGCACCACTTCTACCAAGAGACCTGAATCAGAACCAGCATCCAATCGAAGCTATCAACTGCCTTTTCTCTCATGCTTTTTCTTTCAGGAGTGTAACAGGAGTCAATGTGGTGTGGGCATGAAGAGAGATCTGTTGAAATACAACATCTCTCATGATGGTGGTATACTGGTTGGCAAATGGACAAAACATAATGGGGTTAGAGGTGGTGGCGGCTCAGGTGAGACATTGAAATTGGGACATTGTCATGGGCAATCCAAGTTGAACTATGAAGCAATCTAAAGAACATAATGAAGAGACGCCAGAAGATTGAGTGCCGGGGAAGGAAGGGGTTGTGATTTGGGGTATCAGGTTGATTAAGGAGGTCTACACACTGCTATATTTATAGTAATTTAGACTAAGAATGCATTGAGATACTGATCTGTAGTTATTCTCCTTATGAGGAAGCTAATGCTAGAATTATGGATAATTATACTGTATGTTAATATACAGTGGGGAGAACAAGTATTTGATACACTGCCGATTTTGCAGTTTTTCCTACTTACAAAGCATGTAGAGGTCTGTAATTTCTATCATAGGTACACTTCAACTGCGAGAGACGGAATCTAAAACAAAAATCCAGAAAATCACATTGTATGATTTTTAAGTAATTAATTTGCATTTTATTGCATGACATAAGTATTTGATCACCTACCAACTAGTAAGAATTCCGGCTCTCACAGACCTGTTAGTTTTTCTTTAAGAAGCCCTCCTGTTCTCCACTCATTACCTGTATTAACTGCACCTGTTTGAACTCGTTACCTGTATAAAAGACACCTGTCCACACACTCAATCAAACAGACTCCAACCTCTCCACAATGGCCAAGACCAGAGAGCTGTGTAAGGACATCAGGGATAAAATTGTAGACCTGCACAAGGCTGGGATGGGCTACAGGACAATAGGCAAGCAGCTTGGTGAGAAGGCAACAACTGTTGGCGCAATTATTAGAAAATGGAAGAAGTTCAAGATGACGGTCAATCACCTCGGTCTGAGGCTCCATGCAAGAGCTCACCTCGTGGGGCATCAATGATCATGGGGAAGGTGAGGGATCAGCCCAGAACTGCACGGCAGGACCTGGTCAATGACCTGAAGAGAGCTGGGACCACAGTCTCAAAGAAAACCATTAGTAACACACTACGCCGTCATGGATTAAAATCCTGCAGCGCACGCAAGGTCCCTCTGCTCAAGCCAGCGCATGTCCAGGCCCGTCTGAAGTTTGCCAATGACCATCTGGATGATCCAGAGGAGGAATGGGAGAAGGTCATGTGGTCTGATGAGACAAAAATAGAGCTTTTTGGTCTAAACTCCACTCGCCGTGTTTGGAGGAAGAAGAAGGATGAGTACAACCCCAAGAACACCATCCCAACCGTGAAGCATGGAGGTGGAAACATCATTCTTTGGGGATGCTTTTCTGCAAAGGGGACAGGACGACTGCACCGTATTGAGGGGAGGATGGATAGGGCCATGTATCGCGAGATCTTGGCCAACAACCTCCTTCCCTCAGTAAGAGCATTGAAGATGGGTTGTGGCTGTGTCTTCCAGCATGACAACAACCCAAAATACACAGCCAGGGCAACTAAGGAGTGGCTTCGTAAGAAGCATCTCAAGGTCCTGGAGTGGCCTAGCCAGTCTCCAGACCTGAACCCAATAAAACATCTTTGGAGGGAGCTGAAAGTCCGTATTGCCCAGCGACAGCCCCGAAACCTGAAGGATCTGGAGAAGGTCTGTATGGAGGAGTGGGCCAAAATCCCTGCTGCAGTGTGTGCAAACCTGGTCAAGACCTACAGGAAATGTATGATCTCTGTAATTGCAAACAAAGGTTTCTGTACCAAATATTAAGTTCTGCTTTTCTGATGTATCAAATAGTTATGTCATGCAATAAAATGCAAATTAATTACTTAAAAATCATACAATGTGATTTTCTGGATTTCTGTTTTAGATTCCGTCTCTCACAGTTGAAGTGTACCTATGATAAAAATGACAGACCTCTACATGCCTTGTAAATAGGAAAACCTGCAAAATCGGCAGTGTATCAAATACTTGTTCTCCCCACTGTATATATATTTTTCTCCATTAAATGTCTAGTAATATACTCTTCATATGTTAATTTATCTCTAGTAGCCCATTATACCTCCTTTACACTAGTGTTCTTTTCATACAGGGGTATACATATTTACACTAATGTTCTCTAGTAACAGCATATTTGGGAATAGTACTTTCTCCTTTCATATCTCCACATACAAGAGCAATCCCCTCCACCAGTGTTCAGTCCAGCTCCGGCCAGCAGGGCCAGACCAGACCAGGGGTACTGTGGGGGGTTAGAGAGGGAGTGGGGATCATGCCCAGAGCCGGATCCGCCGCCAAGGCGGAGTGCCCACCCGGTCCCTCCCCTGTGGTGTTCTGTTGGCGCGGTCAGAGTCTGCGCCTTTTGGGGGGGGGTACTGTCACGCCCTGGCTCTGGGGACGCTTGTATGTTGAGCCAGGGTGTGAGTGTTTTTTATGTTGTTCTAGTTTTGTGTTTCTAGGGTATAGTTCTTGTATTGTGTTTCTATGTTGGCCAGAGTGGTTCTCAATCAGAGGCAACGAGTGTCAGCTGTTGCTGGTTGTCTCTGATTGGGAACCATATATAAACAGTCTGTTTTTTCCACAGTGTTTGTGGGATCTTGTTCCTGTTGTAGGTTTGTGGTTTGCACCTTTGGACGTCACGTATCGTTTTTGTTATTTTGTTCGTGTATCAATAATAAAAGTATGTTCGCAAATAACGCTGCGCATTGGTCCTCTGTATACAACGATCGTGACAGTTCACCTCTCCTAACATCCTATCCTCTGCTATTACCATGGGTTACGATGAGAGGATCATGTATATGCAAACAGATCGGTCCAGATTTACATCTCTCATCGAAGCAGGAGATCTATACTCTCTAGAGATATAGCCAATCAAGAGAGGTTTAGGATGAGAGGAGTTCTGTCCCCTCAGCCAAATAGCTGGCTTCCACTAAGTCAGGTATTATTCTCTTCTCTATTAGTTCCTGCTCCAGCACTCTGTACAGAGGGAGGCAGGGCCAGGGTTGCTCTCCATCCTGCTCTACTCTGTGTTTAATGTAGCTGGAACTCTCTAGGTGTGTTGTGTCTATTATTTCCTGCTCCAGCACTGTACAGAGGGAGGCAGGGCCAGGGTTGCTCTCCATCCTGTAGCACACATTCGAGAGAGAGAGAGAGAGAGAGAGAGAGAGAGAGAGACTATGATTACAGTGACCCTGCATAAGGGCATGCATTACTGTAAGACATACTGAGATCTACAAAGCTGGCTTACACACAAGCACAATCACACGCACACACACACACATACACACACACCTCTCCCTACCCCATAATCTCCATGGCAGCACATTAAACACATCCCAAAAGAAAGTCAGAAAGAGAGACAGAATGAGAGGAGAGAAAGAGAATTACAATAAGACAGATCTACACCACATCACCGTGGAGACACGTAACTTGGCAACGGGACTCCCAGGCAACCTTTCCTCTAAGGGAGAGAACAGAAACTGGCGCTTGGTTAATTGACTTTATTCCCTGCCTGTCAATGCTAAATGCTTCCCTATCCAAATCACTTCATTAGACACACAGGCATGCACACACACACACACTTGCACACACACACACAGACAAGAATAAGACAATGTCCTCTATAACATCCTCTGCTGGCAGATTATAGTAAGAATCTCTCTGTCACACTGTTAATTTCTCCCTTCAGCTTTCTCCCTATCTGTCTCTTTCTCTCTCTCTTTCTCCACAGCTCTCTCTCTCTCTCTTACTGTCAATAAAAAATACATTTAAAAGTCAATCTCAAAGGAAAATGTGCAATCCCCCTTCAAAATGAAATTTTTTATTTGTATCCAAAAAGTATCTGCAATAAATAAACAGGATAGATCTCACCAGATTATAGAAGCAAGGGGAATCAGGCCTGGTAGAGATTTCTTCAGACAGCTCAATATTCATGGTAACGTCAAAACCAACAAAAATCTTTGAAGGGTGAGTAAAGTACACAATAATGACTTAATCCATAGGCTACAATTTTCGTCGACCCGTGGAAATCTAATTAGCATAATACAACAATCCCCATGAAAGTTAGAGATATTTTTTGTATGGGCTGCGTCTCAATCCACCACATCCGCCGATATCACCCTGTTGCATCTGCGGTGAAAGGTGGCAGAGCTAGAACAGTGTTTGTCAGACCATGAGGCATCCCAAAAATGGGTCTTCTCACGAAAATGTCTGTAGCGTCCAAATGCTCTGGCCTTCAAACTACTATGAAATATAAGAGTCTCAAACCACTCTATTGAAAAATTAGACTCTCACGAAAATGATGGTGTTCTCCATTTTGCTCTAGGATGCCAACAAGCCTCACAAGACTCGTCTGAAGTCGATACTGTCTTTTCTGCCAACTTCTGTCTTTAGCATCCGAACTGTTTGGGCTACAAAATCAAATAGCTAAATCAAAACAAATCAAATTGTATTTGCGTCATGCGTATCACCTCACTTGTAGCAGTTTCCCTCCTCCACCCTTATCTTTGTCTCCCCCTCTCTCCCTCTCCCCCCCACTCTCTCTCTCTGTCTCTTTCCATCTCCTTCTTCCTTTCTCCCCCTCTTTCTTCTGTAATAGACACCAGTAGTTTAGGCAGTGTGTGGTTAGACAACATTAAAGCAGATACACATGGTTGATGCAAGCGTCAAAACCACCATCTGTACAGTTGAAATCGGAAGTTTACATACTGTACATCTTAGCCAAATACATTTAAACTCAGTTTTTCACAATTCCTGACATTTAATCCTAGTAAAAATTCCCTGCCTTAGGTCAGTTAGGATCACCACTTTATTTTAAGAATGTGAAATGTCAGAATAATAGTAGAGAGAATGATTTATTTCAACTTTTATTTCTTTCATCACATTCCCAGCGGGTCAGAAGTTTACATAAACTCAATTGGTATTTGGTAGGAGCCTTTAAATTGCTTAACTTGGGTCAAACTTTTCGGGTAGCCTTCCACAAGCTTCCCACAATAAGTTGGATGAATTTTGGCCCATTCCTCCTGACAGAGCTGGTGTAACTGAGTCAGGTTTGTAGGCCTCCTTGCTCGCACACGCTTTTTCAGTTCTGCCCACAAATGTTCTATAGGATTGAGGTCAGGGCTTTGTGATGGCCACTCCAATACCTTGACTTTGTTGTCCTTAAGCCATATCGCCACAACTTTGGAAGTATGCTTGGGGTCATTGTCCATTTGGAAGACCCATTTGCGAACAAGCTTTTATTTCCTGACTGATGTCTTGAGATGTTGCTTCAATATATCCACATAATTTTCCTTCCTCATGATGCCATCTATTTTGTGAAGTGCGCCAGTCCCTCCTGCAGCAAAGCACTCCCACAGCATGATGCTGCCACCCCCGTGCTTCACGGTTGGGATGGTGTTCTTCGGCTTGCAAGCCAACCCCTTTTTCCTCCAAACATAATGATGGTCATTATGGCCAAACAGTTCTATTTTTGTTTAATCAGACCAGAGGACATTTCTCCAAAAAGTACGATCTTTGTCCCCATGTGCAGTTGCAAACCGTAGTCTGGCTTTTTTATGGTGGTTTTGGAGCAGTGGCTTCTTCCTTGCTGAGCGGCCTTTCAGGTTATGTCGATATAGGACTCGTTTTACTGTGAATATAGATACTTTTGTATCGGTTTCCTCCAGCATCTTCACAAGGTCCTTTGCTGTTGTTCTGGGATTTATTTGCACTTTTCGCACCAAAGTACGTTCATCTCTAGGAGACAGAACGCATCTCCTTCCTGAGCGGTCTGATGGCTGCGTGGTCCCATGGTGTTTATACATTCATACTATTGTTTGTACAGATGAACGTGGTACCTTCAGGCATTTGGAAATTGCTTCCAATGATGAACCAGACTTGTGGAGGTCTTCAATTTATTTTCTGAGGTCTTGGCTGATTTCTTTTAATTTTCCCATGATGTCAAGCAAAGAGCCATTGAGTTTGAAGGTAGGCCTTGAAATACATCCACAGGTACACCTCCAATTGACTCAAATTATGTCAATTAGCCTATCAGAAACTTCTAAAGCCATTACATCATTTTCTGTAATTTTCCAAGCTGTTTAAAGGCACAGTCAACTTAGTGTTTGTAAACTTCTGACCCACTGGAATTGTGATACAGTGAATTATAAGTGAAATAATCTGTCTGTAAACAATTGTTGGAAAAATTACTTGTGTCATGCACAAAGTAGATGTCCTAATCGACTTGCCAAAACTATAGTTTGTTAACAAGAAATTTGTGGAGTGGTTAAAAAACTAGTTTTAATGACTCCAACCTAAGTGTATGTAAACTTACGACTTCAACTGTACGTGATTATAGAACTATGATGCATTGGTGGAGGATTTTATTTGAATCATAGAAATTTGACATAGCTCAACTTATATAGTATAGGTCAACGCTATTTAACTGTGTGAGTGCGTGCGTGTGTACGTTTGTATGTTCGAGTGTGTTTCTGTGGTTGTGTGAGTGGTGTACTTAGTGCACACGTTTACTCTGTGTTCGACGTGCATTAAGTATGCATTTCTTGCTCCCCCTGCTTACTGGCAAAACCTCAGGGTTTTCAGGAAGTGATAAACAGTAACTTCCTCTGACCTGAACTCAAGACCTCTTGACAGATGCATATCTCAGTGTCAAAGCCAAGGCAGCACTTAAATGGAATTGATGAGTGCATGTTCCAAAACATAACCTCACACCCTTTCAGAACATTGTTTCAAAGAATCTCTCTCTCTCTCTCTCTCTCTCTCTCTCTCTCTCTCTCTCTCTCTCTCTCTCTCTCTCTCACACTCTCTCTCTCACTCTCTCTCTCTCACACTCTCTCTCTAAGACCACACAAACACATCCTGCATCAGTTTGACACTCCCAGCCACTCTTGTGCATGACTGTCTCACACCATCTGTATGTAGTTATGTGGTAGACACATAAACTAACAAAATAGCAAAACGTATAGTTACCAATGGATCACATGAGTATATACAGTGAGGGAAAAAAGTATTTGATCCCCTGCTGATTTTGTACGTTTGCCCACTGACAAAGACATGATCAGTCTATAATATTAATGGTAGGTTTATTTGAACAGTGAGAGACAGAATAACAACAAAAAAATCCAAAAAAATCGCATGTCAAAAATGTTATAAATTGATTTGCATTTTAATGAGGGAAATAAGTATTTGACCCCTCTCAATCAGAAAGATTTCTGGCTCCCAGGTGTCTTTTATACAGGTAACGAGCTGAGATTAGGAGCAAACTCTTAAAGGGAGTGCTCCTAATCTCAGCTTGTTACCTGTATAAAATACACCTGTCCACAGAAGCAATCAATCAATCAGATTCCAAACTCTCCACCATGGCCAAGACCAAAGAGCTCTCCAAGGATGTCAGGGACAAGATTGTAGACCTACATAAGGCTGAAATGGGTTACAAGACCATCGCCAAGCAGCTTGGTGAGAAGGTGACAACAGTTGGTGCAATTATTTGCAAATGGAAGAAACACAAAATAACTGTCAATCTCCCTCGGCCTGGGGCTCCATGCAAGATCTCACCTCGTGGAGTTGCAATGATCATGAGAACGGTGAGGAATCAGCCCAGAACTACACGGGAGGATCTTGTCAATGATCTCAAGGCAGCTGGGACCATAGTCACCAAGAAAACAATTGGTAACACACTACGCCGTGAAGGACTGAAATCCTGCAGCGCCCACAAGGTCCCCCTGCTCAAGACAGCACATATACAATGCTGTCTGAAGTTTGCCAGTGAACATCTGAATGATTCAGAGGAGAACTGGGTGAAAGTGTTGTGGTCAGATGAGACCAAAATGGAGCTCTTTGGCATCAACTCAACTGTTGGAGGAGCCGTGTTTGGAGGAGGAGGAATGCTGCCTATGACCCCAAGAACACCATCCCCACGTCAAACATGGAGGTGGAGACATTATGCTTTGGGGGTGTTTTTTTGCTAAGGGGACAGGACAACTTCACCGCATCAAAGGTTACGATGGACGGGGCCATGTACCGTCAAATCTTGGGTGAGAACCTCCTTCCCTCAGCCAGGGCATTGAAAATGGTTCGTGGATGGGTATTCCAGCATGACAATGACCCAAAACACACGGCCAAGACAACAAAGGACTGGCTCAAGAAGAAGAACATTAAGGTCCTGGAGTGGCCTAGCCAGTCTCCAGACCTTAATCCCATAGAAAATCTGTGGAGGGAGCTGAAGGTTCGAGTTGCCAAACGTCAGCCTCGAAACCTTATTGACTTGGAGAAGATCTGCAAAGAGGAGTGGGACAAAATCCCTCCTGAGATGTATGCAAACCTGGTGGCCAACTACAAGAAACGTCAGACCTCTGTGATTGCCAACAAGGGTTTTGCCACCAAGTACTAAGTCATGTTTTGCAGAGGGGTCAAATACTTATTTCCCTCATTGAAATGCAAATCAATTTATAACATTTTTGACATGCATTTTTCTGGATTTTTTTGTTGTTATTCTGTCTCTCACTGTTCAAATAAACCTACCATTATAATTATAGACTGATCATGTCTTTGTCAGTGGGCAAATGTACAAAATCAGCAGGGGATCAAATACTTTTTTCCCTCACTGTAGGCAGACTCTTGGGTTGATAATTTAATCCCTAATGTAAAGACAAATTAACTAAACTAAGTGGTCAAAAGCATTGAAAAACACCAAGTGATTTTATTTGATTGAGTCAATGTGACTGATCTTAATGTCATGTACTACATTCCACACTGAGGTAGTTTCAGAATGTAGAATGTTCTGGATGTCAGGGGTTCAACAAGGGTTCTTCTAAGATTCTCAAAGTTCTTTGAAGAACCTCAGGGTTCTTGGCACTGAAAATTGCCTCAAAGATTCTTCCAAGAACCCCATTGGAGGTGGGGTTCATCGAGGAACCTCCTTAATTGGTGGGGGCTCTTGCAGGAGCCTAACTGCCCAACTGAAACATTTTGATTTTAATTTGAAAGGACAACAGGTGCAGACATTTAACTGAAAAATGTAAAGATCTCCTCAATTTAAGTTAAGGTTTGTCCCCTATATGATCTAAATTGATATTGTTTTATGATGATACCATCTCATATTTGTGGATACAATTCAATGGATATCAATCAACGAAGAGGTAAGAATATGTAGGCTATTAGAATATGTTGAAGGCTAGCTGTATTGTGTGCAGATGGCTGAACTGCTCACCTTTGTGTCTGTGTCTGCAGGTTTACAGAGAAGGAGGCATATTGGTATTGATATTGGTATGTTTTGCAGATCACATTTACCATCCTCCTCCCTTACCTCTTCAATGAATATCCCATAGGCCTCTACATTATGGACAAGATATGTGTATGAAAACCATTATCAAAACAGTTTGTTTAATTCACATTTATCACACAAACCAAGGTATGAATACTGTCGTGTGCATGTTTTGTTAATCATCTGTATAATTACTATTTTTGGGATTCACAGACTTCACCGTCCCTACAGCTCTGATGAATAAAACAGGAAACCTGTTCGATCACCATGCACTTGTGGTGTCGAGAAAACGTTGCTAATTATGCTGTGAAAACAAGGAAATCCGCTGACGCTGTACTTTGATTATAAAGGTTTATTTATATCAAAGGGCTCCAGCATCAATACAGATATCTACAGAATATCTGGAGAATAACCGCCCAATCTCAAATATGATTATTCTGTCCTCCTTTGTTTTAACCAAGTATTTATATCCTATGCCCTATGTAACATAATATGGGTGTTTTCCCTACAGACCAATCCCAGGAGGCCACCTAACAGACTTCCTCGGCTTTAGGATCATTAGCATCAAATAGCCCCCGCGATATGCAACTTTTCAGGGAAGTTAGGAACCAATATACACAAGCAGTTAGGAAAGCAAAGGCTAACTTTTTCAAACAGAAATTTGCATCCTTTAGCACTAACTCCAAAAAGTTTTGGGACACTGTAAAGTCCATGGAAAATAAGAGCACTTCCTCCCAGCTGCCCACTGCACTGAGGCTAGGAAACACTATCACCACCGATAAATCTACAATAATCGAGAATTTCAACAAGCATTTTGCTACGGCTGGCCATGCTTTCCACCTGGCTACCACTACCCCGGCCACCAGCTCTGCACCCTCCGCTGCAACTTGCCCATGCCCCCCCCGCTTCTCCTTCACACAAATCCAGACAGCTGATTTTCTAAAAGAGCTGCAAAATCTGGACCCCTACAAATCATCTGGGCTAGACAATCTGGACCCTTTCTTTCTAAAACTAGCCGCCGAAATTGTCGCAACCCCTATTACTAGCCTGTTCAACCTCTCTTTCGTAACGTCTGAGATCCCCAGAGATTGGAAAGCTGCCGCGGTCATCCCCCTCTTCAAAGGGGGTGACACTCTAGATCCAAACTGTTACAGACCCATATCCATCCTGCCCTGCCTTTCAAAAGTTTTTGAAAGCCAAGTCAACAAACAGATCACCGACCATTTCGAATCCCACCGTACCTTCTCCGCTATGCAATCCGGTTTCCGAGCTGGTCATGGGTGCACTTCAGCCACGCTCAAGGTCCTAAACGATATTATAACCGCGATCGATAATAGACAGTACTGTGCAGCCGTTTTCATTGACCTGGCCAAGGCTTTCGACTCTAAATAGCCCTCTAAATAGCCTTGGTTTCTCAAATGACTGCCTCGCCTGGTTCACCAACTACTTCTCAGATAGAGTTCAATGTGTCAAATCGGAGGGCCTGTTGTCTGGACCTATGGCAGTCTCTATGGGGGTGCCACAGGGTTCAATTCTTGGGCCGACTCTTTTCTCTGTGTATATCAATGACGTCGCTCTTGCTGCTGGTGACTCTCAGATCCACCTCTACGCAGACGACACCATTTTGTATACATCTGGCCCTTCATTGGACGCTGTGTTAACAAACCTCCAAACGAGCTTCAATTCCATACAACACTCCTTCAGTAGCCTCCAACTGCTCTTAAACACTAGTAAAACTAAATGCATGCTCTTCAACCGAACGCTGCTTGCACCCGCCCACCCGACTAGAATCACTACTCTCGACGGGTCTAAACTAGAGTATGTGGACAACTACAAATATCTAGGTGTCTGGTTAGACTGTAAACTCTCCTTCCAGACTCACATTAAGAATCTCCAATCCAAAGTTAAATCTAGAATCGGTTTCCTATTTCGCAACAAAGCCTCCTTCACTCATGCTGCCAAACATGCCCTCGTAAAACTGACTATCCTACCGATCCTTGACTTCGGCGATGTCATTTACAAAATAGCCTCCAACACTCTACTCAGCAAATTGGATGTAGTCTATCACAGTGCCATCCGTTTTGTCTCCAAAGCCCCATATAATACCCACCACTGTGACCTGTACGCTCTTGTTGGCTGGTCCTCACTACATATTCGTCGCCAAACCCACTGGCTCCAGGCCATCTATAAATCACTGCTAGGCAAATCCCCGCCTTATCTTAGCTCATTGGTCACCATAGCAACACCCACCCGTAGTCTGCGCTCCAGCGGGTATATCTCACTGGTCATCCCCAAAGCCAACACCTCCTTTGGCCGCAATTCCTTCCAGTTCTCTGCTGCCAATGACTGGAACAAATTGCAAAAATCTCTGAAGCTGGAGACACTTATCTCCCTCACTAACTTTAAGCATCAGTTGTCAGAGCACCTTACCGATCACTGCACCTGTACACAGCCCATCTGAAATTAGCCCGCCCAACTACCTCATCCCTATATTGTTATTTATTTTGCTCATTTGTACCCCAGTATCTCTATTTGCACATAATCTCTTGCACATCTATCATTCCAGTGGTAATACTAATTGTAATTATTTTGCACTATAGCCTATTTTATTGCCTTACCTCCATAACTTGCTAAATGTGCACACACTGTATATATATATGTATTTCTGTTGTATTTTTTTAAACTTTGTTTTGTTTTACCCCATATGTAACTCTGTGTTGTTGTTTTTATCGCACTGCTTTGCTTTATCTTGGCTAGGTCGCAGTTGTAAATGAGAACTTGTTCTCAACTGGTTTACCTGGTTAAATAAAGGTGAAATAAAAATAAATAAAAAAAATAGGGTGCCCCTATAGAACTACTCTCCAGATGCTCCCTTTAAGCTGAGTCAACATCCTCTAAAACCATTTGAAACCATTAGCAAAGTCATACATTCCTCAGATACCACACACTGCAAAATCATTCTGGCTATGGATACGGAGAACATCAACACTAACATCAACACGCCAGAGGATATACCCATTATACTTGGGGCTCTGCTGGGAGTTTACCTCATATTTTGTTTTATTAATTCTGCTTTGCCACTACTGAGCTACATGGGACTACTTCTAGAGAGGAACCAGGCTCTGAGGGGTGGCATTCCTCTTGAGCTGTGCCGGGTGGAGATTATAAGAGCACATTGCACACTGTGGCCCTGTTCGACGATACCCCCAGACAGGGCCAACCAGGCAGGATATAACCCCACTCACTTTGCCAAAGCACAGCCCCCACACCACTAGAGGGATATCAACAGACCACCAACTTACTACCCTGAGACAAGGCTGAGGTCAGCCCACGAAGATCTCATCCACCGCACGAGCCCGAGGGGGCGCAAGACCAGAAAGGAAGATCACGTCAGTGACTCAACCCACTCAAGTCGAGTATAGCTAAAAAAGCCTGGAACGACGTGACACACCCCTTCTAGAGACGGCATAGAAGAGCACTAGTAAGCCAGTGACTCAGCCCCCGTAATCGGGTCAGAGGCAGAGAATCCCAGTGGAGAGAGGGGAGCTGGTCAGGCAGAGACAAATTCTAGGAACAATAAGGAGGCCTGCAACTTGTGACCGTAGCGTATGTGTAGGTATGTACGGCAGGACCAAATCGGAGAGATAGGTAGGAGCAAGTCCATGTAATGCTTTGTAGGTTAGCAGTAAAACCTTGAAATCAGCCCTTGACAGGAAGTGTAGAGAGGCTAATGGTAATATAATCACATTTTTGGGTTCTAGTCAAGATTCTAGCAGCCATATTTAGCACTAATTTAAGTTTATTTAGCAATGTATCCAGGTAGCCAGAGAGTATAGCATTAGAGTAGTCTAATATAGAAGTGACAAAAGCATGGATGAGTTTTCTGCATCCTTTTTGGACAAAGAGTTTCAGATTTTTGCAATGTTACGAAGATGAAAAAAAGCTGCCCTTAAAATGTTCTTGATATATTCGTCAAAAGAGAGATCAGAGTCCAGAGTAAGGCCGAGGGCATTCACAGTTTTATTTGAGACTGCTGAACAATTATCAAGATTAACTGTGAGATTACTTTGTTTCTTGGGACCTAGAACTAGCAATCTCTTTCAATAATGACAGGAATGGAGGAGGTCTTTATTCCAGTGAGATTGCTAAAGTGAACACCAGCATGTTTAGTTTTGCCCGACCTAGATCGAGGCACAGGCAGCACGGCCGGCCCGCTCATTAGGCAGGGTTAGGCGGTCGCAGATTGACGAGGGCGGCATTTTCTGAGCTAAACTGACCAAGACGCACCTCCGACAACAACACATAAAACCTCACATAATTCTGCCCAAAAACAATGACAATTTTCTCTCAACCAGTGGCATATAGGCATTTTAGGTGAGCAGTTTTAGGTGAGCACTTTGTCAAAAGCAGGGTCGCAAAATGTTTTGCTTGTTCATTCCCAGCGCGCCTCTCCAGGGTGCTGTTGGAGAGATGCATCTCTGCAGCGCTCCACCAACGTTCTGTCAAAAAAATTATCTAACATAAATCATGTAGCAGCTATAGGATATGGTAGAAAGAGTATATGGCCTTTTCTGTAGCCTACAGGCTGGAGACAGAATGTATGACAATGTAATGACACAGACACTTTTTACATAATGCAGGTTTCACCATGCAGGTTTCTCTAAATGGCGCTCAATTAAATAAAACATTTGCTGTCACGTAACAAACAACATATCCTAAAAAGAGGACAGGTCAAATTAAAATGGACAACATGGAATGGACAATCACAACTGCTGTCCAGGAGTTTTACTCCATTGTCATGATCAGTGGTTTCAAGTTTGTATCCTTCAATGTTTGACAAGCTGATCATAGCGAAAAATAAAATACTTCTGCTTTTCCTGCTGTGTAAACACATTGCAAATAGGCTTGCCATAACTCCTCATAAAGTTGGGTAGCTGATATTCAGAGCTTAAATAGCCAAATTGATTAGTAACAGGAATCAGGACTAATAAAGCCAATGCAATGGCCTGTTTTACAAACGATGGGCCTACCACGTGGATGGGCATTCATAAAATTCCATTGCGGGCTGACATGGTAGGCTACACTCCAGTAAGCACGAGCCAACGTCTTTTGGAAGTATTTTTTTTTTTACTGTTCGGGCTTCGTTTTTTTGGTGTTTTACAAACGGTAGGCTTACCACATTACATTTACATTTACATTTACATTTTAGTCATTTAGCAGACGCTCTTATCCAGAGCGACTTACAGGAGCAATTAGGGTTAAGTGCCTTGCTCAAGGTCACATTAACGTCATTTAGCAGATGCTCTTAGCCAGAGCGACTCACAAATTGGTGCGTTCACCCTATAGCCAGTGGGATAACCACTTTACAATTTGGGGGGGGGGGGGGGGGGGGGGGTTAGAAGGATTACTTTATCCTATCCCAGGTATTCCTTAAAGAGGTGGGGTTTCAAATGTCTCCGGAAGGTGGTGAGTGACTCCGCTGTCCTGGCGTCGTGAGGGAGCTTGTTCCACCATTGGGGTGCCAGAGCAGCGAACAGTTTTGACTGGGCTGAGCGGGAGCTATGCTTCCGCAGAGGAAGGGGAGCCAGCAGGCCAGAGGTGGATGAACGCAATGCCCTCGTTTGGGTGTAGGGACTGATCAGAGCCTGAAGGTACAGAGGTGCCGTTCCCCTCACTGCTCCATAGGCAAGCACCATGGTCTTGTAGCGGATGCGAGCTTCAACTGGAAGCCAGTGGAGTGTGCGGAGGAGGGGGGTGACGTGAGAGAACTTGGGAAGGTTTAACACCAGACGGGCTGCGGCATTCTGGATGAGTTGTAGGGGTTTAATGGCACAGGCAGGGAGGCCAGCCAACAGCGAGTTGCAGTAGTCCAGACGGGAGATGACAAGTGCCTGGATTAGGACCTGTGCCGCTTCCTGTGTAAGGCAGGGTCGTACTCTCCGAATGTTGTAGAGCATGAACCTGCAGGAGCGGGTCACCGCCTTGATGTTGGCGGAGAACGACAGGGTGTTGTCCAGGGTCACGCCTAGGCTCTTCGCACTCTGGGAGGAGGACACAGCGGAGTTGTCAACCGTGATGGCGAGATCATGGAACGGGCAGTCCTTCCCCGGGAGGAAGAGCAGCTCCGTCTTGCCAGGGTTCAGCTTGAGGTGGTGATCCGTCATCCATACTGATATGTCTGCCAGACATGCAGAGATGCGATTCGCCACCTGGTTATCAGAAGGGGGAAAGGAGAAGATTAGTTGTGTATCGTCAGCGTAGCAATGATAGGAAAGGCCATGTGAGGATATGACAGAGCCAAGTGACTTGGTGTATAGGGAGAAAAGGAGAGGGCCTAGAACTGAGCCCTGGGGGACACCAGTGGTGAGAGCACGTGGTGCGGAGACAGCTTCTCGCCACGCCACTTGGTAGGAGCGACCGGTCAGGTAGGACGCAATCCAGGAGTGAGCCGCGCCGGAGATGCCCAGCTCGGAGAGGGTGGAGAGGAGGATCTGATGGTTCACAGTATCAAAGGCAGCAGACAGGTCTAGAAGGACAAGAGCAGAGGAGAGAGAGTTAGCTTTAGCAGTGCGGAGAGTCTCCGTGACACAGAGAAGAGCAGTCTCAGTTGAATGACCAGTCCTGAAACCTGATTGGTTTGGATCAAGAAGGTCATTCTGAGAGAGATAGCAAGAGAGTTGGCTAAAGACGGCACGCTCAATAGTTTTGGAAAGAAAAGAAAGAAGGGATACTGGTCTGTAGTTGTTGACATCAGTGGGGTCGAGTGTTGGTTTTTTGAGAAGGGGAGCAACTCTCGCTCTCTTGAAGACGGAAGGGACATGGCCAGCGGTCAAGGATGAGTTGATCAGCGAGGTGAGGTAGGGGAGAAGGTCACCGGAGATGGTCTAGAGAAGGGAGGAGGGGATGGGGTCAAGCGGGCAGGTTGTTGGGCGGCCTGCAGTCACAAGTCGCAGGATTTTATCTGGAGAGAGAGGGGAGAAAGAAGTCAAAGCATAGGGTAGGGCAGTGTGAGCAGGACCAGCAGTGTCATTAGACTTAACAAACGAGGATCGGATGTCGTCAACCTTCTTTTCAAAGTGGTTGACGAAGTCATCCACAGAGAGAGGGGAGGGGGGGGGGGGGGGGGGGGGGGGATTCAGGAGGGAGGAAAATGTGGCAAAGAGCTTCCTAGGGTTAGAGGCAGATGCTTGGAATTTAGAGTGGTAGAAGGTGGCCTTAGCAGCAGAAACAGATGAAGAAAATGTAGAGAGGAGGGAGTGAAAAGATGCCAGGTCGGCAAGGGAGTTTATTTTTCTTCCATTTCCGCTCCGCTGCCCGGAGCTCTGTTCTGTGAGCTCGCAATGAGTCATCAAGCCACGGAGCTGGAGGGGAGGACCGAGCCGGCCGGGAGGATAGGGGACACAGAGAGTCAAAGGATGCAGAAAGGGAGGAGAGGAGGGTTGAGGAGGCAGAATCAGGAGATTGGAGGGAGAAGGATTGAGCAGAGGGAAGAGATGATAGGATGGAAGAGGAGAGAGTAGTGGGAGAGAGAGAGCGAAGGTTGCGGCGGCGCATTACCATCTGTGTAGGGGCAGAGTGAGTAGTGTGGGAGGAGAGCGAGAGAGAAAAGGAAACAAAGTAGTGGTCGGAGACATGGAGGGGAGTTGCAGTGAGATTAGTAGAGGAGCAGCATCTAGTGAAGATGAGGTCAAGCGTATTGCCTGCCTTGTGAGTAGGGGGGGACGGTGAGAGGGTGAGGTCAAAAGAGGAGAGGAGTGGGAAGAAGGAGGCAGAGAGAAATGAGTCAAATGTGGACATAGGGAGGTTAAAGTCACCCAGAACTGTGAGGGGTGAGCCATCCTCAGGGAAGGAACTTATCAAGGCGTCAAGCTCATTGATGAACTCTCCAAGGGAACCTGGAGGGCGATAGATGACAAGGATATTAAGCTTAAATGGGCTAGTGACTGTGACAGCATGGAATTCAAATGAGGAGATAGACAGATGGGTTAGGGGAAAAATTGAGAATGTCCACTTGGGAGAGATGAGGATTCCTGTACCACCACCCCTCTGAAATAACAAATAATCAACAGAGTAGCAGCAGCGTAAAAGGATGGGGTGGGGGGGCAGTGCAAATAGTCCGGGTAGCCATGATCATCTGTTCAGGAGTCTTATGGCTTGGGGGTAGAAGCTGTTGATAAGTCTTTTGGACCTAGACTTGGCACTCCGGTACCGCTTGCCGTGCGGTAGCAGAGAGAACAGTCTATGACTAGGGTGGCTGGAGTCTTTGACAATTTTGAGGGCCTTCCTCTGTCACCGCCTGGTATAGAGGTCCTGGATGGCATGATGTCACGGTTCAGACAGACGACCAGAGGACCACAATTGCGTCACACCAGAAAGTTTAATTAAAACTTAAGGGAAAAGGGAAGTAGGGAGTGAATGAAGGCTCCAGGGGTAACAGGGATCCCGTCCAATGTGCTGGGTCTGTGCCCCCCCCAGTGGCAGCGATGCGTCCTATGAAGCCGGTGGTGGGTGGTCCAGAAGTCCTGGGGGGGGGGAACACAGACACAACAGGGCGGAATGAAACAAGGCAGCAGTACAGTTCAAGGGAAATCCAAAATACGTAGTAGCAAGGCAGAAGGCTGGTCAGAGTTACCGGGATTGAAGAGTAGTCAGGAGTCGTTATGGCAGAAAGCAGGTCTGGATCTCCTGGGGCAGAAGAGTATCCAAAAACCAGGCAGGTCCGGGGTCACAAAACCAGGGTGAGCCAGAAGCGCGAGCAAACAGGTTCCGGGTGTGAGCTTTGCAGACGATCTGACACAGGAGAGCTGAAAGACAGGGCTTTAAATACTGGGAGAGGTAGTGGGTAATGCAGCGCAGCTGGCAGAGTAATTAGAGCAGAGCAGAGCAGGGACAGGTGGAGCTAGTTAGGCTGAGTAGAGAGAGTGGTGAGCAGAGTGGAAGAAAATTAAGGTGGTAACCCGGTGGAGTGAGAGGCTCATGACAGAACCCCCCCCCCAAGGGACGGCCCCAGAAGTCCCAAGAGCAACACCACGCCGGGCGGGAGGAGGGGAGCCGGAGGAGGGCTAGAACTCCTCCGAACGGTCCGAGTGAACGTCCTCATCCTCGGAGGAAGCCGGAGGGCCGTGGTCGGGAGATGGGACAGGTCCCGAGACAGGATCAGGCACAGGACAGGAAGCCGAGCGGGCAGGACGGTTAGGGACCCCTCTGGGGCGGCCCCTACGGATTGCAGGTTGATCAGGATGCCGTTGGTGGAAAGCGGTGATGAGAGTCCTATCCACAATCCGACTAGCTGGCACCCAGGTCCTTTCCTCAGGTCCATAGCCCTCCCAGTCAATGAGGTACTGGAGACCCCTACCCCTCCGTCTGGACCGAAGCAGGCGGCGGACGGTGTAAACCAGACCACCATCGACGAGCCGTGGAGGAGGAGGACAAGGCGCAGCAGGGACCAGCGGACTCTCATGGATGGGCTTAATCTTAGACACATGGAAAGTGGGGTGCACCCTCAGGGAATTAGGCAGTTGAAGCCGGACAGCAGTTGGGCTAATCACTCTTATGATAGGGAATGGGCCAATGAACCGAGGTGCCAGCTTCTGCGACTCCACCCTGAGTGGCAGGTTCTTCGATGACAACCACACCCTTTGACCAACATGGTAGGTGGGAGCAGGAATTCTCCGACGGTTGGCCCCGGTAGTGTAGCTGGCAACGGATCTGAGGAGTGTGGCTCGGGCTTGTGACCAGGTGCGGCGACATCGACGGGCAAAAGCAAGTGCAGATGGGCAAGTAACCTCCTCTTCCTGGCTGGCAAATAGAGGAGGCTGGTATCCATAAACACATTGGAAAGGGGACATACCGATGGCAGAGCAGGTCAGAGAATTGTGTGCGTACTCCACCCATGTCAATTGCTGCGACCAGGAGTGGGGGTTGCGTGAAGTCATGCATCGCAGTGCCTTCTCGAGCTCCTGATTTGCCCGCTCTGACTGCCCATTGGATTGGGGATGGAATCCGGAAGTCAGACTGACTGTGGCTCCCAGCAGGTGACAGAACTCCTTCCAAAAAGCGGAGGAGAATTGTGGACCACGGTCAGAAACTACATCCTTTGGCAGTCAGTGGATCCGGAAGACGTGTTCCAGGACCACCTGGGCGGTCTCCTTGGCGGTTGGGAGCTTGGGGAGGGGAATGAAGTGTGCCATCTTGCTGAAACGGTCAACTATGGTGAGAATGACGGTCATGCCACTTGAAGGGGGCAGCCCCGTGACAAAGTCAAGGGCGATGTGAGACCAGGGACGTCTGGGCACAGGCAGGGGCTGCAGCAATCCGGCTGGGGGCTGGCAGGACGACTTGTGTTGGTTGCAGATGGGGCAGGCTTGGACGAATTCCCGTACATCCTTTCTCAGAGAGGGCCACCAGAACCTCTGGGCGAGCAGGTTGTAAGTGCGGGTGGAGCCAGGGTGACAAGCTAGGCGGGAGTCATGTCCCCACTGAACGACCTGGGACCTCAGGTCTTCGGGGACAAAAAGGCGGTCAGCTGGGCAAGTGCTGGGACCTGGCTGGTTACGGAGAGCTTCCAGCACCTGTTCCTCAACAGCCCAGGTCAGAGCTGCAACGATGCAGGGACTTGGCAGAATCGACACAGGGTCCTTGGAGGGGGTGTCATCCTTCTGGAATTGACGGGAGAGGGCGTCTGGCTTGGTGTTGCGTGATCCAGGCCGGTATGACAGAGTGAAATTAAACCTGGTGAAGAACAGGGCCCAGCGGGACTGCCTGGAGTTCAACCGTTTGGCCGTGCGGATGTACTCCAAGTTCTTATGATCGGTCCAAACGAGAAATGGAATGGTGGACCCCTCCAGCCAGTGACGCCACTCCTCCAAGGCAAGCTTCACAGCCAGCAGCTCACGGTTCCCTATGTCGTAATTGCACTCAGAGGGGGACAACCGACGTGAGAAAAAGGCACAGGGATGGAGCTTCCTATCCTCCGCAGCCCACTGAGAAATCACAGCACCAACTCCCACATCCGAGGCGTCCACCTCCACAATGAATTGCCGGTCCACATCAGGCATCTGGAGGATGGGAGCGGAGGTGAACCTCACCTTGAGGGTACTGAAGGCTTTGTCGGCTGCTGGGGTCCAGGTGAAGGGTTGCTTGGTGCTGGTTAGAGCAGTGAGAGGGGCAGCAACGGTACTGTAGTTCCGGATAAACTTTCTATAGAAGTTAGCAAACCCCAGAAACTGTTGCAGCTTCTTTCTGTTCTCCGGAACTGGCCATGAAGTGACTGCTGATACTTTGGCAGGATCCATTTGGATACTTCCCTCTGCCACTATGTACCCCAGGAAGGCCACTGTCTTGACGTGAAACTCACATTTCTCTGCCTTGGCGTAGAGGGAATTCTCCAGAAGACGATGAAGGACTTGCTGGACATGGCGGGTGTGTTCAGACAGGTTTCTGGAGTAGATTAAGATGTCATCCAGGTAAACGAAGACAAACTTGTTTAACATGTCCCGCAGTACATCATTCACTAGAGCCTGGAACACAGCAGGAGCATTGGTGAGGCCAAAAGGCATAACCAGATACTCGTAGTGGCCTGTTGGTGTATTGAATGCGGTTTTCCATTCATCTCCCTCCCGGATCCGCACTAGGTGGTAAGCGTTTCTGAGATCCAACTTGGTAAAAACAGTGGCTCCCTGGAGCAACTCAAAAGCAGAGGTGAGCAGAGGCAGAGGGTAACGGTTCTTCACTGTGATGTCGTTGAGTCCCCTGTAGTCGATGCAGGGGCGAAGAGATCCGTCCTTCTTCCCCACAAAGAAGAAGCCAGCACCAGCAGGAGATGAAGATGAACGGATTAATCCTGCGGACAGAGAGCCATTGATGTAGTCCTCCATGGACTTTCTTTCAGGAGCAGACAACGAATAAAGACGGCCCTTTGGAGGGGCTGTTCCAGGGAGGAGGTCGATGGCACAGTCGTACGGTCGGTGAGGGGGCAGAGATGTGGCTCTTGCTTTGTTAAACACCTCTCTGAGACCATGGTAGCATTCTGGGACATTGGAGAGGTCAGGAGCGGAGTTAGTAGGTACTGGCCGAGGGGGTAGTGCGGCAGCAAGCAGGCAGGTTCGGTGGCAGTCCTCTCCCCACTCCCTGATCACCCCGGTCACCCAGTCGAGCTGAGGGTTGTGCCGGCGGAGCCATGGGTAACCCAGGATGAGGGGTTGGCCTGGAGAGGGGAGCAGGTGAAACTGGATAGTTTCTTGATGGTTTCCGGACAGACCCATCGAGACCGGGGCCGTGACATGAGTGACCGATCCGAGTAAGTGTCCGTCCAGTGCCCGGGCAGGAATAGGAGGTGTCAAACGGAGGTTCTCCAGTCCCAGTTGGCGTGCCAGCTTGATGTCCATTATGTTGGCTTCGGCGCCAGAATCCACCAGAGCAGCCAGGGTGTGAGTTGAGTCAGAGAGGCGGAGGTGAACTTGCAGCAGGGGTTTGCGGTCGGAGGACTGGATGGTCATTGAACTCAACCGGACTCCCCCTATGCCCGGTGAGCTTCGGCCCTTTAAAGGGCAGGTTACCACACGATGTCCATCACCTCCACAATAGAGGCAGAGGTTTGAGGAGAAGCGGCGCTGGCGCTCTGCAGGAGTGAGAGAGGCTCGCCCAATCTCCATAGGCTCAGACTGATCAAGCTGACCTGGGTGAGTGGCAGTAGATGACAGGAGCCCAGTCGGATCTCTCCGAATGCCGGTAGTAGGTGGACCTTGGCGCCCCCTCTCACGACGACGGGTCTGTATCCTTCTGTCGATCCTGACAGTCAGTGCGATGGCTTCATCAAGAGTGGAAGGCAGTTCATGGGAGACCAACTCGTCCTTGATATAGTCAGCCAAACTATGGAAGAACGCGTCCACCAATGATGGTGTGTTCCAAGAACTTCGTCTAGCCAGGGTTCGGAAGTCGATGGAATGGTCTGCGACTGTACGTCTGCCTTGTCGAATACTGAACAGTTCACGAGACGCCTCTGCGGTTGGTGAATCCAGGTCAAACACCTTCAGCATCTCCTCAGCAAACAGGTCGAAGGTTGCACATGCGGGGGTTTGACGTTCGAACTCTGCTGTTCCCCAGAGTCGAGCTCGGCCCGTCAGGTGAGTGATGGCATACCCAACTTTAGCCCCCTCCGTGGCGAAGGTCCTTGGCTGCAAGGAGAACTGAAGTCGGCAGCTAGTCAGGAATGGCCGGACCTGGGTTGAATCGCCGTTGAACCGCTCGGGGTTTCCAATCTTGGGTTCCGGAGCAGCGGCTGCAATGACCGGGGCAGGTAACTCGGGGGCAGGGCTGGTGGGCAGACTGGCTGGGGTAAGGTTGGTGAGGAGTTGAATGATCATGGCGAGTTGTTGTTGCTGCTGCTGGAACTGCTGCTCATGCTCGTCGGTTTCCATGTCGGGGGAAGTGTGCGCTGAGTCCATAATGGTGTCAGATCGTACTGTCACGGTTCAGACAGACGACCAGAGGACCACAATTGCGTCACACCAGAAAGTTTAATTAAAACTTAAGGGAAAAGGGAAGTAGGGAGTGAATGAAGGCTCCAGGGGTAACAGGGATCCCGTCCAATGTGCTGGGTCTGTGCCCCCCCCCAGTGGCAGCGATGCGTCCTATGAAGCCGGTGGTGGGTGGTCCAGAAGTCCTGGGGGGGGGGAACACAGACACAACAGGGCGGAATGAAACAAGGCAGCAGTACAGTTCAAGGGAAATCCAAAATACGTAGTAGCAAGGCAGAAGGCTGGTCAGAGTTACCGGGATTGAAGAGTAGTCAGGAGTCGTTATGGCAGAAAGCAGGTCTGGATCTCCTGGGGCAGAAGAGTATCCAAAAACCAGGCAGGTCCGGGGTCACAAAACCAGGGTGAGCCAGAAGCGCGAGCAAACAGGTTCCGGGTGTGAGCTTTGCAGACGATCTGACACAGGAGAGCTGAAAGACAGGGCTTTAAATACTGGGAGAGGTAGTGGGTAATGCAGCGCAGCTGGCAGAGTAATTAGAGCAGAGCAGAGCAGGGACAGGTGGAGCTAGTTAGGCTGAGTAGAGAGAGTGGTGAGCAGAGTGGAAGAAAATTAAGGTGGTAACCCGGTGGAGTGAGAGGCTCATGACACATGAAGCTTGGCCCGGGATTCACGGGGACTATGGTGGTCTGCTTGAAACATGTTGGTATTACAGACTCAGTCAGGGACATGTTGAAAATGTCAGTGAAGACACTTGCCAGTTGGTCAGCACATGCTCGGAGTATACATCCTGATAATCCGTCTGGCCCTGCGGCCTTGTGAATGTTGACCTGCTTAAAAGTCTTATAGTTTTGGAAAGTCGGTTAGGACATCTACTTTGTGCATGACACAAGTCATTTTTCCAACAATTGTTTACAGACAGATTATTTCACTTAAAATTCACTGTATCACAATTCCATTGGGTCAGAAGTTTACATCCACTAAGTTGACTGTGCCTTTAAACAGCTCGGAAAATTCCAGAAAATTGTCATTGCTTTAGCAGCTTCTGATAGGCTAATTGACATCATTTGAGTCAATTGGAGGTTTACTTGTGGATGTATTTCAAGGCATACCTTCAAACTCAATGGCTCTTTGCTTGACATCATGGGAAAATTAAAAGAAATCAGCCAAGACCTCAGAAAAGAAATTGTAGAACTCCACAAGTCTGGTTCATCCATGGGAGCAATTTCCAAATGCCTGAAGGTACCACGTTCATCTGTACAAACAATAGTACGCAAGTATAAACACCATGGGACCACGCAGCCGTCATACCGCTCAGGAAGGAGACGCGTTTTGTCTCCTAGAGATGAATGTACTTTGGTGCGAAAAGTGCAAATCAATCCCAGAACAACAGCAAAGGACCTTGTGAAGATGCTGGAGGAAACAGGTACAAAAGTATCTATATCCACAGTAAAACGAGTCATATATCAAGATAACCTGAAAGGCCGCTCAGCAGGGAGGAAGCCACTGCTCCAAAACCGCTGCTCCAAAACCGCCATAAAAAAGCCAGACTACGGTTTGCAACTGCACATGGGGACAAAGATCGTTCTTTTTGGAGAAATGTCCTCTGGTCTGATGAAACAAAAAATAGAACTGTTTGGCCACAATGACCATCGTTATTGCTTGCAAGCCGAAGAACACCATCCCAAACGTGAAGCACAGGGGTGGCAGAATCAAATAAAATCAAATTGTATTTGCCAAATGCGCCGAATTCAACAGGTGTAGACATTACAGTGAAATGCTTACTTACAAGCCCTTAACCAACAATGCAGTTTTTTTAACTAAAGAGCAGCAGTGAAATAACAGTAGGGAGGCTATATACCGGCTAGTCGAGGTAATTGAGGTAATATGTACATGTGGGTAGAGTTAAAGTGACTCTGCATAAATAATAAACAGAGTAGCAGCAGCGTGAAAGAGGGGGATGGGGTGGAGGTGGGGGTGGGGGGGCATTGCAAATAGTCCGTGTAGCCATGATTAGCTGTTCAGGAGTCTTATGGCTTGGGGGTAGAAGCTGTTGAGAAGCCTTTTTGACCTAGACTTGGCGTTCCGGTACTGTTTGCCGTGCGGTAGCAGAGAGAACAGTCTATGACTATGGTGGCTGGAGTCTTTGACAATTTTGAGGGCCTTCCTCTGACACCGCCTGGTATAGAGGTCCTGGATGGCATGAAGCTTGGCCCCAGTGATGTACTGGGCCATACGCACTACCCTCTGTAGTGCCTTGTGGTCGGAGGCCGAGCAGTTGCCATACCAGGTGGTGATGCAACCAGTCAGGATGCTCTCGATGGTGCAGCTGTATAACTTTTTGAGGATCTGAGGACCCATGCCAAATCTTTTCAGTCTCCTGAGGGGGAATAGGCTTTGTAGTGCCCTCTTCACAACTGTCTTGGTGTGTTTGGACCATGAGAGTTCGTTGGTCACAAACGAAGGTCTCAACCTGTTCCACTACAGCCCCATCGATGAGAATGGGGGCGTGCTCAGTCCTCTTTTTTTCCCTGTAGTCCACAATCATCTCCTTTGTCTTGATCACGTTGAGGGAGAGGTTGTTATCCTGGCACCACACGGCCAGGTCTCTGACCTCCTCCCTATAGGCTGTCTCATCATTGTCGGTGATCAGGCCTACCACTGTTGTGTCGTCAGCAAACTTAATGATGGTGTTGGAGTCATGCCTGGCCATGCAGTCAATGGTGAACAGGGAGTAAAGGAGGGGACTGAGCACGCACCCCTGAAGGACCCCCGTGTTGAGGATCAGCGTCGCAGATGTGTTGTTACCTACCCTTACCACCTCGAGGCGGCCCGTCAGGAAGTCCAGGATCCAGTTGAAGAGGGAGGTGTTTAGTCCCAGGTTCCTTAGCTTAGTGATGAGCTTTGAGGGCACTATGGTGTTGAACGCTGAGCTGTAGTCAATGAACAGCATTCTCACGTACAGTGGGGGAAAAAAGTATTTAGTCAGCCACCAATTGTGCAAGTTCTCCCACTTAAAAATTCCAGAAAACTTGGCACTCCGGTACCAATTTTGTTTCTGGTGTCCTTTGACAGCTCTTTGGTCTTGGCCATAGTGGAGTTTGGAGTGTGGCTGTTTGAGGTTGTGGACAGGTGTCTTTTATACTGATAACAAGTTCAAACAGGTGCCATTAATACAAGTAACAAGTGGAGGACAGAGGAGCCTCTTAAAGAAGAAGTTACAGGTCTGTGAGAGCCAGAAATCTTGCTTGTTTGTAGGTGACCAAATACTTATTTTCCACCATAATTTGCAAATAAATTCATTAAAAATCCTACAATGTGATTTTCTGGAGATAAAATTCTCATTCTCATCTTTTTAAGTGGGAGAACTTGCACAATTGGTGGCTGACTAAATACTTTTTCCCCCCACTGTAGGTGTTCCTCTTGTCCAGGTGGGAAAGGGCAGTGTGGAGTGCAATAGAGATTGCATCATATGTGGATCTGTTGGGGCGGTATGCAAATTGGAGTTGGTCTAGGGTTTCTTGGATAATGGTGTTGATGTGAGCCATGACCAGCCTTTCAAAGCACTTCATGGCTACAGACATGAGTGCTACGGGTCGGTAGTCTTTATGCAGGTTATCTTAGTGTCCTTGGGCACGGGGACTATGGTGGTCTGCTTGAAACATGTTGTCTTACAGACTCACGTCCTGTTAATCCGTCTGGCCCTGCGGCCTTGTGAATGTTGACCTGCTTAAAAGTCTTACTCACATCGGCTACGGAAAGCATGATCACATAGTCATCCGGAACAGCTGGTGCTCTCATGCATGCTTCAGTGTTGCTTGCCTCGAAGCGAGCATAGAAGTGATTTAGCTCATCTGGTAGGCTTGTGTCACTGGGTAGCTGGTGGTTGTGCTTCCCTTTGTAGTCTGTAATAGTTTTCAAGCCCTGCCACATCCGACGAGCGTCAGAGCCGGTGTAGTACGATTGAATCTTAGTCCGGTATTGACTCTTTGCCTGTTTGATTGTTCGTCGGAGGGCATAGCGGGATTTCTTATAAGCGTCCGGGTTAGAGTCCCGCTCCTTGAAAGCAGCAGCTCTACCCTTTAGCTCAGTGCGGATGTTGCCTGTAATCCATGGCTTCTGGTTGGGGTATGTACGTACGGTCACTGTGGGGGTGCTTTGCTGCAGGAGGGACTGGTGCACTTCACAAAATAGATGGCATCACGAGGAAGGAAAATTATGTGGATATATTGAAGCAACATCTCAAGACATCAGTCAGGAAGTTAAAGCTTGGTCGCAAATGGGTCTTCCAAATGGACAATGACCCCAAGCATTCTTCTAAAGTTGTGGCAAAATGGCTTAAGTACAACAAAGTCAAGGTATTGGAGCGGTCATCACAAAGCCCTGACCTCAATCCTATAGAAAATGTGTGTGCAGAACTGAAAAAGCATGTGCGAGCAAGGAGGCCTACAAACCTGACTCAGTAACACCAGCTCTGTCAGGAGGAATGTGCCAAAATTCACCCAACTTATTTTGGGAAGCTTGTGGAAGACTACCCTAAACGTTTGACCCAAGTTAAACAATTTAAAGGCGATGCTACCAAATACTAATTGAGTGTATGTAAACTTCTGACCCACTGGAAATGTGATGAAAGAAATAAAAGCTGAAATAAATAATTCTCTCTACTATTATTCTGACATTTCACATTCTTAAAATAAAGTGGTTATCCTAACTGACCTAAGACAGGGAATATTTACTAGGATTAAATGTCAGAAATTGTGAAAAACTGAGTTTAAATGTATTTGGCTAAGGTGTATTTAAACTTCCCACTTCAACTGTATATAAAGGGGGCTTTACTATTTTTAGGTAGTGTAATGACTTTTGCTTCCCTCCTGGCCTGAGGGAACACACTTTCTAGTAAGCTTAAATTGAAGATATGTCAAATAGGAGTGGCAATATCATCCGCTATTATCCTCATTAATTTCCCACCCAAGTTGTAAGACCCTGGTGGCTTCTCATTGTTGATGGACAAAACATTTTTTTCACCTCTTCCACACTCACTTTACGTAATTTAAAACTTTCTTTCATAATTTGGTCAGATATACTTGGATGTGTAGTGTCAGTGTTTGTTGCTGGCATATCATGCCCAAGTTTGCTAATCTTGCCGATGTAAAAATTATTAAAGTAGTTGGCAATATCAGTGGGTTTTGTGATGAATGAGCCATCTGATTCAATGAATGATGGAGCGGAGTTAGCCTTTTTGCCCAAAATTTCATTGAAGGTACTCCAAAGCTTTTTATTATCATTCTTTATGTCATTTATCTTTGTTTCATAGTGTAGTTTATTCTTATTTTTATTCAGTTTAGTCATATGATTTCTCAATTTGCAGCCAGACTTATTTGCAATTTATTTTGCCTCATCCCTCTCAACCATACAATTTTTTAATTCCTCATCAATACACAAGGATTTAATAGTTTTTACAGTCATTCTTAATGGGTGCATGCTTATTAGTAACTTTGATAAGCAATTTCATAAATGTGTCAAGTGCAGCGGTTACAGGAAGGGGTGCAGTTCCGGAGCAACCCACTAGGTGTCATTCTCCGACAACCTTAGGCACCTCCTCACTCACAGACGGGACTAATCATCATCCTATTGGTGTCACCTGTGTCTATCTGTTCACCTGTGTATTTATGCCCTCACTTCCCTTGCTCAGTTTCTAATAATAATATGCCATTTAGCAGACGCTTTTATCCAAAGCGACTTACAGTCATGCGTGCATAATTTTTTTTGTGTATGGGTGGTCCCGGGGATCGAACCCATTACCTTGGCGTTACAAGCGCCGTGCTCTACCAGCTGAGCTACAGAGGACCACGTTTCTCTATGTCCAGCAGTACTACTCCGTGTCTGATTGGAGACCTACAGTGGGGAAAAAAAGTATTTAGTCAGCCACCAATTGTGCAAGTTCTCCCACTTAAAAAGATGAGAGAGGCCTGTAATTTTCATCATAGGTACACGTCAACTATGACAGAGAAATTTAGAAAAGAAATCCAGAAAATCACATTGTAGGATTTTTTATGAATTTATTTGCAAATTATGGTGGAAAATAAGTATTTGGTCACCTACAAACAAGCAATATTTCTGGCTCTCACAGACCTGTAACTTCTTCTTTAAGAGGATCCTCTGTCCTCCACTCGTTACCTGTATTAATGGCACCTGTTTGAACTTGTTATCAGTATAAAATACACCTGTCCACAACCTCAAACAGTCACACTCCAAACTCCACTATGGCCAAGACGAAAGAGCTGTCAAAGGACACCAGAAACAAAATTGTAGACCTGCACCAGGCTGGGAAGACTGAATCTGCAATAGGTAAGCAGCTTGGTTTGAAGAAATCAACTGTGGGAGCAATTATTAGGAAATGGAAGACATACAAGACCACTGATAATCTCCCTCGATCTGGGGCTCCACGCAAGATCTCACCCCGTGGGGTCAAAATGATCACAAGAACGGTGAGCAAAAATCCCAGAACCACACGGGGGGACCCAGTGAATGACCTGCAGAGAGCTGGGACCAAAGTAACAAAGCCTACCATCAGTAACACACTACGCCGCCAGGGACTCAAATCCTGCAGTGCGCCCTGCTTAAGCCAGTACATGTCCAGGCCCGTCTGAAGTTTGCTAGAGTGCATTTGGATGATCCAGAAGAGGATTGGGAGAATGTCATATGGTCAGATGAAACCAAAATATAACTTTTTGGTAAAAACTCAACTCGTCGTGTTTGGAGGACAAAGAATGCTGAGTTGCATCCAAAGAACACCATACCTACTGTGAAGCATGGGGGTGGAAACATCATGCTTTGGGGCTGTTTTTCTGCAAAGGGAACAGGACGACTGATCCGTGTAAAGGAAAGAATGAATGGGGCCATGTATCGTGAGATTTTGAGTGAAAACCTCCGTCCATCAGCAAGGGCATTGAAGATGAAACGTGGCTGGGTCTTTCAGCATGACAATGATCCCAAACACACCGCCCGGGCAACGAAGGAGTGGCTTCGTAAGAAGCATTTCAAGGTCCTGGAGAGGCCTAGCCAGTCTCCAGATCTCAACCCCATAGAAAATCTTTGGAGTGAGTTGAAAGTCTGTGTTGCCCAGCGACAGCCCCAAAACATCACTGCTCTAGAGGAGATCTGCATGGAGGAATGGGCCAAAAAACCAGCAACAGTGTGTGAAAACCTTGTGAAGACTTACAGAAAACGTTTGACCTCTGCCATTGTCAACAAAGGGTATATAACAAAGTATTGAGAAACTTTTGTTATTGACCAAATACTTATTTTCCACCATAATTTGCAAATAAATTCATAAAAAATCCTACAATGTGATTTTCAGGATTTTTTTTCTCAATTTGTCTGTCATAGTTGACGTGTACCTATGATGAAAATTACAGGCCTCTCTCATCTTTTTAAGTGGGAGAACCTGCACAATTGGTGGCTGACTAAATACTTTTTTTCCCCACTGTATGTACAGGTACTTGAGAAGTGTTCTCCCTGTTTCGTTATTTGTTTCTGTCTTAGGTAGTATTTTGTATTTTGGCTGTCAGACGGTTTTTGGAGACTTATTTTCTCCGCCTTTCTTTCATCGTGATAAGTCCGTTATTTTGTATTCTGGCTTCGGCCCACCAGTAAAGATCCTTGTTTCGCCATCTCTGCCTACTGCCTACTGTATATCCTGCATGTACCTGGGTCACACCTCACCCCAACCCTTACATGTTTGGAGAGTTCCTTGGTCTTCATGGTGCCGCTTGCTTGGTGGTGCCCCTTGCTTAGTGGTGTTGCAGACTCTGGGGCCTTTCAGAACAGGTGTATATATACTGAGATCATGTGACACTTAGATTGCACACAGGTGGACTTTAACTAATTATGTGACTTCTGAAGGTAATTGGTTGCAGGTTGTAATGCAACAAAATAGGAAAAACACCAAAGGGGATGAATACTTTTGCAAGGCACTGTAATGCCAGTTAATTTGTCCCAATAATTATGGTACCCCAAAATGGGGGGACTATGTACAAAAAGTCATGTAATTTATAAATGGTTCACCTGATATGGATAAAAAATACCCTCAAATTAAAGCTGAAAGTCTGCACTTTAACCTCATAGTCATTGTATATTTTCAAATCCAAAGTGCCAGAGTACAGAGACAAAAAAAAAAAACGTGTCACTGTCCCAATACTTTTGGATCTCACTGTATTTATAGCTGTCTTGTAGTTTTTATTTTTGTGTTGTGTCAATGGAATTTTTGCCTTCTAGAGTTTGCTTGTTTTTTTTAATTAATCCGTGTGGGTTTCTGTAATCAGTTGAGTCAGGTAAAATTTTATTTAAATGGTCTGAGGCCAGGGTAAGCCAATATAAGTTGAAATCCCTCTAACGTGACTAATTCAGATGACAGAATGGTGCCGTAGCCGGAAATGTCAGGTTGCTCACAACCAAGAGTTTGAGTTTAAATCCCAGTAGGTTGAGTCCCAACTGTGCTCACAGTACATCATTTTACAAGATTGTACTGTATCACTTAGCATGTAAAATTATAATGTCTTGCAGTAAAAATACATTCAATATAATTTACAAGAGTGTATTGTAATCAGAATACAGCAACATACTGTAATTTTACAGCAATAACACCTTGAAGTTGTCTTATATATATATATATATAAACAAAAGTATGTGGACACCCCTTCAAATTAAAGGATTCAGCTATTTCAGCCACACCCATTGCATACAGGTGTATGCCACATTTCAGCCACACCCATTGCTCTGCGGTCCGAGCATACGGCCATGCAATCTCCATAGACAAACATACTTTTTTTGGTTGCCCGCTCTGAAGATGTCTATATTGGTCCGCTTAAACAAGACAAGTAAAGGCCCAGTGCACTACCATCGTGATATTTATTTAGCTAAATGTATTTGAGTGTTTACCAGCATTTGTAACTTGAGTCTGCAAATTATCTGTACAAAACAGTTAATCTGATAATACTTGTGGAATATAAAAATACTTGCTTGAAATACTGTATGTTTTCCAGTTTCTTGAAGTACTTTGCAAATGCAAATTATTTCTATGTGAAACAGAAATGGTCTATTCATCCCTTTTCCATTTTAGTAGACGGTCTTATCCAGAGCAACTTGCAGTAGTGAGTGCATACATGTTCATACTTCTTCTTACTGGTCCCTCGTGGGAATCAAACCCACAACCATAGCATTGCTCTACCAAGTGAGCCACATCATAACATCATATCATCACAAACCACTTGATGTCTCAATGTACTCAATTACTGTATTGTGCATTGTTTTTCTTCATGGTGATGGAAAGTCTACAGGTACAAACCTAGATGACCAGCCTACAATACACAGTGCTTGACTTGGGATGGAAGAAGTGCAGGAGCTGTCTTTCTCCAAGTCGGTATATTAGACTTTGTTTACCGAAATTCACAAATTACATTATGCTATAGAGACCTCTGATTATTCACTGTTAAGGGTTCATACACATTTTCCATGAGTTCTACATGACAACCAAATGTTCATGACCATTACTATAGCCTACATGAAAAAGAAACCATTATTGACACTGGAAGGCTGTAGTGTCTGATCCCATGTAGGCCTACCATCTCCTGCCGTTGTGCCCTTTATCAAGGCACTTAACCCCCAACAAAGTAGAACTGCACTGTTAGTCACATATTGTCAACATGTGGTCAACCCACCATCTGGAGAGCTCCTAGGTGTGCATACTTCGATTTTGATCCAGCCCTGAAACACCCAAGTCTGCTTATCAAGGTCAAGCTGATGTTTAGGCTATAATGTGGTTAGACCAGGGCCTGTACACCCAGTAGCTATCCTGGAGGATGGTTGCCACCCTTGATATAAAATATTGCAACATTATAACCAAATACTTTTGTCTTTATAAAATGATTCCCTCATTCAATGAATCAGGGATCAATTGGAGAAGGTAGGCTACTTCAAAGCAAGGTATTTAACTGTTTACTGTATACAGTATATAAGGCTCAAATATTCATATTTCAGGGGAGATCTATGCACAGCAAGTTATTTGTCAATTAAGATATTTGTGGAATAGGTTTGTTGTCGCAATTACATGGCTACGGTTTTTATAGAGGGGAATCCCGGCTTTCCAACTGTACAGATTTATTTAGGCTACAGTGCCGGTGGAAAGCGACAATGACATTAATGCTTCGTTAGCTTTAGTTAACTTGCGAGATAACTGCTACATTGAATTGGCTATATAGTTACTATGTTGTCTGTCATTATTTTATACCTGCTGCTGAGATGTCACGCTCTCTCTCCTCGGGCAACGGCCCATTCGCACTGGCACACACGCAGCACACACAGACAAGCACTGAGGGGTCATTCCGATAATAGCTGATATGTTGATTTTTAAGTGATTGATCATATTTAAAAGTGTGCCTTCATGAATTACATTAGCAAAAATTAAGAAACTAATTTACATTACTTTTCATGGCCTTACAAACCATAATTTGACACTTGCAGCAGCGCATCATACACATTCAGGATGGCACATTTTCATCTCGAACAGTCTACTGTCACACACAGATTCACAGACTAGCAGCAAATAAACTTGAACAAAGCGGAAACAGGAAATGAATGCCCACTTTCCATTGCTATTCAATGCAGATCCCGCCTTCATTCCGCTTTGATCAGTCTTTTTTGCCTCAGTGTGTGAATCTGGGCCACCAATAGGCTACTTTGTTCTATAGAGGAGCTGGTACACAATTCCCCAAAAATGTGAAGTGCCGGTATGGTGCTCTGGACAGCTCCGGCCCAAGTCAAGCACTGACAATACAGTAATGTACATTTACATTAAGTGGTTTGTAAGGATGGTAAATTAATACTGCACAAAAAGTGGTTGTTTTACATGTTATTGTGACCAAGAAAAATATTTAATTTGATGTGGATGTTTTGCGTCTTTACCCATAACTTTGCACCTTTTGATGTACAGTACCAGTCAAAAGTTTGGACATTCCTACTCATTCCAGGGATTTTCTTAATTTTATACTATTTTCTACATTGTAGAATAATAGTGAAGACATCAAAACTATGAAATAGCACATATGGAATCATGTAGTAACCAAAAAAGTGTTCAACAAATCAAAATATATTTTATATTTGAGATTCTGCAAATAGCCACCCTTTGCCTTGATGACAGATTTGCACACTCTTGTCATTCTCTCAACCAGCTGGGAAGGAGTTCCCACATGTGTTGAGCACTTGTTGGCTGCTTTTCCTTCACTCTGCGGTCCGACTCATCCCAAACCATCTCAATTGGGTTGAGGTTGGGTGATTGTGGAGGCCAGGCCATCTGATGCAGCACTCCATCCCTCTCCTTCTTGGTAAAATAGCCCTTACACAGCCTGGAGGTGTGTTGGGTCATTGTCCTGTTGAAAAACAAATGATAGTCCCACTAAGCCCAAACCAGATGGGATGGCGTATCACTGCAGAATGCTGTGGTAGCCATGCTGGTTTAGTGTGCCTTGAATTCTAAATAAATCACAGACAGTGTCACCAGCAAAGCACCCCCACACCATAACACCTCCTCCTCCATACTTTACGGGGGCAACTACACATGCAGAGATAATCTGTTCACCCACACCGCGTCTCACAAAGACACGACGGTTGGAACCAAAAATCTCCCATTTCCACCTGTCTAATGTCCATTGCTCATGTTTCTTGGCCCAAGCAGGTATTTTCTTCTTATTGGTGTTCTTTAGTAGTGGTTTCTTTGCAGCAATTTGACCATGAAGGCCTGATTCACACAGTCCCTTCTGAACAGTTGATGTTGGGATGTGTCTGTGACTTGAACTCAGTGAAGCATTTATTTGGGCTGCAATTTCTGAGGCTGGTAACTCTAATTAACTTATTCTCGGCAGCAGAGGTAACTCTGGGTCTTCCATTCCTGTGGCGGTCCTCATGAGAGCCAGTTTCATCATAGCGCTTGATGGTTTTTGCGACTGCACTTGAAGAAACGTTCAAAGTTCTTGAAATGTTCCGTACTTACCGACCTTCATATCTTAAAGTAACGGAGACTGTCGTTTCTCTTTGCTTATTTGAGCTGTTCTTGCCTTAATATGGACTTGGTATTTTACCAAATAGGGCTATCTTCTGTATACCACCCCTACCTTGTCACAACACAACTGATTGGCTCAAACGCATTAAGAAGGAAAGACATTCCACAAATTAACTTTTAAGAAGGCACACCTGTTAATTGAAATGCATTCCAGGTGACTACCTCATAAAGCTGGTTGAGAGAATGTCAAGAGTGTGCAAAGCTGTCATCAAGGCAAAGGGTGGCTATTTGAAGAATCTCAAATATGAAATATGTTTTGATTTGTTTAACACTTTTTTGGTTATTACATGATTCCATATGTGTTTTTCCATGGTTGATGTCTTCACTATTATTCTACAATGTAAAAAAAATTGTAGAAATAAAGAAAAAGCCTTGAATGAGTAGGTGTGTCCAAACTTTTGACTGGTAGTGTAAATGTTTGAGGACAGGGTTTTGGTCTGGATTCCATTTGAATGACAATCACATAGAAAGGGACAGGGCAACAACTCTTATAATTCGAACTATTGAATCCTGCAAGATACTATTCTTAATGATATAACTAATTTCTTGCCATATTTTTGTTTATTAATTATTATAATTTTTTTCACGTTTTTTGGGGGTGCTGCTGCAGCCTCAGCACCCCTACTTCTCACGGCTATACCTGTATCAGTTGAAACATTTTTATGGAAGTATATATGGAGACTGTTTAATGCCAAAAATAACAGTTTAAATAATAAAAAGTTTCCTGATCTTTCTTATACCTCTCAGATACATGCATTCAGAAATTATTCAGACCCTTTCACTTTTTGCACATTTTGTTACTTCACAAGCTTATTCTAAAATGTAATATATCGTTTTTTTTCCCCTCATTAATTGACACACAATACTCCACAATGGCAAAGCTAAAATTGTTTTTTAGAAATGTTTGAAAATGTATTAAATAAAACTGAATTTGTCACATTTACATAAGTATTCAGACCCTTTACTCAGTACTTTGTTGAAGAACCTTTGGCAGCGATTACAGCATCGAGTCTTCTTGGGTATGACACTACAAGCTTGGCACACCTGTATTTGGGGAGTTTCTCCCATTCTTCTCTTCAGGTCCTCTCAAGCTCTGTCAGGATGGATGGGGAGCGCCACAGCACAGCTATTTTCAGGTCTCTCCAGAGATGTTTGATCAGGTTCAAGTCCAAGCTCTGGCTGGGCAACTCAAGGACATTAAGAGACTTGTCCAGAAGCCACTCCTGCGTTGTCTTGGCTGTGTGCTTAGTGTCGTTGTCCTGTTGGAAGGTGAACCTTCGCCCCAGTCTGAGGTCCTGAGCGCTCTGGAGCAGGTTTTCATCAAGGATCTCTCTGTACTTTGATCCGTTCATCTTTCCCTCGATCCTGACTAGTCTCCCAGTCCATGCCGCTAAAAAACATCCCCACAGCATGATGCTGCCACCACAATGCTTCCCCGTAGAGATGGTGCCATGTTTCCTCCAGACGTTACATTTTCCATTCAGGCCAAAGAGTTCAATCTTGGTTTCATCAGACCAGAGAATCTTGGTTCTCATGGTCCGTCCTTTAGGTACCTTTTGGCAAACTCCAAGCGGGCTGTCATGTGCTTTTTACTGAGGAGTGGCTTCCCTCTGGCCACTATACCATAAAGGCCTGATTGGTGGAGTGCTGCAGAGATGGTTGTCCATCTGGAAGGTTCTCCCATCTCCACAGAGGAACTCTGGACCTCTGTCATAGTAACCATCGGGTTCTTGGTCACCTCCCTGACCAAGGCCCTTTTCCCCCGATTGCTCAGTTTGACCGGGTGGCCAGCTCTAGGAAGAGTCTTGGTGGTTCCAAACTTCTTCCATTTAAGACTTTTAAGGCCACTGTATTTTCTTTTTAACCTCTACGGGATCGGTGTCCCGTATACGGGACAGTTGAGCTAACATGCGTTAATGTGATTAGCATGACTGTTGTATGTAACAGCAAACCTTCCAGGAGATAGACATGTCTTAAATGGGCAGAAAGCTTAAATTCTTGTTAATCTAACTGCACTGTCCAATTTACTGTAGCTATTACAGTGAAAATATACCATGCTATTGTTTGAGGAGAGTGCACAACAACAAAAAACTTATCACGGCAACTGGTTTGATAGATTCACCTCTGACGCTAAATAATGTACTTACATTCAGTAAATCTTGCTGTGATTTGTCATCCTAAGAGATCAAATGTAGCATATTTATGTTTGATAAAATCCATTTTTATATTCAAATGTAGGAACTAGGTTCTACAGTTTGAATACATGCTGTCTCTGGCTCCACACCCACCCCGCCCAGCCATCTAGATAGGTGAAAGTTAGTGTATAAGTTAATGATCCATCATGTATGACATTCCTGGCAGTGTGTAAACTTACATTTTGTATTACCATATACTTTTGTATGTTCTCTAAAGTTATGTACTTGAAAATGTATCAATTGACCAATTCGGCACATTTGGGAAGACTTGATACAAAATAGTCCAGTATTGCAATGCTTCACTGGATCAATCTGAAACTATGCACACACACTGTTGTCATCTAGTGGCCAAAATCTAAATTGCGCCTAAACTGCAATATTATATTGTGGCTTTTCTCTTGCATTTCAAAGATGATGGAACAAAAAAAACACACCCCAAAAACTTTTTTTGCTGGTATTATCTTTTACCAGATCGAATGTGTTATATTCTCCTACATTAATTTCAAATTTCCAAAAACTTAAAAGTGTTTCCTTTCAAATGATATCAAGAATATGCATATCCTTGCTTCAGGTCCTGAGCTACAGGCAGTTAGGTTTGGGTATGTCATTTTAGGCGAAAATTGAAAAAAAGGGTCCAATCCTTAAGAGGTTAATACATTTGCAAACATTTCTAAAAGCCTGTTTTTGCATTGTCATTATGGGGTATTGTTTGTAGATTGATGAGGAAAACATTTCATTTAATCAATTTTATAATGTAACAAAATGTGGAAAAAGTAAAGGGGTCTGAATACATTCCGAATGCACTGTATAGGACAGACACTTCAGAACAAACTTATTTTAGATTTTTTTAGGGGGACTATCTGTTCTTCTATGTAGTGAATCTGATATTCAATGTGTTTGTATGGGCTAATGGCAGTAATGCCGATAATAATTTGTCATGAAATAATTGTTTATAATTTTTTTTATACTTATAATTCAGAATCAAATAGCTAAATCATCCTTGTTATGACCTTCTTAAAACATTTCCATATACAGTAGCTTAGTAGCTATATGTTTGTGTTTATACAGAACCTCCCAGTGAGTTTGTGTTTATACAGGACCTCCCACCCTCACCTTCCATCAACCAATCATGTCAATGCTGACCTATACGGAGCTATCCGCATTGTTACACAATTTGAGAGGCGCGCGGTGATGCGGTACAGAGCTGAATTTGGGCTATGCGTGCCTCCGGAGGCTCCACAATTGCGTCACACCATCCACAATATTCGGATCAAGCATAAATTAGCTCTTACTGTATGGGTTAATCGGCACTGTCTCCTCTCTCACATCTACTCTCTTCAACTCTCCTTTTGCCTCACATCTTTTTTGCTACTCCTTTTCTCTCCTGTTTTCACCTCTCCTCTCATCTATCTTTTCTCTCTCTTCACTCCTCTCTTCTGCTCTTCTCTCTTCTCTCCCCTACAGGAGAGCAATGCCCAGTCTGATGGTCACACTGCCCGAAGAGAACAATGCCAGTGGAGACTCAACTCAGTCTATGGACAGCAGTAATCACACAGCAGTTACTTAACATGCCAAAAAAGAGTCAGGTATCATAGACTGGTTAGCTGACAATGTCACGAAAACAATGCACACGCTTCAATGCGGCAGAAATCTGTGTGTTGTTGTGATTTTGGATGACCAGATAACTAGCAACATTGACAAGAATCTGCCATGTGGGAATCTTAGGTGGTTCGTTTCAGCTTGTTGTGTCTAGTTATTGATACTGTGATGGAAAATATTATGTTTGTGCTTTTCTAATAACCAATTTCTGTTTTCTATGTTTGTACTTTTCTAATAACAAATTTCTGCTATTTGGCAGTACGCCCAGAACCTTGTTTTGAGAACGAAAGGGATATCTCAGTTTCAAGGTCTCAGCTTGGCGAGAGGAAGCCTTGTGAGGTATTGGTCGGGCACATGCATGAACCAAACGTTCATGATGAATTAATTATGAATAATGAATAAGCTAAATCATGCAAATATAACTGTCTGTGTAAGCAATATATAAGAGAACTAACAGGACTTCCTCAGGAGAGCTCACTTCAGACCAGTACTTTATGCATCTAAATTTGACTGTGACCTCTCCAGCTTGCTGTTAATAAACAATGATTCATTTGAGATTGACTTTGAGTGTCCATGTGTAGAATTTCCACGACAATTTGGCGTCAACAAACAGGATGATTGATTCTGCCTGCGGAGCTTTCCAGTGAGGGTCTGCGAGGAAAACCGGTGGCGTATTTTATGAAGCGTGAGGGAAATTCCCGTCTGACCAAAAGACGACGTGTACCCGCCCAGACCCTTACTGTGAGCTGCCCAGGAGGAGACACATCATCCGCGAACAATTGAGGGACACGGCGACTGAATTTAATTAAGTCAATTTAAATGAATCTGTATAAAAATGAACAATAAAACCAATAAAACGGAAACAATAAAAAGGTACCCATAGTCTTATGGTGAGAAGGCTATTCACTAGTCTTATGGTGAGAAGACTAGAGCGAGGGTGAGTCATGGTACCATGGAAAGCCCCGCTGACAGCTGTCTGTAGGCATTTATAAGAGAAGTGTCTACGTGGTCTGCAGCCACTTCTAATAGCACGTGGTGTTATTATATATTTATAGGAAGTAGCGGCAAGAGAACCGTTGAAGATACATATAGGAAGTAATGACAAGAGAATCATTGAAGATGCACATGGGGTAATAAGGGAGATTACCGATTATGTTTGGGAATAGTACTAAGTGAATATGGATGTGAAAGTTGTGTGAGTGTGGAAAGGACTTGCTAAGCTGATTGAAATTTGGATAACAAGATAATAAGAGATATTATTACTATTAAGTACTGAGTGAATGAGAGCTGTCGGGGACTAGCTCTGGTGAATGAATACCCCAACCAGTTCTGTGTGAGCTGAGTTTTTCAATTTATAACGTTATCTACGGTTCTGTCCACCAACGCCCGTCGGATCTACAGGTAGATCAGGATAACATGTCTCAGGATCTCATTCGAGAGTAACATGTCTCAGAGGATAACATGTCAAAATTAAAAATCAAATCAAATCAAATGTATTGGTCACATACACATGGTTAGCAGATGTTATTGCGAGTGTAGCGAAATGCTTGTGCTTCTAGTTCCGACAGTGCAGAAAAATCTAGCAAGTAATATCTACCAGTTCCACAACAAATATCTAATACACACAAATCTATGTAAAGGAATGGAATAAGAATATATACATATATGGATGAGCAATGTCATTGTCAGAGCGACATAGGCTAAGATGCAATAGATAGTATAGAATACAGTATATACATATGAGATGGGTAATGCAAGACATGTAAACATTATTACGATAGTATAGAATACAGTATATACACATGAGACGACTAATGCAAGATATGTAAACATTATTAAAGTGACATTATTAAAGTGACTAGTGTTCCATATATTAAAGTGGCCAGTGATTTTCAAGTCGGTATGTAGACTGATCTCGCCTTCTGGATGATAACGGCATGTACAGGCAGTGGCTCGGGTGGTAGTTGTCCTTGATTATCTTTTTGGCCTTCCTGTGACATCGGGTGCTGTAGGTGTCCTGGAGGGCAGGTAGTTTGCCCCCGGTGATGCGTTGTGCAGACCGAACCACCCTCTGGAGAGCCCTGCGGTTGTGGGCGGTGCAGTTGCCGTACCAGGCGGTGATATAGCCTGACAAAATGCTCTCAATTGTGAATCTGTAAAACTTTGTGAGGGATTTAGGTGACAGGCCAAATTTCTTCAGCCTCCTGAGGTTGAAGAGACGCTGTTGTGCCTTCTTCACCACACTGTCTGTGTGGGTAGACCATTCCAGTTTGTGATTGATATATAAGCCGAGGAACTTAAAACTTTCCACCTTCTCCACCGCTGTCCCTTCGATGTGGATAGGGGGGTACTCCCTCTGCTGTTTCCTGAAGTCCACGATCATCTCCTTTGTTTTGTTGACGTTGAGTGAGAGGTTATTTTCCTGACACCACACTCCGAGAACCCTTACCTCCTCCCTGTAGGCGGTCTCATCGTTGTTGGTAATCAAGCCTAATACTATTGTGTCATCTGCAAACGTGATGATTGAGTTGGAGGCGTGCATGGCTACGCAGTCATGGGTGAAAAGGGACTACAAGAGGGGGCTGAGCACACACCGTTGTGGGGCCCCAGTGTTGAGGATCAGTGAAGTGGAGATATTGTTTCCCACCACCTGGGGGTGGCCCGTCAGGAAGTCCAGGACCCAGATGTACAGGGCGGGGTTGAGACCCAGGGCCTTAAGCTTAATGAAGAGATAGGAGGGTACTGTGGTGTTGAATACTGAGCTACAGTCAATGAACAGCATTCTTACATACAGTGGCTTGCGAAAGTATTCACCCCCCTATTTTGTTGCCTTACAACCTGGAATTGTATCATTTGATTTACACAACATGCATACCACTTTGAAGATGCAAAATATTTTTTATTGCGAAACAAACAAGAAATAAAACAGAAAACTTGAGCGTGCATAACTATTCACCCCCCCCCCCCCCCCCCATAGTCATTACTTTGTAGAGCCACCTTTTGCAGCAATTACAGCTGCAAGTGATGAGGATTTTTCAATAAACTATCAACTTTGTCTAGTTCCCCTAACAGAAATTGAGATCTAACTTGCTGTTCCTGTGACTCTGCGGTGAAGTCGACAGGGTGATAAGGGGAGTATATTAGAAATTGGTATTAAGAATAATTGGTAAAACATAATAATTTGTCATATAGTCAATGCTTATATGGATTTCTTGGATTGGAAATTAACTAAACTAAACTGTTATGATCTGTCCTGATGGTATCTTGATGCATAGCAGGGATAATTCAGTCAAGAACGGTGTGAACCTCAATAAATAAATAAAAAACTCTAACCGGCTGAAGAGGAGCAACAAAGGCGTTGAATAGGGTCCTGTCCAGCACCACTTCTACCAAGAGACCTGAATCAGAACCAGCATCCAATCGAAGCTATCAACTGCCTTTTCTCTCATGCTTTTTCTTTCAGGAGTGTAACAGGAGTCAATGTGGTGTGGGCATGAAGAGAGATCTGTTGAAATACAACATCTCTCATGATGGTGGTATACTGGTTGGCAAATGGACAAAACATAATGGGGTTAGAGGTGGTGGCGGCTCAGGTGAGACATTGAAATTGGGACATTGTCATGGGCAATCCAAGTTGAACTATGAAGCAATCTAAAGAACATAATGAAGAGACGCCAGAAGATTGAGTGCCGGGGAAGAGAGGGGTTGTGATTTGGGGTATCAGGTTGATTAAGGAGGTCTACACACTGCTATATTTATAGTAATTTAGACTAAGAATGCATTGAGATACTGATCTGTAGTTATTCCTCTTATGAGGAAGCTAATGCTAGAATTATGGATAATTATACTGTATGTTAATATACAGTGGGGAGAACAAGTATTTGATACACTGCCGATTTTGCAGTTTTTCCTACTTACAAAGCATGTAGAGGTCTGTAATTTTTATCATAGGTACACTTCAACTGCGAGAGACGGAATCTAAAACAAAAATCCAGAAAATCACATTGTATGATTTTTAAGTAATTCATTTGCATCCCAAAAATGGGTCTTCTCATGAAAATGTCTGTAGCGTCCAAATGCTCTGGCCTTCAAACTACTATGAAATATAAGAGTCTCAAACCACTCTATTGAAAAATTAGACGCTCACGAAAATGATGGTGTTCTCCATTTTGCTCTAGGATGCCAACAAGCCTCACAAGACTCGTCTGAAGTCGATACAGTCTTTTCTGCCAACTTCTGTCTTTAGCATCCGAACTGTTTGGGCTACAAAATCAAATAGCTAAATCAAAACAAATCAAATTGTATTTTCGTCATGCGTATCACCTCACTTGTAGCAGTTTCCCTCCTCCACCCTTATCTTTGTCTCCCCCTCTCTCCCTCTCCCCCCACTCTCTCTCTCTGTCTCTTTCCATCTCCTTCTTCCTTTCTCCCCCTCTTTCTTCTGTAATAGACACCAGTAGTTTAGGCAGTGTGTGGTTAGACAACATTAAAGCAGATACACATGGTTGATGCAAGCGTCAAAACCACCATCTGTACAGTTGAAATCGGAAGTTTACATACTGTACATCTTAGCCAAATACATTTAAACTCAGTTTTTCACAATTCCTGACATTTCATCCTAGTAAAAATTCCCTGCCTTAGGTCAGTTAGGATCACCACTTTATTTTAAGAATGTGAAATATCAGAATAATAGTAGAGAGAATGATTTATTTCAACTTTTATTTCTTTCATCACATTCCCAGCGGGTCAGAAGTTTACATAAACTCAATTGGTATTTGGTAGGATTGCCTTTAAATTGCTTAACTTGGGTCAAACTTTCCGGGTAGCCTTCCACAAGCTTCCCACAATAAGTTGGATGAATTTTGGCCCATTCCTCCTGACAGAGCTGGTGTAACTGAGTCAGGTTTGTAGGCCTCCTTGCTCGCACACGCTTTTTCAGTTCTGCCCACAAATGTTCTATAGGATTGAGGTCAGTGCTTTGTGATGGCCACTCCAATACCTTGACTTTGTTGTTCTTAAGCCATATCGCCACAACTTTGGAAGTATGCTTGGGGTCATTGTCCATTTGGAAGACCCATTTGCGAACAAGCTTTTATTTCCTGACTGATGTCTTGAGATGTTGCTTCAATATATCCACATAATTTTCCTTCCTCATGATGCCATCTATTTTGTGAAGTGCGCCACTCCCTCCTGCAGCAAAGCACTCACACAGCATGATGCTGCCACCCCCGTGCTTCACGGTTGGGATGGTGTTCTTCGGCTTGCAAGCCAACCCCTTTTTCCTCCAAACATAATGATGGTCATTATGGCCAAACAGTTCTATTTTTGTTTAATCAGACCAGAGGACATTTCTCCAAAAAGTACGATCTTTGTCCCCATGTGCAGTTGCAAACCGTAGTCTGGCTTTTTTATGGTGGTTTTGGAGCAGTGGCTTCTTCCTTGCTGAGCGGCCTTTCAGGTTATGTCGATATAGGACTCGTTTTACTGTGAATATAGATACTTTTGTATCGGTTTCCTCCAGCATCTTCACAAGGTCCTTTGCTGTTGTTCTGGGATTTATTTGCACTTTTTGCACCAAAGTACGTTCATCTCTAGGAGACAGAACGCATCTCCTTCCTGAGCGGTCTGATGGCTGCGTGGTCCCATGGTGTTTATACATTCATACTATTGTTTGTACAGATGAACGTGGTACCTTCAGGCATTTGGAAATTGCTTCCAATGATGAACCAGACTTGTGGAGGTCTTCAATTTATTTTCTGAGGTCTTGGCTGATTTCTTTTGATTTTCCCATGATGTCAAGCAAAGAGCCATTGAGTTTGAAGGTAGGCCTTGAAATACATCCACAGGTACACCTCCAATTAACTCAAATTATGTCAATTAGCCTATCAGAAACTTCTAAAGCCATTACATAATTTTCTGTAATTTTCCAAGCTGTTTAAAGGCACAGTCAACTTAGTGTTTGTAAACTTCTGACCCACTGGAATTGTGATACAGTGAATTATAAGTGAAATAATCTGTCTGTAAACAATTGTTGGACAAATTACTTGTGTCATGCACAAAGTAGATGTCCTAATCGACTTGCCAAAACTATAGTTTGTTAACAAGAAATTTGTGGAGTGGTTAAAAAAATAGTTTTAATGACTCCAACCTAAGTGTATGTAAACGTACGACTTCAACTGTACGTGATTATAGAACTATGATGCATTGGTGGAGGATTTTATTTGAATCATAGAAATTTGACATAGCTCAACTTATATAGTATAGGTCAACGCTATTTAACTGTGTGAGTGCGTGCGTGTGTACGTTTGTATGTTCGAGTGTGTTTCTGTGGTTGTGTGAGTGGTGTACTTAGTGCACACGTTTACTCTGTGTTCGACGTGCATTAAGTATGCATTTCTTGCTCCCCCTGCTTACTGGCAAAACCTCAGGGTTTTCAGGAAGTGATAAACAGTAACTTCCTCTGACCTGAACTCAAGACCTCTTGAAAGATGCATATCTCAGTGTCAAAGCCAAGGCAGCACTTAAATGGAATTGATGAGTGCATGTTCCAAAACATAACCTCACACCCTTTCAGAACATTGTTTCAAAGAATCTCTCTCTCTCTCTCTCTCTCTCTCTCTCTCTCTCTCTCTCTCTCTCTCTCTCTCTCTCTCTCTCTCTCTCTCTCTCACACTCTCTCTCTCACTCTCTCTCTCTAAGACCACACAAACACATCCTGCATCAGTTTGACACTCCCAGCCACTCTTGTGCATGACTGTCTCACACCATCTGTATGTAGTTATGTGGTAGACACATAAACTAACAAAATAGCAAAACGTATAGTTACCAATGGATCACATGAGTATATACAGTGAGGGAAAAAAGTATTTGATCCCCTGCTGATTTTGTACGTTTGCCCACTGACAAAGACATGATCAGTCTATAATATTAATGGTAGGTTTATTTGAACAGTGAGAGACAGAATAACAACAAAAAAATCCAAAAAATCGCATGTCAAAAATGTTTTTTTTGCATTTTAATGAGGGAAATAAGTATTTGACCCCTCTCAATCAGAAAGATTTCTGGCTCCCAGGTGTCTTTTATACAGGTAACGAGCTGAGATTAGGAGCAAACTCTTAAAGGGAGTGCTCCTAATCTCAGCTTGTTACCTGTATAAAATACACCTGTCCACAGAAGCAATCAATCAATCAGATTCCAAACTCTCCACCATGGCCAAGACCAAAGAGCTCTCCAAGGATGTCAGGGACAAGATTGTAGACCTACATAAGGCTGAAATGGGCTACAAGACCATTGCCAAGCAGCTTGGTGAGACGGTGACAACAGTTGGTGCGATTATTTGCAAATGGAAGAAACACAAAAAAACTGTCAATCTCCCTCGGCCTGGGGCTCCATGCAAGATCTCACCTCGTGGAGTTGCAATGATCATGAGAACGGTGAGGAATCAGCCCAGAACTACACGGGAGGATCTTGTCAATGATCTCAAGGCAGCTGGGACCATAGTCACCAAGAAAACAATTGGTAACACACTACGCTGTGAAGGACTGAAATCCTGCAGTGCCCACAAGGTCCCCCTGCTCAAGACAGCACATATACAATGCTGTCTGAAGTTTGCCAGTGAACATCTGAATGATTCAGAGGAGAACTGGGTGAAAGTGTTGTGGTCAGATGAGACCAAAATGGAGCTCTTTGGCATCAACTCAACTGTTGGAGGAGCCGTGTTTGGAGGAGGAGGAATGCTGCCTATGACCCCAAGAACACCATCCCCACGTCAAACATGGAGGTGGAGACATTTTGCTTTGGGGGTGTTTTTCTGCTAAGGGGACAGGACAACTTCACCGCATCAAAGGGACGATGGACGGGGCCATGTACCGTCAAATCTTGGGTGAGAACCTCCTTCCCTCAGCCAGGGCATTGAAAATGGTTCGTGGATGGGTATTCCAGCATGACAATGACCCAAAACACACGGCCAAGACAACAAAGGAGTGGCTCAAGAAGAAGAACATTAAGGTCCTGGAGTGGCCTAGCCAGTCTCCAGACCTTAATCCCATAGAAAATCTGTGGAGGGAGCTGAAGGTTCGAGTTGCCAAACGTCAGCCTCGAAACCTTATTGACTTGGAGAAGATCTGCAAAGAGGAGTGGGACAAAGTCCCTCCTGAGATGTATGCAAACCTGGTGGCCAACTACAAGAAACGTCAGACCTCTGTGATTGCCAACAAGGGTTTTGCCACCAAGTATTAAGTCATGTTTTGCAGAGGGGTCAAATACTTATTTCCCTCATTGAAATGCAAATCAATTTATAACATTTTTGACATGCATTTTTCTGGATTTTGTTGTTGTTATTCTGTCTCTCACTGTTCAAATAAACCTACCATTATAATTATAGACTGATCATGTCTTTGTCAGTGGGCAAATGTACAAAATCAGCAGGGGATCAAATACTTTTTTCCCTCACTGTAGGCAGACTCTTGGGTTGATAATTTAATCCCTAATGTAAAGACAAATTAACTAAACTAAGTGGTCAAAAGCATTGAAAAACACCAAGTGATTTTATGTGATTGAGTCAATGTGACTGATCTTAATGTCATGTACTACATTCCACACTGAGGTAGTTTCAGAATGTAGAATGTTCTGGATGTCAGGGGTTCAACAAGGGTTCTTCTAAGATTCTCAAAGTTCTTTGAAGAACCTTAGGGTTCTTGGCACTGAAAATTGCCTCCAAAAGATTCTTCCAAGAACCCCATTGGAGGTGGGGTTCATCGAGGAACCTCCTTAATTGGTGGGGGCTCTTGCAGGAGCCTAACTGCCCAACTGAAACATTTTGATTTTAATTTGAAAGGACAACAGGTGCAGACATTTAACTGAAAAATGTAAAGATCTCCTCAATTTAAGTTAAGGTTTGTCCCTTATATGATCTAAATTGATATTGTTTTATGATGATACCATTTCATATTTGTGGATACAATTCAATGGATATCAATCAACGAAGAGGTAAGAATATGTAGGCTATTAGAATATGTTGAAGGCTAGCTGTATTGTGTGCAGATGGCTGAACTGCTCACCTTTGTGTCTGTGTCTGCAGGTTTACAGAGAAGGAGGCATATTGGTATTGATATTGGTATGTTATGCAGATCACATTTACCATCCTCCTCCCTTACCTCTTCAATGAATATCCCATAGGCCTCTACATTATGGACAAGATATGTGTATGAAAACCATTATCAAAACAGTTTGTTTAATTCACATTTATCACACAAACCAAGGTATGAATACTGTCGTGTGCATGTTTTGTTAATCATCTGTATAATTACTATTTTTGGGATTCACAGACTTCACCGTCCCTACAGCTCTGATGAATAAAACAGGAAACCTGTTCGATCACCATGCACTTGTGGTGTCGAGAAAACGTTGCTAATTATGCTGTGAAAACAAGGAAATCCGCTGACGCTGTACTTTGATTATAAAGGTTTATTTATATCAAAGGGCTCCAGCATCAATTTACAGATATCTACAGAATATCTGGAGAATAACCTCCCAATCTCAAATATGATTATTCTGTCCTCCTTTGTTTTAACCAAGTATTTATATCCTATGCCCTATGTAACATAATATGGGTGTTTTCCCTACAGACCAATCCCAGGAGGCCACCTAACAGACTTCCTCGGCTTTAGGATCATTAGCATCAAATAGCCCCCGCGATATGCAACTTTTCAGGGAAGTTAGGAACCAATATACACAAGCAGTTGGGAAAGCAAAGGCTAACTTTTTTTAAACAGAAATTTGCATCCTTTAGCACTAACTCCAAAAAGTTTTGGGACACTGTAAAGTCCATGGAAAATAAGAGCACTTCCTCCCAGCTGCCCACTGCACTGAGGCTAGGAAACACTATCACCACCGATAAATCTACAATAATTGAGAATTTCAACAAGCATTTTGCTACGGCTGGCCATGCTTTCCACCTGGCTACCACTACCCCGGCCACCAGCTCTGCACCCTCCGCTGCAACTTGCCCATGCCCCCCCCGCTTCTCCTTCACACAAATCCAGACAGCTGATGTTCTAAAACAGCTGCAAAATCTGGACCCCTACAAATCATCTGGGCTAGACAATCTGGACCCTTTTTTTCTAAAACTAGCCGCCGAAATTGTCGCAACCCCTATTACTAGCCTGTTCAACCTCTCTTTCGTAACGTCTGAGATCCCCAGAGATTGGAAAGCTGCCGCGGTCATCCCCCTCTTCAAAGGGGGTGACACTCTAGATCCAAACTGTTACAGACCCATATCCATCCTGCCCTGCCTTTCAAAAGTTTTTGAAAGCCAAGTCAACAAACAAATCACCAACCATTTCGAATCCCACCGTACCTTCTCCGCTATGCAATCCGGTTTCCGAGCTGGTCATGGGTGCACTTCAGCCATGCTCAAGGTCCTAAACGATATTATAACCGCGATCGATAATACACAGTACTGTGCAGCCGTTTTCATTGACCTGGCCAAGGCTTTCGACTCTGTCAACCACCGCATTCTTATTGGCAGACTAAATAGCCTTTGTTTCTCAAATGACTGCCTCGCCTGGTTCACCAACTACTTCTCAGATAGAGTTCAATGTGTCAAATCGGAGGGCCTGTTGTCTGGACCTATGGCAGTCTCTATGGGGGTGCCACAGGGTTCAATTCTTGGGCAGACTCTTTTCTCTGTGTATATCAATGACGTCGCTCTTGCTGCTGGTGACTCTCAGATCCACCTCTATGCAGACGACACCATTTTGTATACATCTGGCCCTTCATTGGACGCTGTGTTAACAAACCTCCAAACGAGCTTCAATTCCATACAACACTCCTTCAGTAGCCTCCAACTGCTCTTAAACACTAGTAAAACTAAATGCATGCTCTTCAATCGAACGCTGCTTGCACCCGCCCACCCGACTAGAATCACTTCTCTCGACGGGTCTGACCTAGAGTATGTGGACAACTACAAATATCTAGGTGTCTGGTTAGACTGTAAACTCTCCTTCCAGACTCACATTAAGAATCTCCAATCCAAAGTTAAATCTAGAATCGGTTTCCTATTTCGCAACAAAGCCTCCTTCACTCATGCTGCCAAACATGCCCTCGTAAAACTGACTATCCTACCGATCCTTGACTTCGGCGATATCATTTACAAAATAGCCTCCAACACTCTACTCAGCAAATTGGATGTAGTCTATCACAGTGCCATCCGTTTTGTCTCCAAAGCCCCATATAATACCCACCACTGTGACCTGTACGCTCTTGTTGGCTGGTCCTCACTACATATTCGTCGCCAAACCCACTGGCTCCAGGCCATCTATAAATCACTGCTAGGCAAATCCCTGCCTTATCTTAGCTCATTGGTCACCATAGCAACACCCACCCGTAGTCTGCGCTCCAGCGGGTATATCTCACTGGTCATCCCCAAAGCCAACACCTCCTTTGGCCGCAATTCCTTCCAGTTCTCTGCTGCCAATGACTGGAACAAATTGCAAAAATATCTGAAGCTGGAGACACTTATCTCCCTCACTAACTTTAAGCATCAGTTGTCAGAGCACCTTACCGATCACTGCACCTGTACACAGCCCATCTGAAATTAGCCCGCCCAACTACCTCATCCCTATATTGTTATTTATTTTGCTCATTTGTACCCCAGTATCTCTATTTGCACATAATCTCTTGCACATCTATCATTCCAGTGTTAATACTAATTGTAATTAATTTGCACTATAGCCTATTTTATTGCCTTACCTCCATAACTTGCTAAATGTGCACACACTGTATATATATGTATTTCTGTTGTATTTTTTTTTTACTTTGTTTTGTTTTACCCCATATGTAACTCTGTGTTGTTGTTTTTATCGCACTGCTTTGCTTTATCTTGGCTAGGTCGCAGTTGTAAATGAGAACTTGTTCTCAACTGGTTTACCTGGTTAAATAAAGGTGAAATAAAAAATAAATAAATAAAAATAGGGTGCCCCTATAGAACTACTCTCCAGATGCTCCCTTTAAGCTGAGGCAACATCCTCTAAAACCATTTGAAACCATTAGCAAAGTCATAAATTCCTCAGATACCACACACTGCAAAATCATTCTGGCTATAGATACGGAGAACATCAACACTAACATCAACACGCCAGAGGATATACCCATTATACTTGGGGCTCTGCTGGGAGTTTACCTCATATTTTGTTTTATTAATTCTGCTTTGCCACTAAAATTATTATAATAAACACTGACAACTAAAATATTGTGTTATTGTTGTTATTGTTATGCATATAAAAATAATAATAATAATATGGGAGGGGGGGGGGGGGGGGGGTAGTTCAAAAATGTACCCCAAAAGGTTATTCAAAAGGTTATTTGATTAACCATTAAAAGGGGTTCTTAAAAGGGGTTCTTTGAAGAACACATTTAAAGTATTCTTCGAAGAACGTATAGGGGTTCCCCCACAGTTTCAATTTGAAGAACCTCTAAAGGATACTCCAAGAACCTTTTCTTTTTAGAGTGTAGAGTTGCAGCACTTGATGTGGTTTATTTTATGAAATGACAGTGGGAAATACAGAGAGGGTTAGATAGAAGGGGCTCAGATCATAAAATATTGAATATAATATATTTCTATGGCTCAGACAGAGTGGCCAAGACAGGGCTGAAATCCCCGTTACCAGGGGGATGTGTGGTATGGTGTGGGCATCACTACCACTAGGCCAGACTCCTGCACTCTCTTGGTGCATTTCCACTGAGGATTTACCCCAGTGTTTTACCCAAAAGGCTCAGACTTTTCTGTTTCCATCTACGCGGGCCAGCACCCGTGTCTCACTGGCCCATGGCTACGGCGGACCTGCTCTGACTTGGAGCCAAGGCAAGGGGATGGGGATCCATAATAAATACGAAATACAAATCAGGCTGTTGATTCTGCTCACCACAAGTCTTTAGTGTCACACTACTGATGGAAACACAATAACACTAGAGCTAACATGAACTTAAAACACTGGTGACGTACAGGTGTGGGGGTAAGTCTAGAAGGAAAAGCACCATCTGTGCAGACCAATGTCCATAGGGGGAGCAGAAGGGGGGAAGTGAGAAGTGAATGAAACAATATTTGGTTTAAATATACATATTTACAGCTGTAACAATTATAAATGTCCATTGGGGGATGGTGGTAGGGTAAATTTTTGTTGGGGGGGGTGGATATCCATAGGGGGAGCAGCAAGGTGGAGGGGTAGGAAGTCTGGGGGGAAGGGGGGAGACAGGTGGAGCAGACGCTGCCTAGTGGCTATTCAGCAGCCTAATGGTCTGGGGGTAGAAGCTGACAGTTTTGGGGGACGGGGATCACTGATGGGGGACGAGAGATCAAATTATTTTGGACGTTTTGAATGTGAAATTCACCTTGAAATCCAACTCTGAGCACACAGTAAATCACTCAGTAATAAAATGCTGAGGGGGTATGTGTGATGTCTCTGAGTTCAACGCCTTAGATGTTTTAGACAAACTCACTACTTCTGTGTTTCTCTTTCACATGACCACTTCCTCTGTTCTGCGCCCCTCTGAGTGGTTCCTGGTTAGCTGTGACACTGATCTCTGACTCCATTTCTCTTTCTGTCAGTCATTCACGTCCAAGGTCATCATGGCAACTCTCCTGTCCTGGGACCTAGTGTCTGTGGTCATCATGCTGTTCCTTGTCTGTACAGGTAAGCTACAGCGGATTACCATAGTACAGTGTGTTTGTGTGTGTGCCTTCCTGCCAACCTACCTAGCTACCTACCTAGCTACCTAGCTACCTACCTATCTACCTTCTTATGTGCTTGATTGCCAAAATCTCACACTGTCCCTTTAAAGTACAATACTTTCAACATGTTCTTTATTGTTTTCTGTCACATAGTGTCAGCAGATGACCGAAAAAAATATCAGGAAAATAGATCAGTTTCTTTGGGAGAAATTGTTACTTTGGTGTGCAACAACGGCGTGACGAATGCATCATACATCTGGAAAAAGGACACAGTTCTCATTTTCTCTCATAGTGGCATACGGAATAAAACTAAAAGAAAATTCACCTCTGACAGGATGAGTGTTGATCCACCTACAAAGCTAACTATCTTTAATGTAGAGTTAAATGACACAGGGAACTACGGCTGTCAAATAACAGATGATCAAAGTGGTGTACGGATAATGGAGTGGAATTTGACCATCACTAATAACCTCACAGGTAATGGAAGCAATTTTCTGTTTATACTGTAACGTGGAGAATAAACTGTATTCTGTAATGCTAGATATAAATATGTACATTTATGAAGTTGAATTTTGACATGAACAGAAATGTCAATTATTGTCATAATTATTGCAAACAATCGATACTGAGTGTTATAATGTTATTATTTGGTTATTATCTCCCTTTTTTTTTTTACTATATTCTTCTAAAGCAAAGGAATATAACACTTGTTTTAGACTTGTCAACTTTCCTGAAAACCACAATTGTTTCTGTCTGTTTGTCTTAACACAGATAATGCTGAACATAGCCTACAGAGGTTATTGCTCTTCACAATTTCTTCTGCTATTAGAGGAGTGATTCTCTGCATTAACATCTACTGTATGGTCTGGCTGTGTAGGTGAGTAGCTCAAAGTAGTGTACCTAAGTGTAAGGGATCGGGGTTTGGCAGGATCTAGACAGAGTCTGACACTTCCCCGATCTACAGAGAGGGGGAGTCATCAGACTCGATCTGGTTCACCTGAGTTCTGAGCACACCTGTCAGTAATTAGTATAGGATTTAAGGTGTGCTCAGAAGCTCAGTCGGCGCGAGGTATTGTTCCATTGTGACTTGCTAAGCGTTTTGTTCCGAGTGAGAGAGAGAGAGTTTGTTGTTTTGATTACCCGTGTATCCGACCAGTGCCTTGTTAGTTGACTCCCCGTATTGCTTAATCCTCTACTTGTCTACCCCAGTGATTACCGTTCTCGGATCCTGTGCCTGTGACCTCGACTACGACTAAGCCCGCTCCTTTGGTACCTCTGCCTGTCTATGCCTGGCCCGGTTTTGACCACAGCCCGCCCGACCACGATTAAGCCTTTCCCTTGTCTGTACTTTAATAAAGCATCGCTATTCTGCGATTGGATCTTACCACTCTGTCCGAGTATTCATTACAGAATACCTCGCCCTTACCATGGATCCAGCGGAATTACAGAGGCGATGGGAGATACAGGAGAAACGCATGGATGAACTCCTACAGCTACTCAATGCTGGTGCAGCGGAAGGCACCACCCCGAGTACGGTCAGTCCTCGTCATGCACCTCCGATTTCTATACCGACAAGGTACGACGGGGAACCTGGCAAATGTCAGGGGTTTCTACTCCAGATGTCCCTGTATACGTCGTATAATCATTCCATGTTTTCCGATGACCGTAGCAAAGTGGATTTCATGATTTCTCTGCTAACGGGAAGAGCACTGGATTGGGCTACTGCGCTTTGGGCAGCTGAGGTCCCCGAGCTGAATGAGGAAGTTCAGTTCAAGAGACTGTTTCAAGAGGTGTTCGACCACCCAGTATCTGGGCGTAGTGTGGGAGATCAGCTATGCGAACTTCAGCAGGGCCGTCGCACAGTAGCCGACTACGCTTTAGAGTCCCGTACTATAGCAGCCGGTAGCGGATGGAGCGAGACTGCTTTGCTCACAGTTTTCCGTAGAGGGCTGCGCAAAGACGTACAGCCTGAGTTGGCTTGTCGAGGAGATATCACTACGCTACATGAGTTTATCAAAATTGCCATCTCTATTGATAATCTTATAGTGCAACACCAGGCATCCACAGTTCGGGAGCCGCGATCACTGGTCCTATGCAAGCGACAGAGCGGAGGAGAGAATCTGAGGAGGAACCTATGCAACTGGGACGGTCACCTCTACAAGGGTCGGTGAGACAACAACGTCGGCAAGACGGACTATGCCTGTATTGTGGTCAGTCGGGTCATTTCGTGCGTCAATGTCCGGTACGACCTAACCGTACCTCAGGATATCGCCTCGGAACTGCCAAACCGGTGAGTGAGACTCCCGTTTTGAACATTACAGCTAAACAAATGTATGTACCTGTTACCTTATCTGTCGGAGAGAAAGTGCGCAGGTTGGAAGGACTTATTGATTCCGGAGCGGCGGCCAGCTTTCTGGATATGGGTCTTGCTGAGGAGTTGGGAGTTCAACTTATTCCTATTCAACCTCCCCTGCGAGTCAACGCGCTAGACGGTGAGCCCATGGGCACTGGGTTCATTACGCACCGTACCGGGGAGATCAAGTTACAAGTGGGCGCCATACACGAGGAGAACATCTTTTTTTTCGTCATCTCCGCTCCACGGGAGCCACTAGTTCTCGGCCACCCCTGGCTCGTCCTCCATGATCCGGTCATCTCCTGGAAATCTGGCGATATCACAGCTTGGAGTGAGGTATGTAGGGCAGAGTGCCTCGATTTACCGTGCAAGACGTCTACTGTGGAGGATGCGCAGGGTGCGGTGTCTACTGTGGTCCCTACAGAATACCAGGATTACGCGCAGGTGTTCTCCAAGGAGAGGGCTACCGTGTTACCACCTCATCGGGCCTGGGACTGCGGGATTGATCTACTATCCGGAGCTACACCTCCTCGTGGAAGAATCTACCCGTTGTCACAGCCTGAACGAGAAGCGATGAGTCAGTATTTTGATGAGGCGCTACAGCAAGGGGCCATTCGCCCATCGACGTCTCCCGCCGCATCCAGTTTTTTCTTTGTGAAGAAAAAGGATGGCGGACTGCGTCCTTGTATCGACTATCGAGGGTTGAACGATATAACCATAAAAAATCGTTACCCCCTTCCTTTGATTCCAGCCGCCCTTGAACAGGTGGGACAGGCCTCCATGTACAGTAAACTGGACCTCAGGAGTGCGTACAATCTGGTGCGTATTAGAGAGGGGGATGAATGGAAGACCGCCTTCATCACACATCGAGGACAGTACGAATATTGTGTCATGCCCTATGGACTTACCAACGCGCCCTCAGTATTTCAGGCGTTCATGAATGACATTTTCAGAGACATGATTGATCGATTTGTCATAGTATACATTGATGACATCCTCATATATTCTAACTCGCTGAGTGAACATGTGTCCCATGTACGACAGGTTCTGGATCGGCTCCTACAACATTCTCTGTTTGTGAAGGCAGAAAAAAGCGAATTCCACGTCACTACGATTTCCTTCCTTGGGGCCATACTCACTCCCGACGGTGTTAAACTGGATGAATCTAAGGTGCAAGCGATACAAGACTGGCCTCAACCCAAGACGGTGAAGGAGCTCCAGAGGTTCTTAGGGTTTGCCAATTACTATAGACGGTTCGTGCGTAATTTCAGCACAACCGCAGCGCCTCTGTCGGCGATGACCAGCTACAAGGGTCGCGGTCTGAACTGGACGGAGGGGGCAGTGCGTGCGTTTGAGACGCTGAAGCAACGTTTTACCACCGCTCCTATTCTATGTCAGCCGGACCCTACCTTACCGTTTATCGTGGAAGTGGACGCTTCGGAGGTTGGAGTTGGAGCCGTGTTATCCCAACGCCAAGGTGAGCCGCCTAAATCATGACCCTGTGCTTTCTTTTCCCGGAAATTGAATGCTGCCGAGCAGAACTATGACGTGGGTAATCGGGAATTACTGGCGGTGAAGTTAGCCCTGGAGGAGTGGAGACATTGGTTGGAGGGAGCAGAGCATCCGTTCCAGGTGCTCACGGACCACCGCAACCTGGAGTATCTTCACAGCGCCAAACGACTGAACTCCCGACAGGCCAGGTGGTCTTTATTCTTCAACCGGTTCCGATTCACTGTGTCTTATATCCCCGGGTCCAAGAATGGTAAGGCGGATGTGCTTTCCCGACGGTTCGAGCGCACGGAAAGACCCGTGGAGCCAGAAACTATTCTCCCCATGAGTTACCGTGCTGGACCGGTGAGGTGGGCTTTTGATGACACGATTCAGGAGAGCTTACAAGCGGAACCAGCCCCTCCAGAAACCCCGGAGTCTAAGGTGTTTGTGCCAGCTTCTCTTCGCCCTCAACTGATGGAATGGTGCCACACGTCGCTGGGATCTGGTCATCCTGGAATCACTCGAACTACACGACTCATCAGCCGAAAATACTGGTGGGATTCCCTCGCAGATGACGTCAGAGACTATGTCTTATCCTGTCCAGTATGTGCCCAGTCCAAGGTACCTCGTGCACTACCGGAGGGTAAGCTGATGCCATTGCCAACTCCTCAACGACCATGGTCGCACATTGCTATGGATTTTATTACCGACCTACCTGAATCAGAGGGCCATACTGTAATTCTCGTGGTCATCGATCGTTTCTCCAAGATGTGTCGGTTAGTACCTATGACCCGTTTGCCTAACGCCACTCAGATGGCTGAGACTATGTTTACCCAGGTGTTCCGGCAGTTTGGTGTCCCGGAGGATATTGTTTCCGACCGGGGACCCCAGTTTGTATCCCGGGTATGGAAGGCGTTCTGCGAACGCTTGGGCATTTCGGTTAGCCTAACCTCCGGATATCATCCCCAGGCCAATGGGCAGACAGAATGGCTCAACCAGGAAATTGGGAAATATCTACGGCAACAATGTTCGCGGCAACCGCAAGAGTGGAGTCGATTCCTTCCTTGGGTAGAGTATGCTCAGAACTCACTCATTCACACCTCCCTACGTTTAACGCCCTTCCAGTGTGTTCTAGGGTATCAACCTCCCCTGTTTCCGTGGGATACCGCATCAGGGATGGTACCGGCGGTGGACGAGTGGTTCCGTCGGAGTGCGCAGGTCTGGGAGATGGCCCATCAACATCTCAGCCAAGCCTCACAACAACAAAAGACCTACGCCGACCGACGCCGGAGACCTACTCCCATTTATCAACCCGGGCAACGAGTGTGGCTGTCTACCCGAGACCTTCGGTTCCGACGGAGCTGCAAGAAGCTCCAACCCAGGTACATTGGTCCCTTCAAAGTACAGAGGCGTATTAACCCTGTCACCTACCGTCTGTTCCTCCCTCGACACTACAGGATAAACCCTACGTTCCACGTCTCCCTGCTGAAACCTGTCCATTATAGCCCGATGTATCCACCAATCGCTCAACAACCTACTACACCACCTTTGGAGGATGAACAGGACACCATCTATACAGTCCACGAGATACTGGATTCAAGACGGAGACGAGGGGGCATCGAATATCTCGTGGACTGGGAGGGATATGGACCTGAGGAACGGTCCTGGGTTCCGGCTAAGGATATACTGGATCCCGCTCTCAAGGCCACTTTCCACGCTGAGCACCCAGATCATCCAGGACCCCGACCCAGAGGAAGACCACCCGGTAGAGGTAGAAGGCCGTCAGGAGCCGGCCCTGGGGAGGGGGATACTGTAAGGGATCGGGGTTTGGCAGGATCTAGACAGAGTCTGACACTTCCCCGATCTACTGAGAGGGGGAGTCATCAGACTCGATCTGATTCACCTGAGTTCTGAGCACACCTGTCAGTAATTAGTATAGGATTTAAGGTGTGCTCAGAAGCTCAGTCGGCGCAAGGTATTGTTCCATTGTGACTTGCTAAGCGTTTTGTTCCGAGTGAGAGAGAGAGAGTTTGTTGTTTTGATTACCCGTGTATCCGACCAGTGCCTTGTTAGTTGACTCCCCGTATTGCTTAATCCTCTACTTGTCTACCCCAGTGATTACCGTTCTCGGATCCTGTGCCTGTGACCTCGACTACGACTAAGCCCGCTCCTTTGGTACCTCTGCCTGTCTATGCCTGGCCCGGTTTTGACCACAGCCCGCCCGACCACGATTAAGCCTTTCCCTTGTCTGTACTTTAATAAAGCATCGCTATTCTGCGATTGGATCTTACCACTCTGTCCGAGTATTCATTACACTAAGAGCTCAATTCAGTCATATCTGCATTGCCTAATGGACTGTGGTCTCATTTTGTATCTATAGTTGAGTAGGAGTTGTATTTCAATAAAATACCTAATTCATGTTACTTTGTTTCTGCAGGAAACGAAAACAGGAACAGACAAGTCATTGTAACAGGCACAGAGAGGTGAGTAGCTTAATTCAGATGGGTTGTGTTAAATGAGGAAGACACATTTTGGTTGAATGGCTAATTGACTACTGTAGGTATCCCCTTTCCCTTTCCATACAGCACTTGATCATTACTAAACTAAGTGGCTGCACAACTTCTGTTTTTCCAACCAGCAGGATGCCTTTTCCCGTTTTCTAAAACTCCCAATGTTCTGTCCATGTGTTTCTTTGAATCACTAAACACATTACGCAGCGTCCTGCTTTTGTTTATGTTGTCTTGAAAATGTGTTATAGAAAACGTTTTAGAAAACGGGAAACGTCCTCCTGAGGGAGGGGTGAACACGCCTTTTCTAAAAGTCCGGGCTACAAATACGGAGTTTTCATGATTTTTTGTGATATAGCCAAATTTGTGGCTGTGGTAACTAGTGGAAAACAAACTTAGGATCCGAATCACGTTCTGCCCATGTGTTATTTTACACATACTTTCTCACTTTACTCTATCAAATCAAATCAAATGTATTTATAAAGCCCTTTTTACATCAGAAGATATCACAAAGTGCTTATACAGAAACCCAGCCTAAAACCCCAAACAGCAAGCAATGCAGATGTAGAAGCACGGTGACTAGGAAAAACCTAGAAAGGCAGGAACCTTTCTACATTTTACATTTTAGTCATTTAGCAGACGCTCTTATCCAGAGCGACTTACAGTTAGTGAGTGCATACATTTAGAAAAAAAAATCATACTGGTCCCCCGTGGGAAACGAACCCACAACCCTGGCGTTGCAAACGCCATGCTCTACCAACTGAGCTACATGGGACTACTTCTAGAGAGGAACCAGGCTCTGAGGGGTGGCATTCCTCTTGAGCTGTGCCGGGTGGAGATTATAAGAGCATATTGCCATTAAGGCCAGATCGTTCTTAAAGATGTTCAAATGGTCATAGATGACCAGCAGTGTCAAATAATAATCCCAGTTGTTGTAGAGTGTGCAACAGGTCAGCACCTCAGGAGTAAATATCAGTTGGCTTTTCATAGCTGAGCATTCAGAGATCGAGACAGCAGGTGTGGTAGAGAGAGCGAGAGCGAGAGAGCGAGAAAGAGAGAGAGAGGGAGGGTCGAAAACAGCAAGTCCGGGACAAGGTAGCACGTCCGGTGAACAGGTCAGTGTTCCATAGCCACAGGCAAAACAGCAGAAACTGGATCAGCAGCACGACCAGGTGGACTGGGGATGGTGACAGCCAGGAGTCATCAGGCCAGGTAGTCCTGAGGCATGGTCCTAGGGCTCAGGTCCTCCTGGAGGGGAGAGAGAGAGAGAGGAGAATTAGAGAGAGCATATTTAAGTTCACACAGGACACCAGATAAGACAGGAGAATTTCACCAGATAGGACAGACTGACGCTAGCCCCGCGGCACATAGAGTATTGCAGCATAGATACTGAAGACTGAGATGGGGGGGGGGGGGGGACAGTGGAGCAGACGGGGGGGGGGGGGGGGGCACTGTGGCCCTGTTCGACGATACCCCCAGACAGGGCCAACCAGGCAGGATATAACCCCACTCACTTTGCCAAAGCACAGCCCCCACACCACTAGAGGGATATCAACAGACCACCAATTTACTACCCTGAGACAAGGCTGAGGTCAGCCCACGAAGATCTCCTCCACCGCAAGAGCCCGAGGGGGCGCAAGACCAGAAAGGAAGATCACGTCAGTGACTCAACCCACTCAAGTCGAGTATAGCTAAAAAAGCCTGGAACGACGTGACACACCCCTTCTAGAGACGGCATAGAAGAGCACTAGTAAGCCAGTGACTCAGCCCCCGTAATCGGGTCAGAGGCAGAGAATCCCAGTGGAGAGAGGGGAGCTGGTCAGGCAGAGACAAATTCTAGGAACAATAAGGAAGCCTGCAACTTGTGACCGTAGCGTATGTGTAGGTATGTACGGCAGGACCAAATCGGAGAGATAGGTAGGAGCAAGTCCATGTAATGCTTTGTAGGTTAGCAGTAAAACCTTGAAATCAGCCCTTGACAGGAAGTGTAGAGAGGCTAATGGTAATATAATCACATTTTTGGGTTCTAGTCAAGATTCTAGCAGCCATATTTAGCACTAACTTAAGTTTATTTAGCAATGTATCCAGGTAGCCAGAGAGTATAGCATTAGAGTAGTCTAATATAGAAGTGACAAAAGCATGGATGAGTTTTCTGCATCCTTTTTGGACAAAGAGTTTCAGATTTTTGCAATGTTACGAAGATGGAAAAAAGCTGCCCTTAAAATGTTCTTGATATATTCTTTAAAAGAGAGATCAGAGTCCAGAGTAAGGCCGAGGGCATTCACAGTTTTATTTGAGACTGCTGAACAATTATCAAGATTAACTGTGAGATTACTTTGTTTCTTGGGACCTAGAACTAGCAATCTCTTTCAATAATGACAGGAATGGAGGAGGTCTTTATTCCAGTGAGATTGCTAAAGTGAACACCAGCATGTTTAGTTTTGCCCGACCTAGATCGAGGCACAGGCAGCACGGCCGGCCCGCTCATTAGGCAGGATTAGGCGGTCGCAGATTGACGAGGGCGGCATTTTCTGAGCTAAACTGACCAAGACGCACCTCCGACAACAACACATAAAACCTCACATAATTCTGCCCAAAAACAATGACAATTTTCTCTCAACCAGTGGCATATAGGCATTTTAGGTGAGCAGTGGCCACTTTGTCAAAAGCAGGGTCGCAAAATGTTTTGCTTGTTCATTCCCAGCGCGCCTCTCCAGGGTGCTGTTGGAGAGATGCATCTCTGCAGCGCTCCACCAACGTTCTGTCAAAAAAATTATCTAACATAAATCATGTAGCAGCTATAGGATATGGTATAAAGAGTATGTGGCCTTTTCTGTAGCCTACAGGCTGGAGACAGAATGTATGACAATGTTATGACACAGACACTTTTTACATAATGCAGGTTTCACCATGCAGGTTTCTCTAAATGGCGCTCAATTAAATAAAACATTTGCTGTCACGTAACAAACAACATATCCTAAAAAGAGGACAGGTCAAATTAAAATGGACAACATGGAATGGACAATCACAACTGCTGTCCAGGAGTTTTACTCCATTGTCATGATCAGTGGTTTCAAGTTTGTATCCTTCAATGTTTGACAAGCTGATCATAGCGAAAAATAAAATACTTCTGCTTTTCCTGCTGTGTAAACACATTGCAAATAGGCTTGCCATAACTCCTCATAAAGTTGGGTAGCTGATATTCAGAGCTTAAATAGCCAAATTGATTAGTCACAGGAATCAGGACTAATAAAGCCAATGCAATGGCCTGTTTTACAAACGATGGGCCTACCACGTGGATGGGCATTCATAAAATTCCATTGCGGGCTGACATGGTAGGCTACACTCCAGTAAGCACGAGCCAACGTCTTTTGGAAGTCTTATTTTTTTTACTGTCCGGGCTTCGTTTTTTTTGGTGTTTTACAAATGGTAGGCTTGCCACATAGATGGGCATTTATAAAATTCAATTTCAGGCAACACTGTAGGCTACACCTCAGTGAGCACGGACCGATGCCTTTTGGACGTCTTTTTTTGGTGCAGTTCCAGACTGGCCTTGACCGGCATTTTTTGGTCTCGGCTATGGCGGCAGAACGGCAAGGACCGGCCCTGACAGACACGGTTTCAACGGGGAAAGCAGAGCTGACTACAGTGACTGTGCTAGCGGTAGACTCCACTAAGCGGGCAGGCAGGCTAACAGCCTACTGCATGACCTGCACCCTATCTCATTGTGGAGCTAGAGGAGTCAGAAGAGGCTACTCACCCTCTTCTGAACCGTCAACCAATTTTGATCGACATGATGATTTAGCATATGTCTCATTTTTCTGAACAGCTGAAATAAAAACTTGGTGGTGAGTTGATCGAACATTCCAAAAACAGATCAGGTGAATCCAGGTGAAAGCTATGATCCCTTATTAAATCTACTTCAATCAGTGTAGATGAACGGGAGTTGACAGGTTAAAGAAGGATTTTCAAGCCTTGAGACAATTGAGACATGGATTGTGTATGTGTGTTATTCAGGGTGAATGGGCAAGACAACATATTTAAGTGCCTTTGAACAGGGTATGGTAGTAGGTGCCGGGAGCACCGGTTTGAGTGTGTCAAGGACTGCAACCCTGCTGGGTTTTTCACGTTCAACAGTTTCCCGTGTGTATCGAGAATGGTCCACCACCCAAAAGACATCCAGCCAACTTGACACAACTGTGGGAAGCATTGTAGTCAACATGGGTCATCTTTCCAGTCGATCGCTTTCGACACCTTGTAGCGTCCATTCCCTGATTAATTGAGGCTGTTCTGAGGGCAAAAGGGGGTGCAACTCAATATTAGGAAGGTGTTTGTACACTCAGTGTATGTGAAGGCTGTCTGTCTGTTGTAATGGATATTGCCGTAGAACAAGTAAGACGCAGTCTACACATTGCATTGGGGCAAAACTATCAGCGTTTTGTGTGATGATGTGTTGCTGAAAAAGAACTCTGCCTCCCAATAGCCAATGTTTGCACATTAAATCACAATTCACTGCCTGACTTTCCTGCTGGTTGATATGCTGTATAGGCTACGTACAGTGCATTCGGAAAGTATTCAGACCCCTTCCCTTTTTCCACATTTTGTTACATTACAGCCTTATTCTAAAATGGATTCAATAAAACATGTTCCTCATCAATCCACACCCAATTTCCCATAATGTCAAAGCTAAAACAGGTTTTTAGAAATTTTGCAAATGTATTTCAAATAAAAAACTGAAATATCTTATTTACATAAGTATTCAGATCTTTTGCTATGAGACTCCAAATTGAGCTTAGATGCATCCTGTTTCTAATGATCATCCATGAGATGTTTCTGTGGGAAGCATTGTAGTCAACATGGGTCAGCTTTCCTGTCGATCGCTTTCGACACCTTGTAGCGTCCATGCCCTGATTAATTGAGGCTGTTCTGAGGGCAAAAGGGGGTGCAACTCAATATTAGGAAGGTCTTCCTAATGTTTTGTACACTCAGTGTATATGAAGGCTATCTGTCTGTTTTAACGGATATTGCCGTAGCACAAGCAAGATGCAGTCTAGACATTGCATTGGTGCAAAACTACCAGTGTTTTGTGTGATGAGGAGTTGCTGAAGAAATAACTCTTTCTCCCAATAGCCAATATTTGCACATTAAATGGCTATTGACTGCGTGTCTGTGTCTTGCTTGTTGATGTGATGTGTAGGCTACATATAGCTTGCCTAGGCCAACTCCCCTCCTGAAAAAAGAACATGACATCGCTAGACTGCATGTTATGTTGTGCTTATGTTTGCTTTCACTGTTGTTCCAATAGAAAAATAATTACGTTTGTTCAAACATTCGTCCGCGGAATCACCGGGTGAGTGCTCACTGAGCAACAGCTGAAAGGACTTGGAGGGGGAGTGCGCAGTGGATGCTACACATGCGCAGAAATCTCTGTATCTTTAGCCCAAAACTTTTGGGCTCCAGAAAATCCGGCTCTGCACTCACTCCATTTTTTAAAACACTGTAAAAATGTCCTGTTGTTTCTACCGTAACGTACTGGCAGCCAGTACCTGTGAGAAAAAAAGGTATTGTAAAAAAAAAGTACAGTATGGTACCGTAGTGTATTTTACGGTATCTAATACTATTACTGTACTTGATTTACGGTACCAATAATACTACTGTAATCATTTTACAGTAACAAATACTCTTACTGTAATCTTTGGTAGTATTGTTTTACAATAACTTACAGGTAACTGAACTGTTAAAAATGTCCTGTAATTTTACGGTGAACTACCGACTTCTGGTTGTCGTGAAAATACGGTAAATATACAATAGTTACTGTGTTTTTACTGCTAAATTAAAGTGTTTTTGCTGTATGCTGCGGACAGTTGGCACAAATACACATTAGACCACGCTCCCAAATATGTTAATGTTCCCCACCAGTACATTGTCCCACCTACATTATAAGGAAGTGTATAGGAGATGTCGTACCCACTGTGACTATTAAAACCTACCCTAACCATAAACCGTGGATAGATGGCAGCATTCGCGAAAAACTGAAAGCACGAACCACCGCATTTAACCATGGCAAGGTGACGGGGAATATGGCAGAATAAACAGAGTGGTCGTTCCCTCCGCAAGGCAATCAAACAGGCAAAACGTCAATATCGAGACAAAGTGGAGTCGCAATTCAACGGCTCAGACACGAGACATATGTGGCAGGGTTTACAGACAATCACGGACTACAATAGAAAAACCAGCCACGTTGCGGACACTGACATCTTCCTGCCAGACAAGCTAAACAAGTTATTTGCCCACTGGCAAGTTCCAAGAACTGTGGGCTCTCCTTCTCCGTGGCCGACGTGAGTAAGACAATTAAATGTGTTAAACCTCGCAAGGCTGCCGGCCCTCCTGTACTCCCTCTTGATCCATGACTGCATAGCCATGCACGCCTCCAACTCAATCATCAAGTTTGCAGACGACACAACAGTCGTAGGCTTGATTACCAACAATGATGAGACAGCCTACAGGGAGGAGGTGAGGGCTCACGGAGTGTGGTGTCAGGAAAATAACCTCTCACTCAACATCAACAAAACAAAGGAGATGATCGTGGACTTCAGGAAACAGCAGAGGGAGTACCCCCCTATCCACATCGACGGGACAGCAGTGGAGGAGGTGGAAGGTTTTATGTTCCTCGGCGTACATATCACTGACAAACTGAAATGGTCCACCCACGCAGACAGTGTGGTGAAGAAGGCACAACAGCGTCTCTTCAACCTCAGGAGGCTGAAGAAATTTGGCCTGTCACCTAAAACCCTCACAAACTTTTACAGATGCACAATTGAGAACATCCTGTCGGGCTGTATCACCGCCTGGTACGGCAACTGCACCGCCCACAACCGCAGGGCTCTCCAGAGGGTGGTGCGGTCTGCACAACGCATCACCGGGGGCAAACTACCTGCCCTCCAGGACACCTAAAGCACCCGATGTCACAGGAAGGCCAAAAAGATAATCAAGGACAACTACCACCCGAGCCACTACCTGTTCACGCCGTTATCATCCAGAAGGCGAGGTCAGTACAGGTGCATCAAAGCTGAGACCGAGAGACTGAAAAACAGCTTCTATCTCAAGGCCATCAGCCTGTTAAACAGCCATCACTAGCACAGAGCCTATGCCGCTCTGACAATGACATTGCTCATCCATATACAGTTGAAGTCGGAAGTTTACATACACTTAGGTTGGAGTCATTAAAACTTGTTTTTCAACCACTCCACAAATTTCTTGTTCACAAACTATCAAATAAAATAAAATAAAATTTTATTGGCCACATGCGCCGAATACAACAGGTGCAGACATTACAGTGAAATGCTTACTTACAGCCCTTAACCAACAGTGCATTTATTTTTAACAAAAAAGTAAAAATAAAACAACAACAAAAAAAGTGTTGAGAAAAAAAGAGCAGAAGTAAAACAAAATAACAGTAGGGAGGCCATACATACAGGGGGGTACCGGTGCAGAGTGAATGTGTGGGGGCACCGGCCAGCCGAGGCAGTTGAAGTAATATGTACATGTGGGTAGAGCCAAAGCGACCATGCACAAATAATCAACAGAGTAGCAGCAGCGTAAAAGGATGGGTTGGGGGGGCAGTGCAAATAGTCCGGGTAGCCATGATCAGCTGTTCAGGAGTCTTATGGCTTGGGGTAGAAGCTGTTGAGAAGTGTTTTGGACCTAGACTTGGCACTCCGGTACCGCTTGCCGTGCGGTAGCAGAGAGAACAGTCTATGACTAGGGTGGCTGGAGTCTTTGACAATTTTTAGGGCCTTCCTCTGACACCGCCTGGTATAGAGGTCCTGGATGGCATGAAGCTTGGCCCGGGATTCACGGGGACTATGGTGGTCTGCTTGAAACATGTTGGTATTACAGACTCAGTCAGGGACATGTTGAAAATGTCAGTGAAGACACTTGCCAGTTGGTCAGCACATGCTCAGAGTACACGTCCTGGTAATCCGTCTGGCCCTGCGGCCTTGTGAATGTTGACCTGCTTAAAAGTCTTATAGTCGGTTAGGACATCTACTTTGTGCATGACACAAGTCATTTTTCCAACAATTGTTTACGGACAGATTATTTCACTTAAAATTCACTGTATCACAATTCCATTGGGTCAGAAGTTTACATACACTAAGTTGACTGTGCCTTTAAACAGCTCGGAAAATTCCAGAAAATTGTCATTGCTTTAGCAGCTTCTGATAGGCTAACTGACATCATTTGAGTCAATTGGAGTTTTACTTGTGGATGTATTTCAAGGCCTACCTTCAAACTCAATGGCTCTTTGCTTGACATCATGGGAAAATTAAAAGAAATCAGCCAAGACCTCAGAAAAGAAATTGTAGACCTCCACAAGTCTGGTTCATCCATGGGAGCAATTTCCAAATGCCTGAAGGTACCACGTTCATCTGTACAAACAATAGTACGCAAGTATAAACACCATGGGACCACGCAGCCGTCATACCGCTCAGGAAGGAGACGCATTTTGTCTCCTAGAGATGAATGTACTTTGGTGCGAAAAGTGCAAATCAATCCCAGAACAACAGCAAAGGACCTTGTGAAGATGCTGGAGGAAACAGGTACAAAAGTATCTATATCCACAGTAAAACGAGTAATATTTCAAGATAACCTGAAAGGCCGCTCAGCAAGGAAGAAGCCACTGCTCCAAAACCGCTGCTCCAAAACCGCAATAAAAAAGCCAGACTACGGTTTGCAACTGTACATGGGGACAAAGATCGTTCTTTTTGGAGAAATGTCCTCTGGTCTGATGAAACAAAAAATAGAACTGTTTGGCCACAATGACCATCGTTATTGCTTGCAAGCCGAAGAACACCATCCCAAACGTGAAGCACAGGGGTGGCAGAATCAAATAAAATCTAATTGTATTTGCCAAATGCGCCGAATTCAACAGGTGTAGACATTACAGTGAAATGCTTACTTACAAGCCCTTAACCAACAATGCAGTTTTTTAACTAAAGAGCAGCAGTAAAATAACAGTAGGGAGGCTATATACCGGCTAGTCGAGGTAATTGAGGTAATATGTACATGTGGGTAGAGTTAAAGTGACTCTGCATGAATAATAAACAGAGTAGCAACAGCGTGAAAGAGGGGGATGGGGTGGAGGTGGGGGTGGGGGGGCATTGCAAATAGTCCGGGTAGCCATGATTAGCTGTTCAGGAGTCTTATGGCTTGGGGGTAGAAGCTGTTGAGAAGCCTTTTTGACCTAGACTTGGCGCTCCGGTACTGCTTGCCGTGCGGTAGCAGAGAAAACAGTCTATGACTATGGTGGCTGGAGTCTTTGACAATTTTGAGGGCCTTCCTCTGACACCACCTGGTATAGAGGTCCTGGATGGCATGAAGCTTGGCCCCAGTGATGTACTGGGCCATACGCACTACCCTCTGTAGTGCCTTGCGGTCGGAGGCCGAGCAGTTGCCATACCAAGCGGTGATGCAACCAGTCAGGATGCTCTCGATGGTGCAGCTGTAGAACTTTTTGAGGATCTGAGGACCCATGCCAAATCTTTTCAGTCTCCTGAGGGGGAATAGGCTTTGTCGTGCCCTCTTCACAACTGTCTTGGTGTGTTTGGACCATGAGAGTTCGTTGGTCACCGACGAAGGTCTCAACCTGTTCCACTACAGCCCCGTCGATGAGAATGGGGGCGTGCTCAGTCCTCTTTTTTTTCCTGTAGTCCACAATCATCTCCTTTGTCTTGATCACGTTGAGGGAGAGGTTGTTATCCTGGCACCACACGGCCAGGTCTCTGACCTCCTCCCTATAGGCTGTCTCATCATTGTCGGTGAACAGGCCTACCACTGTTGTGTCGTCAGTAAACTTAATGATGGTGTTGGAGTCGTGCCTGGCCATGCAGTCAATGGTGAACAGGGAGTACAGGAGGGGACTGAGCATGCACCCCTGAAGGGCCCCCGTGTTGAGGATCAGCGTCGCAGATGTGTTGTTACCTACCCTTACCACCTGGGGGCGGCCCGTCAGGAAGTCCAGGATCCAGTTGCAGAGGGAGGTGTTTAGTCCCAGGATCATTAGCTTAGTGATGAGCTTTGAGGGCACTATGGTGTTGAACGCTGAGCTGTAGTCAATGAATAGCATTCTCACGTACAGTGGGGAAAAAATGTATTTAGTCAGCTACCAATTGTGCAAGTTCTCCCACTTAAAAATTCCAGAAAACTTGGCACTCCGGTACCAATTTTGTTTCTGGTGTCCTTTGACAGCTCTTTGGTCTTGGTCATAGTGGAGTTTGGAGTGTGACTGTTTGAGGTTGTGGACAGGTGTCTTTTATACTGATAACAAGTTCAAACAGGTGCCATTAATACAGGTAACAAGTGGAGGACAGAGGAGCCTCTTAAAGAAGAAGTTACAGGTCTGTGAGAGCCAGAAATCTTGCTTGTTTGTAGGTGACCAAATACTTATTTTCCACCATAATTTGCAAATAAATTCATTAAAAATCCTACAATGTGATTTTCTGGAAAAGAAAATCTCATTCTCATCTTTTTAAGTGGGAGAACTTGCACAATTGGTGGCTGACTAAATAATTTTTTCCCCCACTGTAGGTGTTCCACTGTAGGAAAGGGCAGTGTGGAGTGCAATAGAGATTGCATCATATGTGGATCTGTTGGGGCGGTAGGCAAATTGGAGTAGGTCTAGGGTTTCTTGGATAATGGTGTTGATGTGAGCCATGACCAGCCTTTCAAAGCACTTCATGGCTACAGACATGAGTGCTACGGGTCGGTAGTCATTTAGGCAGGTTATCTTAGTGTCCTTGGGCACGGGGACTATGGTGGTCTGCTTGAAACATGTTGGTATTACAGACTCAGTCAGGAACATGTTGAAAATGTCAGTGAAGACACTTGCCAGTTGGTCAGCACATGCTCGGAGTACACGTCCTGGTAATCCGTCTGGCCCTGCGGCCTTGTGAATGTTGACCTGCTTAAAAGTCTTACTCACATCGGCTACGGAAAGCATGATCACATAGTCATCCGGAACAGCTGGTGCTCTCATGCATGCTTCAGTGTTGCTTGCCTCGAAGCGAGCATAGAAGTGATTTAGCTCATCTGGTAGGCTTGTGTCACTGGGTAGCTCGTGGTTGTGCTTCCCTTTGTGGTCTGTAAAAGTTTTCAAGCCCTGCCACATCCGACGAGCGTCAGAGCCGGTGTAGTACGATTGAATCTTAGTACGGTATTGACTCTTTGCCTGTTTGATTGTTCGTCGGAGGGCATAGCGGGATTTCTTATAAGCGTCCGGGTTAGAGTCCCGCTCCTTGAAAGCAGCAGATCTACCCTTTAGCTCAGTGCGGATGTTGCCTTTAATCCATGGCTTCTGGTTGGGGTATGTACGTACGGTCACTGTGGGGGTGCTTTGCTGCAGGAGGGACTGGTGCACTTCACAAAATAGATAGCATCACGAGGAAGGAAAATTATGTGGATATATTGAAGCAACATCTCAAGACATCAGTCAGGAAGTTAAAGCTTGGTCGCAAATGGGTCTTCCAAATGGACAATGACCCCAAGCATACTTCTAAAGTTGTGGCAAAATGGCTTAAGTACAACAAAGTCAAGGTATTGGAGCGGTCATCACAAAGCCCTGTCCTCAATCCTATAGAAAATGTGTGTGCAGAACTGAAAAAGCATGTGCGAGCAAGGAGGCCTACAAACCTGACTCAGTAACACCAGCTCTGTCAGGAGGAATGGGCCAAAATACACCCAACTTATTTTGGGAAGCTTGTGGAAGACTACCCTAAACGTTTGACCCAAGTTAAACAATTTAAAGGCGATGCTACCAAATACTAATTGAGTGTATGTAAACTTCTGACCCACTGGGAATGTGATGAAAGAAATAAAAGCTGAAATAAATAATTCTCTCTACTATTATTCTGACATTTCACATTCTTAAAATAAAGTGGTGATCCTAACTGACCTAAGACAGGGAATATTTACTAGGATTAAATGTCAGAAATTGTGAAAAACTGAGTTTAAATGTATTTGGCTAAGGTGTATTTAAACTTCCCACTTCAACTGTATATAAAGGGGGCTTTACTATTTTTAGGTAGTGTAATGACTTTTGCTTCCCTCCTGGCCTGAGGGCACACACTTTCTAGTAGGCTTAAATTGAAGATATGTCAAATAGGAGTGGCAATATCATTCGCTATTATCCTCATTAATTTCCCACCCAAGTTGTAAGACCCTGGTGGCTTCTTATTGTTGATGGACAAAACATTTTTTTCACCTCTTCCACACTCACTTTACGTAATTTAAAACTTTCTTTCATAATTTGGTCAGATATACTTGTATGTGTAGTGTCAGTGTTTGTTGCTGGCATATCATGCCCAAGTTTGCTAATCTTGCCGATGTAAAAATAATTAAAGTAGTTGGCAATATCAGTGGGTTTTGTGATGAATGAGCCATCTGATTCAATGAATGATGGAGCGGAGTTAGCCTTTTTGCCCAAAATCTCATTGAAGGTACTCCAAAGCTTTTTATTATCATTCTTTATGTCATTTATCTTTGTTTCATAGTGTAGTTCATTCTTATTTTTATTCAGTTTAGTCACATGATTTCTCAATTTGCAGCCAGACTTATTTGCAATTTATTTTGCCTCATCCCTCTCAACCATACAATTGTTTAATTCCTCATCAATACACAAGGATTTAATAGTTTTTACAGTCATTCTTAATGGGTGCATGCTTATTAGTAACTTTGATAAGCAATTTCATAAATGTGTCAAGTGCAGCGGTTACAGGAGGGGTTGCAGTTCCGGAGCGACCCACTAGGTGTCATCCTCCGACAACCTTAGGCACCTCCTCACTCACAGACGGGACTAATCATCATCCTATTGGTGTCAACTGTGTCTATCTGTTCACCTGTGTATTTATGCCCTCACTTCCCTTGCTCAGTTTTCTCTACTAGTTTCTCTATGTCCAGCAGTACTACTCAGTGTCTGATTGGAGACCTATGTACAGGTACTTGAGAAGTGTTCTCCCTGTTTCGTTATTTGTTTCTTTCTTAGGTAGTATTTAGTATTTTGGCTGTCAGACGGTTTTTGGAGACTTATTTGCTCCGCCTTTCTTTCATCGTGATAAGTCCGTTATTTTGTATTCTGGCTTCGGCCCACCAGTAAAGATCCTTGTTTCACCATCTCTGCCTACTGTATATCCTGCATGCACCTGGGTCACACCTCACCCCAACCCTTACATGTTTGGAGAGTTCCTTGGTCTTCATGGTGCCGCTTGCTTGGTGGTGCCCCTTGCTTAGTGGTGTTGCAGACTCTGGGGCCTTTCAGAACAGGTGTATATATACTGAGATCATGTGACACTTAGATTGCACACAGGTGGACTTTAATTAATTATGTGACTTCTGAAGGTAATTGGTTGCAGGTTGTAATGCAACAAAATAGGAAAAACGCCAAAGGGGATGAATACTTTTGCAAGGCACTGTATTGCCAGTTAATTTGTCCCAATAATTTTGGTCGGGGACTATGTACAAAAAGTCATGTAATTTCTAAATGGTTCACCTGATATGGATAAAAAATACCCTCAAATTAAAGCTGAAAGTCTGCACTTTAACCTCATAGTCATTGTATATTTTCAAATCCAAAGTGCCAGAGTACAGAGACAAAAAAAAAAAACGTGTCACTGTCCCAATACTTTTGGATCTCACTGTATTTATAGCTGTCTTGTAGTTTGTATCTTTGTGTTGTGTCAATGGAATTTTTGCCCTCTAGAGTTTGCTTGGTTTTTTTAATTAATCCGTGTGGGTTTTTGTAATCGGTTGAGTCAGGTTACATTTTCTTTAAATCTGAGTCTGAGGCCAGGGTAAGCCAATATAAGTTGAAATCCCTCTAACGTGACTAATTCAGATGACAGAATGGTGCCGTAGCCGGAAATGTCAGGTTGCTCACAACCAAGAGGTTGAGTTTAAATCCCAGTAGGTTGAGTCCCAACTGTGCTCACAGTACATCATTTTACAAGATTGTACTGTATCACTTAGCATGTAAAATTATAATGTCTTGCAGTGAAAATACATTCAATATAATTTACAAGAGTGTACTGTAATCAGAATACAGCAACATACTGTAATTTTAAAGCAATAACACCTTGAAGTTGTCTTATATATATATATACACTATATACATAAAAGTATGTGGACACCCCTTCAAATTAAAGGATTCAGCTATTTCAGCCACACCCATTGCATACAGGTGTATAAAATCGAGCATACGGCCATGCAATCTCCATAGACAAACATACTTTTTTTGGTTGCCCACTCTGAAGATGTCTATATTGGTCCGCTTAAACAAGACAAGTAAAGGCCCAGTGCACTACCATCGTGATATTTATTTAGCTAAATGTATTTGAGTGTTTAACAGCATTTGTAACTTGAGTCTGCAAATTATCTGTACAAAACAGTTAATCTGATAATACTTGTGGAATTTAAAAATACTTGCTTGACATACTGTATGTTTTCCAGTTTCTTGAAGTACTTTGCAAATGCAAATTATTTCTATGTGAAACAGAAATGGTCTATTCATCCCTTTTCCATTTTAGTAGACGGTCTTATCCAGAGCAACTTGCAGTAGTGAGTGCATACATGTTCATACTTCTTCTTACTGGTCCCTCGTGGGAATCAAACCCACAACCATAGCATTGCTCTACCAAGTGAGCCACATCATAACATCATATCATCACAAACCACTTGATGTCTCAATGTACTCAATTACTGTATTGTGCATTGTTTTTCTTCATGGTGATGGAAAGTCTACAGGTACAAACCTAGATGACCAGCCTACAATACACAGTGCTTAACTTGGGATGGAAGAAGTGCAGGAGCTGTCTTTCTCCAAGTCGGTATATTAGACTTTGTTCACCGAAATTCACAAATTACATTATGCTATAGAGACCTCTGATTATTCACTGTTAAGGGTTCATACACATTTTCCATGAGTTCTACATGACAACCAAATGTTCATGACCATTACTATAGCCTACATGAAAAATAAACCATTATTGACACTGGAAGGCTGTAGTGTCTGATCCCATGTAGGCCTACCATCTCCTGCTGTTGTGCCCTTTATCAAGGCACTTAACCCCCAACAAAGTAGAACTGCACTGTTAGTCACATATTGTCAACATGTGGTCAACCCACCATCTGGAGAGCTCCTGGGTGTGCATACTTTGATTTTGATCCAGCCCTGAAACACCCAAGTCTGCTTATCAAGGTCAAGCTGATGTTTAGGCTATAATGTGGTTAGACCAGGGCCTGTACACCCAGTAGCTATCCTGGAGGATGGTTGCCACCCTTGATATAAAATATTGCAACATTATAACCAAATACTTTTGTCTTTATAAAATGATTCCCTCATTCAATGAATCAGGGATCAATTGGAGAAGGTAGGCTACTTCAAAGCAAGGTATTTAACTGTTTACTGTATACAGTATATATGGCTCACATATTCATATTTCAGGGGAGATCTATGCACAGCAAGTTATTTGTCAATTAAGATATTTGTGGAATAGGTTTGTTGTCGCAATTACATGGCTACGGTTTTTATAGAGGGGAATCCCGGCTTTCCAACTGTACAGATTTATTTAGGCTACAGTGCCGGTGGAAAGCGACAATGACATTAATGCTTCGTTAGCTTTAGTTAACTTGCGAGATAACTGCTACATTGAATTGGCTATATAGTTACTATGTTGTCTGTCATTATTTTATACCTGCTGCTGAGATGTCACGCTCTCTCTCCTCGGGCAACGGCCCATTCGCACTGGCACACACGCAGCACACACAGACAAGCACTGAGGGGTCATTCCGGTAATGGCTGATATGTTGATTTTTAAGTGATTGATCATATTTAAAAGTGTGCCTTCATGAATTACATTAGCAAAAATTAAGAAACTAATTTCCATGACTTTTCATGGCCTTACAAACCATAATTTGACACTTGCAGCAGCGCATCATACACATTCAGGATGGCACATTTTCATCTCGAACAGCCTACTGTCACACACAGATTCACAGACTAGCAGCAAATAAACTTGAACAAAGCAGAAACAGGAAATGAATGCCCACTTACCATTGCTATTCAATGCAGATCCCGCCTTCATTCCGCTTTGATCAGTCTTTTTTGCCTCAGTGTGTGAATCTGGGCCACCAATAGGCTACTTTGTTCTATAGAGGAGCTGGTACACAATTCCCCAAAAATGTGAAGTGCCGGTATGGTGCTCTGGACAGCTCCGGCCCAAGTCAAGCACTGACAATACAGTAATGTACATTTACATTAAGTGGTTTGTAAGGATGGTAAATTAATACTGCACAAAAAGTGGTTGTTTTACATGTTATTTGACCAAGAAAAATATTTAATTTGATGTGGATGTTTTGCGTCTTTACCCATAACTTTGCACCTTTTGATGTACAGTACCAGTCAAAAGTTTGGACATTCCTACTCATTCCAGGGATTTTCTTTATTTTTTACTATTTTCTACATTGTAGAATAATAGTGAAGACATCAAAACTATGAAATAGCACATATGGAATCATGTAGTAACCAAAAAAGTGTTCAACAAATCAAAATATATTTTATATTTGAGATTCTTCAAATAGCCACCCTTTGCCTTGATGACAGATTTGCAAACTCTTGTCATTCTCTCAACCAGCTGGGAAGGAGTTCCCACATGTGCTGAGCACTTGTTGGCTGCTTTTCCTTCACTCTGCGGTCCGACTCATCCCAAACCATCTCAATTGGGTTGAGGTTGGGTGATTGTGGAGGCCAGGCCATCTGATGCAGCACTCCATCACTCTCCTTCTTGGTAAAATAGCCCTTACACAGCCTGGAGGTGTGTTGGGTCATTGTCCTGTTGAAAAACAAATGATAGTCCCACTAAGCCCAAACCAGATGGGATGGCGTATCACTGCAGAATGCTGTGGTAGCCATGCTGGTTTAGTGTGCCTTGAATTCTAAATAAATCACAGACAGTGTCACCAGCAAAGCACCCCCACACCATAACACCTCCTCCTCCATACTTTACGGTGGGAACTACACATGCAGAGATAATCTGTTCACCCACACCGTGTCTCACAAAGACACGATGGTTGGAACCAAAAATCTCCCATTTCCACCTGTCTAATGTCCATTGCTCATGTTTCTTGGCCCAAGCAGGTATTTTCTTCTTATTGGTGTCCTTTAGTAGTGGTTTCTTTGCAGCAATTTGACCATGAAGACCTGATTCACTGTCCCTCCTGAACAGTTGATGTTGAGATGTGTCTGTGACTTGAACTCAGTGAAGCATTTATTTGGGCTGCAATTTCTGAGGCTGGTAACTCTAATCTACTTATCCTCGGCAGCAGAGGTAACTCTGGGTCTTCCATTCCTGTGGCGGTCCTCATGAGAGCCAGTTTCATCATAGCGATTGATGGTTTTTGCGACTGCACTTGAAGAAACTTTCAAAGTTCTTGACATTTTCCGTACTTACTGACCTTCATATCTTAAAGTAACGGTGGACTGTCGTTTCTCTTTGCTTATTTGAGCTGTTCTTGCCTTAATATGGACTTGTTATTTTACCAAATAGGGCTATCTTCTGTATACCACCCCTACCTTGTCACAACACAACTGATTGGCTCAAACGCATTAAGAAGCAAAGACATTCCACAAATTAACTTTTAAGAAGGCACACCTGTTAATTGAAATGCATTCCAGGTGACTACCTCATAAAGCTGGTTGAGAGAATGCCAAGAGTGTGCAAAGCTGTTATCAAGGCAAAGGGTGGCTATATGAAGAATCTCAAATATGAAATATGTTTTGATTTGTTTAACACTTTTTTGGTTATTACATGATTCCATATGTGTTTTTCCATGGTTGATGTCGTCACTATTATTCTACAATGTAAAAAAATAGTAGAAATAAAGAAAAAGCCTTGAATGAGTAGGTGTGTCCAAACTTTTGGCTGGTAGTGTAAATGTTTGAGGACAGGGTTCTGGTCTGGATTCCATTTGAATGACAATCACATAGAAAGGGACAGGGCAACAACTCTTATAATTCGAACTATTGAATCCTGCAAGATACTATTCTTAATTATATAACTAATTTCTTGCCATATTTTTGTTTATTAATTATTTTAATTTTTTTCACGTTTTTTGGGGGTGCTGCTGCACCCTCAGCACCCCTACTTCTCCCGGCTATACCTGTATCAGTTGAAAAAAAAATATGGAATTATATATGGAGACTGTTTAATGCCAAAAATAACAGCTTAAATAATAAAAAGTTTCCTGATCTTTCTTATATCTCTCAGATACATGCATTCAGAAATTATTCAGACCCTTTCACTTTTTGCACATTTTGTTACTTCACAAGCTTATTCTAAAATTTAATAAATCGTTTTTTTCCCTCATTAATTGACACACAATACTCCACAATGGCAAAGCTAAAATTGTTTTTTAGAAATGTTTGAAAATGTATAAAAAAAAAACTGAAATGTCACTTTTACATAAGTATTCAGACCCTTTACTCAGTACTTTGTTGAAGAACCTTTGGCAGCGATTACAGCATCGAGTCTTCTTGGGTATGACACTACAAGCTTGGCACACCTGTATTTGGGGAGTTTCTCCCATTCTTCTCTTCAGATCCTCTCAAGCTCTGTCAGGATGGATGGGGAGCGCCACAGCACAGCTATTTTCAGGTCTCTCCAGAGATGTTTGATCAGGTTCAAGTCCAAGCTCTGGCTGGGCAACTCAAGGACATTAAGAGACTTGTCCAGAAGCCACTCCTGCGTTGTCTTGGCTGTGTGCTTAGGGTCGTTGTCCTGTTGGAAGGTGAACCTTCACCCCAGTCTGAGGTCCTGAGCGCTCCTGACTAGTCTCCCAGTCCCTGCCGCTAAAAAACATCCCCACAGCATGATGCTGCCACCACAATGCTTCCCCGTAGAGATGGTGCCATGTTTCCTCCAGACGTTACATTTTCCATTCATGCCAAAGAGTTCAATCTTGGTTTCATCAGACCAGAGAATCTTGTTTCTCATGGTCTGTCCTTTAGGTACCTTTTGGCAAACTCCAAGCGGGCTGTCATGTGCCTTTTACTGAGGAGTGGCTTCCCTCTGGCCACTATACCATAAAGGCCTGATTGGTGGAGTGCTGCAGAGATGGTTGTCCATCTGGAAGGTTCTCCCATCTCCACAGAGGAACTCTGGAGCTCTGTCATAGTAACCATCGGGTTCTTGGTCACCTCCCTGACCAAGGCCCTTCTCCCCGATTGCTCAGTTTGACCGGGCGGCCAGCTCTAGGAAGAGTCTTGGTGGTTCCAAACTTCTTCCATTTAAGACTTTTAAGGCCACTGTATTTTCTTTTTAACCTCTACGGGATCGGTGTCCCGTATACGGGACAGTTGAGCTAACATGCGTTAATGTGATTAGCATGACTGTTGTATGTAACAGCAAACCTTCCAGGAGATAGACATGTCTTAAATGGGCAGAAAGATTAAATTCTTGTTAATCTAACTGCACTGTCCAATTTACAGTAGCTATTACAGTGAAAATATACCATGCTATTGTTTGAGGAGAGTGCACAACAACAAAAAACTTATCACGGCAACTGGTTTGATAGATTCACCTCTGAAGCTAAATAATGTACTTACATTCAGTAAATCTTGCTGTGATTTGTCATCCTAAGAGATCAAATGTAGCATATTTATGTTTGATAAAATCCATTTTTATATTCAAATGTAGGAACTGGGTTCTACAGTTTGAATACATGCTGTCTCTGGCTCCACACCCACCCCGCCCAGCCATCTAGATAGGTGAAAGTTAGTGTATAAGTTAATGATCCATCATGTATGACATTCCTGGCAGTGTGTAAACTTACATTTTGTATTACCATATACTTTTTGTATGTTCTCTATAGTTATGTACTTGAAAATGTATCAATTGACCAATTCGGCACATTTGGGAAGACTTGATACAAAATAGTCCAGTATTGCAATGCTTCACTGGATCAATCTGAAACTTTGCACACACACTGTTGTCATCTAGTGGCCAAAATCTAAATTGCGCCTAAACTGCAATATTATATTGTGGCCTTTCTCTTGCATTTCAAAGATGATGGAACAAAAAAAACACACCCCAAAAACTTTTTTTGCTGGTATTATCTTTTACCAGATCGGATGTGTTATATTCTCCTACATTAATTTCACATTTCCAAAAACGTAAAAGTGTTTCCTTTCAAATGATATCAAGAATATGCATATCCTTGCTTCAGGTCCTGAGCTACAGGCAGTTAGGTTTGGGTATGTCATTTTAGGCGAAAATTGAAAAAAAGGGTCCAATCCTTAAGAGGTTAATACATTTGCAAACATTTCTAAAAGCCTGTTTTTGCATTCTCATTATGGGGTATTGTTTGTAGATTGATGAGGAAAACATTTCATTTAATCAATTTTAGAATGTAACAAAATGTGGAAAAAGTCAAGGGGTCTGAATACATTCCGAATGCACTGTATAGGACAGACACTTCAGAACAAACTTATTTTAGTTTTTTTTAGGGGGACTATCTGTTCTTCTATGTAGTGAATCTGATATTCAATGTGTTTGTATGGGCTAATGGCAGTAATGCCAAAAATAATTTGTCATGAAATAATTGTTTCATATTTTTTTTTATACTTATAATTCAAAATCAAATAGCTAAATGATCCTTGTTATGACCTTCTTAAAACATTTCCATATACAGTAGCTTAGTAGCTATATGTTTGTGTTTATACAGAACCTCCCAGTGAGTTTGTGTTTAAACAGGACCTCCCACCCTCACCTTCCATCAACCAATCATGTCAATGCTGACCTATACGGAGCTATCCGCATTGTTACACAATTTGAGAGGCGCGCGGTGATGCGGTACAGAGCTGAATTTGGGCTATGCGTGCCTCCGGAGGCTCCGCAATTGCGTCACACCATCCACAATTTTCGGATCAAGCATAAATTAGCTCTTACTGTATGGGTTAATCGGCACTGTCTCCTCTCTCACATCTACTCTCTTCAACTCTCCTTTTGCCTCACATCTTTTTTGCTACTCCTTTTCTCTCCTGTTTTCACCTCTCCTCTCATCTATCTTTTCTCTCTCTTCACTCCTCTCTTCTGCTCTCCTCTCTTCTCTCCCCTACAGGAGAGCAATGCCCAGTCTGATGGTCACACTGCCCGAAGAGAACAATGCCAGTGGAGACTCAACTCAGTCTATGGACAGCAGTAATCACACAGCAGTTACTTAACATGCCAAAAAAGAGTCAGGTATCATAGACGGGTTAGCTGACAATGTCACGAAAACAATGCACACGCTTCAATGCGGCAGAAATCTGTGTGTTGTTGTGATTTTGGATGACCAGATAACTAGCAACATTGACAAGAATCTGCCATGTGGGAATCTTAGGTGGTTCGTTTCAGCTTGTTGTGTCTAGTTATTGATACTGTGATGGAAAATATTATGTTTGTGCTTTTCTAATAACCAATTTCTGTTTTCTATGTTTGTACTTTTCTAATAACCAATTTCTGCAATTTGGCAGTACGCCCAGAACCTTGTTTTGAGAACGAAAGGGATATCTCAGTTTCAAGGTCTCAGCTTGGCGAGAGGAAGCCTTGTGAGGTATTGGTCGGGCACATGCATGAACCAAACGTTCATGATGAATTAATTATGAATAATGAATAAGCTAAATCATGCAAATATAACTGTCTGTGTAAGCAATATATAAGAGAACTAACGGGACTTCCTCGGGAGAGCTCACTTCAGACCAGTACTTTATGCATCTAAGTTTGACTGTGACCTCTCCAGCTTGCTGTTAATAAACAATGATTCATTTGAGATTGACTTTGAGTGTCCATGTGTAGAATTTCCACGACAATTTGGCGTCAACAAACAGGATGATTGATTCTGCCTGCGGAGCTTTCCAGTGAGGGTCTGCGAGGAAAACCGTTGGCGTATTTTATGAAGCGTGAGGGAAATTCCCGTCTGACCAAAAGACGACGTGTACCCGGCCAGACCCTTACTGTGAGCTGCCCAGGAGGAGACACATCATCCGCGAACAATTGAGGGACACGGCGACTGAATTTAATTAAGTCAATTTAAATGAATCTGTATAAAAATGAATAATAAAATCAATAAAACGGAAACAATTAAAAGGTACCCATAGTCTTATGGTGAGAAGGCTATTCACTAGTCTTATGGTGAGAAGACTAGAGCGAGGGTGAGTCATGGTACCATGGAAAGCCCCGCTGACAGCTGTCTGTAGGCATTTATAAGAGAAGTGTCTACGTGGTCTGCAGCCACTACTAATAGCACGTGGTGTTATTATACATTTATAGGAAGAAGCGGCAAGAGAACCGTTGAAGATACATATAGGAAGTAATGACAAGAGAATCATTGAAGATGCACATGGGGTAATAAGGGAGATTACCGATTGTGTTTGGGAATAGTACTAAGTGAATATGGATGTGAAAGTTGTGTGATTGTGGAAAGGACTTGCTAAGCTGATTGAAATTTGGATAGTAAGCTGATTGATTTAAATTTGTATATTAAACTGATAGAAATTTGGATAACAAGATAATAAGAGATATTATTACTATTAAGTACGGAGTGAATGAGAGCTGTCGGGGACTAGCTCCGGTGTGAAAGAGGTGAATGAATACCCCAACCAGTTCTGTGTGAGCTGAGTTTTTCAATTTATAACATTATCTACGGTTCTGTCCACCAACGCCCGTCGGATCTACAGGTAGAGGATAACATGTCTAAGGATCTCATTCGAGAGTAACATGTCTCAGAGGATAACATGTCAAAATTAAAAATCAAATCAAATCAAATGTATTGGTCACATACACATGGTTAGCAGATGTTATTGCGAGTGTAGCGAAATGCTTGTGCTTCTAGTTCCGACAGTGCAGAAAGATCTAGCAAGTAATATCTACCAGTTCCACAACAAATATCTAATACACACAAATCTATGTAAAGGAATGGAATAAGAATATATACATATATGGATGAGCAATGTCATTGTCAGAGCGACATAGGCTAAGATGCAATAGTTAGTATAGAATACAGTATATACATATGAGATGGGTAATGCAAGACATGTAAACATTATTACGATAGTATAGAATACAGTATATACATATGAGACGACTAATGCAAGATATGTAAACATTATTAAAGTGACATTATTAAAGTGACTAGTGTTCCATATATTAAAGTGGCCAGTGATTTTCAAGTCTGTATGTAGGCAGCAGCGCCTCTGTGCTAGTGATGGCTGTTTAACAGTCTGATGGCTTTGAAATAGAAGCTGTTTTTCAGTCTCTCGGTCTCAGCTTTGATGCATGTGTACTGATCTCGCCTTCTGGATGATAACGGCGTGTACAGGCAGTGGCTCGGGTGGTAGTTGTCCTTGATTATCTTTTTGGCCTTCCTGTGACATCGGGTGCTGTAGGTGTCCTGGAGGGCAGGTAGTTTGCCCCCGGTGATGCGTTGTGCAGACCGAACCACCCTCTGGAGAGCCCTGCGGTTGTGGGCGGTGCAGTTGCCGTACCAGGCGGTGATACAGCCCGACAAAATGCTCTCAATTGTGCATCTGTAAAACTTTGTGAGGGTTTTAGGTGACAGGCCAAATTTCTTCAGCCTCCTGAGGTTGAAGAGACGCTGTTGTGCCTTCTTCACCACACTGTCTGTGTGGGTAGACCATTCCAGTTTGTGATTGATATATAAGCCAAGGAACTTAAAACTTTCCACCTTCTCCACCGCTGTCCCTTCGATGTGGATAGGGGGGTCCTCCCTCTGCTGTTTCCTGAAGTCCACGATCATCTCCTTTGTTTTGTTGACGTTGAGTGAGAGGTTATTTTCCTGACACCACACTCCGAGAGCCCTCACCTCCTCCCTGTAGGCTGTCTCATCGTTGTTGGTAATCAAGCCTAATATTATTGTGTAATCTGCAAACTTGATGATTGAGTTGGAGGCGTGCATGGCTACGCAGTCATGGGTGAAAAGGGACTACAGGAGGGGGCTGAGCACACACCGTTGTGGGGCCCCAGTGTTGAGGATCAGTGAAGTGGAGATATTGTTTCCTACCTTCACCACCTGGGGGCGGCCCGTCAGGAAGTCCAGGACCCAGATGTACAGGGCGGGGTTGAGACCCAGGGCCTTAAGCTTAATGAAGAGGTAGGAGGGTACTATGGTGTTGAATGCTGAGCTACAGTCAATGAACAGCATTCTTACATACAGTGGCTTGCGAAAGTTTTCACCCCCCTATTTTGTTGCCTTACAACCTGGAATTGTATCATTTGATTTACACAACATGCCTACCACTTTGAAGATGCAAAATATTTTTTATTATGAAACAAACAAGAAATAAAACAGAAAACTTGAGCGTGCATAACTATTCCCCCCCCCCCCCCCCCCCCCCAAAGTCAATACTTTGTAGAGCCACCTTTTGCAGCAATTACAGCTGCAAGTGATGAGGATTTTTCAATAAACTATCAACTTTGTCTAGTTCCCCTAACAGAAATTGAGATCTAACTTGCTGATCCTGTGACTCTGCGGTGAAGTCGACAGGGTGATAAGGGGAGTATATTAGAAATTGGTATTAAGAATAATTGGTAAAACATAATAATTTGTCATATAGTCAATGCTTATATGGATTTCTTGGATTGGAAATTAACTCAACTAAACTGTTATGATCTGTCCTGATGGTATCTTGATGCATAGAAGGGATAATTCAGTCAAGAACGGTGTGAACCTCAATAAATAAATAAAAAACTCTAACCGGCTGAAGAGGAGCAACAAAGGCGTTGAATAGGGTCCTGTCCAGCACCACTTCTACCAAGACACCTGAATCAGAACCAGCATCCAATTGAAGCTATCAACTGCCTTTTCTCTCATGCTTTTTCTTTCAGGAGTGTAACAGGAGTCAATGTGGAGTGGGCATGAAGAGAGATCTGTTGAAATACAACATCTCTCATGATGGTGGTATACTGGTTGGCAAATGGACAAAACATAATGGGGTTAGAGGTGGTGGCGGCTCAGGTGAGACATTGAAATTGGGACATTGTCATGGGCAATCCAAGTTGAACTATGAAGCAATCTAAAGAACATAATGAAGAGACGACAGAAGATTGAGTGCCGGGGAAGGGAGGGGTTGTGATTTGGGGTATCAGGTTGATTAAGGAGGTCTACACACTGCTATATTTATAGTAATTTAGACTAAGAATGCATTGAGATACTGATCTGTAGTTATTCTCCTTATGAGGAAGCTAATGCTAGAATTATGGATAATTATACTGTATGTTAATATACTGTATATATATTTTTCTCCATTAAATCTCTAGTAATATACTCTTCATATGTTAATTTATCTCTAGTAGCCCATTATACCTCCTTTACACTAGTGTTCTATTCATACAGGGGTATAAATATTTACACTAATGTTCTCTAGTAACAGCATATTTGGGAATAGTACTTTCTCCTTTCATATCTCCACATACATAATAACGTTATAAATCAAACTCCACTGATTAGACATGTTATCCTCGTTATCTATAATGAGACATGTTATCCTCTGAGACATGTTATCGTCGTTACTAATGAGACGTGTTATCATGTTATCCTCTGATTATAAGGGATCGGGGTTTGGCTGGATCTAGACAGAGTCTGACACTTCCCCGATCTACTGAGAGGGGGAGTCATCAGACTCGATCTGTTTCACCTGAGTTCTGAGCACACCTGTCAGTAATTAGAGTAGGATATAAGGTGTGCTCAGAAGTTCAGTCGGTGCGAGGTATTGTTCCTTTGTGACTTGCTAAGCGTTTTGTTCAGAGAGAGAGAGAGAGAGAGAGAGAGAGAGAGAGAGAGAGAGAGAGAGAGAGAGAGAGAGAGAGAGAGAGAGAGAGAGAGAGAGAGAGAGAGAGAGAGAGAGAGAGAGAGAGAGAGAGAGAGAGAGAGAGAGAGAGAGAGAGAGAGAGAGTTTTTGATTACCAGTGTACCAGACCTGTGCTTCGTTGTTTGACTCCCCGAATTGCTTAATCTTCTGCTTGTCTATCCCAGTGATTACCGTATTCTGAACCTGTGCCCGTGCCCTCGACTACGACTACGCCCGCTCCCTTGGTACCTCTGCCTGTTTCTGCCTTGCCCGGTTTTGACCACAGCTCGCCAGACCACGATTAAGCTATTCCCTTGTCTGTACTCTAATAAAGCATCGCAATTCTGCGATTGGATCTTACCACTCTGTCCGAGTATTCATTACAGAATACCTCGCCTCAACCATGAATCCAGTGGAATTACAGAGGCGATGGGAGATACAGGAGAAACGGATGGATGAACTCCTGCAACTACTCAACGCTGGTGCGGCTGAAGGCACCACCCCGAGCACGGTCAGTCCTCGTCATGCACCTCCGATTTCTCTACCGACTAAGTACGATGGGGAACCTGGCAAATGTCAGGGGTTTCTACTTCAGACGTCACTGTATATGTCCTACAATCGTACTATGTTTTCCGATGACCGTAGCAGGGTGGATTTCATGATTTCTCTGCTAACGGGAAGAGCACTGGATTGGGCTACTGCGCTATGGGCAGCTGAGGTCCCCGAGTTGAATGTGGAAGTTCAGTTTAAGAGACTGTTCCGAGAGGTGTTCGACCACCCAGTATCTGGGCGTAGCGTGGGAGACCAACTATGCGAACTTCAGCAGGGCCGTCGCACAGTAGCCGATTACGCCTTAGAGTTTCGGACTATAGCCGCTGGTAGCGGCTGGAGCGAGACTGCTTTGCTCACCGTTTTCCGAAGAGGGCTGCGCAAAGAAGTACAGTATATAGAGAGATATCACTGCGCTACATGAATTTATCAACATAGCCATCTCTATTGATAATTTGATAGTGCAACACAGGGTATCCGCAGTCCGGGAGCCCTCGGTCACAGGTCCTAAGCAATCGACAGAGCGGAGGAGAGAATCTGAGGAGGAACCCATGCAACTGGGACGGTCGCCCTTACAAAGTTCGGTGAGACAACAACGTCGGCAAGACGGACTATGCCTGTATTGTGGTCAGTCGGGTCATTTCATTCGTCAATGTCCGGTACGACCAAACCGTACCCCAGAATATCGCCTCGGAACTGCCAAACCGGTGAGTGAGACTCAAGTTTTCAACATTACATCTAAACAAATGTATGTGCCAGTTACCTTATCTGTCGGAGAGAAAGTGCGCAGGTTGGAAGGTCTTATTGATTCCGGAGCGGCTGCCAGTTTTTATGGATATGGGTCTCGCTGAGGAATTGGGAGTTCAACTTATCCCAATTCAACCTCCCCTGCGAGTCAACGCGCTAGACGGTGAGCCCATGGGCACTGGGTTCATTACGCACCGTACAGAGGTAATAAAGTTACATACACCATGAGAACATCATTCTGTTCGTCATCTCCGCTCCACGGGAGCCGCTAGTTCTCGGCCACCCCTGGCTCGTCACCCATGATCCGGTCATCTCCTGGAAATCTGGCGATATCACTGCTTGGAGTGAGGTATGTAGGGCAGAGTGCCTCAATTTACCGTGCAAAACGTCTACTGTGGAGGATGCGCAGGGTGCGGTGTCTACTGTTGTTCCAACAGAATACCAGGATTACGCGCAGGTGTTCTCCAAGGAGAGGGCTACCGTGTTACCACCTCATCGGGCCTGGGACTGCGCGATTGATCTGCTATCCGGGGATACACCTCCTCGTGGAAGAATCTACCCTTTGTCACAGCCGGAAAGAGAATCGATGAGCAAGTATATTGATGAGGCGCTACAGCAAGGGGCCATTCGCCCATCTACGTCTCCCGCCGCATCCAGTTTTTTCTTCGTTAAGAAAAAGGATGGCGGACTGCGTCCTTGTATAGACTATTGAGGTTTGAACGATATTACCATCAAAGATCGTTACCCCCTGCCTTTGATTCCAGCAGCCCTCGAGCAGGTGGGGCAGGCCTCAATCTACAGTAAACTGGACCTCAGGAGTGCGTACAATCTGGTGCGCATTAGAGAAGGGGATGAATGGAAGACCGCCTTCATCACACATCGAGGACACTATGAATATTGTGTCATGCCCTATGGACTTACCAACGCGCCCTCAGTATTCCAGGCGTTCATGAATGACATTTTCAGGGACTTGATTGATCGCTTTGTTATAGTGTACATTGATGACATCCTAATCTATTCAAACTCTCTGAGTGAACATGTGTCCCATGTACGACAGGTTCTGGACCGACTCCAACAACATTCCCTGTTCGTGAAGGCAGAAAAGAGTGAATTCCATGTCACTACGATTTCCTTCCTTGGGGCCATACTCACTCCCGACGGGGTTAAACTGGATGAATCCAAGGTGCAAGCGGTACGAGACTGGCCTCAACCCCAGACAGTGAAAGAGCTCCAGAGATTCTTAGGGTTTGCCAATTACTATAGACGGTTCGTGAGTAATTGCAGCACAACCGCAGCTCCCCTGTCGGCGATGACCAGCTACAAGGGTCGCGGTCTGAACTGGACGGAGGAGGCAATGCGTGCCTTTGAGACGTTGAAACAACGCTTTACCACCGCTCCTATTTTATGTCAGCCGGACCCTACCTTGCCGTTTATCGTGGAGGTGGACGCCTCGGAGGTTGGAGTTGGAGCCGTGTTATCCCAGCGCCAAGGTGAGCCGCCTAAATCACGACCCTGTGCTTTCTTTTCAAGGAAACTGAATTTGGCCGAGCAGAACTACGACGTGGGTAATCGTGAATTACTGGCGGTGAAGTCAGCACTGGAGGAGTGGAGACATTGGTTGGAGGGAGCAGAGCATCCGTTCCAAGTGCTCACGGACCACCGCAACCTGGAGTATCTTCACAGTGCTAAACGACTGAACTCCCGACAGGCTAGGTGGTCTTTATTCTTCAACCGTTTCCGATTCACGGTCTCTTATATCCCCGGGTCCAAGAATGGAAAGGCGGACGCGCTTTCCCGACGGTTCGAGCGCGCGGAAAGACCCGTGGAACCAGAACCTATCCTCCCCATGAGTTGCCGTGCTGGTCCTGTGAGGTGGGCTATTGATGACACCATTCAGGAGAGCCTACAAGCGGAACCAGCCCCTCCAGAAACCCCGGTGTCTAAGGTGTTTGTACCAGCTCCGCTTCGACCGCAACTGTTGGAATGGTGCCACACGTCGCTGGGATCTGGTCATCCCGGAATTACTCGAACTACACGACTCATCAGCCGAAAATACTGGTGGGATTCCCTTACAGATGACGTCCGAGACTATGTCTTATCCTGCCCAGTATGCGCGCAATCCAAGGCGCCTCGTGCACTACCGGAGGGTAAGCTGATGCCATTGCCACCTCCTCAACGACCCTGGTCGCACATTGCTATGGACTTTGTTACAGATCTCCCAGAATCAGAGGGCCATACTGTAATTCTCGTGGTCATCGATCGATTCTCCAAGATGTGCCGGTTAGTACCCTTGACCCGTTTGCCTAACGCCACTCAGATGGCTGAGACTATGTTTAACCAGGTGTTCCGGCAGTTTGGTGTTCCGGAGGATATTGTGTCCGACCGGGGACCCCAGTTTGTTTCCCGGGTATGGAAGGCCTTCTGCGAACGCTTGGGCATCTCGGTGAGCCTAACCTCCGGATATCATCCCAAGGCCAATGGGCAGACAGAACGGCTCAATCAAGAAATTGGGAAATATCTACGGCAACAATGTTCGCGGCAGCCGCAGGAGTGGAGCCGATTTCTTCCTTGGGTAGAGTATGCTCAGAACTCCCTCATTCACACCTCCCTACGTCTAACGCCCTTCCAGTGTGTTCTAGGGTATCAACCACCTCTGTTCCCGTGGGATACTGCAGCAGTGCGGTCGTTTTTATTTCATCGTCCTGTGTAAATATCCCGTTTCTTGTTTTTTTTGTCTATTTTGTATATATTTCTCAATTTTTACTTTCATTCTTTAACTAAATATACTTTCCTGCAACCCGCTTCACCCAACGTGGAAAGGATTCTATTATTTCTTTATAACTTTCATCAAGAACATTACTGAAACGAATGTAGCCGCAATCTGAATGGCTACATGCTATTAGTTACCGTTAGCGTCTTCATCACTGTCCGTGGCCTACACTATCCACCAGCCAGCTCTAGCTCTAGCCTGGACAATTCGTCGGCCAGTCTGCACAGCGTGCTATCGACCCAGCGTGCTATCGACCCAGAGCTTATTGGACTTTCTGCCAAATCACTGGACCCTAGCGCCGGATCATCACAACCAGCTAGCTAGCTGCAACCTGTTGTTGGCTGATTACCATTGCCCTATAGCAAGCACCAGTTAGCCTTGAGCTAGCCTCAGGCCCATTCTCCCGGCTATCTACCTCTCTGTCAACCGGACGGGACCTCCTAGTGTTGACACTGAGCCCCGCCGATCCAACACGACTGGTTTGCCGACGAAATAGTCTGATGTGGTTTCAACAGGCTTCCCGTTGCGACGACCACGAAGATCCATCTGCCAGCCCCGGCCCGCTAGCACACGCAAACTACAACTGTGCTCCCTGCTAGCTGTGCTGAAGCACCAATTTGAACTGCTCTCGTACTCACATATTGCTGTTCACTGGACCTTATGATCACTCAGCTGCACAGCTGATGCCTGCTGGACTGTTCCTTTACACGGTACCCTGTCCTGTTTATTCTGTTTAGTCTTAGCCCAAACGTTATCGCTATTTCCAGTTGTGTCTTAGCTCTCTCTAATAACACCTGTGACTGCTTTATGCCTCTCTCCCATGTCAATTATGCCTTGCCTATTGCTGTTTGGGTTAGTTCTTATCATGCAATTTCACTGTAGAACCCCTAGTCCCTCTCAAACTGCCTCATATAGTTCCTTTGTTCCACCCCCCATACACGCCAAGACCGGCTCAATCGATGCCTCCAATGACGCTATCTCTTTCATTGTTACCCAACGCTTAGGGTTACCTGAACTGTACTCATATCCTTCCATATCCTTTTCTGTACATAATGCCCTGAATCTTTTCTACAACGCCCGGAGAACTGCCCCCTTTATTCTATGTACCCAACGCACTAGAAGACCAGTTCTTAAAGCCTTTAGTCGTATCCTTATTCTAGTCCTCCTCTGTTCCTCTGGTGATGTAGAGGCTAACCCAGGCCCTGCAGCCCCCAGTATCACTCCTACTCCCCAGGAGCTATCATTTGTTGACTTCTGTAACCGTAAAAGTCTTGGTTTTCTGCACATAAATATCAGAAGCCTCCTTCCTAAGTTTGAGTTATTCACTGCGTTAGCACACTCCGCCAACCCTGATGTTCTAGCAGTGTCTGAATCCTGGCTTAGGAAGGCCACCAAAAATTCTGAAATTTCCATCCCCAACTATAACATTTTCCGTCTAGATAGAACTGCCAAAGGGGGTGGAGTTGCAATCTACTGTAGAGATAGCCTGCAGAGCTCCATCATACTATCCAGGTCTGTGCCCAAACAGTTTGAGCTTCTACTTCTAAAAATCCACCTTTCCAGAAATAAATCTCTCACTGTTGCCGCTTGCTACAGACCCCCCTCAGCCCCCAGCTGTGCCCTGGACACCATATGTGAATTGATTGCCCCCCATCTATCCTCAGAGTTCGTACTGCTTGGTGACCTAAATTGGGATATGCTTAACACCCCGGCCATCCTACAATCTAAACTAGATGCCCTCAATCTCACACAAATTATCAACGAACCTACCAGGTACAACCCTAAATCCGTAAACATGGGTACCCTCATAGATATCATCCTGACTAACTTACCCTCTAAATACACCTCCGCTGTCTTCAACCAGGATCTCGGCGATCACTGCCTTATTGCCTGCGTCCGTAACGGGTCCGCGGTCAAACGACCCATCACTGTCAAACGCTCCCAAAAACACTTCAGCGAGCAGGCCTTCCTAATTGACCTGGCCCAGGTATCCTGGATGGATATAGATCTCATTCCGTCAGTAGAGGATGCCTGGTTGTTCTTTAAAAGTAATTTCCTCTCAATCTTAAATAGACATGCCCCATTCAAAAAATACAGAACTAAGAACAGATATAGCCCCTGGTTCTCCTCAGACTTGACTGCCCTTGACCAGCACAAAAACATCCTGTGGCGTACTGCATTAGCATCAAATAGCCCCCGCGATATGCAACTTTTCAGGGAAGTTAGAAACCAATATACACAAGCAGTTAGGAAAGCAAAGGCTAACTTTTTCAAACAGAAATGTGCATCCTGTAGTACTAACTCCACTGTAAAGTCCATGGAAAATAAGAGCACTTCCTCCCAGCTGCCCACTGCACTGAGGCTAGGAAACACTATCACCACCGATAAATCTACAATAATCGAGAATTTCAACAAGCATTTTGCTACGGCTGGCCATGCTTTCCACCTGGCTACCACTACCCCGGCCACCAGCTCTGCACCCTCCGCTGCAACTTGCCCATGCCCCCCCCGCTTCTCCATCACACAAATCCAGACAGCTGATGTTCTAAAAGAGCTGCAAAATCTGGACCCCTACAAATCATCTGGGCTAGACAATCTGGACCCTTTCTTTCTAAAACTAGCTGCCGAAATTGTCGCAACCCCTATTACTAGCCTGTTCAACCTCTCTTTCGTAACGTCTGAGATCCCCAGAGATTGGAAAGCTGCCGCGGTCATCCCCCTCTTCAAAGGGGGTGACACTCTAGATCCAAACTGTTACAGACCCATATCCATCCTGCCCTGCCTTTCAAAAGTTTTTGAAAGCCAAGTCAACAAACAGATCACCGACCATTTCGAATCCTACCGTACCTTCTCCGCTATGCAATCCGGTTTCCGAGCTGGTCATGGGTGCACTTCAGCCACGCTCAAGGTCCTAAACGATATTATAACCGCGATCGATAATAGACAGTACTGTGCAGCCGTTTTCATTGACCTGGCCAAGGCTTTCGACTCTGTCAACCACCGCATTCTTATTGGCAGACTAAATAGCCTTGGTTTCTCAAATGACTGCCTTGCCTGGTTCACCAACTACTTCTCAGATAGAGTTCAATGTGTCAAATCGGAGGGCCTGTTGTCTGGACCTATGGCAGTCTCTATGGGGGTGCCACAGGGTTCAATTCTTGGGCCGACTCTTTTCTCTGTGTATATCAATGACGTCGCTCTTGCTGCTGGTGACTCTCAGATCCACCTCTACGCAGACGACACCATTTTGTATACATCTGGCCCTTCATTGGACACTGTGTTAACAAACCTCCAAACGAGCTTCAATTCCATACAACACTCCTTCAGTAGCCTCCAACTGCTCTTAAACACTAGTAAAACTAAATGCATGCTCTTCAACCGAACGCTGCTTGCACTCGCCCACCCGACTAGAATCACTACTCTCGACGGGTCTGACCTAGAGTATGTGGACAACTACAAATATCTAGGTGTGTGGTTAGACTGTAAACTCTCCTTCCAGACTCACATTAAGAATCTCCAATCCAAAGTTAAATCTAGAATCGGTTTCCTATTTCGCAACAAAGCCTCCTTCACTCATGCTGCCAAACATGCCCTCGTAAAACTGACTATCCTACCGATCCTTGACTTCGGCGATGTCATTTACAAAATAGCCTCCAACACTCTACTCAGCAAATTGGATGTAGTCTATCACAGTGCCATCCGTTTTGTCTCCAAAGCCCCATATAATACCCACCACTGTGACCTGTACGCTCTTGTTGGCTGGTCCTCACTACATATTCGTCGCCAAACCCACTGGCTCCAGGCCATCTATAAATCACTGCTAGGCAAATCCCCGCCTTATCTTAGCTCATTGGTCACCATAGCAACACCCACCCGTAGTCTGCGCTCCAGCGGGTATATCTCACTGGTCATCCCCAAAGCCAACACCTCATTTGGCCGCAATTCCTTCCAGTTCTCTGCTGCCAATGACTGGAACAAATTGCAAAAATCTCTGAAGCTGGAGACACTTATCTCCCTCACTAACTTTAAGCATCAGTTGTCAGAGCACCTTACCGATCACTGCACCTGTACACAGCCCATCTGAAATTAGCCCGCCCAACTACCTCATCCCTATATTGTTATTTATTTTGCTAATTTGTACCCCAGTATCTCTATTTGCACATAATCTCTTGCACATCTATCATTCCAGTGTTAATACTAATTGTAATTATTTTGCACTATAGCCTATTTTATTGCCTTACCTCCATAACTTGCTAAATTTGCACACACTGTATATTATATGTATTTCTGTTGTATTTTTGACTTTGTTTTGTTTTACCCCATATGTAACTCTGTGTTGTTGTTTTTATCGCACTGCTTTGCTTTATCTTGGCCAGGTCGCAGTTGTAAATGAGAACTTGTTCTCAACTGGTTTACCTGGTTAAATAAAGGTTAAATAAAAATAAAAATAAATAAAAAAAGGGATGGTACCGGCTGTCGACGAGTGGTTCCGTCAGAGTGCGCAGGTCTGGGAGACGGCCCATCAACATCTCAGTCAGGCCTCACAACAGCAAAAGACCTACGCCGACCGACGCCGGAGACCTACTCCCACTTATCAACCCGGGCAACGAGTGTGGCTGTCTACCCGGGACCTGCGGTTCCGACGGAGCTGTAAGAAGCTCCAACCCAGGTACATCAGGCCTTTCAAGATACTGAGACGTATTAACCCTGTCACCTACCGTCTGTTACTTCCTCGACACTACAGGATAACCCCTACGTTCCACGTCTCGCTGTTGAAACCTGTCCACTATAGCCCGATGTACCCCCCAATCGCTCAACAACCTACTACACCACCTCTGGAGGATGAACAGGACACCACCTATACAGTCCACGAGATACTGGAGTCAAGACGTAGACGAGGGGGCATTGAATATCTCGTGGACTGGGAGGGATATGGACCTGAGGAACGGTCCTGGATCCCTGCGAAGGACATACTGGATCCCGCTCTCAAGGCCACTTTCCACGCTGAACACCCAGATCATCCATAACCCCGACCCAGAGGAAGACCACCCGGTAGAGGTAGAAGGCCGTCAGGAGCCGGTCCTGGGGAGGGGGATACTATAAGGGATCGGGGTTTGGCTGGATCTAGACAGAGTCTGACACTTCACCGATCTACTGAGAGGGGGAGTCATCAGACTCGATCTGTTTCACCTGAGTTCTGAGCACACCTGTCAGTAATTAGAGTAGGATATAAGGTGTGCTCAGAAGTTCAGTCGGTGCGAGGTATTGTTCCTTTGTGACTTGCTAAGCGTTTTGTTCAGAGAGAGAGAGAGAGAGAGTTTGTTTTTGATTACCAGTGTACCAGACCTGTGCTTCGTTGTTTGACTCCCCAAATTGCTTAATCTTCTGCTTGTCTATCCCAGTGATTACCGTATTCTGAACCTGTGCCCGTGCCCTCGACTACGACTACGCCCGCTCCCTTGGTACCTCTGCCTGTCTCTGCCTTGCCCGGTTTTGACCACAGCTCGCCAGACCACGATTAAGCTATTCCCTTGTCTGTACTCTAATAAAGCATCGCAATTCTGCGATTGGATCTTACCACTCTGTCCGAGTATTCATTACACTGATACATGTTATCCTTGTTACTAATGAGACGTGTTATCATGTTATCCTCTAATGAGACATGTTATCATGTTATCCTTGTTACTAATGTTATCCTCTAATGAGACATGTTATCATGTTACCCTTGTTACTAGTTAGACATGTTATCATGTTATCCTCTAATGAGATATGTTATCATGTTATCCTCGTTACTAATGAGATAAAATGGTGCCGACAGTGTGGGCTGCCTTGCTTCTAGTCCTTAGGAAACTTTGCAGTATTTAGTTTTTTATGTATTATTTCTTACATTGTTAGCTCAGAAAATCTTAAGTGTTATTACATACAGCCGGGAAGAACTAATGGATATCAGAGTGGCGTCAACTTACCAACACTACGACCAGAAATACGACTTTCCCGAAGCGGATCCTTTGTCCGCACGACCCAGGGCATTGGAACTGATTCCAGAGGCCGACCCAAAACTACACCACGGAAGGAAAGGCAGCCGGAGCGGTCTTCTAGTCAGACTAAGGAGGCGCGCACATCGCCCATCGCTTCCAAGTATATTACTCGCTAATGTCCAGTCCCTAGATAACAAAGTGGACGAGATCAGGGCAAGGGTTGCTTTCCAGAGAGACATCAGGGATTGTAACATTGTCATGCCCTGGCTCTGGGGACTCTTTAATGTTGAGCCAGGGTGTGTAGTGTCTATGTTGTATTTTCTATGTTTCGTTCTAGTTCGTGTTTTCTATGTTGGCCAGGGTGGTTCCCAATCAGAGGCAGCTGATTCTCGTTGTCTCTGATTGGGGACCATACTTAGGCAGCCGGTTGGCACTAGTTTATTGTGGGATCTTGTTCTGTATAGGTTTGTGTTGGTGAACCTGTAGACTTCACGTATCGTTTTGTTGTTTTGTTATTTGTGTAAAGTACTCATTAAAAGATGTACGCATATCACGCTGCGCCTTGGTCTGCCTCTATCGATGATCGTGACAGAAGATCCCACCAAAGAAGGACCAAGCAGAGTGTTCAGGAGCAAACGCCGGGTAAGGAACTGGAGAAGTTGGCGATGTCCCAGCTGGGTGAATGGTGGTCTTGGGAGGACATGTTCATGGGCAGAGGGCCATGGGCAAAAGTTAAGGCCCTGGCGAGAGAGGAGGTACGGCGCCAACCGTGCCGTCGTCGGACAGGCGAGAGGCAACCCCAATTATTTTTGGGGGGGGGCACACGGCATGGACGACGGGGGATGCTGGAGGCAGCTACAGGACGTATCGGCGGATTAGGAGGCCACCAAGTTTGGGGGGCTGGAAGGGAGGTTGGCGGAGCCTAGAAGTAGAGCAGAGCCAACTCCCCGTACTCAGGGTAGGCACCAGGAGGCAGCGACAGGGCGTATCTGCAGACTAGGAGAGGAGGCCACCAGGTTACGGGGGCTATTGGTCCAGAGGGAGCAGGAGTTAATTGGTCAGAGGGAGGAGCTACAGGAGGCGTTAAGGGAGAAGGAGAGTGTAGAGGCACTGCGAGAGGAACTGAGTAGGCAGCAGAGGGAGCGGAGGTTTATGAGGAAACCCAGTCCCGCTCCTCGCACCAAGCAAGTGGTGTGTGTCACCAGTCCGGTCTGGCCTGTCCCTGCTCCCCGCACCAAGCCAGTGGTGCGCGTCGTCAGCCCGGTCCGGCCTGTTCCTGCTCCCCGCACCAAGCCAGTGGTGCGCGTCGCCAGCCCGGTCCGGCCTGTTCCTGCTCCCCGCACCAAGCCTGGTGTGCGCATCGCCAGCACGGTCCGGCCTGTTCCTGCTCCCCGCACCAAGCCAGTGGTGCACGTCGTCAGCCCGGTCCGGCCTGTTCCTGCTCCCCGCACCAAGCCAGTGGTGCGCGTCACCAGCCCGGTCCGGCCTGTTCCTGCTCCCCGCACCAAGCCAGTGGTGCGCGTCGCCAGCCCGGTCCGGCCTGTTCCTGCTCCCCGCACCAAGCCTGGTGTGCGCATCGCCAGCACGGTCCGGCCTGTTCCTGCTCCCCGCACCAAGCCAGTGGTGCACGTCGTCAGCCCGGTCCGGCCTGTTCCTGCTCCCCGCACCAAGCCAGTGGTGCGCGTTGCCAGCCCGGTCCGGCCCGTTCCTGCTCCCCGCACCAAGCCAGTGGTGCGCATCGCCAGCCTGGTCCGGCCCGTTCCTGCTCCCCGCACCAAGCCAGTGGTGCGCATCGCCAGCCTGGTCCGGCCCGTTCCTGCTCCCCGCACCAAGCCAGTGGTGCGCGTCGCCAGCCCGGTCCGGCCTGTTCCTGCTCCCCGCACCAAGCCATGTTTATCCCCCCTCTAGCCGAAACCAGGACGGTCCTCAAAGAACTTCACTGGACTTTATGCAAACAGGAATAGTCAACATCTTTAGCTCACATAACTTCTTTGCCCCATATCACAAGTAGTATAACAATCAAAATAATCAATATCTAATAAAGTAATAGCCATGTTAACATCTATAGTTATTAACATATTAATACTTTGTTAAATAAAAAAAGAATAAAAAAAGGGGGTAGATCAGATATAATATTGCAGATAGATTGTAACTTCCATCAATGTAATTGTCTGCATCACTTCCAATCCCCCATATGTTTTTTTTCTCGCAAATATATATACAGTGGGGAGAACAAGTATTTGATACACTGCCGATTTTGCAGGTTTTCCTACTTACAAAGCATGTAGAGGTCTGTAATTTTGATCATAGATACACTTCAACTGTGAGAGACGGAATCAAAAATCCAGAAAATCACATTGTATGATTTTTAAGTAATTAATTTGCATTTTATTGCATGACATAAGTATTTGATCACCTACCAACCAGTAAGAATTCCGGCTCTCACAGACCTGTTAGTTTTTCTTTAAGAAGCCCTCCTGTTCTCCACTAATTACCTGTATTAACTGCACCTGTTTGAACTCTGTTACCTGTATAAAAGACACCTGTCCACACACTCAATCAAACAGACTCCAACCTCTCCACAATGGCCAAGACCAGAGAGCTGTGTAAGGACATCAGGGATAAAATTGTAGACCTGCACAAGGCTGGGATGGGCTACAGGACAATAGGCAAGCAGCTTGGTGAGAAGGCAACAACTGTTGGTGCAATTATTAGAAAATGGAAGAAGTTCAAGATGACGGTCAACCAACCTCGGTCTGGGGCTCCATGCAAGAGCTCACCTCGTGGGGCATCCATGATCATGAGGAAGGTGAGGGATCAGCCCAGAACTACACGGCAGGACCTGGTCAATGACCTGAAGAGAGCTGGGACCACAGTCTCAAAGAAAACCATTAGTAACACACTACGCCGTCATGGATTAAAATCCTGCAGCGCACGCAAGGTCCCCCTGCTCAAGCCAGCGCATGTCCAGGCCCGTCTGAAGTTTGCCAATGACCATCTGGATGATCCAGAGAAGGCATGGGAGAAGGTCATGTGGTCTGATGAGACAAAAATAGAGCTTTTTGGTCTAAACTCCACTCGCCGTGTTTGGAGGAAGAAGAAGGATGAGGACAACCCCAAGAACACCATCCCAACCGTGAAGCATGGAGGTGGAAACATCATTCTTTGGGGATGCTTTTCTGCAAAGGGGACAGGACGACTGCACCGTATTGAGGGGAGGATGGATGGGGCCATGTATCGCGAGATCTTGGCCAACAACCTCCTTCCCTCAGTAAGAGCATTGAAGATGGGTCGTGGCTGGGTCTTCCAGCATGACAACGACCCGAAACACACAGCCAGGGCAACTAAGGAGTGGCTCCGTAAGAAGCATCTCAAGGTCCTGGAGTGGCCTACCCAGTCTCCAGACCTGAACCCAATAGAAAATCTTTGGAGGGAGCTGAAAGTCCGTATTGCCCAGTGAAAGCCCCGAAACCTGAAGGATCTGGAGAAGGTCTGTATGGAGGAGTGGGCCAAAATCCCTGCTGCAGTGTGTGCAAACCTGGTCAAGACCTACAGGAAACATATGATCTCTGTAATTGCAAACAAAGGTTTCTGTACCAAATATTAAGTTCTGCTTTTCTGATGTATCAAATACGTATGTCATGCAATAAAATGCTAATTATTTACTTAAAAATCATACAATGTGATTTTCTGGATTTTTGTTTTAGATTCCGTCTCTCACAGTTGAAGTGTAGCTATGATAAAAATTACAGACCTCTACATGCTTTGTAAGTAGGAAAACCTGCAAAATCGGCAGTGTATCAAATACTTGCTCTCCCCACTGTGTATATACACAACTTGCACACCCACACGTAGACGTACGTAAGTGGTGTAAAAAGTATTAAGAGAAATTCATAGTATAACGGATTACTAGATTTGATAAAGTAACAATGTATGAATGTATAATAGGTTACTAGAGTTTAACTTGCTAGGTAGAGACTTATTATGGACAGAGCAGACCATCTATAGGAGACTGATAGACATTGCCAGCCCAGTTTTAATAGATGTTGATCCCAGAAGGTTTATCTCTTCCCTTCTGAATTGGCTGATGTATTTTATAATTTCAGTGCATTACACATGAATCTCAAAATAATAGACATTTAATAAGTGTGAAGCAGAAAGTGAATATCCAACAGAAATTGGTAACAAATATTAAGAGTAACATTGATAGGGTAGACTAAACTAAAAACAATGCCTTCCAATACAGAGAAAGTTATCATGTTTGTTTTGTTTTGTTTTAAACCTTACAATAGGGGTGAAAGCAGAACATTGTTTGAGAGTGATCCATGTGTATTAGCAGTAGTGATTGAGAAGGTCTTCCTATTGGGAAGAAGGGAGTCCTAGCTGAAGGAAACAGATATGGAGACTAGTGAAAGTATCAAAGTGAATGGTAATATTAGTGGTTTTCAGATAACACTTCTGTGGACAAATTGATAGCCACCAGTACTCACTGAACTCAAACTGGCTGTAAGGGACACAGTGGACAAATTTGGGACAGAGGTATGAATAATCTGTTTCCATTACGTGGAACTGTGTCCAAAATTGAAGTAGATCCAAGTACCGAATATTGAGCTGATAAGCCAGCACCAACTTTTTGAAGGTCCTAGCAGATTTGTTAAACAACAGGTTTCATATTTTGACCAGTTGATGGGACAGTCAGCACAGGACATATGTCAATGCAACAGGTCAAAATGATAATATTACAAGAGAGGGGCTCTGGGATTGTTTACTTTAGAAGGTGCCTATTCTGCTTAACATACTATAAACTTACTAAAATCAATTTGTCCGTTTTCAAAAAATCATTCCGTTTCCAAATCATAATCAAAACCCAATTAATTATACAACCCAAATGTAGAATGACAATGCTTCAGTGATTCACATTGGTCCTATCACTCAAAGTTAAAACCCTCATCTTAGCACATATCGACACTGGCAGAATGTACATTTATATTAATATACAATATATTAATCTTATAATTTTAGTATTAACTTTCTCATCACGATTTATAATTACAGATCAGTATCTTAATGCATTCTTAATCTAAATTACTATAAAGTTAGCAGTGTATAGACCTTCACAATCAACCTGATACCCCAAAATAAACAATTTTGCACAAGCCTAAATCAATTACGGGCACAGTTTACCAACCTCCGCTTCAGGCACTCATTCTTCTGGCGTCTCTTCATTGTCTTCTTCAGGTAGCTTCACAGTTCAAAATGGATGGACCATGATAATGTCCCAATTTTAATGTCTAAGGAATAATCTGATTTTCCCAGAAAGACTCATGTCTCACCTGAGCCCCACCACATACCAGCATACAAGCAACATGAGAGAAGTTTGGAACAGATCTCTCTCCATGCTCACTCCACGTGGACTTCTGTCGCACTCCTGAGAGAAAAGGCATGAGAGAAAAAGCAGTTCATAGATTCGATTGGATGCTGTGTACAGGTTTCTGGCTTGGACTCAGGTCTCTAGGTAGAAGTGGTGCAGGACAGGGCCGTACTGAACACCATTTCTTCAACTGGTTAGAGGGGGTTTTGAGGTTCACACCATTCTCGGCCAAATGATCCCTTTCATGCATATAGATACCATCTGTAGTCACCTTCACCATAACCTCGAGAGAGATCAGAACAACAGTTTAGTTCAGTTCATTTCTGATTCAGGAAATCCAGACAAGCATTGACTGTAGGACAAATTATTACCTTTACCAATATTCTCAATACACATTTCTGACCCACTGGAATTGTGATACACTGAATTATAAGTGAAATAATCTGTCTGTAAACAATTGTTGGAAAAATTACTTGTGTCCTAACCGACTTGCCAAAACTATAGTTTGTTAACAAAAAATGGTTGAAAAACAAGTTTTAATGACTCCAACCTAAGTGTATGTAAACTTCTGACTTCAACTGTACGTTTTTCCAGCAACAGACTAGGATCGATAATGTCAAAAGCTGCACTGATTCTGTCACGGTCTTTGAGAGACGGGTCAGACCAAGGTGCAGCGTGGTATGCAAACATGTTTATTTAACTCCATAAACATAAACAAAACAAGAAGCAATGTAACGTGAAGTCCTCAGGCTAAACACATACAAGCCTAACATGGGACAAGATCCCACAACTAAGGTAGGCAAACAGGCTACTTAAGTATGATCCCCAATCAGAGACAACAAGTGACAGCTGTCTCTGATTGGGAATCACACCCGGCCAAACATAGAGACAACACATCTAGATCCTAAACATTGAAATCTTATACATAGAGTTTCACACCCTGACCAAACTACCTAGAGAATAACAGTCTCTCCAGGTCAGGGCGTGACAGTACCCCCCCCCCCCCCCCCCCAAAGGTGCATACTCCGGCCGCACCAACCTGACTCATTAGGGTAGGGTCTGGGTGAGCATTCAGCCTCGGAGGCGGATCTGGCTCCGGGCGTGACGACCTCTCCCTCTCTGCCTCCCCGTTGCGCCCCTGGTCTGGTCTGGACCTCAGCGCGATGCTTCCCCTCTCCTTCCTCCCACGATGCACCAAGCCCTGTCTGGACCCTGGTGTGGGAGACCTCGAAACTGGAGAGGGGCTGACGGCTGGGCCTGGATCGGCAATCCTCCCGCGATGCACCAAGCCCTGTCTGGACCCTGGTGTGGGAGGCCCCGACCCTGGAGAGGGAGCCGCTGACCGGAGCTGGACTTGGCACCGGTGGAGCGGACTGCTTTGACTACAGAGTGGAGCTGCTGACCAGAGCTGGACTGGGCACCGGTGGAACGGGCATGGGCCGTGCCGGACTGGGAACACGCACCACTGGCTTGGTGCGAGGAGCAGGCACGGGCCAGGCCGGACTGGGAACATGCACCACTGGTCTGGTGCGAGGAGCAGGAACGGGCTGGGCTAGACTGGAGACACGCACCACAGGTCTGGTGCGAGGAGCAGGAACGGGCCGGGCCGGACTGGGGACACGCACCACTGGCCTGGTGCTGGGAGCAGGTACGGGGCGTACCGGGCTGGCGACACGCACCACTGGCTTGGTGCGAGGAGCAGGCACGGACCTTACCGGACTGGGAGCACGCACCACTGGCTTGGTGCGAGAAGCTGGCACGAGGCGTACCGGACTGGGAACCGGCGCTGGAGGTCTACGACTGTACCAGTCCTTTACTCTCCGTGGCCAATCCTCCTCCAGTGAGGACTCCTCCTTGAGCCCCCACGAGTGCAGAAAAAAATATTGGGGCTGTCTCTCAGGCTTCCTCCTCGGCCGGCGCCTTCTGTGTTATACCGTTGCTCCTCTCTAACCCGGGCTTCCTCTGTCTGTTCCCAAGGACGGTGATCCATCCCAGCCTGGATCTCCTCCCATGTCCAAGATCCCTTACCATCCAGGATCTCCTCCCATGTCCAGGATGTCTGCTCCTGGCCACGCTGCTTGGTCCTCGTTTGGTGGGATCTTCTGTCACGGTCGTTGAGAGACGGGTCAGACCAAGGTGCAGCGTGGTATGCGAACATGTTTATTTAACTCAATAAACATAAACAAAACAAGAAACAACGTAATGTGAAGTCCTCAGGCTAAACACATACAAGCCTAACACGGAACAAGATCCCACAACTAAGGTAGGCAAACAGGCTACTTAAGTATGATCCCCAATCAGAGACAACGAGCGACAGCTGTCTCTGATTGCGAATCACACCCGGCCAAACATAGAAACAACACATCTAGATCCTAAACATAGAAATCTCATACATAGAGTTTCACACCCTGACCAAACTCCCTAGAGAATAACAGTCTCTCCAGGTCAGGGTGTGACAGATGTCTACAAAACACCTCCCCCACAATCTTTTTATCATCAATTTCTCTCAGCCAATCATCAGTAATTTGTGTAAGTGCTGTGCTTGTTGAATGTCCTTCCCTATAAGCGTGCTGAAAGTCTATTGTCAATTTGTTTACTATAAATACTATTGTATCTGGTCAAACACCATTTTTTCCAAATGTTTACTAAGGGTTGGTAACAGGTCTGCTATTTGAGACAGTAAAGGGGGGCTTTACTATTCCTAGGTAGGGGAATAACTTTTCCTTCCCTCCAGGCCTGAGGGCACACACTTTATAGTAGGCTTAAATTGAAGATATGGCAAATAGGAGTGGTAATATCATCCGCTTTTATCCTCAGTAATTTTCCATCCAAGTTGTCAGACCCCAGTGGCTTGTCATTGTTGATAGATAACAATAATTGTTTCACCCCTTCCACACTTACTTTACGGAATTCAAAATTACAATGCTTGTCTTTCATAATTTGGTCAGATATACTTGGATGTGTAGTGTCAACGTTTGTTGCTGGCATATCAAGCCTAAGTTTGCTAACCTAGCCAATGAAAAAATCATTAAAGTAGTTGGCAATATCAGTGGGTTTTGTGATGAATGAGCTATCTGATTCAATAAATGATGGAGCGGGGTTTGTGTTTTTTCCCAAAATGTCATTTAAGGTGCTCCAAAGCATTTTACTATTATTCTTTGTCATTTATCTTTGTTTCATTTTGTAGTTTCTTCTTATTTTTATTCAGTTTAGTCAAAATCATTTCTCAATTTGCGGTATGTTTTCCAATTTGGTTGTACAGCCGGACTTCTTCGCCATTTCTTTTGCCTCATCCCTCTCAACCATAACATTTTTCAATTCCTCATCAATCCACGTCCTATCCAATCCAAAGTCCTAGGTTGAGCTGCTTTTGAAAGCAAGTCGAATTGAAAACAGTATTGGTATTGTTGAATTAGATTTTCATAATAGCAAGTTAAATCTGATGGTTTGGTTAGCTAAACTAGCAAGTCTGTTTGTTTGGTTACCATGGCAACTACTGTAGGGCTCTAGTAAACTTGCTAGCTACTTCAGTGGATGTTGAAGACATATCCCCTGGCAAATGAACACATTTCTAGTGGCAAATGTGTTCAATTATAGCCATGGTATAAAAGGGGACTCGGGGCTCTAAGCGTTCTCTGGAAAATAATGCAACTCTGTGGATGGTCAGCTCCACTCTGCTAGCATGTCGTGGAACACACCTTCCCCGTTGTTCATTATTTTCAATAGAACGCATAGCCCCTCGTTGATTATCCCTTATACAATGGATGTCTATAGTGAAGGGCATTGAGAGTATAGTCCATCTCTATGTTGTAGGACAGCGGTAGTAGAGTATATACTTACAGTGGATGTCTATTGTGTTGTTGTAGATCTTCTCTGTGTTTCTGTAAAGGGATGGTTTCTACTCCAGCTCCCTGCAGCTAGTCTAGGTGTGTGGTCAAGGATACGAGTTGTACTCGAGATAGGGGTATCTGGAGCTGACAATTTATTTATGAATGGCTAGGTGATAAAACCAACAGCCACATTCCATTCTATGATTAGTGGTATGTGAAAGGGAGATGTCTCCGGTCTGACCTAGCCTGCATTTTCATAGACTGAATTGGTGTTTGTGTTATGTAAGGTACCAGGGAGAGATGGCTCGGGTATGGATAATGTTGATAAGAACCTTGTCTTGGGGGCCAAACCCTGGTTTCCATACAATGAGAACAGTCTTCACTGCAGATACTGTCTGCTGTGAATTATTCATTTCTTTCATACAAATCCTAACCTTTTGACCCATTCCACACATCTGCTGTTTGTCATGTAAGACTACGAGGGAGTATCTTTGCTATAAAATATATTTTGTATTCTCTGTATGTCAGAGCTCTCGGCCCAACACTCAAGAGAGTTGGGTCGACCAGCCTCAATATTGCAGAGCACTCACTCCATTCATGGGTGTGGGTGGTGTGACCTGCTGACCGCTCCTGAAGACCTGGGTAAACTGTGCACAGGAGATCAGAAATTGGGATCTCAGGGAAAACAATACGTTTTGATATATAGTTCCACCACTACCCATCATAGAATATCATGGGGTGGTATTGAGTGTGGGATGTTATTTTAGACAGTAGCGGCATGTCCATAATTTCTGGACGTCTAGAGAACCGTTGAGGATACGTGTGGAGCATTATTCCCATAACCCGCAGGGCAGTGTCCGGGAAACCAATGTTTTTGGGTTCCGCTGGGAGTATTTTTGCAGAGTTTCTTTGTGGCGATGGAGAGTCGTTGAAAACGCACATGGAGTGGTGGATGTGAGTACCTAAGATTTCTAACGTTATGTATAGATTCTGTGAATATATGAAAATATGACAAATTGTATGTGTGTATAATCGATTACTAGAGATTTGATAAAGTATTAATGGACATAATGATAATATACCAACTTGTGCACCCAAACTTAGATGTACGTCAGGGATGGGAAAAAATAAATGAAAGTTTTCTGAGTGGTCCGTTTATGGATCATTTGATAAAGATAAGGTTTAAGCATTATATTACTGTCTACAAAGTCTGGGCAATAGTCTCAGAAACTGATTGGGGTACGTCCACTTTTGAAAAATATGGGGAAATTACTTACCCTAACCGATGTAACTATAAAACGCATATGGGATTTTCTCAGTCTGGGTTCAACATGTAAGAAAAAAAACTGCCCTTAAGGCCTGGAAATTATTTACGTAACTTATAACAGTACAAAGCCAAATTAGGGTTTCCATCACACTAATTATATCATTGCGGAGCTAATGTGATGTAGTAAAGGAATTTCATTATGTCGCAAGGTAAAAGACAATCAGTTTTTATTAAACTCCCCAGATCTGTTTCCAAATCCATGAACGTGTATTTAACTCGTTGACTGCTAATTTGTTCTCTTTGAGCATGTGAGATCTTTGCAAAGAAACACTTGGACAACCTTTAAGGCTATTTTCTGGTAATGTTGTTGTTATTATGTGTCAGATGTTTAGACTACAAACCATTGTAATTGGGTTATTTGTGGGATTTACTTGTCATTTCAAAAGGCATAGGGTCTGTGTTACTGACTAAAATCTAGGTTTCTGATTGTAATTCAACTATGGCCATGAGTTGCTTAGCTAGGTACAGCTACCAGTAATTGCTTTAAAATGTAAACTGAACGATTTAGCAGCTTGCTTATTCAAATTTAATGACTCATTTATTCAACATGAATAGCAGGAGGATTTTTCGAGGTAATCATTTTTTTTTTTGTTGCCTAATGGTTTGCTGGAGGAACCTACTGAGAATGGGGTTGTAAATTAAAACACTGAATTGAATATGGATATGAATTGAATATATGCTTGTTAACAACAGCAAGTGTTTGTTTTATTACCTGTAGTCTACTCAGAGGGGACTGTTACCTACAGTACCAGTCAAAAGTTTGGACACACGTACTCATTCAAAGATTTTTCTTTATTTTTACTATTTTATACTTTGTAGAATAATATTGAAGACATCAAAACTATGAAATAACACATATGGAATCATGTAGTAACCAAAAAAGTGTTAAACAAATCAAAATATGTTATATTTGAGATTCTTCACAGTCGCCACCCTTTGCCTTGATGACAGCTTTGCACACTCTTGGCATTCTCTCAACCAGCATCATGAGGTAGTCACCTGGAATGCATTTCAATTAACAGGTGTGCCTTGTTCAAAGTTAATTTGTGGAATTTATTTCCTTCTTAATGCATTTGAGCCAATCAGTTGTGTTGTGACAAGGTAGGGGTGGTATACAGAAGATAGCCCTATGTGGTAAAATACCAAGTCCATATTATGGCAAGAACAGCTCAAAAAAGCAAAGAGAAAAAAAGTATATCATTACTTTAAGACATGAAGGTCAGTCATTCCGGAAAATGTCAAGAACTTGGAAAGTTTCTTCAAGTGCAGTCGCAAAACCATCAAGCGCTATGATGAAACTGGCTCTCATGAGGACTCCACAGGAAAGAAAGACCCAGAGTTACCACTGCTGCCGAGGATAAGTTCATTAGACACATCTCAACATCAACTGTACAGAGGAGACTGCGTGAATCAGGCCTTCATGGTCAAATTGCTGCAAAGAAACCACTACTAAAGGACACCAATAATAAGAAGAGACTTGCTTGGCCAATAAACATGAGCAATGGACATTAGACCGGTGGAAATCTGTCCTTTGGTCTGATGACTCCAAATGTTTGGTTCCAACCGCCGTGTCTTTGTGAGACGCAGAGTAGGTGAATGGATGATCTCCGCATGTGTGGTTCCCACCGTAAAGCATGGAGGAGGAGGTGTGATGGTGTGGGGGTGCTTTGCTGGTAACACTGTCTGTGATTTATTTAGAATTCAAGGCACACTTAACCAGCATGGCTACCACAGCATTCTGCAGTGATACACCATCCTATCTGGTTTGCACTCCGTGGGACTATCATTTCTTTTTCAACAGGACAATGACCCAACACACCTCCAGGCTGTGTAAGGGCTATTTGACCAAGAAGGAGAGTGATGGAGGGCTGCATCAGATGACCTGGCCACCACAATCTCCCGACCTCAACCCAATTGAAATGGTTTGGGATTAGTTGGACAGCAGAGTGAAGGAAAAGCAGCCAACAAGTGCTCAGCATATGTGGGAACTCCTTCAAGACTGTTGGAAAAGCATTCCAGGTGAAGCTGGTTGAGAGAATACCAAGAGTGTGCAAAGCTGTCATCAAGGCAAAGGGTGGCTACTTTGAAGAATCTAAAATCTAAAATACAGTGGGGAGAACAAGTATTTGATACACTGCTGATTTTGCAGGTTTTCCTACTTACAAAGCATGTAGAGGTCTGTAATTTTTATCATAGATACACTTCAACTGTGAGAGACTGAAAATGTCAAGAATGTCAAGAACTTGGAAAGTTTCTTCAAGTGCAGTCGCAAAACCATCAAGCGCTATGATGAAACTGGCTCTCATGAGGACTCCACAGGAAAGAAAGACCCAGAGTTACCACTGCTGCTGAGGATAAGTTCATTAGAGTTACCAGGCTCAGAAATTGCAATCCAAATAAATGCTTCACAGAGTTCAAGTAACAGACACATCTCAACATCAACTGTACAGAGGAGACTGCGTGAATCAGGCCTTCATGGTCAAATTGCTGCAAAGAAACCACTACTAAAGGACACCAATAATAAGAAGAGACTTGCTTGGCCAATAAACATGAGCAATGGACATTAGACCGGTGGAAATCTGTCCTTTGGTCTGATGACTCCAAATGTTTGGTTCCAACCGCTGTGTCTTTGTGAGACGCAGAGTAGGTGAATGGATGATCTCCGCATGTGTGGTTCCCACCGTAAAGCATGGAGGAGGAGGTGTGATGGTGTGGGGGTGCTTTGCTGGTAACACTGTCTGTGATTTATTTAGAATTCAAGGCACACTTAACCAGCATGGCTACCACAGCATTCTGCAGTGATACACCATCCTATCTGGTTTGCACTCCGTGGGACTATCATTTCTTTTTCAACAGGACAATGACCCAACACACCTCCAGGCTGTGTAAGGGCTATTTGACCAAGAAGGAGAGTGATGGAGGGCTGCATCAGATGACCGGGCCACCACAATCTCCCGACCTCAACCCAATTGAAATGGTTTGGGATTAGTTGGACAGCAGAGTGAAGGAAAAGCAGCCAACAAGTGCTCAGCATATGTGGGAACTCCTTCAAGACTGTTGGAAAAGCATTCCAGGTGAAGCTGGTTGAGAGAATGCCAAGAGTGTGCAAAGCTGTCATCAAGGCAAAGGGTGGCTACTTTGAAGAATCTAAAATCTAAAATACAGTGGGGAGATCAAGTATTTGATACACTGCTGATTTTGCAGGTTTTCCTACTTACAAAGCATGTAGAGGTCTGTAATTTTTATCATAGGTACACTTCAACTGTGAGAGACGGAATCTAAAACAGAAATCCAGAAAATCACATTGTATGATTTTTAAGTAATTAATTTGCATTCTATTGCATGACATAAGTATTTGATATATCAGAAAAGCAGAACTTAATATTTGGCACAGAAACCTTTGTTTGCAATTACAGAGATCCTACCTTTCCTGTAGGTCTTCACCAGGTTTGCACACACTGCAGCAGGGATTTTAGCTCACTCCTCCATACAGACCTTCTCCAGATCCTTCAGGTTTCGGGGCTGTCGCTGGGCAATACGGACTTTCAGCTCCCTCCAAAGATTTTCTATTGGGTTCAGGTCTGGAGACTGGCTAGGCCACTCCAGGACCTTGAGATGCTTCTTATGGAGCCACTCCTTAGTTGCCCTGGCTGTGTTTTTCGGGTCGTTGTCATGCTGGAAGACCCAGCCACGACCCATCTTCAATGCTCTTACTGAGGGAAGATGGTTGTTGGCCAAGATCTCGCGATACATGGCCCAATCCATCCTCCCCTCAATACGGTGCAGTCGTCCTGTCCCCTTTGCAGAAAAGCATCCCCAAAGAATGATGTTTCCACCTCTATGCTTCACGGTTGGGATGGTGTTCTTGGGGTTGTACTCATCCTTCTTCTTCCTCCAAACACGGCGAGTGGAGTTTAGAACAAAAAGCTATATTTTAACCTCATCAGACCACATGACCTTCTCCCATTCCTCTTCTGGATCATCCAGATGGTCATTGGCAAACTTCAGATGGGCCTGGACATGCGCTGGCTTGAGCTGGGGGACCTTTCGTGCGCTGCAGGATTTTAATCCAAGACGGCGTAGTGTGTTACTAATGGTTTTCTTTGAGACTGTGGTCCCAGCTCTCTTCAGGTCATTGACCAGGTCCTGCCGTGTAGTTATGGGCTGATCCCTCACCTTCGTCATGATCATTGATGCCCCATGAGGTGAGATCTTGCATGGAGCCCCAGACCGAGGATGATTGACCGTCATCTTGAACTTCTTCCATTTTCTAATAATTGCACTAAAAGTTGTTGCCTTCTCACCAAGCTGCTTGCCTATTGTCCTGTAGCCCATCCCAGCCTTGTGCAGGTCTACAATTTTATCCCTGATGTCCTTACACAGCTCTCTGGTCTTGGCCATTGTGGAGTGGTTGGAGTCTGTTTGATTGAGTGTGTGGACAGGTGTCTTTTATACAGGTAACGAGTTCAAACAGGTGCAGTTAATACAGGTAATGAGTGGAGAACAGGAGGGCTTCTTAAAGAAAAACTAACAGGTCTGTGAGAGCCGGAATTCTTACTGTTTGGTAGGTAATCAAATACTTATGTCATGCAATAGAATGCAAATTAATTACTTAAAAATCATACAATGTGTTTTTATGGATTTTTGTTTTAGATTCCGTCTTTCACAGTTGAAGTGTACCTATGCTAAAAATTACAGACCTCTACATGCTTTGTAAGTAGGAAAACCTACAAAATCAGCAGTGTATCAAATACTTGTTCTCCCCACTGTATATTTGATTTGTTTAGGTTACTACATGATACCATATGTGTGATTTCATAGTTTTGATGTCTTCAATATTATTCTACAATTTAGAAAATAGTAAAAATAAAGAAAAACCCTTGAATGAGTAGGTGTGTCCAAACTTTTGACTGGTACTGCGTAACTATTGCATTCTAATAATAGCGGTTAGGTAATTGTGATAGAGCTGTGACCATAATCATAATTGATATCTAAACATGGGTATTAATTATTGCATGATAATACAAGGCTACAACAGCAATGAATTGAATTTGTGGGCAGTAAGAGAGGTCATTGTGAAGTGTTTTAGCTCCCATCAAAATGTATTTTTTTCCTTATGGATTGACTGATGTATTATATACATTCGGCGCATTACATTTTCATTTTAAAATAATGGACATTTAATAACTGTGATGCAGAAAGAGAAGACAAAGTTTTCAAGGTTTTTTAAAACTTTCCGATAGAAGTAAACGCAGAAAGTTGTTTGAGAATGGTTTTAATTGTTTTCTGCTGGAACGAATAGAAGAGTTTCCTTGTTTTAGTCCGTGGGTGTAAGCGACTGGTGCTCGCTGAACTCAAGCGGGCTGTAAGGGACATAGTGGGTTAGTTTGGTGTAGAGGTATGACTAAGTTGAATGCGGAGATGTTCTTTGACAATTTCTAGTTATTATTACTCAGTTCTATAGTTTGGGTAACACCAGTGATTTAAGCAAACAGTTAATATATTCTAAACCGATAATCTGTTTCTATTACGTGGAACAGTGTCAAGTAATTAAAATGGATTGCAGTTAGTTTTGACTATTACGCTGATGAGACAGCACCAACTTGTTGAAGGTTCTAGATTTGTTAATCAACAGGTTTATATTTTTACTAAATCAATGCAACAGGTTGCAATAATAAGATTTCCGGAAAGGGGTTCTAGGTTTCTTTATTTTAGAAGGTGTTTGTTCTGCTTAACGGGACGCTGTATAATCTGATGTGTTTTAACTTTCCCCTACGGGAAATTAGATTGAAGTTAATATTGGGAGTAAGTGTTAGTAGAGTTTTTAAGAATCAATTCTGTCAAGCAACATATTGGGGTTAGCAAATCTAAAATGACCTTTTAAAATGTTTGTTCATGAACATGAAGGGCATTGTGGTGTGGTAGTTACGGGAAAATCATGCTAAAATAAGAGAGACCAGTCAGATATGGGAGTGAATCGTTAGACTCATTGGCGAGATACATGTTTCCTTGTCTAAGGGTAGCGTGTCTAAATAAGAGTACCTAAACGTTGGGGTGGATTAAAACAAACAATTAATGATTGGAGGGAGTACAGTGGACTTATCATTATCATGTTTTGTTTGTAATTAAAACTTTTTGGTTGCTAATTAAGATGTAGCGTAGTGAATGTTAACGAAATGTACACGTTCTCTTCCTGGAGAGGAGGGTAGTCATTATCTCTCTCTTTGGAATGTTCCCAAATTCTGTGGTCTGGGGAGCACAGTTAGTTAAATTTGGCAGTTTTATAAGTATAAAGGGAGCTAACAAATTAAATAAGGCCTGGCCATTTTTGTTTGTTTTTGCCCTATGGTTTGCAAAATCCCACACACAACACACGTGTTATGAATATTTGTCAGTGTTTTAATACCATGTCTGATTTATTAGGAGTGGTCTATTTCATTTGGGTTTAGTGGGTTTTCACAGGTTAGACAGACTGCACCTTAAAGGGGCACAGACATGGAATTTCTGTGTTTTAATTGAAAACATGAATTATTTTGATATGAAATGTACTGAGAAAACTTACTGTAACACTGGGATACGAAATATATGAAATGTTTGACTGTTTTTAAATAATTAGTCTAATATAGAAAGAAACACTTATTTGAAGGGTTTGAATGACCTCTGACCTCTGTCCTGACTTTCTAGTGTGGTTTGATCGCCCTCACTGGAAAGCCGAGAGACATTGGGTGAGGATTTAAAGGTCATCTGTAATACTGATTTGAAGGCCATTTGTAATGCTGAAAATTATTGACAAGTTTATTTGTGATTCCGTCGATGGGAGAAGGAGAATGCGTTGCCTTTCAATAATGGTAGGCTGTGTGTTATGTCTATTTTCCTATGACCGTATGGGTACAATTTTTTCTTTATGGAGTTATTATGGATTTGTTATTTTAAATTGTTTTATTTTTATTTATCCAGTGGTAGTGTTGTTGTTTGTACATATTAATCACATAATGAGTAATAGGTCAAAAGGGGGAATTACCAGTCCTCTGAAGTTTTTTGGATTGAAGTTTAACACACCTTGAGTGATATACTGTATACAGTTGAAGTCCGAAGTTTACATACACTTAGGTTTACATACACTTTCTTGTTAACAAACTATAGTTTTGGCAAGTCGGTTAGGACATCTACTTTGTGCATGAGACAAGGAATTTTTCCAACAATTGTTTACTTATAATTCACGGAATACTTATAATTCACGGTATCACAATTCCAGTGGGTCAGAAGTTTACACACACTAAGTTGACTGTGCCTTTAAACAGCTTGGAAAATTCCAGAAAATGATTTAATGGCTTTAAAAGCTTATTATAGGTTAATTGACATCATTTGAGTCAATTGGAGGTGTACCTGTGGATGTGTTTCAAGGCCTACCTTCAAACTCAGTGCCTCTTTCCTTGCCATCATTGGAAAATCAAAAAAAATCTGGTTCATTTATGGGAGCAATATCCAAACGCCTGAAGGTACCACATTCATCTGTACAAACAATAGAATGCAAGTATAAACACCATGGGACCACGCAGCCGTCATACCACTCAGGAAGGAGACGCATTCTGTCTCCTAGAGATTAACGTACTTTGGTACGAAAAGTGCAAATAAATCCCAGAACAACAGCGAAGGACCTTGTGAAGATGCTGGAGGAAACAGGTACAAAAGTATCTATATAAGCCACTGCTCCAAAACCGCCATAAAAAAGCCAGACTACGGTTTACGACTGCACATGGGGACAAAGATCATACTTTTTGGAGAAATGACCTCTGGTCTTATGAAACAAAAATAGAACTGTTTGGCCAATAATGACCATCGTTATGTTTGGAGGAAATGGGGGTACTTGCAAGCTGAAGAACACCATCCCAACCGTGAAGCATGGGGGTGGCAGCATAATGCTCTGGGGGTGCTTTGCTGCAGGAGGGACTGGTGCACTTCAGAAAATAGATGGCATCATGAGGAAGGAAAATTATGTGGATATATTGAAGCAACATCTCAAGACATCAGTCAGGAAGTTAAAGCTTGGTCGCAAATGGGTCTTCCAAATGGACAATGACCCCAAGCATACTTCCAAAGTTGTGACAAAATGGCTTAAGGACAACAAAGTCAAGGTATTGGAGTGGCCATCACATAGCCCTGACCTCAATCCTATAGAAAATGTGTGGGCAGAACTGCAAAAGCGTGTGCAAGCAAGGAGGCCTACAAACCTGACTCAGTTATACCAGCTCTGTCAGGAGGAATGGGCCAAAATTCACCCAACTTATTTTGGGAAGCTTGTGGAAGGCTACCCGAAACGTTTGACCCAAGTTAAACAATTTAAAGTCAATGAATACTAATTGAGTGTTTGTAAATTTCCGACCCACTGGGAATGTGATGAAAGAAATCAAAGCTGAAAGAAATAATTATCTCTACTATTATTCTGACATTTCACATTCTTAAAATAAAGTGGTGATCTTAACTGACCTAAGACAGGGAATTTTTACTAGGATTAAATGTCAGGAATTGTGAAAAACTGAGTTTAAATGTATTTGGCTAAGGTGTATGTAAACTTTCGACTTCAACTGTATGTGTTATGGCTTTACACCCCCTGCTATATTTTGGATAAAGAGTAACCTGTCTACAGAACACAGAGAGTGTTCTTTAATGGAAGCCTCTCAAAGAAAATCCAGGTAAAATCAGGAATTACCCAGGGCAGCTGTCTAGGCCCCTTACTTTTTTCAATATTTACTAACGACATGACACTGGCTTTGAGTAAAGCCAGTGTGTCTATGCATGCAGATGTCTCAACACTATACAGGTCAGCTACTACAGCGACTGAAATGACTGCAACACTTAACAAAGAGCTGCAGTTAGTTTCAGACAGGGTGGCAAGGAATAAGTTAGTCCTAAATATTTCAAAAACTAAAAGCATTGTATTTGGGACAAATCATTCACTAAACGCTAAACCTCAACTAAGTCTTGTAATGAATAATGTGGACATTTTGCAAGTTGAGGTGACTAAACTGCTTAGAGTAACCCTGGATTGTAAACTGTCATGGTCTAAACATATTGACACAACCGTAGCTAGGATGCCGTGAAGTTTGTCCAAATAAAGCGCTGCTCTGCATTCTTTACATCATTGTCAACAAGGCAGGTCCTGCCAGGCCCTAGGTTTGTCACACCTGGACTACTGTTCAGTCATTTGGTCAGGTGCCACAAAGAAGGACTTAGGAAAATTGCAATTGGCTTAGAATAGGGCAGCACGGCTGGCCCTTGGATGTACACAGAGAGCTAACATTAATAATATGCATGTCAATCTCTCCTGGCTCAAAGGGGAGGAGAGATTGACTTCATCACTACTTGTATTTGTGAGAGGTATTGACATGTTGAATGCAACGAGCTGTCTGTTTGAACTACTGGCTCACAGCTCGGACACCCATGCATACCCCACAAGACATGCCACCAGAGGTCTCTTCACAGTTCACAAGTCCAGAACAGACTATGGGAGGCGCACAGTAATACATAGAGCCATGACTACATGGAACACCATTCCACATCAAGTAACTCATGCAGGCAGTAAAATTTGATTAAAAAAACAGATACAAATACACCTTGTGGAACAGCAGGGTCTCTGAAGCAACACAAACATAGGCACAGACACATGCATACAAACACACAATAACATATGCACTATACACACACGTACACATTGATTTTGTGTTGTAGATATGTGGTAGTAGAGTAGGGGCCTGAGAGCACACACTTAATATGTTGTGAAATGTGTTGTGAATATATTGTTATGTTTTTAAAATTTTATAAATGCCTTAATTTTGCTGGTCCCCAGGAAGAGTAGATACTGCCTTGGCAGCAGCTAATGGGGATCCATAATAAATACAAACACAAATACCTAAACCATTGAATTCTACAGTGCAAATATACCGTGAGTTATAGGGAAATAATGCACGCTCTAGAATGCCCTTCAAGCCAATCAGAAAGGAGTATTCAACAATGCCATGGGATAAATGTATATACAGTTTCTGCCTTCACTGGCTTGGGCCTAGTAGTACCGCTAACCAGTCTCTGTCTGTCTATAGTAGACCCCTACTCTACCTGTGGAGCCTGTTTCCGCGGCTTCTGCCCTACTCACTGCTACTCCAGTCCCTCTGATCTGGCCTGTTGCAACTGTTGTTGTCTTTAGCTTAAACATACTGTAGTTCTGAGGCATAGAGTGGTATGGACCTTTAGAAGGTTTTCATTGTACTGCTCTCCTACTGTGTGTAACCTATCAATCTGTGCCAGTCTTGACGCCTTAACACTCTGCCATAAATTAGAGAGTAGGAGAATCTATCTCCGGCCTTCTAGCATTTGTTTCAGAGACTTTTACCGCCCAAAACTTTTACGTCCAAAAAGTAAACACTGGAACAATATTCCTAACATCCAAATGTTTGGAATGGTCACTGGGAATCTAATCATGTCATATTGTTTATTATTTTGTGATATCATTAAAAATGTTATGACGAATATACTGTAACTCTGAGAATATACATGCTATACAGTGGGGGAAAAAAGTATTTAGTCAGCCACCAATTGTGCAGGTTCTCCCACTTAAAAAGATGAGAGAGGCCTGTAATTTTCATCGTAGGTACACGTCAACTATGACAGACAAATTGAGAATTTTTTTCCAGAAAATCACATTGTAGGATTTTTAATGAATTTATTTGCAGATTATGGTGGAAAATAAGTATTTGGTCACCTACAAACAAGCAAGATTTCTGGCTCTCACAGACCTGTAACTTCTTCTTTAAGAGGCTCCTCTGTCCTCCACTCGTTACCGGTATTAATGGCACCTATTTGAACTTGTTATCAGTATAAAAGACACCTGTCCACAACCTCAAACAGTCACACTCCAAACTCCACTATGGCCAAGACCAAAGAGCTGTCAAAGGACACCAGAAACAAAATTGTAGACCTGCACCAGGCTGGGGAAGACTGAATCTGCAATAGGTAAGCAGCTTGGTTTGAAGAAATCAACTGTGGGAGCAATTATTAGGAAATGGAAGACATACAAGACCAATGATAATCTCCCTCGATCTGGGGCTCCACGCAAGATCTCACCCCGTGGGGTCAAAATGATCACAAGAACGGTGAGCAAAAATCCCAGAACCACACGGGGGGACCTAGTGAATGACCTGCAGAGAGCTGTGACCAAAGTAACAAAGCCTACCATCAGTAACACACTACGCCGCCAGGGACTCAAATCCTGCAGTGCAGACGTGTCCCCCTGCTTAAGCCAGTACATGTCCAGGCCCGTCTGAAGTTTGCTAGAGTGCATTTGGATGATCCAGAAGAGGATTGGGAGAATGTCATATGGTCAGATGAAACCAAAATATAACTTTTTGGTAAAAACTCAACTCGTCGTGTTTGGAGGACAAAGAATACTGAGTTGCATCCAAAGAACACCATACCTACTGTGAAGCATGGGGGTGGAAACATCATGCTTTGGGGCTGTTTTTCTGCAAAGGGACCAGGACGACTGATCCGTGTAAAGGAAAGAATGAATGGGGCCATGTATCGTGAGATTTTGAGTGAAAACCTCCTTCCATCAGCAAGGGCATTGAAGATGAAACGTGGCTGGGTCTTTCAGCATGACAATGATCCCAAACACACCGCCCGGGCAACGAAGGAGTGGCTTCGTAAGAAGCATTTCAAGGTCCTGGAGTGGCCTAGCCAGTCTCCAGATCTCAACCCCATAGAAAATCTTTGGGAGTTGAAAGTCCGTGTTGCCCAGCGACAGCCCCAAAACATCACTGCTCTAGAGGAGATCTGCATGGAGGAATGGGCCAAAATACCAGCAACAGTGTGTGAAAACCTTGTGAAGACTTACAGAAAACGTTTGACCTGTGTCATTGCTAACAAAGGGTACATAACAAAGTATTGAGAAACTTTTGTTATTGACCAAATACTTATTTTCCACCATAATTTGCAAATAAATTCATAAAAAAATCCTACAATGTGATTTTCTGGATTTTTTTCTCTAATTTTGTCTGTCATAGTTGACGTGTACCTATGATGAAAATTACAGGCCTCTTGCACAATTGGTGGCTGACTAAATACTTTTTCCCCCACTGTATATGTCAGGTCTTCATCCTTTACATTGTACAACTAATATGATGAGAATATGTCTGTGAAGATATGAATGTGATTTTAGTTTTCTAACTACACTCACGGTGATCCTAATACTTTTGCCCAGTCAGTAGCCACGCCCGAGGGGGCTCAGAAAGAGTGTCGGCGTGATGGAACGGCCCCTTTTTCCAGAGGGTATAAAGGATGAGTTGAGAATTAACTTATCAGACCAGATGGACTCAAGCTGCAGCTTTTGTCTCCATTGGTTACGACCCTGACAATCAATGTCTCTAATGATCAATTTTACGGCTGAGTAGCTGTTCTAAGTACTGTATCTAAGAAGGTGAATTTAATTGGGACCATCCTGTTACTCTCTTCAAACCATCGTCTACTACACTGCTCTCATCACCCCACTGGGGATCATCGACACGGCGGATTAGCTGTCTTCAGAGGACCACTCTTCTAGAACGAGTGAAAGGAAACACCACCCTGTTGGGATTTGGCCCAGACTACATGACCAGTCATATAAGCCACGGACAACTAAGACAAAGGACATTGTGACCTCTGGTGGACAACCAGAGACATACACTCCAAGTCGAGAGAAGGCCCAACGAAACCCTTCCCAAGAAGGATTGGGTCCAACAGAGAAATAACTATGAAGGAAGACAATTCAGACACGTAAAATCATTAATTGCTACTTCTCCCAATGGGCGGTGGTTAGGGTGCTAAGTATTCTGATTACTGTGAGCGTTGTTTACAAATGTATAAGATTTGCATCTCTCTCTCTCTCTCTCTCTTTCCTCTCTCTCTCTATTCCTCCATCTTTCGGTGAACAAGCAGTCATGCGTAGTTAGTCCATTAGGGACCTGTTTCCATTCTGTTCAGTTTCTAATCAATAACCTATACCGTGTGTGTGTGTATCCTGTGTTACCATTTAATTAGTTAGTAAATAAATAATTAAACCAATTTGTGTGGTACGGATTGATCAGTAAAGGCTGGGGTTTGTGCGGATTCAAGGACTATGCGACGTTCAGAATGATTTGATATGAGATAGTGACTAATTAGTGACTGTTATTGACATAAGAGATATCCACATATCTTCTAGAGTTAATTTGGGAGATGGCAACTCATTAAACAAATTCTCCCGTGGTGCCCCAAATCCTAATGAGTTAATTGTTACATGATTAATTCAACCGGGTAACAATTAAACAGAGTTAGTTAATTAGAGAAATAACAGTAATCAGATTAATATTAAGTCACGTCACGACACTACTGATTTCTAAACTGCATCTGGAAGCAACTATCGTATCTGAAGATTATGCCTTTGTTAAATGTTTTGGAGGAACAAAGAATGTTGTTTTATGATCTTAGTTCAAATGTAGCGTTGGGAGGGTGATGCCCCAGGGGAGACTGGTGATTGGCCAGAAGAGGGAGGCACCCCTCCCTTTGCATTGTTTATAAATAGGGGTTAAACGATGAGACGGCAGAACGGCCATATCAATCTGGGGAGCCGTTCTCCGGACATCGCGAGTCTGTACCTATGCTGTAAACTCGTGATTTTAATAAAAGCCTCTAACACGATGCAGCATAGCGGACTTTTTGTTGACAGCAATAATTGCCACCATTCATCATATACGACATAATGGCGCCCAACGTGGGGCTGGGTTTGCGTCTCTTCCTTGTTTCAGTCAACCGCCGGCCTGACTCTCTCTGAAGCATGGCCGAAAAAGGGTGAGTGTCCTTATCGCTTCGGAGTTTGTTAGATTGGATATGACTTGTGTACACTGAAGAGATGTTCCATTTCGACCTGGCCTCGGTGGCGTTGTTGCTGGGCGACTGGAGTCTGCTAAAATTTATTCCATCAAAAACGGCAGTTAATTGGAATGTAGAGCATTAAACGGTAGGATTTAAGTATTGAAAGTGTATAATTCATTGGTAACGGGTGACAATGGATTGGTAGAGAATAAAGGTTGGAAGACGTCTGCATAGTTAGGGCACCGTGAATACGGAAAAGACCTCTTGATCGAGGCGATTCTTTAGGAATGGGCTACAAATCCGGACTTAGTTAGACTGGGTCAGGTTGATTCCTTAAGCGGGAATTATGAAGTGAATGGTTGTATTTATGTTATACTTCTTCTATAGCCGACGGGAGATATGTTGGGGATAACCGCTTGATATGAGATTCATCTTTCAAGGCAACAAAAAGTTAGACGGAGATAATTGCGATGATGATGATTTGGCCACGGTGCGGGGTGTTCATTTGTATAGCTAGTAGGCTGCAGTTAGCTAGAGGTTGGCGTTAATGCTGGATTGTTTCAGGCCACGTGGTGCCTCGTGGCTAAATGCTAATGTTAATGCTTAAGGCTAAATGCTAATGTTAATGCTTAAGGCTAAATGCTAACTGTGTTTTGTGTCGCAGTGTACCTTGGGCTAAGCTAAATGCTAATGTTACATGCTAATTGTGTGGTGTGCTACATGCTAACGGATATCCTTAGAGATTCCATTGCGATGGATTAAAGTCTCTTAAATTTGTCTCTGTCTGTAAGTCAGGTTATATGTTTTGTGAGCGCTGTTAAATGTTGTTTGACTATAAGGGGGAAATGGGAAATTACAGCTGGCTGTTATTCTTTCTGTTTGGGGAGAGAGAGTAGAGAATCATTCTTTCACGGGGAAAAGGTATTTTTTGAATGGCTGTGCGCATGCGTTTAATTTTGCGACACTACCCTACAGAAAGGGGGAGTTTATGACACGAGATTAGGACACGTGTTGATTTTACGGGGCTAAAAACTACAACATGTGGTTATGTGCTAAGCCTACAAAGCACGGCATTATGGGTAAGGGTCATAGGTCCCATGTGGGGGGTCGGAAGGGACAATAGTCACAGAATAAGAGAGATTTTGGGGAAAAATCTCTTAGGTGTTAAACGGCTGTTGGTCGAACGTGAAACTATTTGGCGAGATGTAGTAAAGTTATAAATCAAATATATGTTGACGGAGTATAATTAATTAAATTAAAAGACGATTAAAATTAAATGAAATGTTTTGGAGCGATTTATGTAATAAATGTATGGGCATGCATTTAATTTTGTGACACTACACTACAGAACGGGGGAGTTGGAGTTTATGGCACGAGATTAGGGAACGTTTTGTTTTACGGCACTAGACGGCACCACGATGGGATGCTGCAACTCAAGCATGAGGTTAAAATGATATTTGCGCATGCGTGGGATTCTGCAAAACAACACATTGGTTAAACTGCAGGGGGAGACAGAGGAACACAGACGACGGAACAAATAGGCACAAGGAGAGTTTAACACGAATCTTATAAGTTTAAACGGCGGTGGGTTAAGATGAAACTTGTTTGGGTACCTATTGAATTTATAAATTAAATATATGGTAACGGATTATAATAGAGTGAATTAGATAATTAAATGACGGATTAAAATCAATGTTTTTGGGCGATCTATAATTAGTTCTGAGTTAAAGTCTTAGAACGAATGTAGAACGGACGAATATTGAATGTGGATAACTTGGTTAATTGCATAAACTGCATAAACTGCTGAAATCTTGTGTGTTTCTATGTTTTTGAAATATGAGAGGAACAGGGAACGGCGAGACGAGAGAGAGGAGGGGCTGACGTGTGCGTGGCGTGACGTGACGTCACATGACGTGACAAGGTGTGACGCAGGCAGAGGATCAGATATCAGGCTAGGCTACAACATTTTCCAATTTAAAGAAATGTGATAAAATGACGATTTTACATAGGCTTGGCAAATACTATTTCATAAAAAATTGCATTTTGGATGCTCTGTGTATCACTAGCATTTGATGGGAATTGTAGTATTGAAGGGTTAAAAGCTTTGTTGTTGGGATTGCTTTGAAGTTGACTAATTTACTTGCATTTGATGGGTTGTGGTAATATAGTCAACACTAATGGATAAATTGGGGACATAGGATATAGGAATAAAAATTGGTTTTAATTATTCATGATTTTTAATTGACTTATTTGGATTTATTTGGAGTTGTTTAGGTTATATTAAGAATTACAGGGGGGAAGCCTACATAGGCTATATAGTTTAAAATAAGATAGTTCACAATAAAGGAATATAAAGGGTTGTTACAATGGGGAAAAAGATATCAGGACTATGAAAGTCATTACACGGGTTGAAATAGTGCTAATCCTTTAACTAAAGTGTTGCTAGGGTATCTGGCAAGTGAAACAAAAGTTGCCCTTCATTCTCAAACAGAAATTGATAAAATAGGTTTAAAAAGTAGAGCTTAGGGATGTTTGTTCTCAGCTTACAATGATCATCCAGGAGTGATTATTGCATCAGAAATATAGACAAATAATAGATAGGGTACCCGCAGAAACAACGATGAAGATGAATCCAGAAGACGGAAGAAAATGAGATGTCTGGAACGTGAAGGAGAAGAGGATGATGAAGATGAGAGTGATTGATGAGAGGTCATGGGTGGAGGTGACTCTGTGATCAGAGGGAAGTGGCAAGAGAGGAAAGAAGAAATGGAGAAGTGGAAGAAGTAACACGACTGGATGAAGACCTCAAGAATTGGAGAAGAATAATACAGTGAGGCCAAAGGAAAGGCCACTAGTAAGAAGATGATATTTCAAGAACAGAACTTAGAAGATAACCTTTTGAAGAATACTGATATGTCAACAACGAGAAAGAACAAGACGAAGAAACTCTGAAAACTCAATCATACAACTGGGGGAGAAGAGAAGTTTTGGTTATGAAGAATCAGAGTGAACCAAATCAACAATCACTGTTACAGCTTCAACTGAACAATATCAAATGCAATTGTACCAGCCAAAGGGGGGTACCAGATGTTCCATATCCACAGCAACAAGTCAGGAGGGAACAAGAGAACATTTTTAAGGAAGATACAGGGGCAATTCAAGATCACCTGTTCTCCAGGTGAACACTAAATATTCTAGAGTGCCTAGAATATCCGGAAGGGGGGTATCAGCTGAGAGCATCGATTAGAGAAGAAGAGAAAATAGCCAACAATTGAAGTAAAAACAACCGACCATTAGAAGTGATAGTGAATAGGGGAAAAACTTATCTGGGTTCAGCCTAAAGAGGTTATTCATATCCACTCTGTAAAATAAACTAATTAGGTTAGGATAGGGATTGGAAGTAGTAAAACAGTTTAATTACTCTTAAGGAATCAATGGAGCTCTGCTATAGAAGTCAAATAGGAATTAAAATAGACATACTAATATAGATGCTTTTGTACAATATATCAATGACATTGTGGGAAGAGATGCATGGTGTAAATTGAAGTGTTCAATCAGAGGCACACTAGACGACTGACTGTCTGGTAGAATATTTTAAAAAGTAGGGTTTTTTGGGAATCATTTGCTTAAAAGATAATATCATAGGAAGGATGATAATGTATTAGATTGCCAGTTAGACAATCTGTCTGAGAAATAAACTTAATAGGGGTGACTGTTATGTTGGGTTACATTCTTACACTAAGAGATTTGAGGTTAGGCTAAAAGGTGTTTAGTCGGTTTTGCCAAGTCTGTGTAAAGGAGTCAGGAGCAGGTGGGGAATTCCCAATCACGTATTCTAAAAATTGGTGGGGAATGGATTTTGTCAATAAATCAGTGGGAAAAGGTTTTAAATGTTATGAGAGAAAAGATTAGATTAAAATAAGTTAGGAGTAGATTAGGGTTGAAGGAATTCTGAGACAGTAAGATAAGTTTTAAAGTTAGTAGTAAGAGAGAGAGAGAATAGTAATGAATGACACTTTAGAATAGGAAGATCAAGGTAATTGGGGGTACCTTTTGTTATAATCAAAAGGTTTAAAGTTTAGAGGTAGAACTGAAAGGGGGAAAAAGTGACACTAGTGGTGATTGATGGAAGTACAAGTAAAGAGTTCAGAGCTTTGGGAAAACTAGGTTGATTATAGGGGTCCAGCACCAATTATAGGGGGAAAATACTGTTATTAGGGTTAGGAGAATAATAATTATAATATGCCATTTAGGATGATGACGTTTCTTTCACAGAGAGAGAGAGATAATTAGGGAGAATAAGTATTCTTAGCAGGATCAGAAGTAGAAGCTGTTGCACTTAGTCAAATAAGGGATTATTTTGCGTAAGGTTACAGATAAAGATCAGGGAGAATATGTGTACTTATCTAGTGAAAGCATAGAAATTTGTTCCGGTTAAGAATTATTGGTTAAAGGGCTATGTAATTCGTAAAGTGATGCTTATAATGGAAGATTTGAAGTCTGTAAAACTTTCCACAGTCACAGAGGGAGTTAAGGATAAGTTTATTACAGTAGTCACACCAACAGTGAATAATACACATAGGATATGGGTAGCTTTCCCACTAGAGGGAATTAAGGGTTTTAATTCATCAACTAAATCAACGACGTTAATGGTAACTTTGGAAAGAAATTAATGACTCAGGAGTTTATGTTACGGATGGAGAGGGCTGTCAATGATAGTACGAATAGGATTAAAATAGGAGAGCAGATATTAATAGAAACAATATAGATTAATCGGAAAGGGAGAAGAGAGATTCATCATGGAAGCTGCAGGATGGGGTCTTTTGATTTTGATGACAGAGGGGGGGGGCATCTGATCAGTGCTGCTCGTTCCTCTGTTGTGAAAATTAGAGATAGATTAACTCATTCTGTAAGAATCAGTGAGGAATCTTGGGGGTTGATGTCTGTTGGGGATGCCAGCCCAAGACGTGTTGGACGGTTGCGCAACCTCTAGCGGGTCTGGGTCAGGGTTATGCTTTGTCATGACTGTGGTATCGGCAACAGTCATTGACAGATAAAATAATGTAGTTGTCAGAACAGTAGGGTTTAAGTGTTCTTGGGTAAAGGGATTACCCTATGGGAATTGTTCAATGAAAAAGGAAAATCAGGTAACAACGGAACCCTGAAGTATTCAGGTGAAACAGTGAGGATAAAAGTTGTTGTTGTTCTAATAAAACATATGAGGTAAGGGGTATGTTTATGGGAATATCAGAGGGTGATGAGTATAGTATAACTTTGGATAAGTATGACTTTAAGGGTAGTAATGACAAATAATAGGTTATTTTTTATATACCAGGTAGTAAGAAGAGCAGGACTTTGATGGTTAAAAGATTAGCTTTTGACTGACAATGTAACTATGGGAATTTGAGAGATATTTGGTGGGTTTGTGATGATAGAGTATATTCTTACCCTATGGGGGGATAGGATGTTGTTACAGGTCAATGTTTAAGCTTCCATATGAGGTTTTTACCATTAAAAGAGGAGTGGTACGAACACAGAAATCTGAATCTAGGGTTAAAAGGATGACATGGCTACATGTCATAGTCTTCAAGCCTACCATTGGAGAATAAGTCTAAGGGAGAAGGGGGGACTTCTTCCATGGTATGGTGTAACATTTGGGAAGATCATATGGATAAATATTAGTTATACTTTGAGTCCAGATAGGTCAGATAATATCACTGGGGTTATAGATGCATTATAAGGGATGTGTTTGAGAGATTTGATAGGATTTGGTTGCAAGATCAGTTAGGCCAATAGGAGCAGTGATGGTTCAGATTTTAGTCGCAGCTCTGATAGCGTTGTGTGTCATGTTTTGCTTTTGTACTTTGTTACTGACCTTTGCAAAAGCTATGATATTAAGATGGGTTGGTGTTGTGATGCCTGGAGACAACACTCAGATTCCGTTGTTGATTGTTCCTGATCTGGATGAAGATGGACGAGGGGGTCTAGATGGACTACTGATGGATAAATATCATTTTTTTTATGAGTTGATTATTTTTCAAATTATTATTTTTTTTCAATAGTAGGGTGATGTTGGTATGATTTTATGAATCAAGGGGGGGATAGGTTAATGTGATTCATACATCATTTATAGGTCATTTTTATATTCTTAAATTGATGTTGAGGTTTAATTTGAAAATGTTGTTTTGCAAAAGATACTGTTTGGTCGTTTATTTTCTTGTCATTCCAGAAGCATTTGGGAGAACATGTGGAGATTGGAATACTCAAACAAAGACAATATGAAGGGACAATATGACGGGAGGAGATGAAACAAGGAGGGTGTGGCTGATTCCATCATCAACAAGTCCATTGGAAGAGGACACTACAGGGAGATGAAGTGTAGTGGACTACATTCCAGTGTTTGCAATGAAATATAGACATGTGTAATACATAATTGTGTCATATTTTTAGGTATTAATTTTGGTAGAATGATGTTTGATGTTATTGACTACATGTAAGGATCTTAGATGTTTTTGTTTATTTCGGTGAATGTTTAGGGACAGAAGGTCTAGGCAGGGAGAGTTCCACTTGTACGGTCCTATGGGTTGACCAGCCGTACAATGGATATTTATGGATAGGATTTTGTTTACATGTGTATTTAGTTGCATCATACTTTCAAATGCATTTACATGAGTTATGAGGTTATCTGGAGTACCGACGGTGGTTGCCTGGGGCAGAGGGACCGTGAGAGAATTTTACTGTCTTGATTGATATGGATGGATGGCTGCTGGACAGTTTTTCGCTCTTACACTCCATAGAGATTTCTTCATATGTCATAGTAATGTATTTACACTCCATAGAGATTTCTTCATATGTCATAGTCATGTATTCACACTTCATAAACAGGTATTTCATAGAAAGGTATTTACACTCTAGAGGAGAATGTGTTTGGTTTAATGTTAAAGATACTCAATAAGATAAATGGTTAATAGTCATAATCTTATTCTGTTTGTTTTCGAGACGTTTATTTCGTCTCGAAAGGGGGGAATATCGTATCTGAAGATTATGCCTTTGTTAAATGTTTTGGAGGAACAAAGAATGTTGTTTTATGATCTTAGTTCAAATGTAGCGTTGGGAGGGTGATGCCCCAGGGGAGACTGGTGATTGGCCAGAAGAGGGAGGCACCCCTCCCTTTGCATTGTTTATAAATAGGGGTTAAACGATGAGACGGCAGAACGGCCATATCAATCTGGGGAGCCGTTCTCCGGACATCGCGAGTCTGTACCTATGCTGTAAACTCGTGATTTTAATAAAAGCCTCTAACACGATGCAGCATAGCGGACTTTTTGTTGACAGCAATAATTGCCACCATTCATCATATACGACACAACGTCAGCGCAAGAACTGTTAGTCGGGAGCTTCATGAAATGGGTTTCCATGGCGAGTAACCACACACCAGCCTAATATCACCATGCGCAATGCTAAGTGTCGGCTGGAGTGGTGTAAAGCTTGCCGCCATTGGACTCTGGAGCAGTGGAAACGCGTTCTCTGGTATGATGAATCACGCTTTACCACCTGGCAGTCCAACGGACAAATCTGGGTTTGGCTAACATCAAGAGTGTGGCTAGTAGTTGCTTTATCTTGGCCAGGTCGCAGTTGTAAATGAGAACTTGTTCTCAACTGGCTTACCTGCTTAAATAAAGGTGAAATAAAAAATGTTTTAAAGTAGTGATCCACTGCGAACAGAACCTCCACTAACAGCTGCCTTGTGATCCACTCCTTAACCGTATTCCTGATGAACCCTCAGTGTTTTGGTTTAGCCTAGCATTAGTGCAGCATAGCATTTTTTGTCATCAGTAAGGACTGTACATAGTAAGTAGTTAAAATGCAGGCCTTTAAGTAAGGGACAAACGCAGACTTCGGTACATTACCTTGGAAATAATGGGCGATGCAGCAGGACAAGGCTGAGCCGAGTAGCTTTGCGGAGTTAGTTTTTCCAAGGTAATGTACAGAATGGAGGCGTTTATCCCGCTTATACCACAGTTGCCAAAGAAAACAATATGAAAGCACACATTTACCGGTATAAATAATTGTTTTCGTTCATACTTTAATTTTTATAAGCAAATTCATACTTTCACATGTTTTGGTTGCTAGAGACTCAACTCAGTTGTTCATTCGATTAGTTCAATATTTATGGACGCGACCCAGTCGTTCGTTCTTTATATTCCGTTGCCATGCTCACTGGCAACGTTCTTATCCCTTGCTTGCTAGCTAGCCAACTAGCTTCGACTAACACTGTCACAACCTTTGCAGACAGAATAACTGCCAAGCAGCTGTTTTCTATTGAAATTAATTTGGATAAATTTGCTTTCTCGTCAAAACACTCGTCAACACTGACTAATTACGAGGAGATCACATTGCATATCAAACACTAGGCTAGAAGCGAGCTAAATAGTTTGTTGCTAGCAAATCTGCCAATATGACAACCAAATTAAAAAATATCAGTTGCTGAAAACAGCTGGACAAATTGGAGACGTGGGAGAATTTGACAGCTTTAGCGGCGGAGGGGACCGGAGGAATTCATGTTCATCACTCAGGTCCTCAGATGCTCCAAAGAAAGATGTCTCGGCAAAAACAAATCAATGCTAGCTAGCTAGCTAGCTAATTGTTTTCCTCGGTGGACCTGCGTTTACAATGTATCCAATTTCAGTTTGTGTAGTTGTTGGTTTAGCTTTCTGTAACTTTATAGCAAGTACGGTCTGCACGTGTATGCACATATTGCCTCATGATTGCAAGGTGCCACAATATATTTTGTAACTGTCCCATTATCTGATTTTAATGTCCATTCTAGAATGCCCTTCTAGACAATCAGAAACTAGTATTCAACAATGATGTGGTATAATGTAGAAATAGTTTGCATTGTTCTGTCATGCCTTGTTCAATGTTGACAAAAGGCCTTGCTTTGGTTAGTGCACTGTAGTCCTTGTATTTCAGCCTTGGCACTAGGAACACACAGGGAAAAGCTGTTGCCTGGTCTTTGTGGCTCTGCTCTGTCTGCCTGACTGATGTTATGGGAGGGGCCCCTATAGACCACATGGGGGTTTGATGGTAGATTGATTCCCTCCAGAACAACTTCCTCCCAACCTCCTCCCCCAAAATATGTTAACTCTTATCAAGCTGAAACATGCTTAAAGATTAACCTAGTCTGCACACCTGCCTTTTTTATCAACAAGGAGAGACAGGTGTGGCTGTGGCTGTGTGTACATTAGTTCGGACATTTCTATGGTTTATTTTTGTAATTAATAATTTAAACATTTTCTTCTTAGGTATTATTTCTATGTGTGTTGACAAATGTTTTGCTAATTAATCAAATAATATACACAGCATCTTGACACTCTTAGAAATGCTTATATGTGTTGTGTTGGACATAGAAATCCTATACATATTTTAAATAAAAATCCACCGGGAGTGACAGGTGTGGCAACTGGTGAGTGAGTTTTACCATTAGGCAGGTTTCATTGACCCAGGTTTATTCGACAAAAGCAATGTTGCAACAAAAAAAAATTGTGGCGTGTGCAATGGAAACGGCAGCTGTAGGAGAAATGTTCTAAAGATCAACAACATTTTTATCCATTTGACAGCGGTGGATTTTTATTTTGTCTAACTTTCTTTATTGCGACAAATGATGATGAAAAATGTGTTTTTCTAATAAATGATGATTGCCAAATAATTTTTAAGGTATGCGGGGCACGTGATGTCATCAGTCTCATCACGTAACTACAAATTATACATTTAATTTTAAATGCCTACCACTTCCTAAATCTATTTTTCAACTATAGAAATTATGTTTCTTTGCAGGACAAGGATTGTCTTGACTTTCAAGAATGCCTGAATTGCTTCGCCTTCCTTTTCTGGTTGGCTGGATACAAATACAGTGTTACTAAATTATTGCGTTCTATCCATGCTGGCTTTTGTGGGCTATCAGATATGAAACCGGAAGGTGGGAGGGCAAAAAATCTGTCGCCAATTTATTAATGCGCAATGTGCCTAAATGGATAATGGAAACACTTCAAACAATACATTTTTATTCGACACTCTAGGTTTTTGAGAAAGAGTTTGTGTCACTGATCTACGCAAAATACCCCATAAAGTTTATTTCATTTTGACAAATTAATACCAAATGAACAGCTGAAATGTCTTCAGTTGATAAGTATTCAACCCCTTTCTTATGGCAAGCCTAAATAAGTTCACGAGTAAAAATTTGCTTAACAAGTCACATAATAAGTTGCATGGACTCACTAGTGTTTAACATGATTTTTGAATGACTATCCCATCTCTGTACCCCACACAGACAATTATCTCTAAGGTCCCTCAGTTGAACAGTGAATTTAAAGCACAGATTCAACCACAAAGATCAGGGATTTTTGGGCACCAATTGTTAGATGGGTAACAAAAAGCAGACAATGAATATCCGTTTGAGCATGGTGAAGTTACTAATTACACTAACTACACTGGAGTTGCTTACCAAGATGACATTCAATGTTCCTGAGTGGCCTAGCTACAGTTTTGACTTAAATCGTCTTGAATATCATTGGCAAGACTTGAAAATGGCTGGCAATGATCAACAACTAACTTGACAGAGCTGGAAGAGTTTTTGTAAGTATAATGGGCAGATTTTGTCCAATCCAGGTGTGGAGAGCTCTTAGAGACTTACCCAGAAACACTCACAGCTGGAATCACTGCCAAAGATGTTTGTTTCTAACATGTATTGACTCAGGGGCATGAATACTTATCTAATCAAGATATATTAGTATTTCATTTTTCAGTAACTTGTAATAAATGTTAGAATTTTTATATCACTTTGACATTACAGAACATTTGGTGGAGATCTTTGACCAAAAATTACAATTAATCCCACTTTGTAACACAACAAAATGTGGAAAAAGTCAAGGGGTGTGAATACTTTCTGAAGGCACTGTATCTGTAAGGTCAAGCGTTGAATTTCAAATACAGATTGAACCACAAAGACCAGGGACGTTTTCCAATGCCTCGCAAAGAAGGGCACCTACTGGTAGATGGTGAAAAAAATAGAGAAAAGCAGACATTGAATATCCCTTTGAGCATGGTGTAGTTATTAATTACACTTTACTTTCAGTCACTACAAAGATACAGGCGTCCTTCCTAACTCAGTTACTGGAGAGGAAGGAAACCGCTCAGGGATTTCACCATGAGGCCAATGGTGACTTTAAAACTGTTGCAGAGTTTCATGGCTATGATAGGAGAAAACTGAGGAAGGATCAATAATGTTGTAGTTACTCCTCCATACTAACCTAAATGACAGAGTGAAAAGAAGGAAGCCTGTACAGAATACAAATATTCCAAAACATGCATCCTTTTTGCAACAAGGCACTAAAATAAAAATGCAAAGAAATGTGGCAAAGAAATTAACTTCATGTCCTGAATACACAGCGTTATGTTTGGGGCACATCCAACACAACACATCACAGAGTACCACCAGGAAAACCTGGTTCAGTCTACTTTCCAACAAACACTGGGAGACAAATTCACCTTTCAGCAAGAATAACTTAAAACTCAAGGCCAAACATACAATAGAGTTGCTTACCAAGACGTCATTGAATGTTCCTGAGTGGCCAAGTTACAGTTTTGACTTACACTGAGTGTACAACAATTAGGAACACCTGCTCTTTCCATGACATAGACTGACCAGTTGAATCCAGGTGAAAGCTATATGATCCCTTATTGATGTCACTTGTTAAATATACTTCAATCAGTGTAGATTAAGGGGAAGAGACAGGTTAAAGAAGGATTTTTAAGCCTTGTGACAATTGAGACATGGATTGTGTATTTGGGTGAATGGGCAAGACAAAATATTTAAGTGCCTTTGAACAGGGTATTTTAGTAGGTGCCAGGCGCACCGGTTTGAGTGTGTTAAGAACTGCAACGCTGCTGGGTTTTTCACACTCAACAGTTTCCCAAGTGTATCAAGAATGGTCCACCACCCAAAGGACATCCAGCCAACTTGACACAACTGTGGGAAGCAATGGAGTCAACATGGGCCAGCATCCCTGTGGAACGCTTTTGAGTCCATGCCCCGACGAATTGAGGCTGTTCTGAGGGCAAAAGTGGGTGCAACTCAATATTAGGAAGGTGTTTGTACACTCAGTGTATGTGAAGGCTGTATGTCTGTTGTAATGGATATTGCCGTAGAACAAGTAAGACGCAGTCTACACATTGCATTGGGGCAAAACTATCAGCGTTTTGTGTGATGATGTGTTGCTGAAAAAGAACTCTGCCTCCCAATAGCCAATGTTTGCACATTAAATCACAATTCACTGCCTGACTTTCCTGCTGGTTGATATGCTGTATAGGCTACGTACAGTGCATTCGGAAAGTATTCAGACCCCTTCCCTTTTTCCACATTTTGTTACATTACAGCCTTATTCTAAAATGGATTCAATAAAACATGTTCCTCATCAATCCACACCCAATTTCCCATAATGTCAAAGCTAAAACTGGTTTTTAGAAATTTTGCAAATGTATTTCAAATAAAAAACGGAAATATCTTATTTACATAAGTATTCAGATCTTTTGCTATGAGACTCCAAATTGAGCTCAGATGCATCCTGTTTCTAATGATCATCCATGAGATGTTTCTACAACTTGATTGACCAAGAACCCGATGGTAACTCTAACAGAGCTCCAGAGTTCCTCTGTGGAGATGAGAGGACCTTCCAGAAGGACAACCATCTCTGTGTAGACTGCGCCTTTACAGCCCGCTTGGAGATTGCCAAATGGCACCTAAAGGACTCTTAGACCATGATGAACAAGATTCTCTGGTCTGATGAAACCAAGATTTAAATCTTTGGCCTGAATGCCAAGCGTCGTGTCTGGAGGAAACCTGGCACCATCCCTACGGTGAAGCATGGTGGTGGCAGCATCATGCTGTAGGGATGTTTTTCAGTGGCAGGGAATGGGAGACTATTCAAGATCGATGGAAAGATGAACGGAGTAAAGTACAGAGAGATCCTTGATGAAAACCTGCTCCAGAGCGCTCAGGACCTCAGACTGGGGCGAATGTTTACCTTCCAACAGGACAATGGCCCCAAGCACACAGCCAAGACAACGCAGGAGTGGCTTCGGGACAAGTCTCTGAATGTTCTTGAGTGGCCCAGCCAGAATCCGGACTTGAACCCGATCTAACATCTCTGGAGAGACCTGAAAATAGCTGTGCAGCGACGCTCCCCATCCAACCTGACAGAGCTTGAGAGGATAAGCAGAGAAGAATGGGAGGAACCCCAAATGCTGGTGTGCCAAGTTTGTAGCGTCATAACCAAGAAGACTTGAGGCTGTAATCGCTGCCAAATATGCTTAAACATTGTACTGTGTAAAGGGTCTCAATACTTATGTAAATGTAATATTTCTGGGGGGTTTTTCAATAAATTTGCTAAAATTTATAAAAACCTGTTTTTGCTTTGTCATTATGGGGTATTGTGTGTAGATTGATGAGGGGGAAAAAAACAATTTAATACATTTTAGAATAAGGCTGTAACGTAACAAAATGTGGAAAAAGTCAAGGGGTCTGAATACTTTCCAAATGCACTTTATCAGCTGGAAGGAGAAGCTTAAGTATTGTTGTCCATTCGTTTACTCAAATTTAGGAGTGGTGGTAGGGATAGGGGGAAATAATAAAGAAGGAAAATATGCTAACAAAAAAATTACATACAGTGGGGAGAACAAGTATTTGATACACTGCCGATTTTGCAGGTTTTCCTACTTACAAAGCATGTAGAGGTCTGTTATTTGTGTCATAGGTACACTTCAACTGTGAAAGACGGAATCTAAAACAAAAATCCATAAAATCACATAGTATGATTTTTAAGTAATTAATTTGCATTTTATTGCATGACATAAGTATTTGATACATCAGAAAAGCAGAACTTAATATTTGGTACAGAAACCTTTGCTTGCAATTACAGAGATCATATGTTTCCTGTAGGTCTTGACCAGGTTTGCACACACTTCAGCAGGGATTTTGGCCCACACCTCCATACAGACCTTCTCCAGATCCTTCAGGTTTCGGGGCTGTCGCAGGGCAATACGGACTTTCAGCTCCCTCCAAAGATTTTCTATTGGGTTCAGGCCTGGAGACTGGCTAGGCCACTCCAGGACCTTGAGATGCTTCTTACGGAGCCACTCCTTAGTTGCCCTGGCTGTGTGTTTCGGGTCGTTGTCATGCTGGAAGACCCAGCCATGACCCATCTTCAATGCTCTTACTGAGGGAAGCAGGTTGTTGGCCAAGATCTCGCGATACATGGCCCCATCCATCCTCCCCTCAATACGGTGCAGTCGTCCTGTCCCCTTTGCAGAAAAGCATCCCCAAAGAATGATGTTTCAACCTCCATGCTTCACGGTTGGGATGGTGTTCTTGGGGTTGTACTCATCCTTCTTCTTCCTCCAAACAAGGCGAGTGGAGTTTAGATCAAAAAGCTATATTTTTGTCTCATCAGACCACATGACGTTCTCCCATTCCTCCTCTGGATCATCCAGATGGTCATTGGTAAACTTCAGACGGGATATGCACTGGCTTGAGCAGGGGGACCTTGCGTGCGCTGTAGGATTTTAATCCATGACAGCGTAGTGTGTTACTAATGGTTTTCTTTGAGACTGTGGTCCCAGCTCTCTTCAGGTCATTGACCAGGTCCTGCCGTGTAGTTCTGGGCTGATCCCTCACCTTCCTCATGATCATTGATGCCCCAAGAGGTGAGATCTTGCATGGAGTCCCAGACCGAGGGTGATTGACCGTCATCTTCAACTTCTTCCATTTTCTAATAATTGCGCCAACAGTTGTTGCCTTCTCACCAAGCTGCTTTCCTATTGTCCTGTAGCCCATCCCAGCCTTGTGCAGGTCTACAATTGTATCCCTGATGTCCTTACACAGCTCTCTGTTCTTGGCCATTGTGGAGAGGTTGGAGTCTGTTTGATTGAGTGTGTGGACAGGTGTCTTTTATACAGGTAACGAGTTCAAACAGGTGCAGTTAATACAGGTAATGAGTGGAGAACAGGAGGGCTTCTTAAAGAAAAACTAACAGGTCTGTGAGAGCCGGAATTCATACTGGTTGGTAGGTGATCAAATAATTATGTCATGCAATAAAATGCAAATGAATTACTTAAAAATCATACAATGTGATTTTCTGGATTTTGATAAAAATTACAGACCTCTACATGCTTTGTAAGTAGGAAAACCTGCAAAATCGGCAGTGTATCAAATACTTGTTCTCCCCACTGTATAAATATATTTATTTACAAAAATACATGGGGGATTGGAAATGATGCAGACAATTACATTGTTAGAATCCACAATCTATCTGCAATATTAAAGCTGATCTACCCCATAAAAAAGCAAAGTCAAGCAGGAACCGACAAGACGCGCACCCTCCATTGCGCCGCCATCTTCATTGTAGAAAGTAGAAAGTTGTTGAAACGAAAACAAAGATTCACTAGAAGTTGACGGAACTTCCATTGAGCTGGGAGAGGAGCAGGCAGTCGACTGGCTGACCATGGTCAATTGAACCACCATTTCTTTCAAATAAAAAGCCTGCCGAGATAAAATGCTGATTAAAAGCATTACTTATCTAATTTTTCTCAGTAATGATGGAGAGCAATTTCCATGCTTCAGTGCATTAACTGTTTTCCTAAATGTATACGGATCACCAGAAGAGTCTGAGCTAGACCTTAGAAAGTATCTAGATTTAGTTTTGTTGATTGAGGAAGTGCATCTATTTGTCAATTGTCTGAAAAGCTGCCAATCAGCTACAGAGTCAGTTTTTCTTGAAAGTTCTGTAGAGAACCAAGGATGTGTGTTTGCCCGCCAGAGAGATACAAATAGATGAGAACAATTCTAGAGCTAATTCAGGGTCAGGTATCAATCTGATCTGAGATCCCACAGCTGTGACCTTGGACTGATTCATGTAAATGCCAGAAATTTGATTTAGAAAATGGATCATACTGTAATTCTGGTTTCTCAAACTTTTGATAATTACTGAGACTTGGTTAAAAAAGTCTGTGCCAGACTCTCATGTGTTTCTGAATGGATATAATGTTTATAGATCTGACAGAGCTGGCAGATGTGGGGGTGTCGCCATATTCATAAAGAACAACTTGAATGTTGCTGTGTGTATTACCACTTCTGTCCCCAAGCAATTTGAATGTCTAGTCTTGAAATGAGGCCCTTGGTAACAATCCCCAACTAATGTCAGTGGGAGTTTATCACCCTACCTCGGCCTCTTTATGTGCTCTTAGCAAATTGTCTGACCTGCTGTCTAACTATGCTAAATCCAAATTATTAATAGTGGGTGATCTTCATCTGGATTGGTTGATGCCAGTATCTGATAGGATGACAGATATTTTTATAGAGCTAAATCTAACTCTGCTGATAAGTAAACCAACTTGCCTCAACTTTGAACACCCTGAAAAATCTACTCTCTTAGATATTATTCTAACAAATGCCACTCATAAGTTTACAGCCAATGGGATAATTGCTAATTAGTTCAGTGACCATTTTCCCATTGCCTGCTTGTTAAGTTACCTAAATCTCGCTCATACATTATTACAAAGCTAAATTATAGAAATTTGAATGAGCAACATTTTTGGTCTGAGCTGGTGTTGAGTGACTGGTGGGTTGTGTCAACTATTACTGACCCGGATCAGGCCCTTCATTATTTTATTTCCATGTTTAACTCTGTTGCAGATAATGTGGCCTACAAAAGACTAAGGATAAAAGACAAATCTATCCCTTGGTTCACACATGAATTAAAAAATAAATCTAGATTGGGCTAAGGCTAGACTGACTGACTCTATGTCTGATTGGCAGTCCTTCAGACAATTGACAAATAGATGTCTATCTCTGGTTAGAAAAGCAAAATCAACATATTTCTTGAATTGTGTATTGGAGAGTGGTGGTAATCCATCTCCTTTCTGGAAAGTGGTCAAATATTTGAAACATAACTGCACCCACTCATTACCCCTGCAGGTTTTGACAGCCTCTGGTCCCATAGTAAACAAAAATGAAATGAGTAGTGCTTTTAATAACCATTTTCCTTCAGCTGGCCACCTGTTTGAAAGTATAGTCTCATTCCAATAGAGGGAGTCCTTTAGTCACCTCAGAACAGATTGTAAAGAATGATGCACTAAACAGACTCACATACTTTATTTTCATTTCAACCATTTAATGTCTACGAAGTATTAAGTGCCTTGCTAAAGACTGATGTAAAAAAAAATCCACAGGGGCTGATTCACTTGACCGCTTCTTACAACAACTCTCTGCCCCACTCATTGTTTAACCTTTAACCTGTATTTTTTAACTTGACAATTGCTACTGGTGTTATCCCTAAGATTTGGAAAATGGCACTTGTCCTCCCCCAACATAAAGGTGGAGGGCCTTCTGACTTAGATAATTACTGCCCTATCTCCAAGTTATCTTGACTAGCCAAGGTACTAGAATACCTGAACAACTCCCAGTAAGAACTTTTTAATGCATTGGTTAAATATCGTCAGAAAGAGGAGTCCCAAGTCATACAGATTCTGGCCTGTTGTCTTTAACTTTGTTTTTCTTCAAGAAAATAAAGAACTTTGTCCCATCATTTGTTTGTTTTGAGGCCTACGGCTTTCATCACCAGTAGATGGCGGTAGAGGCTCTAAATGAGGGACCACGCAGCACATTTAGTTTTTTGCCCTAGAAAAAGAGAGGCAGAGGAGGTCTAAGAGAGAGAGGGAGGAAGAGGGGGAGCTAGAGTCTGTGAAAAATTGAGGGAAAAAGGGATATGGTTTGTTAAAGAAGAATGGTAGAAAGTGTAAAGAGTGTGATCTGTACGCTGGATCGAAGACAGGAGGAGAAATGGAAGAGAATGAGGGTGAAGTATCAGAGATCGTAGGTGTGGTGAAGTTCTCGGAGCCCGAGGCTTGCACCGAGGGTCAGGATAAAGATGACAGTAAGAGTGACGTTTTTGGAAAAAGTGGACCCATTTGTGGTTTCAGGGTGTGTGAAAACAGAGTTGAGTGCTGTGAAATCGGTGAAGGTAACCAGAAGTGGCCTTGTGATAATTATTGTGTTTCTACTGGTCAAAGGGAGCAGGCCCTCTGAGTTAAACAAATTGGGGCAAGTGATTATTTCGCTCTCAAGTAAAGGACGCCATTGGAAGGAGTGATTACTGGGGTAGCGGTAAATGTGAAAGTTGACCAACTGAAGGGGAAGATTCCCAGTGTTTGTGATGCTCATCGTTTGGTGTGACGCAGATGGGGTGGCTTGAGTTGTGAAACAGAAGAGTTGTTGTCTGTTCTTTTGAGTTTTGATGTTGAGTCTTTGCCCGACAAATTGATGTATAAGTTATCCTGTACGAGCTTTTGTGCCGAACACGTTACTTTGTTACAGGTGTCAAGCATATGTGCATGTGGCAACAGTTTGTAAGAGGGAGGATCCTAGGTGTGAGAAGTGTGCAGAAGGGCATGAGACAAAGGAATGTGTAGCATTGGGGAAAGTCGGGGTATGTCTTAATTGTAGGGGTGCCCATGGCGCTGGTGATCAGAAATGTCCGGTGTGAGAGAGGCAGGTTGAGGTTTCCAGGGTTAGAGTAGTGCAGAAGTTGTCATATGCTGAGGCAGTGAAGAAAGTAGAGGAAGATGGGTCAAGGGGGAGGGATCCTGAGAGGAGGGATGTGAGTATTAGATCTGTTCTAGTACAGAGGGATAGGCCAACAAGTGATATATGTTTCAGTAAGATTGGATTTTTAGCATTCATAGCAATGGTTATCATCTGTACTGCAGGGATGGAATGTAAATTGCAGAAAATTGATGTTGTGGTGGCAGCTGCAGAGAGGTATTTGGGTGGTCGAGACTTGACAAAGGACTAAATATATTGAAATAGTGGAGTAGGGTGGTGTTTTTTAAAATGTATTTAAGTGAGTGTAGGGTTAGATGATAGGGTATTTGTCTATTTTTATTTTTCAAGAAAAGCATAAAGGAGGTATACTCCAGTCAAGTTGGTGGCGGTAATACAACATTTATTGGATGCCAACCGCCGTTAAACCTCATCGAAGAAGAAGAAGAAGAAGAACGTTTAGCTGGAAAATATGCTGAATCCTTTACTGAATAAGCGTCTTTCTACAGAATCAGCAGGACATTGTTCTGGCAGCACAAACAGCAAAAAAAAAAGAATGTCTCGGCTACTTCAGCAGAGGAACTAACATTCATCAAAGGTTAGTGGCCTATTACATTTACAGATGCATCTGTTTTGTTCCATTATTACTGACCAATGTAGGACTGTTTGTCTATTTTCGTAATGAGGTGTAGGCTACTTTGCAAGATGTGCATAGTCTCCATTGAAGAGTAATGATTGCAGACCATTGCTCGAATATTTTGCAATGCATTCAACACCGTTTTACATTTGATATAGCTTAGCCTATGTAACTGTCGTACATAAACAATGAGTAGGTACTCATTACAAAACGCAAAGCTCAAAATGTAATATAATGCTATAATTAACTTTTCCCTAGTGACCTTAGCAATGAGAAGAGCAAAGCATGTTATGGAAGCTGTGCTGTGTGATTCTACTCATCATCCAGAGAGATACAGAAAGTAGGTTTCCAATTGATGTCATACTTTTGAGCTCATGTTTTTTTCTTCTTATTTTATTTCTTATTGACACAAGGCAAGGCAATAATACCCACCAAACACACAATCCCACCATTAAATTGTAGTCCTTGTCCGTTTAGGGTACAATAAGGCACACACATCAGCTCAGTATGTTTACTATGTTTTTAACTCAGTATGTTTACTATGTTTTTAACTCAGTATGTTTACTATGTTTTTAACTCAATATGTTTACTACGTTTTTAACTTAGTATGTTTACTATGTTTTTAACTCAGTATGTTTACTATGTTTTTAACTTAGTATGTTTACTATGTTTTTAACTCAGTATGTTTACTACGTTTTTAACTTAGTATGTTTACTATGTTTTTAACTCAGTATGTTTACTATGTTTTTAACTCAGTATGTTTACTACGTTTTTAACTTAGTATGTTTACTATGTTTTTAACTCAGTATGTTTACTATGTTTTTAACTCAGTATGTTTACTATGTTTTTAACTCAGTATGTTTACTACGTTTTTAACTCAGTATGTTTACTATGTGTTTAACTCAGTATGTTTACTATGTTTTTAACTCAGTATGTTTACTATGTGTTTAACTCAGTATGTTTACTATGTTTTTAACTCAGTATGTTTACTATGTGTTTAACTCAGTATGTTTACTATGTTTTTAACTCAGTATGTTTACTATGTTTTTAACTCAGTATGTTTACTATGTGTTCAACTCAGTATGTTTACTATGTTTTTAACTCAGTATGTTTACTGTTTTTAACTCAGTATGTTTACTATGTGTTCAACTCAGTATGTTTACTATGTGTTTAACTCAGTATGTTTACTATGTGTTTAACTCAGTATGTTTACTATGTTTTTAACTCAGTATGTTTACTATGTTTTTAACTCAGTATGTTTACTATGTTTTTAACTCAGTATATTACTATGTGTTTAACTCGGTATGTTTACTATGTTTTTAACTCAGTATGTTTACTATGTTTTTAACTCAGTATGTTTACTATGTGTTTAACTCAGTATGTTTACTATGTGTTTAACTCAGTATGTTTACTATGTTTTTAACTCAGTATGTTTACTATGTTTTTAACTCAGTATGTTTACTATGTTTTTAACTCAGTATGTTTACTATGTTTTTAACTCAGTATATTTACTATGTTTTTAACTCAGTATGTTTACTATGTTTTTAACTCAGTATGTTTTGAGACATGCTGAGCATGCACAAGTATCTGGGAATGTATTGAATATCTTACTCTTGAGTAAGTGTAATAATAGTGTCAGGGCTTTTGGCTTATTATTCTAATAACATTTTCACTAAGTAGTTTCAGACTAGACTGGACCCAGATCAGTATGTGCTTTAGCCATCTCCTCTGACTAAATGGGCATAGGGTTAAATATTGAGCAATTGGCACTTTTTTGTTGTTGTTGCAATAGCCACATTTCAGCAGCAATAGGATATCATAGTTCATAAGCACAGCTAAATGCAAATAATGGTCTTATCTGTGTGTTTAGGTAACATCTCTGTTTATTAGAGTTTATAAGCATCTATTCTATATGTATCTTTTGGACTGTTTTTTTGGCTTGTGTTTCTCTTCAGGTACACAGGTGATTGGAGGAAGCAGGACTGTGGTACAGGGGGAGGATGTGGACTTATTCTGCAGACTGATAGAGACAGACGAGGACCTCGAACAGATAACATGGCAGAAAAGTACTTGGGAAGAAAAACAGAACCATAATTTTATGCTGATTAATCCCAATGGGGTTACTAACTTTATCGCACCGAATGGATTGAAAGGTAGAGTCCAGTTTATTGGGAACCCATCAGAAAACCTTGGATCTATTAGAATAACAGCTGCCAGACTGTTGGATGAAGGCACCTTCACATGTATCTTCAGTATTTTCCCCAGTGGAGCATACAGTACAGAGATATCTCTAACTGTGCTTGGTAAGAACTATTTCTTCACGCTTTGTATCACTGTTTCTACATTGTATGTTAATTTTTCATTTTTTACAAGATTGTATTTCATATTTTATAAGCAATACAAAACATACACATACAAACGACTACATCATACAAACATCAACTATATCACACCCGCCCAGACCGACTCGCCCCCACCCCAATCTCCAGCACCCACAACACTTTCTGCCACATGGCCTCAAACTGCACGATTCTGTCGCCCACGCTCTTTCAATTTTTTTAATTAATAAAGCATTTGACCTTTCCATTTCGTGAAAGACGGAGGATTGGCATATTTCCAGCTTTTGAGTATACATATATATATATTTTTAAAGATTATTGATGAGAAGAGTATTGTCCAACCAATCGGGTATCTCATTGCACCCTCATATGTCAGTTCTTGAAATATACAGACAGACAAATTATTAGTACATTTAAATTGCAATACCTCTGACATCCATATTATTAACGCCGCCCATAACCTTTGAATTTTGTAACATGAAGGCATGAATTATTGAGTCATTACTAGTTTTACACTTCAGACATGACTACCGCTGTGTGGTAGAATTTGTGAATTTTGTGTCTTGTATATAAATTCTATACATTAACATATACTGGATTAAGCGTACATTTTCGTTAACTGTAATCTCGTTAGTTATGTTCCAACTTTCTCTCCATCATGTGCCAATATCAGTTCTTTTTCAATCTTCCAATAGATTCTGGGGATGAACATGCTCGTCTTCAATATGTACCCATTGTTCCTCTTAAGCGCATGTAACTTTACAGTACCAGTCAAAAGTGTGGACACACCTACTTATTCCAGGGTTTATCTTTATGTTTTACTATTTTCTACATTGTAGAATAATAGTGAAGACATCAAAACTATGAAATAACACATATGGAATCATGTAGTAACCAAAAAAGTGTTAAACAAATCTAAATGTATTTTATATTTGAGATTCTTCAAAGTAGCCACCCTTTGCCTTGATGACAGCTTTGCACACTCTTGGCATTCTCTCAACCAGCTTCATGAGGTAGTCACCTGGAATGCATTTAAATTAACAGGTGTACCTTCTTAAACGTTCATTTGTGGAATTTATTTCCTTCTTAATGCGTTTGAGCAAATCAGTTGTCTTGTGACAATGTAGGGGGGGTATACAGAAGATAGACCTATTTGGTAAAAGACTAAGTCCATATTATGGCAAGAACAGATCAAATTAGCAAAGAGAAACGACATTCGAACATTACTTAAAGACATGGCGGTCAGTCAGTCCGGAAAATATAAAGAAGTTTGAAACTTTCTTCAAATGCAGTCACAAAAACCATCAAACGCTATGATGAAACTGGATCTCATGAGGACCGCCACAGGAAAGGAAGACCCAGAGTTACCTCTGCTGCAGAGGATAAGTTCATTAGAGTGAATTGCACCTCAGATTGCAGGCCAAATAAATGCTTCACAGAGTTCAATTAAGCGACACATCTCAACATCAACTGTTCAGAGGACACTGCGTGAATCAGGCCTTCATGGTCGAATTGCTGCAAAGAAACCACTACTAAAGGACACCAATAATAACAAGAGACTTGCTTGGGCCAAGAAACATGAGCAATGGACATTAGAACGGTGGAAATCTGTCCTTTGGTCTGATGAGTCCAAATTTGAGATTTTTGGTTCCAACCGCCGTGTCTTTGTGAGACGCAGAGTAGGTGAACGGATGATCTCCGCATGTGTGGTTCCCACCGTGAAGCGTGGAGGAGGAGGTGTGAGATGCTTTGCTGGTGACACTGTCTGTGATTTATTTGGAATTCAAGGCACACTTAACCAGCATGGCAACCACAGCATTCTGCAGTGATACACCATCCTATCTGGTTTGCACTCCGTGGGACTATCATTTGTTTTTCAACAGGACAATGACCCAAAATGAACCTCCAGGCTGTGTAAGGGCTATTTGACCAAGAAGGAGAGTGATGCAGTGCTGCATCAGATGACCTGGCATCCACAATCTCCCGACCTTAACCCAATTGAGATGGTTTGGGATGAGTTGGACCACAGAGTGAAGGAAAAGCATGACTCATGAAGCTGGTTGAGAGAATGCCAAGAGTTTGCAAAGCTGTCATCAAGGCCAAGGGTGGCTACTTTGAAGAATCTCAAATATAAAATATGTTTTGATTTGTTTAACACTTTTTTGGGTACATTAATCCATATGTGTTATTTCATAGTTTTGTTGTCTTCACTATTATTCTACAATGTAGAAAATAGTAAAATGTATTGAGTAGGTGTGTCCAAACTTTTGACTGGTACTGCATGTCACAAGTAAAAGCCTTGGGTAGTGAGCTGATATAATTCCAAGTCTGGAAGGTTAAAACCACCCTCAGACTTGTAAAAGGAAGGTGTAAAACTTTCCTTTTTATTCTATGAATTGTATTTGCCCATATAAAGTCTGTTATGACCGAGTATACTTTTTAAAAGATTATCTTCGGTGGGGTAAATGGTATTACCGAAAATAAATACAAAAATGTTTGACAGCCATTCCATTTTAAAGAGTTAAGTTCATTATTCAAGTGAAGCAAGAGTCAGACCTGGACATCCGCCTCATCCTTGTTCTGACCGGACATTCTGTAGTGGTTGCTACCGGCCTTAAGCCAGCACCTAAGGTTTCTTATTATTTTCATGGTCCTTTGGATTCTCTACAACACTGCACTCTATTTTACAGTCTCCACCCCCCTCCAGGTGTCACCCATCTTGCCCATTATCCCCAGTGTATTTATATCTGTGTTCTCTGTTTGGCTGTTGCCAGTTTATTTTGTTTCGTCAAGCCTACCAGTGTTTTTCCCCTTGCCCCTGACTTTTCTAAAGTTCCTGTTTTCTAGTTTTCCTGGTTTTGACCATTCTGCCTGCCTGCCGTCCTGTACCTTGTCCCACCACACTGGATTATTGACCTCTGCCTGCCCTGACCCTGAGACTGCTTGCCGTTCTGTTACTTACATCTGCCTGCCCTGACCTTGAGACTGCTTGCCGTTCTGTACCTTTTGGACTCTGATCTGGATTACTGACCTCTGCCTGCCCCTGACCTATCGTTTTGACTGCCCCAGTGCTCCCTCATTTTCGAGCTGCAGCTTTCTTCGTTCCTCTCGGTCCGCTCAAGGATAGCGTACATCATAACGCTGATGTACGGGAGGGCACTCGCCTGGGCTACGGCGGTGTGGGAGCAACAGTCCACCATCTGCCTCAGGCTAGAGGAGTTTGTGGCGGAAGTTCAGAAGGTGTTTGATTCTCCGTTGTCTGGGAGAGAGGCTGATCCAGCTACGTCAAGACTCCCGTAGTGTGGCAGACTACGCGGTGGATTTTCACATGTTGGCGACGGAGAGAGCCTGGAACCCGGACGCATTGTTCGACATGTTCCTTCATGGATTATCGGAGGTGGTCAAAGATGAGATTGCAGCCCGGGAGCTGCCCATGGACCTTGACTCCCTCATTGCCTTGACCATCCGGATCGATGTGAGGCTTCGAGAACGTAGAAGGGAGGAGGAATCTGTGCCCTGTTGCCCTCGATTCCCACCTCGCCTCCGAAGAATCCCGGAGAACCCCGCAGTCTACATGTCCGAGTGAACCCGGCGTCACCCGAGTTCTCTCTGGAATCATAGAGGGCTGCCAACTCGTTTCCGGAGTCCATGCACCTGGGCAGGGCTAGATTGACTCCGGCTGAGCGCTTACGCCGACTCCACACCCAGAGCTGTCTACATTGTGGAGCTGTCTATATTGTGGGACATTTCGTAGCTACCTGCCCATTAAACAAAAAAAACTGGCTCATCAAGAAGGGGCGAGTACTCTGGTGGGCCTTATGGAGAACTTGTCCTCTCTCCTTACTCGCACCCCTTTCCATGCCATCCTGCTGTGGGGAAACCAGTCAAAATCTCTCTGGGGACTCATCGACTCTGGGGCCGATGATAGTTTTTTTTGGACGCTACCCTGGCGTCCAAGCTGGGTATCCCCACTCAGCCCTCTCCATTCCCATGGACGTTAGAATGCTGGACAGGCGCTATATAGGCCGGGTCATCTCACAATACCACTCCCATCAACCTACGAGGGTCAGGGAACCACAGCGAGGCAATCCAATTTATGCTGATTAAGTCTCCTCAGGTTCCTGTGGTATTGAGATTCTCTTGGCTCAAGCGACACAATCCCATCATAGACTGGACTGCGGGTGCCATTATGAGCCCGTTCTGCCATTCCCATTGTCTGAAGTCAGCGCAGCCTAAACCGGGACGTCTTCCTTTGGGCTCGGAAGTTACCCCGGACCTCTCCGCCATTCCCGCTGAGTACCAGGACCTCTGGGAGGTATTCAGTAAGGCCCGGGCCACTTCACTTCTGCCGCACTTACCATATGACTGTGGGACCCCTTTTCCCGGGGACGACTGTACTCCCTGTCGGATCTGGAGACCAAGGCTGTGGAGAACTACATTGAGGACTCCCTAGCTGCAGGGTTCATCCGTCCTTCTGCCTCCCCTGCCGGCGCAGGGTTGTTCTTTGTGGAGAAGAAGGCCAAAACCCTGCACCCGTGCATCAACTACCGGGGACTCAACGACATCACGGTGAAGAAGCTACCCTCTGCCAAAGAGACGTCCCAGCTCATGGTGCAGCACATCTTCCAGATCCATGGACTCCCGGTGGACATGTTCTCCGACCGGGGTCCTCAGTTCTCGTCACAGTTCTGGAAGGCTTTCTGCACACTCATTGGGTCGTCGGCCAGCCTGTCCTTCGGGTTCCACCCCCAGTCCAACGGCCAGTCGGAGCGAGCCAACCAAGACTTGGAGACGACTCTTCGCTGCCTGGCCTCCGCCAACCCCACCGCCTGGAGCCAGCAATTAGTGTGGGTCGAATACTCCCTCAACACCCTTCTTTGCTCTGCCGCTGGTCTCTCGCCCTTTGAATGTTCCCTGGGCTATCAGCCCCCGCTCTTTCCTGAGCAAGAGGAAGAGGTAGGCATACCTTTGGCCAATATGTTTGTCCGCTGTTGTCGTCGTACCTGGAAGAGAGCCTGGTCAGCCCTTCTCAAGACCACCTCCAGGTATCGACGACAAGCGGACCGCCACCGGACCCCGGCACCCCGATATCGTCTCGGGCAGAAGGTATGGCTGTCCACCCGGGATCTGCCCCTCCGGGTGGAGTCCAGCAAACATTCCCCCCCGTTTTATCGGCCCTTTCCCCATCTCCAAGGTCATTAGCCCCTCTGCTGTTCGTCTTCTGTTGCCCCGTACCCTCCATATACATCCCACTTTTCATGTGTCTAAAATCAAACCCATGGACTTGTCATCTCCCGTCTGGATTACTGCAACTCGCTGTTGGCTGGGCTCCCTGCCTGTGCCATTAAACCCCTACAACTCATCCAGAATGCCGCAGCCCGTCTGGTGTTCAACCTTCCCAAGTTCTCTCACGTCACCCCTGCCTATGGAGCTGTGAGGGGAACGGCACCTCCGTACCTTCAGGCTCTGATCAGTCCCTACACCCAAACGAGGGCATTGCGTTCATCCACCTCTGGCCTGCTGGCTCCCCTTCCTCTGCGGAAGCATAGTTCCCGCTCAGCCCAGTCAAAACTGTTCGCTGCTCTGGCACCCCAATGGTGGAACAAGCTCCCTCACGACGCCAGGACAGCGGAGTCACTCACCACCTTCCGGAGACATTTGAAACCCCACCTCTTTAAGGAATACCTGGGATAGGATAAAGTAATCCTTCTACCCCCCCCCCCTAAAAACAAATAATTGTAAAGTGGTTATCCCACTGGCTATAGGGTGAATGTACCAATTTGTAAGTCGCTCTGGATAAGAGCGTCTGCTAAATGACGTAAATGTAAATGTAAATGTAATGTCTCACAGCCCTTTGTCTCCTGTTTCCTCCAATACAGTCTAGCTACTAATTATGTATATTACAGTTGGCCAGATAGAGAACATGAGAGGTTTTATTTAACGTTTGTTGGTCATGTGACATGAGCATTTGGATAAGTTTCACATGACGGGCTGTATGTTTTTTGGTAGTTTCTACATATAGAGTTGCATATTTGTAATTATTGACTTGTTCATGTTTTCTGTTCTCTTGTTTGTTTGTTTTCTGGTCATAGTTCCTCCAGTAGTGAGTGTGACAGTTGATGTTCCTCCTGTCATTGGGGAGAATGAGGTTGTCTTGGCAACCTGTGTGGCTGCTGGTGCGAAGCCACAGGCAGAAGTAAAGTGGAAGACAGGTGCATTTGGCAGTTTGTTGAGGATGGTGACTAACTTTACCCAGCACGCCAACGGAACCGCCACAGTACTCAGCCACCTGCTTGGGGTACCGACCAGAGCAGCCAATCAGCAGCAGGTCCAGTGTGTCGTCAACCAGTCTGCCCTGGCAACAGAAAGGAGGTACAACTACACCATAAACATCCACTGTAAGTGTCTTCTACTACCACTGTCCTACACTATAGACAGACACTGTAAATATATTATACTACTACTGTCCTACACTATAGACAGACACTGTAAATATATTCTACTACTACTGTCCTACACTATAGTCAGACACTGTAAATGTATTATACTACTTCTGTCCTACACTATAGACAGACACTGTAAATACATTCTACTACTACTGTCCTACACTATAGACAGACACTGTAAATATATTCTACTACCACTGTCCTACACTATAGACAGACACTGTAAATATATTCTACTACCACTGTCCTACACTATAGACAGACACTGTAAATATATTCTACAACCACTGTCCTACACTATAGACAGACACTGTAAATATATTCTACTACCACTGTCCTACACTATAGACAGACACTGTAAATATATTCTAATACCACTGTCCTACACTATGGACAGACACTGTAAATATATTCTACTACTACTGTCCTACACTATAGACAGACACTGTAAATATATTCTACTACTACTGTCCTACACAATAGACAGACACTGTAAATATATTCTACTACTACTGTCCTACACTATAAACATTCACTGTCAATGTCACGTTCGTTTACAGACGGGACGGACCAAGGCGCAGCGAGATATGCGTACATGTTTATTGAATATTAAACACAATGACAAAACAAGAAACAAAACGAAACGTGAAGTCCAAGGCAGCACAACACAACATACCTTAACTGGAACAAGATCCCACAACCCACTAGTGCCAATAGGCTGCCTAAGTATGGTCCCCAATAAGAGACAACGAGCGACAGCTGCCTCTGATCGGGAACCACACCGGCCAACATAGAAATAGACATACTAAATTATACAACATAGAACTAACACAACAAGGAATACACACACCCTGACTCAACATATAAGTGTCCCCTGAGTCAGGGCGTGACAGTACCCCCCCCCCCCAAAGGTGCGGACTCCGACCGCGCAACATAAACATCACAAGGTAGGCTCCGGGCGTGACCACCACCTATTCTCTGACTCCCTGTTGCGCCCCTGGTCTGGTCTGGACCTCGGCGCGCTGCTTGCCCTCTCCTTCCTCCCACGAAGTACCAAGCCCTGTCTGGACCCTGGTGTGGGAGACCCCGAACCTGGAGAGGGGCTGACGTCTGGGTCTGGACTGGAACCGCTGACTGGAGCTGAACCCGACGACGGTGGAGCGAACTGCTCTGGCTCCGGAGTAGAGCTGCTGACCGGAGCTGGATCAGGCACCGGTGGAGCGGACTAATCTGGCTCCGGAGTGGAGCCGCTGACCGGAGCTGAACTGGACCCCGGTGGAGCGGATTGCTCTGGCTCCGGAGTGGAGCAGCTGACCGGAGCTGAACTGGGCACCGGTGGAACGGACTGCTCTGGCTCCGGAGTGGATCCATTGACTGGAGCTGGACTGGACCCCGGTGGAGCGGATTGCTCTGGCTCCGGAGTGGAGCAGCTAACCGGAGCTGGATCAGGCACCGGTGGAGCGGACTGCTCTGGCTCTGGAGTGGAGCAGCTGACCGGTGCCGGACCAGGCACTGGTGGAACAGGCACGGGCCGTGCCGGACTGGACACACACACCACTGGTCTGGTGCGAGGAGCAGGCACGGGCCGGACCGGGCTGGCGACGCGCACCACTGTCTTGGTGCGAGGAGCAGGAACAGGCCGGGCCGGGCTGGCGACGCGCACCACTGGCTTGGTGCGAGGGACAGGAACAGGCTGGACCGGGCTGGCGACGCGCACCACTGGCTTGGTGCGAGGAGCAGGAACAGGCCGGGCCAGACTGGCGACGCGCACCACTGGCTTGGTGCGAGGGCAGGAACAGGCCGGGCCGGGCTGGCGACGTGCACCACTGGCTTGGTGCGAGGGACAGGAACAGGCCGGGCCGGGCTGGCGACACGCACCACTGGTTTGAAGCGAGGAGCAGGAACGGGCCGGACCGGACTGCAAAGGCGGACTGGAGGTCTGGAGCGGAGAGCTGGCACAACCCGTCCAGGCTGGCTGCCCACTTTCGCACTACACATGTGGGGTGCTGGCACAGGACGCACTGGGCTGTGCACGCGCACTGGCGATACAGCTCGTAGAACAGGCGCAGGATATGCTGGACCGAGGAGGCGTACTGGAGACCAGGAGCGCTGAGCCGGCACACCCCGTCCTGGCTGGATGACAATCTTCGCACGACTCTTGCGTGGTGCTAGCACAGGACGTACAGGACTGTGCCGGCACACTGGCGACACAGTACGTAGCTCCGCATAACACGGAGCCTGCCCAGTCACACGCTTCCTCGCGTGAGTATGGGGAGTTGGCACTGCTCTAACACTAGGCTCCGCTGTCTTTCGGGCTTCTTCCTCGACCGGCTTCCTCTGTGCTGCCGTTGCTCCTCTCCTGCCTGGGTATCTACCTTTGCCCATGGCCCTTTCCCCTTAAATATCTCCTCCCATGACCACCATTTGCCCACCTGTGACATGGCAATTTGCTCTTCCTGGGCACGCTGCTTGGTCCTCGGTTGGTGGGATCTTCTGTGACGTTCGTTGAAGGACGGACCGAGGCGCAACGTGATATGCGTACATGTTTATTGAATATTAAACACAACGACAAAACAACAAACAAAACGAAACGTGAAGTCCAAGGCAGCACAACACAACATACCTTAACTGGAACAAGATCCCACAACCCACTAGTGCCAATAGGCTGCCTAAGTATGGTCCCCAATCAGAGACAACGAGCGACAGCTGCCTCGGATTGGGAACTACACCGGCCAACATAGAAATAGACATACTAGATTCTACAACATAGAACTAACACAACAAGGAATACACACACCCTGACTCAACATATAAGCGTCCCCTGAGTCAGGGCGTGACAGTAAATATATTCTACTACCACTGTCCTACACTATAGACAGACACTGTAAATATATTCTACTACCACTGTCCTACACTATAGACAGACACTGTAAATATATTCTACTACTACTGTCCTACACTATAGACAGACACTGTAAATATATTCTACTACCACTGTCCTACACTATAGACAGACACTGTAAATATATTATACTACTACTCTCCTACACTATAGACAGACACTGTAAATATATTATACTACCACTGTCCTACACCATAGACAGACACTGTAAATATATTCTACTACCACTGTCCTACACTATAGACAGACACTGTAAATATATTCTACTACCACTGTCCTACACTATAGACAGACACTGTAAATATATTCTACTACCACTGTCCTACACTATAGACATACACTGTAAATATATTCTACTACTACTGTCCTACACAATAGACAGACACTGTAAATATATTATACTACCACTGTCCTACACTATAGACAGACACTGTAAATATATTATACTACCACTGTCCTACACTATAGACAGACACTGTAAATATATTATACTACCACTGTCCTACACTATAGACAGACACTGTACATATATTATACTACCACTGTCCTACACTATAGACAGACACTAAAAATATATTCTACTACCACTGTCCTACACTATAGACAGACACTGTAAATATATTCTACTACCACTGTCCTACACTATAGACAGACACTGTAAATATATTCTACTACCACTGTCCTACACTATAGACAGACACTGTAAATATATTCTACTACCACTGTCCTACACTATAGACAGACACTGTAAATATATTCTACTACTACTGTCCTACACTATAGACAGACACTGTAAATATATACTACTACCGCTGTCCTACACCATATACGTCCACTGAGGCACACAAGTGGTATGGACCATTACAAGGCTATCATTGTACTGCTCCTCTACTGCAAGTAATCTATCGAACTGAAATGAAGCAAGATCAGGTTCACAAACAATTCTTATTTTTGCCTCATCTGTGGATTAAAGTTCCACCCCTGCCCACTGCTCAGAGACTGTAGTTTCATTGATATGGGTGTCCTATATCTGTCTTGGTATAGGTTTGTGTGTGTAGGTCTATTTACATTCTATATCTGCAGTAACTGTAACCACCTCGTTGTCTCTCTTTCACTCACTCACTCACTCACTCACTCACTCACTCACTCACTCACTCACTCACTCACTCTCGCTGTCTCTCTCCTTCTGCCTTTCTGTCTCTCTCTCTCATAGATCCACCTCAGTCATTGAACATTACCCTTAGTGAGGCCTCTCAAGCCACAGTCTTACTATGTCTAGCAGACGTCAACCCACAACCCAACTACACCTGGAGCAGGTACTCACTCCTATGTAAACTATTTCAAACCAGTTTAAATGCAAATGTTAAGTACACTTGTTTAAACATATAAGACATATATTAGCTTGAAGCTTCAGTATGTTCATATATTACGCTGGTAGTCAAATCATGCCTTTGCCACACACACACACACGCACGCACACACACACACACACGCACACACACACACACGCACACACACACACACACACGCACACACACACACAAACACTCAGCCCTTCGCTCTCTCTCCCCCAGAGTGGGCCAGCCATGGCCTGGGTCTTCAGTGAGAGCAGAGGGAGACAAACTGCACCTCCTCAGTCTCAGCTCTGAGCTGAATGGTCTCTATGTCTGTGAGGCCTCCAACCCCTACGGACGAGCAACTGGCTCCCTCTATGTACACACATCCTCTGGTGAGAAGCACAGACACACACACACACACACCCTATTCATGCTGGTTGCTTAACTGGTTGATTATACTGTTTTATAAGTTGCTTATAATTGTTATGTGATTGATTGATTGATTGATTGATTGAATACTTTATTGTCCCGTAGGGAAATGTGTCTGGAAACAATACAGGCATTCCTGGCATACACATAAAACACAAATATGAGGTTATGAGAAATGTGATGTAGCATGGATAACAAAGTTGAGGCAGATGCTCACTTATCTTTCACTGCATGTGTTAGTTTTTTAAAACTTATGGCCTCATTCCCCTTTCTACAGGAAGGTACTGTATAACCACTAACTAAGATGGTCATGATAAAAACGTATCTCTATCTGCATTCAGTGGCTTGCGAAAGTATTCACCCCCCTTGGCATTTTTCCTATTTTGTTGCCTTACAACCTGGAATTAAAATTGATTTTTTGGGGGTTTGTATCATTTGATTTACACAACATGCCTACCACTTTGAAGATGCAATTTTTTTTTCTTGTGAAACAAACAAGAAATAAGACAAAAAAACAGAACTTGAGCATGCATAACTATTCACCCTCTCAAAGTCAATACTTTGTAGAGCCATCTTTTGCAGCAATTACAGCTGCAAGTCTCTTGGGGTATGTCTCTATAAGCTTGGCACATCTAGCCACTGGGATTTTTGGATGGGTTCTGCTGGTGTACAGCAATCTTTAAGTCATACCACAGATACTCAATTGGATTGAGGTCTGGGCTTTGACTAGGCCATTCCAAGACTTTTAAATGTATCCCCTTAAACCGCTCGAGTGTTGCTTTAGCAGTATGCTTAGGGTCATTGTCCTACTGGAAGGTGAACCTCAGTCCCAGTCTCATATCTCTGGAAGACTGAAACAGGTTTCCCTCAAGAATTTCCCTGTATTTAGCGCCATCCATCACTCCTTCCATTCTGACCAGTTTCCCAGTCCCTGCTGATGAAAAACATCCCCACAGCATGATGCTGCCACCACCATGCTTCACTGTGGGGATGGTGTTCTCGGGGTGAATGAGAGGTGTTGGGTTTGCGCCAGACATAGCGTTTTCCTTGATTGCCAAAATGCTCAATTTTTGCCTCATCTGACCAGAGTACCTTCTTCCATATGTTTGAGTCTCCCACATGCCTTTTGGCGAACATCCCACTTATTTTTTTTTCTTGAAGCAATGGCTTTTGTCTGGCCACTCTTCCGTAAAGCCCAGCTCTGTGGAGTGTACTGCTTAAAGTGGTCCTATAAACAGATACTCCAATCTCCGCTGTGGAGCTTTGCAGCTCCTTCAGGGTTATCTTTGGTCTCTTTGTTGCCTCTCTGATTAATGCCCTCCTTGCCTGGTCCGTGAGTTTTGGTCTTTTGGCAGGTTTGTTGTGGTGCCATATTCCTTCTATTTTTAATAATGTATTTAATGGTGCTCCATGGGATGTTCAAAGTTTCTGATATTTTTTTATAACCCAACCCTGATCTGTACTTCTCCACAACTTTGTCCCTGACATGTTTGGAGAGCTCCTTGGTCTTCATGGTGCCGCTTGGTTGGTGGTGCCCCTTGCTTAGTGGTCTTGCAGACTCTGGGGACTTTCAGAACAGGTGTATATATACTGAGATCATGTTACAGATCATGTGACACTGAGATTGCACACAGGTGGACTTTAGTTAACTAATTATGTACTTCTGAAGGTAATTGGTTGCACCAGATCTTATTTAGGGGCTTCATAGCAAAGGGGGTGAATACATGTTCAAGCATCACTTTTCCGTTATTTTATTATTTTCATTTTTTGAAACAATTTATTTTTTTCATTCCGCTTCACCAATTTGGACTATTTTGTGTATGTCCATTACATGAAATCCAAATAAAAATCCTTTTAAATTACAGGTTGTAATGCAACAAAATAGGAAAACCGCCAAGGGGGATGAATACTTTTGCAAGGCACTGTATGTACATGTCTTATTACTTAGTATTATCTCTTTGCTTTCTGCAGGAAAGTGTTTGAATCAGAGCCATGATGCTTGTTAGGGCACCACAATTATATGTAATTGTAAATACAGACTGTTTCTTATATTAACTGTATCCCCTCTCTCCTCACAGAGACCTCTGCTGCGTGTTGGGTTTTACTCGTTGTCATTCTATGTCTGATTGTTACTGCGGCTGCACTCGTATGGTACTGGTGGAAATACGGGCATTTTCCCTGGTAATATCATCCACTGTGATATCATGAACTGAATTGTGAAAAAAATGTGTTAGATGATCATATTGATTTTGCTCAAGTTAATATATGTTATTTTCCTGGACTATATCCCAGGAGTTCAATCGTGGCCAAAGCACCGGAACAGGTATGCTGTGATTTGTCAGTAGTTAAAGATGTAGGATCTTAATTTGATCATTACATTTACATTTTACATTTTTGTCATTTAGCAGACGCTCTTATCCAGAGCGACTTACAGGAGCAATTAGGGTTAAGTGCCTTGCTCAAGGGCACATCGACAGATTTTTCACCTAGTCGGCTTGGGGATTAGAACCAGCGACCTTTCGGTTACTGGCACAACGCTCTTAACCACTAAGCTACCTGCCGCCCCGATCATGTTTGCTACAGCAGGAATATAATCCTGCAGCAACAGCAAATGTGGATTATAATTAATGGACATTTTTGTAGGGGTTGATACATTTTTTGTAAGGGAAAATCTAATCTGAAGTGGAAATTACAAACTTCAGAAGCCTTTTTTAACCTCAAATACACTACATGTTTTAAATGTCCTGCATTACAGGGAAGTTCTCTTGCAACAGGCTGATCAAATTAACATGCTACATATGTATGTCACTGTCCTCCATTGTTTTGTGACTAATCTTACGAAGTAGGTTTCTCATTATCCACTGGTTACTATGTAATAGTATTGTTATAATGTCTGTTTGATTACAGACTGAATCAGTATCTTCCCTGAGGAGGAGACATGACAAGGTTGAGGAAGGTGAAGGTGACTCATTGGCTGCAACCGTCCAAACCAGGAATGAGCCTGATGAGGAAGAAGAAGTATCATGATGTAGGGAACAATATACCCTCTTATTTTATTATTCCGAATGTTTTTCATGTTTGTTCTATTGTCTATTCATGAGGTCTATTTATTGTGTTAGCTCGAAGAAATCACCGGACAGGCTTTAAGCGCATGCCAGAAGAATCTCCAAATGGGTCTGCACATTCTCCTATGTTCTAACCATCTGCAAAGAACAGGTACATTCTACAACCATCTAATGAACAATATATTCTATGACATTGGAAACCTTGACTCCACCACAGCTTCACCCAGTGCTGGTCCTCGTTTCAGTTTTTTGTTCTCAGCTTCTCTCGTGGACTCCGCCTTGTCATGGTGGAGGGGCTTTGTTGCTTCAGAGGGAACAACAACTCTCCTGTATGTATCTATGTATGTATGTATGTATGTATGTATGTATGTATGTATGTATGTATGTATGTATGTATGTATGTATGTATGTATGTATGTATGTATGTATGTATGTATGTATGTATGTATGTATGTATGTATGTATGTATGTATGTATGTATGTATGTATGTATGTATGTACGTACGTACAGTGGGGAAAAAAAGTATTTAGTCAGCCACCAATTGTGCAAGTTCTCCCACATAAAAAGATGAGAGAGGCCTGTAATTTTCATCATAGGTACATGTCAACTATGACAGACAAATTGAGAATTTTTTTCTCCAGAAAATCACATTGTAGGATTTTTTATGAATATATTTGCAAATTATGGTGGAAAATAAATATTTGGTCACCTACAAACAAGCAAGATTTCTGGCTCTCACAGACCTGTAACTTCTTTTTGAAGAGGCTCCTCTGTCCTCCACTCGTTACCTGTATTAATGGCACCTGTTTGAACTTGTTATCAGTATAAAAGACACCTGTCCACAACCTCAAACAGTCACACTCCAAACTCCACTATGGCCAAGACCAAAGAGCTGTCAAAGGACACCAGAAACTAAATTCTAGACCTGCACCAGGCTGGGAAGACTGAATCTGCAATAGGTAAGCAGCTTGGTTTGAAGAAATCAACTGTGGGAGCAATTATTAGGAAATGGAAGACAAACAAGACCACTGATAATCTCCCTCGATCTGGGGCTCCAAGCAAGATCTCACCCCGTGGGGTCAAAATGATCACAAGAACGGTGAGCAAAAATCCCAGAACCACACGGGGGGACCTAGTGAATGACCTGCAGAGAGCTGGGACCAAAGTAACAAAGCCTACCATCAGTAACACACTACGCCGCCAGGGACTCAAATCCTGCAGTGCCAGACGTGTCCCCCTGCTTAAGCCAGTACATGTCCAGGCCCGTCTGAAGTTTGCTAGAGTGCATTTGGATGATCCAGAAGAGGATTTGGAGAATGTCATATGGTCAGATGAAACCAAAATAGAACTTTTTGGTAAAAACTCAACTCGTCGTGTTTGGAGGACAAAGAATGCTGAGTTGCATCCAAAGAACACCATACCTACTGTGAAGCATGGGGGTGGAAACATCATGCTTTGGGGCTGTTTTTCTGCAAAGGGACCAGGACGACTGATCCGTGTAAAGGAAAGAATGAATGGGGCCATGTATCGTGAGATTTTGAGTGAAAACCTCCTTCCATCAGCAAGGGCATTGAAGATTAAACGTGGCTGGGTCTTTCAGCATGACAATGATCTCAAACACACCGCCCGGGCAACGAAGGAGTGGCTTCGTAAGAAGCATTTCAAGATCCTGGAGTGGCCTAGCCAGTCTCCAGATCTCAACCCCATAGAAAATCTTTGGAAGGAGTTGAAAGTCCGTGTTGCCCAGCGACAGCCCCAAAACATCACTGCTCTAGAGGATATCTGCATGGAGGAATGGGCCAAAATACCAGCAACAGTGTGTGAAAACCTTGTGAAGACTTACAGAAAACGTTTGACCTGTGTCATTGCCAACAAAGGGTATATAACAAAGTATTGAGAAACTTTTGTTATTGACCAAATACTTATTTTCCACCATAATTTGCAAATAAATTCATAAAGAATCCTACAATGTGAATTTCTGGATTTTTTTTCCTCATTTTGTCTGTCATAGTTGACATGCACCTATGATGAAAATTACAGGCCTCTCTCATCTTTTTAAGTGGGAGAACTTGCACAATTGGTGGCTGACTAAATACTTTTTTCCCCCACTGTATGTATGTATGTATGTATGTATGTATGTATGTATGTATGTATGTATGTATGTATGTATGTATGTATGTATGTATGTACAGTGAAAGTCGGAAGTTTAAATACACCTTAGCCAAATACATTTAAACTCAGTTTTTCACAATTCCTGACATTTAATCCTAGTAAAAATTCCCTGTCTTATATCAGTTAGGATCACCACTTTATTTTAAGAATGTGAAATGTCAGAATAATAGTAGAGAGAATGATTTATTTCAGCTTTTATTTCTTTCATCACATTCCCAGTGGGTCAGAAGTTTACATACATTCAATTAGTATTTGGTAGCATTGCCTTTAAATTGTTTAACTTGGGTCAAACGTTTCGGGTAGCCTTCCACAAGCTTCCCACAATAAGTTGGGTGAATTTTGGCCCATTCCTCCTGACAGAGCTGGTGTACCTGAGTCAGGTTTGTAGGCCTCCTTGCTCGCACACGCTTTTTCAGTTCTGCCCACACATTTTCTATAGGATTGAGGACAGGGCTTTGTGATGGCCACTCCAATAACTTTACTTTGTTGTCCTTAAGCCATTTTGCAACAACTTTGGAATTATGCTTGGGGTCATTGTCCATTTGGAAGACCCATTTGCGACCAAGCTTTAACTTCCTGACTGATGTCTTGAGATGTTGCTTCAATATATCCACATAATCTTCCTTCTTCACGATGCCATCTATTTTGTGAAGTGCACCAGTCCCTCCTGCAGCAAAGCACCCCCACAGCATGATGCTGCCACCCTCGTGCTTCAGGGTTGGGATGGTGTTCTTCGGTTTGCAAGCATTCCCCTTTTTCCTCCAAACATAACGATGATCATTATGGCTAAACAGTTCTATTTCTGTTTCATCAGACCAGAGGACATTTCCCCAAAAAGTACGATCTTTGTCTCCATGTGCAGTTGCAAACCGTAGTCTGGCTTTTTTATGGTGGTTTTGGAGCAGTGGCTTCTTCCTTGCTGACCGGCCTTTCAGGTTATGTCGATATAGGATTCGTTTTACTGTGGATATAGATACTTTTGTACCGGTTTCCTCCAGCATCTTCACAAGGTCCTTTGCTGTTGTTCTGGGATTGTTTTGCACTTTTCGCACCAAAGTACGTTCATCTCTAGTAGACAGAACACGTCCCTTCCTGAGCGGTATGACGGCTGCGTGGTCCCATGGTGTTTATACTTGCGTACTATTGTTTGTACAGATGAACGTGGTACCTTCAGGTGTTTGGAAATTGCTCCCAAGGATGAACCAGACTTGTGGAGGTCTACAATTTATTTTCTGAGGTCTTGGCTGATTTCTTTAGATTTTCCCATGATGTCAAGCAATGAGGCACTGAGTTTGAAGGTAGGCCTTGAAATACATCCACAGGTACACCTTCAATTGACTCAAATTATGTCAATTAGCCTATCAGAAGCTTCTAAAGCCATGACATCATTTTCTGGAATTTTCCAAGCTGTTTAAAGGCACAGTCAACTTAGTGTATGTAAACATCTGACCCACTGGAGTTGCGATACAGTGAATTATAAGTGAAATAATCTGTCTGTAAACAATTGTTGGAAAAATTACTTGTGTCCTAACTGACTTGCAAAAACTATAGTTTGTTAACAAGAAATTTGTAGAGTGGTTGAAAAACGAGTTTTAATGACTCCAACCTAAGTGTATGTAAACTTCCGACTTCAACTGTACATACGCAGCGCGTGAGTTTCTAGTTTGGGGAAGATGATTTTCACCATATAATAAAATAAAAGCAATACATGCATAACCGCATTTGCGGTAACTTTTGATAATGGTGTTTTCCCGCTAATGGAACATTCGAGCTTATAGCCTTCTGCGGTGTGTGCATTGCTTCACTTATAGAGTCGCATCAGGCAGTCTTAGAATGTATTAAAAATCGTAACATATAGCCCAACGTTTGTATTACAACGAAATTTACATAAATAACTCTAAATTAAGCATATAGGAGTACCTGTTTCTTTGTTAACCACTCAACACAGAATAGCTGCATGTGCGCACTCCCTCAAATCGTTTGGAGAAAATATAATTTATATTTGATTCAGGTTTGTTCAATTGTATTCTTCATATTATAAAATACTATAAAATAATGCCATGAAATTCTAAGCAAATATTGTCTGCTAAATGAACTAGTGTAGCCCATAGCCGTATGGTATAGCCAGATCAGGACCTAACATAAGGACAACTCAGAGTATGCTATTCTGTTCTTCTGTAATAGACAACATTTTCTTCATATCATGTTTCTTTAGACCTGTCTAAAATAAATATTGTATTTATTGTGAAGGTTTAGGCTATATAGCATGGATTTATTTGACTTTTTAAAAATGCAGATGTTCCAAAGGTCTGCATCAGTGGCTTGTAGGCTATGTGTGGACGCCAGGAGATGCTAAATGTGTTTGTTAATTAACGGTCAATTACTGTCAATAACCGTTAGACCGGCAGTTATTTGCTTGACATCACCGGCTGATTACTGCCACAGCCCTATCCACGCATTAACCCTATCCCTGATTAACCGTATGATATTTGTTGTTTTAGCCTAGCATTAGTGTAGCATTTCATTTTTGTCCACCAGTAGGTACTGTAGGTTTTTAGTAGTTAGAATGCAGGTATTTTCACTACATTAGTAGTTACAAAGCAGGTTTAGTTACAATGTAGATATTTTCACTAAGTTAATAGTTAGAGTGCAGGTTAGAAAGAGACTGTTATGTCATGCCTTGTTCAACGTTCACTCAAGGCCTTGCTTTGGTTAGTGCACTGTAAAGTCCTTGTATTGACTAACCTGTGCCCCCGCACATTGACTCTGTACCGGTACCCCCTGTATATAGCCTCGCTACTGTTATTTTACTGCTGGTCTTAATTTTTATTTTTATTTTTTCAATTTTTTACTTAACACTTATTTTTCTTAAAACTGCATTGTTGGTTACGGTATTGTAAGTAAGCATTTCACTGTAAGGTCTACACCTGTTGTATTTGGCGCCTGTGACAAATAAAATTAGATCTGTTTTGATTTCAGCCTTGGAACTAGAAACACAGGGACAAGCTGTTTCCTGTGGGGTCTTTGTGGCTGTGCTCTGTCTGCTTGATAGATGATATGGGAGTGGCTCTTATAGACCACATGGGGGTTCGAGGCAGATTCATTCCCTCCAGAACCATCAACTGTTTTAGCCTCAACTTCCTCCCAACACCATCTTCCAAAATATATTAAATCTTATCAAGTTAAAACATTCCTAAAGATTAACCTAGTATGCACACCTGCCTTTTTATCAACAAGAAGAGACAGGTGTATGGGTTTAGGGGTGGTAGTGGTTGGTGTGTGTGTGTACGGTACTAGTCCGTACATTTCTTTGTGTTGGTTTTATTCACACATACTGATTGGTTGGATGCTTATTAAACATATACTATACTGAGTGGGGCATGCATTTTTCGTTCTTCAATGAAATGAAAAATAATTCAATATCTGTAGTGACCAGGTGCTGTAGTGAACAGTAGCTGTTAGACCACTCTAGGGGAGGGGAAGGAAGTTAGGGAAAACCCCAGTTTTGTTGCAATCAACAAACTTGCATCAGAGAACGTCTGTTAGACGGTTAGCAGTTGTTTCCTTCCAGAGAATATATTTTTTAACAACACTTTAGTTTCAGTGCTTTTGATCATACTGTAAACTATTAATAATCATGCAGAAGTTTGAGTCTGTTATAGTGACCTATTATATATTTACATTTACGTCATTTAGCAGACGCTCTTATCCAGAGCGACTTACAAACAGTTTTTCACAATTCCTGACATTTAATCCTAGTAAAAATTCCCTGTCTTATGTCAGTTAGGATCACCACTTTATTTTAAGAATGTGAAATGTCAGAATAATAGTAGAGAGAATGATTTATTTCAGCTTTTATTTCTTTCATCACATTCCCAGTGGGTCAGAAGTTTACATACATTCAATTAGTATTTGGTAACATTGCCTTTAAATTGTTTAACTTGGGTCAAACGTTTCGGGTAGCCTTCCACAAGCTTCCCACAATAAGTTGGGTGAATTTTGGCCCATTCCTCCTGACAGAGCTGGTGTACCTGAGTCAGGTTTGTAGGCCTCCTTGCTCGCACACGCTTTTTCAGTTCTGCCCACACATTTTCTATAGGATTGAGGACAGGGCTTTGTGATGGCCACTCCAATACCTTTACTTTGTTGTCCTTAAGCCATTTTGCAACAACTTTGGAATTATGCTTGGGGTCATTGTCCATTTGGAAGACCCATTTGCGACCAAGCTTTAACTTCCTGACTGATGTCTTGAGATGTTGCTTCAATATATCCACATAATCTTCCTTCCTCACGATGCCATCTATTTTGTGAAGTGCACCAGTCCCTCCTGCAGCAAAGCACCCCCACAGCATGATGCTGCCACCCTCGTGCTTCAGGGTTGGGATGGTGTTCTTCGGCTTGCAAGCATTCCCCTTTTTCCTCCAAACATAACGATGGTCATTATGGCTAAACAGTTCTATTTCTGTTTCATCAGACCAGAGGACATTTCCCCAAAAAGTACGATCTTTGTCTCCATGTGCAGTTGCAAACCGTAGTCTGGCTTTTTTATGGTGGTTTTGGAGCAGTGGCTTCTTCCTTGCTGACCGGCCTTTCAGGTTATGTCGATATAGGATTCGTTTTACTGTGGATATAGATACTTTTATACCGGTTTCCTCCAGCATCTTCACAAGGTCCTTTAATGTTGTTCTGGGATTGATTTGCACTTTTCGCACCAAAGTACGTTCATCTCTAGTAGACAGAACACGTCCCTTCCTGAGCGGTATGACGGCTGCGTGGTCCCATGGTGTTTATACTTGCGTACTATTGTTTGTACAGATGAACGTGGTACCTTCAGGTGTTTGGAAATTGCTCCCAAGGATGAACCAGACTTGTGGAGGTCTACAATTTATTTTCTGAGGTCTTGGCTGATTTCTTTAGATTTTCCCATGATGTCAAGCAATGAGGCACTGAGTTTGAAGGTAGGCCTTGAAATACATCCACAGGTACACCTTCAATTGACTCAAATTATGTCAATTAGCCTATCAGAAGCTTCTAAAGCCATGACATCATTTTCTGGAATTTTCCAAGCTGTTTAAAGGCACAGTCAACTTAGTGTATGTAAACATCTGACCCACTGCAGTTGCGATACAGTGAATTATAAGTGAAATAATCTGTCTGTAAACAATTGTTGGAAAAATTACTTGTGTCCTAACTGACTTGCAAAAACTATAGTTTGTTAACAAGAAATTTGTAGAGTGGTTGAAAAACGAGTTTTAATGACTCCAACCTAAGTGTATGTAAACTTCCGACTTCAACTGTACATACGCAGCGCGTGAGTTTCTAGTTTGGGGAAGATGATTTTCACCATATAATAAAATAAAAGCAATACATGCATAACCGCATTTGCGGTAACTTTTGATAATGGTGTTTTCCCGCTAATGGAACATTCGAGCTTATAGCCTTCTGCCGTGTGTGCATTGCTTCACTTATAGAGTCGCATCAGGCAGTCTTAGAATGTATTAAAAATCGTAACATATAGCCCAACGTTTGTATTACAACGAAATTTACATAAATAACTCTAAATTAAGCATATAGGAGTACCTGTTTCTTTGTTAACCACTCAACACAGAATAGCTGCATGTGCGCACTCCCTCAAATCGTTTGGAGAAAATATAATTTATATTTGATTCAGGTTTGTTCAATTGTATTCTTCATATTATAAAATACTATAAAATAATGCCATGAAATTCTAAGCAAATATTGTCTGCTAAATGAACTAGTGTAGCCCATAGCCGTATGGTATAGCCAGATCAGGACCTAACATAAGGACAACTCAGAGTATGCTATTCTGTTCTTCTGTAATAGACAACATTTTCTTCATATCATGTTTCTTTAGACCTGTCTAAAATAAATATTGTATTTATTGTGAAGGTTTAGGCTATATAGCATGGATTTATTTGACTTTTTAAAAATGCAGATGTTCCAAAGGTCTGCATCAGTGGCTTGTAGGCTATGTGTGGACGCCAGGAGATGCTAAATGTGTTTGTTAATTAACGGTCAATTACTGTCAATAACCGTTAGACCGGCAGTTATTTGCTTGACATCACCGGCTGATTACTGCCACAGCCCTATCCACGCATTAACCCTATCCCTGATTAACCCTACGATTTGTTGCTTTAGCCTAGCATTAGTGTAGCATTTCATTTTTGTCCACCAGTAGGTACTGTAGGTTTTTAGTAGTTAGAATGCAGGTATTTTCACTACATTAGTAGTTACAAAGCAGGTTTAGTTACAATGTAGATATTTTCACTAAGTTAATAGTTAGAGTGCAGGTTAGAAAGAGACTGTTATGTCATGCCTTGTTCAACGTTCACTCAAGGCCTTGCTTTGGTTAGTGCACTGTAAAGTCCTTGTATTGACTAACCTGTGCCCCCGCACATTGACTCTGTACCGGTACCCCCTGTATATAGCCTCGCTACTGTTATTTTACTGCTGCTCTTAATTTTTATTTTTATTTTTTCAATTTTTTACTTAACACTTATTTTTCTTAAAACTGCATTGTTGGTTACGGTATTGTAAGTAAGGATTTCACTGTAAGGTCTAAACCGGTTGTATTTGGTGCCTGTGACAAATAAAATTAGATCTGTTTTGATTTCAGCCTTGGAACTAGAAACACAGGGACAAGCTGTTTCCTGTGGGGTCTTTGTGGCTGTGCTCTGTCTGCTTGATAGATGATATGGGAGTGGCTCTTATAGACCACATGGGGGTTCGAGGCAGATTCATTCCCTCCAGAACCATCAACTGTTTTAGCCTCAACTTCCTCCCAACACCATCTTCCAAAATATGTTAAATCTTATCAAGTTAAAACATTCATAAAAATGAACCTAGTATTAACACCTGCCTTTTTATCAACAAGAAGAGACGTGTGTGGGTTGAGGAGTGGTAGTGGTTGGTGTGTGTCTACAGTACTAGTTTGTACATTTCTTTGTGTTGGTTTTATTCACACATTCTGACTTTTGTTTAACAAGGAAGTCCTATTGAGGCCAGAAAAGGGAAATGAGAGATGAGTGAGCTAAATAAAACCAAACACCAAACTTCCCCCTACAAACTAAAAAGAGTGCAGATAACAGACGTTTAAGCTGTCTTATTTCTCTCAAAGAAGTCACTGTTTACAAGCCTCTGCCCTCTACACCAGATTCCTAACTGAATTCTAGTAGCTAAGCCTCTGGCCAGGTTCCTAACTTGATTATTATGCTGTTACTCTGAGAACTGAACCCATGTAATCTAATATGGACTAGTGGCTGTGATGGAAAGTCCCGTGACGTCATCCCTATGGAAACGGCAGAGATCAGTAGAGCATGTGAATGCCTCTAACTCATTCACATGGCTTTATGGCTGTGAAGCGTTCAGCTGTGTCCCTCTGCTCACTACTTTCTTAGTACACAAAGGAGAGAGAAGGCAAGAGCAGTTGTACTGCTGTGAATACTGTAAATAATGGTAACAGTTTATGTTTTATTGAATGGTGATCTATTTACCAAGTGCAGGAAATGTAAAAAAATTATATTTGCACGTGTATTCACAAACAGCGTTTATTTAACAGTTTGACACATGCACTAACTCTTTCCCAGGCGTCTCTACCTCTTCTTCTTTCTCCCATCATGGTGTGACCACTGGCCTTGAGTTGTCATTCTGCAGTATGCATGTTTCTCTATATATGTACACATTACTGTAGTTCTCCTTCACTAATGCTGTTATTCATTGTAGACATGATTTTCATGAGGACATTTTTGTTGTTGCTGTTGCTGTTACTATGTAGATCTAGTTCCATACACCCAACAACCAAGCCTTCTTATTGCTTTATATCCATTTCAGGGCCTGGACACATATCAACTGGGTGGATACATTATTTTAATGTTCTTCTGAATCGAAAAATAAAGCAGGGACGCCGCTGCTATCTAGAAACAACGTGTGAATTTCTGAGATATATTGCATTTGATCCATGGATAACATCCCATGGGCTTGTTGTTTTTCTGTAAACATGCTTTAGCTTTCCATCTTCTCTGCAAATCCTAGCCCACAGCAGGCTCGCCAGCCCTTAACCCTGAGCACCACCTTCTGCCTATATAGTCCAGAGGTGTATCTGTTGCTCATGCTCTGGTACAAATGACGTCCATATATTTCCATCACCTCAGCGCTGTTGTTATCAGGTGGTCAATGCCTGAAATAGAAGTGCTGTGCATTCTCTCACCCACACCTCCACCCCTCAGTCGCCCTCTCTGTTCTCCTCCTGTTTACTCTGCCTCCTTTTCTCTCAGTGTTGTGTGTCCATGTTGACAGTGTTGTTCAGCATCCGTTGCTAGACAGTTTTCATAAATCACCTCCTCATTGCATTCCTGCTGCACCTAATAAAACGACAAAAGTTAATGTCATTATATGGAGATGGAACATAAATTTATACTGGGGAATTCCTTTAGGTCAACATTGTTTTAGTTGCCCCCAGGCTAATGAAATGACACACCTGACCAACAAAGACCTACAGATGCCTGTGTCAAACCATTACACAGTAAAAGGTCATTACATGTAAAAGCTCTTCCCTGAGTGCTGTTTTCCTTGTTGTTTGTGGGGAAGCTTGCATGTTTCAGTGCTATGTTTTTAACTCAGTATGTTTACTATGTTTTTAACTCAGTATGTTTACTATGTTTTTAACTCAGTATGTTTACTATGTTTTTAACTCAGTATGTTTACTATGTTTTTAACTCTGTATGTTTACTATGTTTTTAAATCAGTATGTTTACTATGTTTTTAACTCAGTATGTTTACTATGTTTTTAACTCAGTATGTTTACTATGTTTTTAACTCAGTATGTTTACTATGTTTTTAAATCAGTATGATTACTATGTTTTTAACTCAGTATGTTTACTATGTTTTTAACTCTGTATGTTTACTATGTTTTTAACTCAGTATGTTTACTATGTGTTTAACTCAGTATGTTTACTATGTTTTTAACTCAGTATGTTTACTATGTGTTTAACTCAGTATGTTTACTATCTATCTCTATGTTTGTCTATGGAGATTGCATGGCTGTGTGCTCGATTTTATACACCTGTCAGCAATGGGTGTGGTTGAAACAGCCGAATACATTAATTTGAAGGTGTGTCCACATACATTTGTATATATAGTGTATCATCAGAGAGAGGGGTCCCAAGTCATACAGAATCTGGCCAGTTGTTGTATTTAACTTTGTTTTTCTTAAAGAAAATAAATTATTTTGTCCCATCATTTGTTTGTAATAAGGCCTATGGGTATGTTTCAGAACCAGTAAATGGTGATATGGGCTTTCAAAGAGGTAGCACACAGTCTATGAAACTTCAGGAGTCTGTGAGTGGGGTGGAGATTAGACAGTCTCGTCCATAATCCACCCAATTGTGCAATAGCTGCTGTGGCTTACTGAAAAACGGTTTCCCTACAGGAGCAGCAGGACGTTTGTCTGTCAGCACAAACAGCAAAAAACAAATGTCTCTACGCTACTTCAGCAGAGGAACTAACATTCATCAAAGGTTAGTGGCCTATTAAATTTACAGATTCATCTGTTTTATTCCATTATTACTGACCAATGTAGGACTGTTTGTTTATTTTTGTAATAAGGTGTAGGCTACTTTGCAAGATGTGCATTACTCCATCAAAGAGTGATGATTGCTGACCATTGCTCTAATAAATTGCATTGCATTCAACATTATTTAACATTTGAGATAGCCTACATAACTGTTTTGCATAAACAAAGAATAGGACCTCATTATTACAAACGGCAATCTCAAAATGTAATACAATTCCATAATTACATTTCCCCTATGACCCTAGCAATGAGAAGAGCAAAGCATGTTACAGAAGCTGTGCTGTGTGTTCTACTCATCATCCAGAGGGATACAGAAAGTAGGTTTTCAATTGATGTCATCAAATGTCATATTATTGCGCTCATGTTTTATTCACTTTTTTCTTATTAACACTAGGCAGAAAATAACACCCACCAAACACACAATCCCACCATTAAATTGTAGTCCTTGTCCTTTTAGGGTACAATAAGGCACACACATCAGCTCAGTATGTTTACTATGTTTTTAACTCAGTATGTTTACTATGTGTTTAACTCAGTATGTTTACTATGTTTTTAACTAAGTATGTTTACTATGTTTTTAACTCAGTATGTTTACTATGTTTTTAACTCAGTATGTTTACTATGTGTTTAACTCAGTATGTTTACTATGTTTTTAACTCAGTATGTTTACTATGTTTTTAACTCAGTATGTTTACTATGTTTTTAACTCAGTATGTTTACTATCTTTTTAACTCAGTATGTTTACTATGTTTTTAACTCAGTATGTTTACTATGTTTTTAACTCAGTATGTTTACTATGTTTTTAACTCAGTATGTTTACTATGTTTTTAACTCAGTATGTTTACTATGTGTTTTACTCAGTATGTTTACTATGTTTTTAACTCAGTATGTTTACTATGTTTTTAACTCATTATGTTTACTATGTTTTTAACTCAGTATGTTTACTATGTTTTTAACTCAGTATCTTTACTATGTGTTTTACTCAGTATGTTTACTATGTGTTTAACTCAGTACGTTTACTATGTGTTTAACTCAGTATGTTTACTATGTTTTTAACTCAGTATGTTTACTATGTTTTTAACTCAGTATGTTTACTATGTTTTTAACTCAGTATGTTTTTAACTCAGTATGTTTACTATGTTTTTAACTCAGTATGTTTACTATGTTTTTAACTCAGTATGTTTACTATGTTTTTAACTCAGTATGTTTTGAGACATGCTGAGCATGCCCAAGTATCTGGGAATGTATTGAATATCTTACTCTTGAATAAGTATAGGGATAGATTCAAGGCTGTTGGCTTATTATTCTAAAAACATATTCATTAAGTAGTTTCAGACTAGAGTGGACCCAGATCAGTATGTGCTTTAGCGATCTCCTCTGACTATGGCTGCACAAATGGGTATAGGGTCAAATAATGAGCAATTGGCACTGTTTTTTTGGCTTGTGTTTTCTCTTCAGGTATACGGGTGATTGGAGGATGTAGGACTGTGGTACAGGGGGAGGGTGTGGACTTATCCTGCAGACTGATAGAGACAACCGAGGACCTCGAACAGATAACATGGCAGAAAAGTACTCTGAAAGAAAAACAGAACTATTATTTTATGCTGATTTATCCCAATGGGGATACTACGTTTATTGCACCGAATGGATTGAAAGGTAGAGTCCAGTTTATTGGGAACCCATCAGAAAACCTTGGATCTATTCGAATAACATCTGTCAGACTGTTGGATGAAGGCACCTTCACATGTATCTTTAGTGTTTTCCCCAGTGGAGCATACAATACAGAGATACCTCTGACTGTGCTTGGTAAGAACTCGACCTTCACTCTTTACATCACTGTTTTTACTTTTGACAGTGTAGAAACACTGCATGTGATAATCAATACTAGAAAGCTAAAAAGTTGGAAGGTTCATTATTCAAGTGAAGCAAGAGCAGAGCCCTCATCCACAGGTTTTGCTTTGCCAAGGAAAATCCATCTTCTCTACACGTAGAAAAAAGGGTTCCAAAGGTTGTTGTTTTTTCTCCAGAGGGATACAATTCGACCTATAACCTTTTCTTATCCTAAGAACCGTTTTTGGAAGAAATAGTTATTTTATGATTCTTTGAAAGGCAATAAGGGTCTACATAGAAACCCTTCAGCTGCTAACATAATTGCAAAAGGGTTTTCTAATGATCAATTAGCCTTTTTAAATGATAAACTTGGATTAGCAAACACAACTTGCCATTGGAACACAGGACTGATGGTTGCTGATAATGGGCCTCTGTATGTCTATGTAGATATTCCATAAAAAATCAGCCGTTTCCATCTACAATAGCCATTTACAACATTAACAATGTCTACACTGTATTTCTGCTCAATTTTATGTTATTTTAATGGACCAAAAAAATGCTTTTCTTTTGAAAACAAGGACATTTCTAAGTGACCCCAAACTTTTGAACGGTAGTGTATGCGTGAAATTAATTTTCATTTACAGTGGACCATTATCATGCACATGTCATGTATGCACTTAAACAGCGAAGGGAGGATGCTTTTCCCGTGGTTCATTTGCATGCCAGCCAGGTAGGCTATACTCCTGTTGTAAAGCGAAGCAATGTGCTTAATATTAGGAAAGTTGATAAATAAATATAGTAGGTCTAGCCTATAGAAATCTGATGGGATCCTCCTCTTTTTAATAGAGGTCATCACTCTGTTTTCTCACACAATTGCATATCCTATAGAAATGTTGTGCAACATGAGCTCATGGGCTCTCATGAAGTGTTTGAATAGATTTAATATTACCTTTGCATTGATGTCAGAGTGATTAGAGGGACAATAGAATGCTGAGTACCAGGCAGTTAGCAAGTTTGTTAGGCTACTAATGACCATCAGCAGCATCAGAGCTTGGAGAAGCCTAATTCAGTTTTAGAGTTGTTTTCTGCAATTCTACTCATTTTGCCAAGGGGGCGGAGAGAAAATGTTGCAGTTTTAAAGCCAGTTTTCTGCAATTCTACACATTTTGCCATGGGGTGGAGAGAAAATGTTGCAGTTGTATAACAACTTGCCCATCCCTGGTGTACAATAAAACACTCAAAACCACGCCCATTATTATCATATTTCTGAGCATGCTCTATTGCAGGTTGATTTGTTTGTTTCAATATCTGTGTTTTTGTATGCACATTGATTAGTATGATTAACCTTATGCTACACGAAAAAAAGAATATACAATTAATCAACTAATTCAATCTTTTACTAGTTGGACTTATTGCACCCGGTACTGAGATAGTTGTTCCAGTTGAGATCATTTAGGTAGATCATTTATCAATCTTCCCTAACCTGGCAGTCATTCTAAAATGCAGGTTGCAGGTGATTAAAAGTTCCAATTGTTGGATATCCTCACTCTGGCTGAGTAAGGCACTTAACCCTAATTTGCTCCAGCGGTGCTGTACTACTATGGCTGACCCTGTAAAACAACACATTTCACTGCACTTATCTGGTGTATGTGACAATAAAACATTTTAAAATATATGTTATTATTTATAGAGGGTTCTAGGCAGAACCATTTACAGGGGAATCTATCAGGAACCCATAGAGATCATATTCTAATTCCTAATTCTATGGAAGAACCTTGCATAGAGGGTTCTAGGTTCTAGGTGGTGAGCCTCTCATCAGGGTGAGCTAAAACCTGTTAAAACCGGATTTGCTCAAACCTCCAATACAGTCAATGTGTAGCTACTAATAATGTATATTGCAATTGGCCAGATAGAGAACATGGATTATTTCAAGTTTGTTGGTCATGTACCATGAGCATTTGGATAAGTTTCACATATAATAATAATAATATAATATGCCATTTAGCAGACGCTTTTATCCAAAGCGACTTACAGTCATGCGTACATACATTTTTGTGTATGGGTGGTCCCGGGGATCGAACCCACTATCTTGGCGTTACAAGCGCCGTGCTCTACCAGCTGAGCTACAGAGGACCACATGACGGGCTGTGTGTGTTTTGGTTGTTTTTTTATGTATAGTTCCACATTTGGAATATATACAGCATCCCTTAACGGCATAATCACTGGGCTGTGAAGGCTTTTCAATGGAACTGCTGAAAATGAAAAACAGCTTTTGTGATGTGTGAAACCTAATACCTCAGGTGCAGGTACCGATCATCAGGGTGAGCTAAAACCTGTTAAAACCGGATTTGCCCAAACCTCCAATACAGTAAATGTGTAGCTACTAATGATGTATATTGCAATTGGCCAGATAGAAAACATGGTAGGGTTTTTTGGTCATGTAACATGAGCATTTGGATAAGTTTCACATGACAGGCTGTGTGTGTTTTGGTTGTTTTTCACATATAGTTCCACATTTATAATTACATTGTAGTTATTTAGCAGACGCACTTATCCAGAATGACTTACAGTTAGTGAGTGCATACATTTTTATACTGGTCCCCCGTGGGAATCAAACCCACAACCCTGGCGTTGCAAGTGCCATGCTCTACCAACTGAGCTACATGGGAAACACAATAATGAGTGACTTGTTCATGTTTTCTGTTCTCTGTTTGTTTGTTTTCTGGTCATAGTTCCTCCAGTAGTGAGTGTGACAGTTGATGTTCCTCCTGTCATTGGGGAGAATGAGGTTGTCTTGGCAACCTGTGTGGCTGCTGGTGCCAAGCCACAGGCAGAAGTGAAGTGGATTTCAGGTACATTCGGCAGTTTGTTGAGGACAATGACAAACTCCACCCAGCACGCCAATGGAACTACCACAGTACTCAGCCACCTAATCGGGGTGCCAACCAGAGCAGCCAATCAGCAGCAGGTCCAGTGTGTGGTCAACCAGTCTGCCCTGGCAACAGAAAGGAGCTACAACTACACCATAAACATCCACTGTAAGTGTCTTCTACTACTACTGTCCTACACTATAGACAGACACTGTAAATATATTCTACTACTACTGTCCTACACTATAGACAGACACTGTAAATATATTCTACTACTACTGTCCTACACAATAGACAGACACTGTAAATATATTCTACTACTACTGTCCTACACTATAGACAGACACTGTAAATATATTCTACTACTACTGTCCTACACTATAGACAGACACTGTAAATATATTCTACTACTACTGTCCTACACTATAGACAGACACTGTAAATATATTCTACTACTACTGTCCTACACTATAGACAGACACTGTAAATATATTCTACTACCACTGTCCTACACTATAAACAGACACTGTAAATATATTCTACTACTACTGTCCTACACTATAGACAGACACTGTAAATATATTCTACTACTACTGTCCTACACTATAGACAGACACTGTAAATATATTATACTACCACTGTCCTACACTATAAACATACACTGTAAATATATTCTACTACCACTGTCCTACACTATAGACAGACACAGTAAATATATTCTACTACTACTGTCCTACACTATAGACAGACACTGTAAATATATTCTAATACTACTGTCCTACACAATAGACATCCACTGTAAATATATTATAATACTACTGTCCTACACTATAGACAGACATTGTAAATATATTCTACTACTACTGTCCTACACTATAGACAGACACTGTAAATATATTATTCTACCACTGTCCTACACTATAGACAGACACTGTAAATATATTCTACTACCACTGTCCTACACTATAGACAGACACTGTAAATACATTCTACTACTACTGTCCTACACTATAAACAGACACTGTAAATATATTATACTACTACTGTCCTACACTATAAACAGACACTGTAAATATATTATACTACTACTGTCCTACACTATAGACAGACACTGTAAATATATTCTACTACTACTGTCCTACACTATAGACAGACACTGTAAATATATTATACTACCACTGTCCTACACTATAGACAGACACTGTAAATATATTCTACTACTACTGTCCTACACTATAGACAGACACTGTAAATATATTATTCTACCACTGTCCTACACTATAGACAGACACTGTAAATATATTCTACTACTACTGTCCTACACTATAGACAGACACTGTAAATACATTCTACTACTACTGTCCTACACTATAGACAGACACTGTAAATATATACTAAACTACCACTGTCCTACACTATAGACAGACACTGTAAATATATTCTACTACTACTGTCCTACACTATAGACAGACACTGTAAATATATACTAAACTACCACTGTCCTACACTATAGACAGACACTGTAAGTATATACTCCACTACCACTGTCCTACACTATAGACAGACACTGTAAGTATATACTCCACTACTACTGTCCTACACTATCGGTATCCACTGTAAATGTAAATTCCACTATCACTGTCACAGACCATAGACATCCACTGTAAGTATAGACTCTCACTGTCTTCACTGGCAGTAGCCTAGTAGTCCCTCTAAACAGTCCCTGTCTGTCTATACAGTCTTAGATAATAACGTGCTATCCTAGAACCAAATATGTTTTTTTCGGCTGTCCCCATAGGAGAACCCTTTGAATAACACCTATTAGTTCCACCTTTTATTAACACCTATTAGTTCCACCCTTTGTAGCACTTTTTGGTCAAGGGTGATGCAATTGCCATACCAGGCGGTGATGCACTCAGAAAATATGTTTTCGATGGTGCAGCTGTATAATTCTTTGAGGATCTGAAGACCCATTCTCTTCAGGGCTGTGTGGGTGAGTGTGGACCATGTTAAGTCCTTACTGATGTGGACACCAAATAACTTAAAGGTCTCGACCCGCTCCACAACAGCCCCGTCAATGTGGATGGAGGCGTGCTCTCCCCTCTTTCTCCCATAGTCCACGATCAGCACCTTGGTCTAATTGATGTTGAGGGAGATGTTGTCCTGGCTCCACACTGCTAAGTCACTGACTTCCTACCTGTAGGCTGGCTGGCTGACTCTCTCTATCTCTCTCTCTCTCTCTCTCTCTCTCTCTCTCTCTCTCTCTCTCATAGATCCACCTCAGTCAGTGAACATCACCCTTAGTGAGGCCTCTAAAGCCACAGTCTTCCTATGTGTAGCAGATGGCAACCCACAACCCAACTACACCTGGAGCAGGTACTCACTCATATGTAAACTAGTTAAATCCAGTTTAAATCTAAATGTTAGCTAAACTTGTTAAGACGTGATATCTAAATTAGCTTGAAGCTTCAGTATGTTCATGTCTAAAGGACAGTTTTTGAATTTTGCTGGCAGTCAAATCATGCATTTGTCTTTCACACACACACACACACACACACACACACACACACACACACACGCGCGCGCGCCCGCGCGCACACACGCGAACAAACACACACACACAAAGTATTGCGCATCTAACCATGTGGGGACATACAATTCAGTCACATTCAAGATCCTATCTTCCCTAACCCCTAACCCTAACCCTAAACCTAACATTAACCCGTACCCTTACCCTAACCCTAACCTTAACCAAAAAAACGAACCTTAACCCTAACCCTAAACCTAACCCAAGCTCCTAACCCTAACACTAACCCAATCTCCTAACCCTAACCCTAAGCCTAAACCTAATTCTAACCCTAACACTAATTCTAACCTTAACCCTAATCCCACTAGAAATAGCATTTGACCTTGTGGGGACCAACACAGGTATAGTTAAACACGTCCACACACACACACACACACACACACACACACACACACACACACACACACACACACACACACACACACACACACACACACACACACACACACACACACACACACACACACACACACACACACACACACACACATACACAGTCACACACTCAGCCCCTCTTCTCCTCTCTCTCCCCCAGAGTGGGCCAGCCATGGCCTGTGTCTTCAGTGAGAGCAGAGGGAGACATACTGCACCTCCTCAGTCTCAGCTCTGAGCTGAATGGTCTCTATGTCTGTGAGGCCTCCAACCCCTACGGACGAGCAACTGGCTCCCTCTATGTACACACATCCTCTGGTGAGAAGCACCTGAGAGACACACACACACACACACACACACACACACACACACACACACAGTATTCATACTGGTTGCTTAACTGGTTGCTTATACTGTTTTATATGTTGCTTATAATTGTTATGCGATTGATTGATTGATTGATTGATTGGTTGATTGCTTGCTTGCTTGATTGAGTACTTTACTGAATACTTTATTGTCCCGTAGGGAAATTTGTCTGGCAACAATACAGGCATTCCTGGCATACACATAAAACACATATATGAGGTTATGAAAAATGTGATGTAGCATGGATAACAAAGTTGAGCCAGATGGTCACTTATCTTTCACTGCATGTGTTAGTATCAGACTTATGTCCTCATTCCTCTTTCTACAGGAAGGTATAACCACTAACTAAGATGGTCATGATACACACTTATCTCTTACTGCATATGTACATGTCTTATTACTTAGTATTATCTCTTTGCTTTCTGCAGGAAAGTGTTTGCATCAGAGCCATGATGCTTGTTAGGTCAACACAATTATATGAAATTGTAAATACAGACTGTTTCCTATATTAACTGTATCCCCTCTCTCCTCATAGAGACCTCTGCTGCCTGTTGGGTTCTACTCATTGTCATTCTATGTCTGATTGTTACTGCGGCTGCACTCGTATGGTACTGGAGGAAATACGGACAGTGTCCTTGGTAATATCAACTACTGTAATATTATGAACATCATTTTGCATTATGAAAACATTTCATTTTCACTTGATGATTGGCTCAAATTCATATTATATTTTTTTCTGGACGATATCCAAGGAATTCAATCATGGCCAATCACCAGTTCCAGGCACCCCCACAGGTATGTGACTAGTTAAAGTCCACCATTGTTGCGTGATTACCCTATCACATCAGCCACTTTTTGCTATGTAATAATACTGTTATAATGTCTGATGACAAGGTTGAGGAAGATGAACCTGGGACGTCTGGGTTCTAACACTCCAAACCAGGAAGGCGGATAAGGACGAAGTATCATGATGTAAGGAACACACATTATGAATAATTTTTTTATATTTTGAAATATTACAAAAAATATATTTTGTTAGAGCTATTGTCTATTCATGAGGTATATTTATTGTTCTATTTTAAAGAAATCACTGTACAGGCTGAGAGCAGATGCCAGAAGAATCTCAGACATGCAATGGGTGTGGGAAGATTTCCAGTCTGCACATTCTCCATTGTTCTAACCATTTGCAAAGAAGAGGCACATTCTCCAACCATCTAATGAAGACAGTGAACAGAGACCCTAGCAGTATTCACTGTGACATTAGAAACCTCGGCTCGGCCCCTCCTCCACCACAGCTTCTCTCGTGGACTGCCTTGTCATGGTGGAGGGGCTTTGTTTCTTCAGCAGGAACAACAACTCTCCTGTATGTACAGTAGGCTAGTGCTTTTACTGTTCATAAGGCCTACACATCTTGTTGGCTGACGAAAAGTACATGTGGACAGTTCTTCCAATATCTTCAATATGCGCCTCGGAATTGGATAAGGATGCGCACAGTTGCGTCCCCGATGTGTCTGTCTTCACTTGTAGCCTGTGAGAAAGACCCGATTACGTGACGGGCATTGGCTAATAAGAATTGAGCTATTTGAGAGAGCCATGTGAGTGAGAGGCGCTTCGGAGCACGCAGCATGCAGGGAGAAGGGAATTACAATTATTATATTCAGCCTAAGGGCACAAAGGCCACTGGCTGCAAAAGGTATGGATTTTTTTAGGGGACATTACGGCCACACAAAGGGGATGCCGCTGGGAAATTTGAAGCATTATCAAGTGCTTGTCAAAATGTCAATGAGAGACTGTTGAAGTGTGTACAGCCTGCACAAAAAACTAAGCAGAGCTCATGCCTTTCATGCGACTTTAAAAAAAATCTTCATTAGAGTCGCATCATGCAGTCTTAGAATGAATTAAAAATCATAACATATAGCCCAACGTTTGTATCACAATGAACATAGATAACTCTAAATTAAGCATATAGGAGGACCTGTTTCTTTGTTAACTGCTCAACACAGAATAGCAACATGTGCACACTCCCTCAAATTGTTTGGAGAAAATATCCTTTCTATTTTATTCAGGTTTGTTCAATTTTATTCTTCATACTATAAAATACTATAAAATATTGCCATGAAATTCTAATCAAATCTTGTCTGCTAAATGAACTAGTGTAGCCCACAGCCATATGGCATAGCCAGATCAGGACCTAACATAAGGACAACTCAGAGTATGCTATTCTCTTCTTCTGTAACAGACTACATTTTCTACATATCAGGTTTCTTTAGACCTGTCTAAAATAAATAATGTATTTATTGTGAAGGTGTAGGCTATATTACATGGATTTATTTGACTTTTTAAAATGTAGATGTTCCAAAGGTCTGCATCAGTGTCTTGTAGGCTATGTGTATAAGCCAGGAGATGCTAAATGTGTTTATGTTAATTCACGGTCAATTACTGTCAATAACCGTGAGACCGGCAGTTATTTGCTTGACAATGACCGGTTGATGACTGCCACAGCCCTATCCACGCATTAACCCTATCCCTGATTAACCCTACGATTTGTTGCTTTAGCCTAGCATTAGTGTAGCATTGCATTTTTTGTCCACCAGTAGTTACTGTAGGTAGTTAGAATGCAGGTATTTTAACTACATTAGTAGTTACAATGCAGGTATTTTCAATAAATTAGTAGTTACAATGCAGGTATTTTCACTACATTAGTAGTTAGAATGCAGGTATGTTCACTACATTAGTAGTTAGAATGCAGGTATTTTCACTACATTAGTAGTTAGAATGCAGGTATTTTCACTACATTAGTAGTTAGAATGCAGGTATTTTCACTACATTAGTAGTTACAATGCAGGTCTAGTTACAATGTTAATCTTTTCACTAAATTAATAGTTAGAATGCAGGTTAGAAAGAGACTGTTATGTCATGCCATGTTCAACGTTTACTCAAGGCCTTGCTTTGGTTAGTGCACTGTGAAGTCCTTGTATTGACTAACCTGTGCCCCCACACAGGTTAGTACCCCCTGTACTGGTACCGCTTGTATATAGCATCGCTACTGTTATTTTACTGCTGCTTAGCCCCAGGCTAATGAAATGACACACCTGACCAACAAAGACCTACAGATGCCTGTGTCAAACCATTACACAGTAAAAGGTCATTACATGTAAAAGCTCTTCCCTGAGTGCTGTTTTCCTTGTTGTTTGTGGGGAAGCTTGCGTGTTTCAGTGATCCTGAAAGCTATACCGGTGGGGTTTTGGCCCCAGGCAGGTTCAACCATGCCGGGCAGTTTCCAGGTGAGAGGCCAGACTTAACACAACACCTGGCCCTCCAGGTTGGGGGTTGGGTGTGGGGCTAACAACCCCAGCCCATAAAAAGACACATTGTTAAAGAAACTGCAACAACTTTGAAAACTACAACAACAAGGGACCCAAAAGGAAACTCCAGAAAATCTATAGGCACTATGACGGCTTCAGATGAAAGACCTACCCAGGAAATCAGGAGCTCGATGAGGAGTTATCTAGGCACCAAAACTACAGTCTGTCTTGAAGCATGGAATGTCCCCACCATGTTTGAAACTTCAAAAGCAGTTCAAGTTATCATAGAGATGGGCATGTACAACGTGGACATCCTGTGTGTAAGCGAACGCAAGTGGACTGGTTCTGTACGCAAGGTGGCAAGCGATGGCTCAACAATACTCTATTCAGGAAAGGATGATTCCCACTCTAGTGATGTAGCCCTCATTATCAGTAGAACAGCTGCCAAATCACTCTTGGAATGGGAACCCATCATTGAGCAAGATTTGACTCCATGTACTGCAAGTTCCCCATCCTGCAATGCTATGCCCCCACCAACGAGGCAAGAGGAGGCGGACAAGGATGACTGGTAGGAGCAGCTACAAAAAGCAGTATCCAAGGTCCGACAACACGACGTGATCATGATAATGGGAGATTTGAATGCCAACGTTGGAGCCGATAACACAGACTGTGAACAGGCTATGTGAAAACACGGCTGTGGTACCATCAATAACAACGGTATGTTATGGTGTAGGGTGAATTTTTCTGGCATGGTTTAGGTCCACGCATTGAAGCTGTTCTGGCAGCTCGTGGTGGCCTAACACCCTTTTAAGACACTCTATGTAGGTGTAGCCTTACATTTTTTGAAACTATTTATCCTCTGTGGCTAAATTATGCTCTTTGGTGTATTTTGAACATTGAGAGCGGGCTCCTGTGGTAGGATAAAAAAATTATAATACAAAAAATGTATTTATATTTGTTGGGCCCCCCGACGTGCTTGGGCCCAGCCCCTAACTCATACAATTGACCAGTCACATTTATTTATGCAGTTTATTTTAATTTGTTTATTAATCAATTACCCAATCAAGGCAGGGCCCCATAGTTACGCATTTGGGCCCCCTACCTCCTCTCCTCCCCCCATCTGATGATTAGCAGAGCAGAAGCAGGCTGTAAACACTCATTGAGAGCGGGCTCCTGAGTCCTCCTGTCGTTGGTAAAAAAAATACTAAATATATACTACATATATAATATTACTTTTCTATTTTATTTATTTTTATTTATTTGCTGCCTCTTGGGCCCCCCATGACCTGGGCCCAGGGGCTTCAGCCCTGTTAAAACCCTGCATTAATCCACCCCTGCACACACTATTATCCACCTCAATGGACTCACCTTAACAGCCAGGTAGGACAGGTGAAAGAACACTCCCATTAGGCATATTGCATTCATCCGTCTTGTGTTAGACCAAAGCAGAAGAATGGGAGAGGAAGCTACTTAAAACCACTGAAATGGACCCTAGGTCCTAGAATAGTGGATCCTAACCTGTGAGGTAGGGACCTCTTGTGGATTCCATATGAACTACATGGGGGTGCTGTACAGCAGGGGGAACCCTAGGTACGCAGGGGTCCGTGTAAATATATTTTTAAATGTTTTTATGAATATTGCTAGCAAAAACAGAATAAACACATTTTAAATGACATACCTACAGTAGAAAAGAGGATAATAATTTTTTTCTAATGATGTTAACTCACTGGAATATCTGACATACATTGCCTTTAGAAAGTATTCATACCCCTTGACTTATTCCAAATGTTGTTGTGTTACAGCCTGAATTCAAAATGGCTTCAATAATTTTTTCCTCACGCATCTACATACAATACCTATAATAACAAATGAAAACATTTTATACTTTTTGGGAAAAATGAAATACATAATTATCTAATTTACATAAGCATTCACACCCCTGAGTCAATCAGTGGCGGTCGGTGCCGTTTATTATGAGGGAGGACGATATATTTTTTTATGAGCATGGACTTGTTTCTATTACAGCATATTGGATGACTGTCATTCATTATCCATTCACCCAGTTAAATGTAACATTGATTGGTTTAGGATACACAAAAAAAAGTATGCATGACTGTAAGTCGCTTTGGATAAAAGTGTCTGCTAAATGGCATATTATATTATTATTATTATTATTATTATACTACATGATACTTAAAATTTCCCTATACCCATCATGAGGTTTCTACATCCTAGCCTATGTTTACAACAAAGTTTACAACATAGATGCACACAGGTTGAGAGAAAGATTTTGATCCATGTGTCACTGTCTATCCAGTTGTTTATGCCCGTTTCATTCTGTTTGCTTCCGTTTAAGAAACGTTAATAGAACTATCGCGTTAGTAAACCCACTACAATCATGCAAAACAGTATGTACAGTCAGTAAGCAGTTTAGCAGTTATACCGGGGGGCCCAGTGGCAACAAATTAGTCAAACCAAAAGCTTACCTTGACTTGGAAGAGTTCCAGTGTTGGATAGTCATAGCCAGCTAGCTGTTTGAGCCGGGTGTTTGAGTAGGCTAAACTAGCTAGCTGCATTCATAAGAGAAGTAAGTGAAAGTGAAAATATATATATAGTTAGCTCTCTCCCTCAATCTCTCTCTCTCTCTCTCTCTTACTCCTCTTTCATTTTTGAAGAAATGAATTTGTTCAAAACTATCTATCTTTTTCTCTCTTTGAGTCAACTACTCACCACATTTTATGCACTGCAGTGCTAGCCAGCTGTAGTTTATGCTTTCAGTACTAGATTCATTCTCTGATCCTTTGATTGGGTGGACAACATGTCAGAATGCTACAAGATATCTGATAGGTTGGAGGTTGTCCTCCAGAAGTTGTCATAAATACTGTGTAAGTCTATGGAAGGGGTTGAGAACCATGAGCATCCTAGGTTTTGTGTTGATGTCAAGGACGGAAGCTCGCTGTCCTCCGGCTATTCTATGGTGCTACCCTACAGAGAGCTGTTGAGGCTACGGTAGACCATTGCAAAACAGTGTGTTTTAATCAATTATTTGGTGACATTAATATATTTTGTATAGTTTTATCTAAAAAGGATAACTTTTTTAATGTTACACTATTTTTATGAAATTCACTGAGGATGATGGTCCTCGCCTTCCTCTTCTGAGGAGACTCCACTGGAGTCAATACATGTTAGAATCACCTTTGTCAGCGATTACAGCTGTAAATCTTTCTGGGTAAGTCTCTAAGAGCTTTGCACACCTTGATTGTACAATTCTTGCACATTAAGCTCTGTCAAGTTGGTTGTTAATCATTCCTAGACAGACATTTTCAAGTCTTGCCACAGATTTTCAAGCTGAGTTACACTGAGTGTACAAAACATTAGAAACACCTTCCTCAGAACAGCCTCAATTCGTCGGTGCATGGACTCTAAAAGGTGTCGAATGCGTTCCACAGAGATGCTGGGCCATGTTTACTACAATGCTTCCCACAGTTGTGTCAAGTTGTCTGGATGTCCTTTGGGTACAAATGGGAAACTGTTGAGCGTGAAAAACCCAGCAGCGTTGCAGTTCTTGACACACTCAAACTGGTGCGCCTGGCACCTACTACCATACCCCGTTCAAGGACACTTAAATATTTTGCCTTGCCTATTCATCCGCTGAATGGCACATATAAACAATCCATGTCTCAATTTTCTTAAGGCTTTAAAATCCTTCTTTAACCTGTCTCCTGCCATTCATCTGATTGAAGTGGATTTAACAAGTGACACCAAAAAGGGATCATAGCTTTTACCTGGATTCAACTGGCCAGTCTATGTCATGTTCCTAATGTTTTGTATACTCAATGTATATATTTTTGGAATGTTTTTGTAATCGCCACCAAGTTTTTATTTTAGCAGAAAAGCCAGAGGCTGCGTGACCTGTGTTCGCCCCGCCCCCAGGATGACGTTTTCTAAAACTCCTTACATTCTGAACATTTTTAAGACAACATAAACCTAAGCAGGAGGCTGCGTAAAGTTTTTAGTGTGTGAAAGAAACAGAGATTTAGAAAACGGGAAAAGGTATCCTGCTGGTGGGACAAACACAAGTCACACAGCCACTCCGTTTAGTAATGATCAAGTGCTGTATGGAAAGGGAAAGGGGATGCCTACAGTAGTCAATTAGTAGCACAACTGAATACATTCAACCGAAATGTGTCTTCCTCATTTAACACTGAATTAAGCTACTGACCTCTCCTTGCCTATCACAAAGACTTATCTGTTCCTGTTTTCGTTTCCTGCAGAAACAAGATAACACGAATTAGGTATTTGATTGAAACTCCGAATCAACTATAAATACAAAATGAGACCACAGTGCGATAGGCAATGCTGATTTGATTCATTTGAGCTCTTAGGTAAACTGCTTTGAGCTACTCACCTACACAGCCAGACCATACAGCAGATGTTAATGCAGAGAATCACTCCTCCAATAGCAGAAGGAATTGTGAAGAGCAATAATCTCTGTAGGCTATGTTCAGCATTATCTGTGTTAAGACAAACATACAGAAACAATTGGGTTTTTCAGGAAAGTCTGAAAAGTCTAAAACAAATGTCATATTCCTTTGCTTTATAACAATATTGTTAAAAAAGGGAGATAATAACCAAATAATAACATTATAACACTTAGTATTGATTGATTGCAATAATTATCACAATAATTGACATTTTTGTTCATTTCAACTTCAGAATTGTGCATATTTATATCTAGCATTACAGAATACAGTTTATTCTCCACGTTACAGTATAAACAGAAAATTGCTTCCATTACCTGTGAGGTTATTAGTGATGGTCAAACTCCACTCCATTGTCCGTACACCACTTTGATCATCTGTTATTTGACAGCTGTAGTTCCCTGTGTCATTTAACTCTACATTAAAGATAGTCAGCTTTGTAGGCGGATCAACACTTATCCTGTCAGAGGTGAATTTTCTTTCAGTTTTATTCCGTATGCCACTATGAGAGAAAATGAGAACTGTGTCCTTTTTCCAGATGTATGATGCATTCGTCACGGAGTTGTTGCACACCAAAGTAACAATTTCTCCCAAAGAAGCTGATTTATTTTCCTGATATTTTGTTCCGTCATCTGCTGACTCTATGTGACAGAAAACAATAAAGAACATGTTGAAAGTACTGTACTTTAAAGGGACAGTGTGAGATTTTGGCAATCAAGCATATAAGAAGGTAGATAGGTAGGTAGCTAGGTAGCTAGGTAGGCAGGCAGGAAGGCACACACACAAACACACTGTACTATGGTAATCCACTGTAGCTTATTTTGATATTTTGATTGGTCACCTACTGACTCTATGGGAGGGAAAACAACAAATACAATGTTGTAAGTACTGTACTTTAAAGGGCCAGTGTGAGATGTTGGAAATCAATAACTTTTTTAAAGAAGTCATAAGAATACGAACCGAACACAGACAGACAGACAGGCAGGCAGTTCGGTAGGTAGGCAGGTACACATACACATACACACACACACACACACACACACACACACACACACACACACACACACACACACACACACACACAAAAACACGCTGTACTATGGTCATCCACTGTCACTTACCTGTACAGACAAGGAACAGCATGATGACCACAGACACCAGGTCCCAGGACAGGAGAGTTGCCATGACGACCTTAGACGTAACTGACTGACAGACAAAGAAATGGACAGAGTGGAATGGAACTTTAGAGTCAGAGATCAATGTCACAGCTAGCTAACCAGGAACCACTCAGAGGGGGGCGGGACATTAGCATTTTGTTAGTCTGAAGAGGATGGAGAACAGAGGAAGTGGTCGTGTGAGAGAGAAGCACAGAAGTGTCTGAAACATCACAGCCATTGAACTCAGAGACATCACACATACCCACTCAGAATTGTATTACTGAGTGATTTACTGTGTGCTCAGAGTTGGATGTTAAGGTGAATTTCACATCCAAAACGTCCAAATTAATTTGATCCCACATCCCCCATCAATGATCCCCGTCCCCTAAAACTGTCAGACTGGCCAATAGCTTCTACCCCATACCAAAAGACTGCTGAACAGCCACTAGGCAGCTTCTGTTAGCCATTGTTATGTAAATGCCAGCTGATATGTACCCAGGGCCTTGCCTTGGCTCCAAGTCAGAGCAGGTCCGCCATAGGCATGGGCCAGTGAGACACGGGTGCTGGCCCGCGTAGATGGAAACAGAAAAGTCTGAGCCTTTTGGGTAAAACACTGGGGTAAATCCTCAGTGGAAATGCACCAAGAGAGTGCAGGAGTCTGGCCTAGTGTTAGTGCTACCCACACCATACCACACATCCCACTGGTAACGGGGATTTGAGCCCTGTCTTGGCCACTCTGTCTGAGCCATAGAAATATATTATATTCAATATTTTATGGTCTGAGCCCCTTCTATCTAACCCTCTCTCTGTATTTCTCACTGTCATTTCATAAAAGAAACCAAAAAAAGTGCTGCAACTCTAAGGGGTCTGACACCCCAGAACATACTACATTCTGAACTACCTCAGTGAAGAATGTAGTACATGACATTAAGATCTGTTTCACATCGACTCAAACACATTGTGTTTTTCAATGCTTTTGACCATTTAGTTGAATTTATTTGTCTTTACATTTGGGATGAAATTATCAACTCAAGATTCAGCCTATATACCTATATATGTAATTTTTTTAGTTTTTGTGTGTACTTTTCCATATAACTGTTGACAACTTTATGTGAGACTAAGATACAGAGGGTATGAGACCATCGTGCATAAGAGTGGGAGGCATCAAACTGATACAGGATGTGTTTGTGTGGTTTCAGAGGAAGGGGGGTTTTGTACTCGTTATAACACTGTACATAGCCATAATATGACATTTCAAATGTCTCTATTCCTTTGAAACTTTTGTGAGTGTAATATTTACTGTTCATTTTTTATTGTTTATTTCACTTTTATTTATTATCTATTTCACTTGCTTTGGCAATGTAAACATATGTTTCCCATGCCAATAAAGCCCTTTGAATTGAATTGACAGAGAGAGAGAGATATTGAGAGAGATTGAGAAAGATTGAGAGAGAGAGTGTGTGTATTTTTTTTTTTGTTGAGAGGGTGTTGTGAGGAAATATCACAGTGTAAAGGGTACGGTTCTATTTTGGAACATGCTCTCATCAATTCCATTCCATTAATTAATGGAGAGTTCAGAGGTCACTACAGCTCTATATGTCCCCCTATTCTAGCATTGACCACTGTCAATTTCACATTATCTTAATTTCCTTGATACATAACAAATATGTCACTATTCCTTTCCATCCCCACCAAACGTTTAACTAGTACTGTACATGCCCACACACACACGCACGCTCACAGTTGGATATTATTAAGCTATACCCTATAAATTGAGCTTTGTCAACTTTCTGTGATCCAGATCAAATTATCCACCAATGCATAGTTCTATCATCACATACAGATAGTGTTTGAGGTCAACCATGTGTATCTGCTTTAATGTTGTCTAACCACACACTGCCTAAACTACATGTCTCTATTACAGAAGAAAGAGGGGGAGAAAGGAAGAAGGAGATGGAAAGAGACAGAGAGAGAGCGTGTGGGGGGCAGAGGGGAGAGGGGAGAGAGAGGAGGGAAGAGAGGGGGAGATAGAGGGGAAGACGAAGATAAGGGTGGAGGAGGGAAACTGCTACAAGTGAGGTGATAGGCACATACACATGTATGTGTCACACCCTGGCTCTGGGACTCTATATGTTGAGCCAGGGTGTGTTCATTCTATGTGTTGTATTTCTTTGTTGGGAGTTCTAGTTTGTTTATTTCTTTGTTGGCCTGAGTGACTCCCAATCAGAGGCAACGAGTGTCAGCTGTGGCTGGTTGTCTCTGATTGGGAGCCATATTTAAACTGTCGGTTTTCCCTTAGTGTTTGTGGGATCTTGTTCCAGTTGGTTGTGTTTAGACTTAGGACGTCACGGTATCGTTTGTTGTTTTTGTTATTCGTGTGTGCACTTTAATTAAATAAAGTATGTTCGCTCAACACGCTGCGCCTTGTTCTACTCGATACGACGATCGTGACAGAAGATCCCACCATACCAGGACCAAGCAGCGTGTCCAGGAGCAGGCAGCCTGGACGTGGGAGCAGATTTTGGACGGGCAGGGGTCCTGGACCTGGGAGGAAATCCTGGCCGGGATGGATCGCCGGCCATGGAGTGAGACAGTAGAGGCGCGACGGAGAGAGGAGCAACGGCGTGATCAGTGTCGTCGTCGAACGGTCGAGAGGCAACCCCAAAACAATTTTAGGGGGGAGCACAGGGCATGGACGACGGGGCTGACGGAGGCAGACAAGGGGCGTATTCAGAAGGCCACCAGGTTACGGGGGTCACTGGTAAAGGAAGGGAAGGAAGGTTTAGAGGCACGGCGAGAGGTACTGGGGTGTGTTACCAGTCCGGTCCGGCCCGTTCCAGATCCCGGTGTAGAGCCAGTGGTGTGTGTCCCCAGTACGGTCCGGCCTGTTCCTGCCCCTCGCACCAAGTGTACGGTGCGCGTCGCCAGCCCGGTCCGGCCTGTTCCTGCCTCTCGCACCAAGCCTACGGTGTGCGTCGCCAGCCCGGCCCGGCCTGTTCCTGCCCCTCGCACCAAGCCTACGGTGTGCGTCGCCAGCCCAGCCCGGCCTGTTCCTGCCGCTCGCACCAAGCCTACGGTGCGCGTCGCCAGCCCGGCCCGGCCTGTTCCTGCCCCTCGCACCAAACCTACGGTGCGCGTCGCCAGCCCGACCCGGCCTGTTCCTGCCACTCGCACCAAGCCTACGGTGCGCGTCGCCAGCCCGGCCCGGCCTGTTCCTGCCACTCGCACCAAGCCTACGGTGCGCGTCGCCAGCCCGGCCCGGCCTGTTCCTGCCACTCGCACCAAGCCTACGGTGCGCGTCGCCAGCCCGGCCCGGCCTGTTCCTGCCACTCGCACCAAGCCTACGGTGCGCGTCGCCAGCCCGGCCTGTTCCTGCCACTCGCACCAAGCCTACGGTGCGCGTCGCCAGCCCGGCCCGGCCTGTTCCTGCTACTCGCACCAAGTCAGGGGTGCGAGTCGTCAGCCTGGTCCAGCCCGTTCCTGCTACTCGCACCAAGCCAGGGGTGCGAGTCGTCAGCCTGGTCCAGCCCGTTCCTGCTACTCGCACCAAGCCAGGGGTGCGAGTCGTCAGCCTGGTAAAGCCCGTTGCTGCTCCACGCACCAAGCCAGGGGTGCGAGTCGTCAGCCCGGTAAGGCCCGTTCCGGCTCCACGCACCAAGCCAGGGGTGCGCATCGTCAGCCCGGTCCGGCCCGTTGCTGCTCCACGCACCAAGCCAGGGGTGCGAGTCGTCAGTCCGGTGAGGCCCGTTCCGGCTCCACGCACCAAGCCAGGGGTGCGCATCGTCAGCCCGGTCCGGCCCGTTGCTGCTCCACGCACCAAGCCAGGGGTGCGAGTCGTCAGCCTGGTAAGGCCCGTTCCTGCTCTACGCACCAAGCCAGGGGTGCGTATCGTCAGCCCGGTCCGGTCCGTTCCTGCTCCACGCACCAAGCCAGGGGTGCGTATCGTCAGCCCGGTCCGGCCCGTTGCTGCTCCACGCACCAAGCCAGGGTTGCGCGTCGTCAGTCCGGCACAACCCGTGTCTGGGTCACGGGTGCCTAATCAGGTACCGGTCAACTGCTCCACAACGGAGCTGAAGCTAACCGCTCCTGCTACGTCCAGTTCAGCTCCAGCCAGCGGGGCCAGACCGGACCAGGGGCGCTATGGGGGGATTATTGGAGGGTGGTGGGCAAGCCCGGAGCCAGAACCGCCGCCGAGGAGGAATGCCCACCCAGCCCTCCCCTGTTTTGCTCTGGTTGAGGCGCGGTCGCAGTCTGCGCCTTTAGGGGGGGGTACTGTCACACCCTGGCTCTGGGACTCTATATGTTGAGCCAGGGTGTGTTCATTCTATGTGTTGTATTTCTTTGTTGGGAGTTCTAGTTTGTTTATTTCTTTGTTGGCCTGAGTGACTCCCAATCAGAGGCAACGAGTGTCAGCTGTGGCTGGTTGTCTCTGATTGGGAGCCATATTTAAACTGTCGGTTTTCCCTTAGTGTTTGTGGGATCTTGTTCCAGTTGGTTGTGTTTAGACTTAGGACATCACGGTATCGTTTGTTGTTTTTGTTATTCGTGTGTGCACTTTAATTAAATAAAGTATGTTCGCTCAACAAGCTGCGCCTTGGTCTACTCGATACGACGATCGTGACAGTATGTGACTGGTTTAAAGTTATAAAACCCTTGCAAGGTGAAACCTTTCTATGTGTCTTTCAATGTTTGGTTGGTTTTATTGTGTACTTTACTCACCCTTTTTGGTTTTGAAGATTCCATGAACATTGAGCTGTCTGAAGAAATCTCTACCAGGATTGATTCCCCTTGCTTCTATAATCTGGTGAGATCTATCCTGTTTATTTTTTGCAACTACTTTTTGGATACAAATAAAAAAATCATTTTGAAGGGGGATTGCACATTTTCCTTTGAGATTGACTTGTAAATATATTTTTTATTGACAGTAAGAGAGAGAGAGAGAGCTGTGAAGAAAGAGAGAGAAAGAGACAGATAGGGAGAAAGCTGAAGGGAGAAATAAACAGAGGGGAGGGACAGAGAGATTCTTATTATAATCTGCCAGCAGAGGATGCTATAGAGGACATTGTCTTATTCTTGTGTGTGTGTGTGTGTGTCACAGGAGGTTGGTGGCACCTTAATTGGGGAGAACGGGCTCCTGGTAATGACTGGAGTGGAATCAGTGGAAGGGTATCAAATACATCAAACAAATGTGTTTGATGCCATTCCATTTGCTCCATTCCGGCCATTGTTATGAGCAGTTCTCCCCTCAGCAGCCTTCACTGGTGTGTGTGTGTGTGTGTGTGTGTGTGTGTGTGTGTGTGTGTGTGTGTGTGTGTGTGTGTGTGTGTGCGTGTGTGCGTGCGTGCGTGCGTGCGTGCGTGTGTGCGCGTGTGCGTGCGTGTGCGCGTGTGTCTAATGAAGTGATTTGGATAGGGAAGCATTTAGCTTTGACAGGCAGGGAATAAAGTCAATCAACCAAGCGCCAGTCTCAGATTTACACCACATCACCGTGGAGACACTTAACTTGGCAACGGAACACCCAGGCGACCTTTTGCATAATGGGTACTAAGGCTTGTTTCCTGCAAAACAAAACACCCATGGGCTAAAGTCTAGGGACTATGCTTTTATCTAGGAATGAAATTCTATAGATCTCAGAAAGTTATTTCTAGATGGCAGTTGCATCATAGCTTTATTTTTCTATTCAGAAGACTATTCAAAGCATGTACCCAGGGCCTGAAATAAAATAAAATCGAAATAAAATAAAATGTTGTTCGTCACATGCTTCGTAAACAACAGGTGTGGACTAACACTGAAATGCTTACTTACAGGTCCTTTCCAACAATGCAGAGATAAATAAAATAGAGAAATAATAGAAAAGTAAAAACACAAGTGATAATTTATAGACAATGAGCAACGATAAAAGGGTACCAGTACTGATTCGATGTGCAGGGGTACGAGGTAATTGAGGTCGATATAAAACGTTAGTGCAAAAAGGGTCAATGCAGATAGTCTGGGTAGCTATTTGGTTAAATATTTAACTAACTATTTGGCAGTCTTATGGCTTGTGGGTAGAAGCCGTTCAGTGTCCTGTTTGTTCCAGACTTGGTGCATTGGTCCCGCTTGCTGTGCAGTAGCAGAAAGAACAGAAATAGACATAAGGCGATAGGTATAGTTAAAATCATAGCCATAATAACAGGAAAGGTTATTTTCTCATGAGAGACTATTATGAGTAACAACACGAGTGAAGCACAACTACAGTATTGTGAACATGGTATATAAAGCCTTTGTAAATTGCAATTATGTCCCCTATGTCAACGGCAGAAATTGGAGTGCTTCAACCCAACCCACATGGTTCTATGGCTGTGAATGTTCAGTTGTGTCAGTCCTCAGTTCAGTAGTTTTTTTTTTAGCAGTAGAGCAGTTGTAGTACCGTGAATACTGGAAATAATGATAACAATTGATGTTTTTAATAAATGGGGATTTATTTACTAAGTGCAGGTAAATTACAGATGTTCTGTTCGCACGTTTTCAAAAACACTATTTATTTAACAGTTTGACACCTGCACCAACTCTTTCCCAGGCCTCTCTATACCACGTCGTCCTTTCTCCCATCATGGTGTGACCAGCGGCCTTGAGATGTCATTCTGCAGTGTGCGTGTTTCTCTATATATGTACACATTACTGTAGTTGTCCTTTACTCATGTTGTTATTCATAATATACATGTTATTATGTAGATCTAGTTCCTTACACCCAGCTACCAGACCTTCTTATTGCTTTATATCTATTTCAGGGCCTGGACACACATCAACTGGGTGGATACATTATTTGAATAGTCTTCTGAATAGAAAAATAAAGCAGAAAGATGCCACACTGCTGTCTAGAAACAAAAGGTGACATAACCGCTCCCTATGTAGGGTGCACTGCCATATGAGACATGACCCAGAAAGTAGTGATGTAGTGTGATGTCATTACCTGAAAGTATGGGTTCATTATTCAAGTAAAGTAAGACTAGAGACATCATCCACACAATTAGCCTGGCAAAAAAATTTACCTCTATCCTCTTGGCTAACACTGAAGTTGTGACAAGGAGAGTCTCAATATATATTTTCCCTAATGGTTGAGTGCTAATTAACTTTTCCAGAAACATCCCTCTCCTTTAACGGCATAATTACTGGGCTGTGAATGCTTTTCAGTGGAACTGAAACTGAAAAACAGCTTCTGTGATTTGTGTGTGTGTGTGTGTGTGTATGTGTGTGTGTGTGGGTATGTGTGTCTTGAATTAGATAGGGTAATATGGAGACTTTTCAATAAGTGTTTTCTTCATCTGGAGAATGTATCTGGATAAGATACTCCAACATCAACAGGTACAATTTATCATTTAAAAAAGTGTGGTAGTTATTGTATTGTTTGCATATACAGCAAGGGTTAATACAGTGGGGGAAAAAAGTATTTAGTCAGCCACCAATTGTGCAAGTTCTCCCACTTAAAAAGATGAGAGAGGCCTGTAATTTTCATCATAGATACACGTCAACTATGACAGACAAAATGAGAAAAAAAATCCAGAAAATCACATTGTAGGATTTTTTATGAATTTATTTGCAAATTATGGTGGAAAATAAGTATTTGGTCAATAACAAAAGTTTCTCAATACTTTGTTATATACCCTTTGTTGGCAAGGACACAGGTCAAACGTTTTCTGTAAGTCTTCACAAGGTTTTCACACACTGTTGCTGGTATTTTGGCCCATTCCTCCATGCAGATCTCCTCTAGAGCAGTGATGTTTTGGGGCTGTCGCTGGGCAACACGGACTTTCAACTCCCTCCAAAGATTTTCTATGGGGTTGAGATCTGGAGACTGGCTAGGCCACTCCAGGACCTTGAAATGCTTCTTACGAAGCCACTCCTTCGTTGCCCGGGCGGTGTGTTTGGGATCATTGTCATGCTGAAAGACCCAGCCACGTTTCATCTTCAATGCCCTTGCTGATGGAAGGAGGTTTTCAATCAAAATCTCACGATACATGGCCCCATTCATTCTTTCCTTTACACGGATCAGTCGTCCTGGTCCCTTTGCAGAAAAACAGCCCCAAAGCATGATGTTTCCACCCCCATGCTTCACAGTAGGTATGGTGTTCTTTGGATGCAACTCAGCATTCTTTGTCCTCCAAACACGATGAGTTGAGTTTTTACCAAAAAGTTCTATTTTGGTTTCATCTGACCCTATGACATTCTCCCAATCCTCTTCTGGATCATCCAAATGCACTCTAGCAAACTTCAGACGGGCCTGGACATGTACTGGCATAAGCAGGGGGACACGTCTGGCAATGCAGGATTTGAGTCCTTGGCGGCGTAGTGTGTTACTGATGGTAGGCTTTGTTACTTTGGTCCCAGCTCTCTGCAGGTCATTCACTAGGTCCCCCGTGTGGTTCTGGGATTTTTGCTCACCGTTCTTGTGATCATTTTGACCCCACGGGGTGAGATCTTGTGTGGAGCCCCAGATCGAGGGAGATTATCAGTGGTCTTGTATGTCTTCCATTTCCTAATAATTGCTCCCACAGTTGATTTCTTCAAACCAAGCTGCTTACCTATTGCAGATTCAGTCTTCCCAGCCTGGTGCAGGTCTACAATTTTGTTTCTGGTGTCCTTTGACAGCTCTTTGGTCTTGGCCATAGTGGAGTTTGGAGTGTGACTGTTTGAGGTTGTGGACAGGTGTCTTTTATACTGATAACAAGTTCAAACAGGTGCCATTAATACAGGTAACGAGTGGAGGACAGAGGAGCCTCTTAAAGAAGAAGTTACAGGTCTGTGAGAGCCAGAAATCTTGCTTGTTTGTAGGTGACCAAATACTTATTTTCCACCATAATTTGCAAATAAATTCATTAAAAATCCTACAATGTGATTTTCTGGATTTTCTTTTCTCAATTTGTCTGTCATAGTTGACGTGTACCTATGATGAAAATTACAGGCCTCTCTCATCTTTTTAAGTGGGAGAACTTGCACAATTGGTGGCTGACTAAATACATTTTTTCCCCACTGTATATTGTATTGTATTAAGGGTTAATCATTAAAAGCAAGCAGTCAGTCATCTCTCAACACAACTTGTTGATTATATAAGCAATAGTTTCATATATTCTGCCCATGTCAACAGTGGAGTGTATTTAATGCATTGGTTAAATATCATCAGAGACAGGGGTTCCAAGTCATACAGATTCTGGCCTGTTGTCTTTAACTTTGTTTTTCTTAAAGAAAATAAAGAACTTTGTCCCATCATTTGTTTGTTTTGAGGCCTACAGGTTTCATCACCAGTAGATGACGGTAGAGGCTCTAAATGAGGCAGCACACAGCACATTTGGGTTTTTGCCCTAGGGAAAAAAGAGGCAGAGGAGGTCTAAGAGAGAGAGAGTGAGGAAGAGGGTCAGCTTGAGTCGGTTAAAAATTGAGGAAAAAAGGGAGATGGTTTGCTAAAGAAGAATGGTAGAAAGTGTAAGGTGTGTGATCTGTGCGCTGGATCGAAGTTTTTGGAAAAAGTGCACCCTTGCCTTTTGGCTGATCCATTTGTGGTTTCAGGGTGGGTGAAAACAGAGTTGAGTGCTGTGAAATTGGTGAAGGTAACCAGAAGTGGTCTTGTGATAATAATTGTGTTTCTACTGGTCAGAGGGAGCAGGCGCTCCGAGTTAAACGAATTGGGGCAAGAGATTGTTTTGCTCTCAAGTAAAGGACGCCATTGGAAGGAGTGATTACTGGGGTAGCGGTAAATGTGAAAGTTGACCAACTGAAGGGGAAGATTCCCAGTGTTTGTGATGCTCATTGTTTGATGCGACGCAGATAGGGTGCCATGAGTGGTGACACAGAAGAGTCGTTGTCTGTTTTTTTGAGTTTTTATGTTGTCTTTGCTCGACAAAGTGTTAGGATATACAGTATAAGTTATCCTGTACAAGCTTTTATGCCGAATACATTACGTTGTTACAGGTGTCAAACTTATGTGCATGTGGCAGCAGTTTGTAAGAGGGATGTTCCGAGGTGTGAGAAGTGTGCAGAAGGGCATGAGACAAAGGAATGTGTAGCATTGTGGAAAGTAGTGGTATTTCTTAATTGTAAGGGTTCCCATGGCGCTGGGGATAATAATAATTCGTCATTTAGCAGATGCGCTTATCCAGAGCGACTTACAGGAGCAATTAGGGTTAAGTGCCTTGCTCAAGGGCACATCAACAGATTTTTCACCTAGTCGGCTCGGGGATTAGAACCAGCGACGTTTCGGTTACTGGCACAATGCTCTTAACCACTAAGCTACCTGCCCCCCAGAAATGTCCAGTGCGAGAGAGGCAGGTTGAGGTTTCCAGGGTAAGAGTAGTGCAGAAGTTGTCATATGCTGAGGCAGTGAAAAAAGTAGAGGAAGATGGGTCAAGGGGTAGGGATCCTGAGAGGAGTGATGTGAGTATTAGATCTGTTCAAGTACAGAGGGATAGGCCAACAAGTGATACATGTTTCAGTAAGATTGGATTTTTAGCATTCATAGCAATGGTTATCATCTGTACTGCAGGGATGGAACATAAGTCACAGAAAATTGATGTTGTGGTGGCAGCTGCAGAGAGGTATTTGAGTGTTCGAGACTTGACGTCAGAAGAGCGACAGGGTGTGTTAAGTGGTGGTGTCCCATCCTTTCAGGCTGTTGAACTGAGGTAGGACTAAATATATTTAAATAGTGGAGTAGGGTGGTGTTTTTTTACTTTTTTTAAAGTGAGTGTAGGGTTAGATGATAGGGTATTTGTCTATTTTTATTTGATCAATCAAAGTATAAAGGAGTTATACTCCAGTCTAGTAGGTGGCGGTAATGCAACATTTATTGGATGCCAACTGCCGTAAAGAAGCAGAACAACCGTTTTCGCTTGAAAGTATGCTGAAACCTTTGCTGAATAAGCTTCTTTGTACAGTAGCAGCAGGACATTATTCTGGCAGCACAAACGGCAAAATAATGATGTTTTGGCTACTTCAGCAGAGGAACTAACATTCATCAAAGGTTAGTGGCCTATTACATTTACAGATGCATCTGTTTTGTTCCATTATTACTGACCAATGTAGGACTGTTTGTTTATTTTTGTAATAAGTGTAGGCTACTTTGCAAGATGTGCACAGTCTCCATTGAAGAGTAATGATTGCAGACCATTGGTCGAATATTTTGCAATGCATTCAACATCATTTTACATTTGATATAGCTTAGCCAACGTAACTGTCGTACATAAACAATGAGTAGGTCCTCATTACAAAACGCCAATCTCAAAATGTAATATAATGCTATAATTAACTTTTCCCTAGTGATCTTAGCAATGAGAAGAGCAAAGCATGTTATGGAAGGTGTGCTGTGTGACTCTACTCATCATCCAGAGGGATACAGAAAGTGGGTTTCCAATTCATGTCATAAAATTGTAATAATTGATGTCATACTTTTGAGCTCATGTTTTTTCTTCTTCTTTTTTTTTCTTATTGACACAAGGCAAGGCAATAACATCCACCAAACACACAATCCCACTGTTAAATTGTAGTCCTGGTCCTTCTAGGGTACAATAAGGCACACACATCAGCTCAGTATGTTTACTATGTGTTTAACTCAGTATGTTTACTATGTTTTTAACTCAGTATGTTTACTATGTGTTTAACCCAGTATGTTTACTATGTTTTTAACTCAGTATGTTTACTATGTGTTTAACCCAGTATGTTTACTATGTTTTTAACTCAGTATGTTTACTATGTTTTTAACTCAGTATGTTTACTATGTTTTTAAATCAGTATGTTTACTATGTTTTTAAATCAGTATGTTTACTATGTTTTTAACTCAGTATGTTTACTATGTGTTTAACTCAGTATGTTTACTATGTTTTTAACTCAGTATGTTTACTATGTGTTTAACTCAGTATGTTTACTATGTGTTTAACTCAGTATGTTTACTATGTTTTTAACTCAGTATGTTTACTATGTTTTTAACTCAGTATGTTTACTATGTTTTTAACTCAGTATGTTTTGAGACATGCTGAGCATGCCCAAGTATCTGGGAATGTATTGAATATCTTACTCTTGAATAAGTATAGGGATAGATTCAAGGCTGTTGGCTTATTATTCTAAAAACATATTCATTAAGTAGTTTCAGACTAGACTGGACCCAGATCAGTATGTGCTTTAGCGATCTCCTCTGACTATGGCTGCACAAATGGCTATAGGGTCAAATAATGAGCAATTGGCACTTTCTGTTGTTATTGCAATAGCCACATTTACACATCAATATGATATCATATTTCATAAGCACAGCTAAATACAAATCATGGTCTTATCTGTGTGTTTAGGTAACTTCTCTGTTTATTAGAGTTCATAAGCATCTATTCTACAGGTATCTTTTGGACTGTTTTTTTGGCTTGTGTTTCTCTTCAGGTATACGGGTGATTGGAGGACGCAGGACTGTGGTACAGGGGGAGGATGTGGACTTATCCTGCAGACTGATAGAGACAACCAAGGAGCTCAAACACATAACATGGCAGAAAGGTACTCGGAAAGAAAAACATAACTATTATTTTATGCTGATTTAGCCCAATGGGGATACTAAGTTTATTGCACCGAATGGATTGAAAGGTAGAGTCCAGTTTATTGGGAACCTATCAGAAAACCTTGGATCTATTCGAATAACATCTGTCAGACTGTTGGATGAAGGCACCTTCACATGTATCTTTAGTGTTTTCCCCAGTGGAGCATACAATACAGAGATACCTCTGACTGTGCTTGGTAAGAACTCTTCCTTCACTCTTTACATCACTGTTTTTACTTTTGACAGTGTAGAAACACTGCATGTGATAATCAATACTAGAAGGCTAAAAAGTTGGATGGTTCATTATTCAAGTGAAGCAAGAGCAGAGCCCTCATCCACAGGTTTTGCTTTGCCAAGGAAAATCCATCTTCTCTACACGTAGAAAAAAGGGTTCCAAAGGTTGTTGTTTTTTCTCCAGAGGGATACGATTCGACCTATAACCTTTTCTTATCCTAAGAACCGTTTTTGGAAGAAATAGTTATTTTATGATTCTTTGAAAGGCAATAAGGGTCTACATAGAAACCCTTCAGCTGCTAACATAATTACAAAAGGGTTTTCTAATGATCAATTAGCCTTTTTAAATGATAAACTTGGATTAGCAAACACAACTTGCCATTGGAACACAGGACTGATGGTTGCTGATAATGGGCCTCTGTATGTCTATGTAGATATTCCATTAAAAATCAGCCGTTTCCAGCTACAATAGCCATTTACAACATTAACAATGTCTACACTGTATTTCTGCTCAATTTTATGTTATTTTAATGGACCAAAAAAATGCTTTTCTTTAGAAAACAAGGACATTTATAAGTGACCCCAAACTTTTGAACGGTAGTGTATGCGTGAAATTAATTTTCATTTACAGTGGACCATTATCATGCACATGTCATGTATGCACTTAAACAGCGAAGGGAGGATGCTTTTCCCGTGGTTCATTTGCATGCCAGCCAGGTAGGCTATACTCCTGTTGTAAAGCGAAGCAATGTGCTTAATATTAGGAAAGTTGATAAATAAATATAGTAGGTCTAGCCTATAGAAATCTGATGGGATCCTCCTCTTTTTAATAGAGGCCATCAAAACTCTGTTTTCTCACGCAATTGCATATCCTATAGAAATGTTGTGCAACATGAGCTTATGTGTGTAAGGGATCTGGGGTTGGCTGGGTCTAGACAGAGTCTGACACTTCCCCGATCTACAGAGAGGGGGAGTCATCAGACTCGATCTGGTTCACCTGAGTTCTGAGCACACCTGTCAGTAATTAGTGTAGGATATAAAGTGTGCTCAGAAGTTCAGTCGGTGCGAGGTATTGTTCCTTTGTGACTTGCTAAGCGGTTTGTTCAGAGAGAGAGAGAGAGAGAGCTAGTTTGTTTTGATTACCAGTGTACCAGACCTGTGCTTCGTTGTTTGACTCCCCGAATTGCTTAATCCTCTGCTTGTCTATCCCAGTGATTACCGTACTCTGAACCTGTGCCCGTGCCCTCGACTACGACTACGCCCGCTCCCTTGGTACCTCTGCATGTCTCTGCCTTGCCCGGTTTTGACCACAGCTCGCCAGACCACGATTAAGCTATTCCCTTGTCTGTACTCTAATAAAGCATCGCAATTCTGCGATTGGATCTTACCACTCTGTCCGAGTATTCATTACAATGGGCTCTCATGAAGTGTTTGAATAGATTTTATATTACCTTTGCATTGATGTCAGAGTGATTAGAGGGACAATAGAATGCTAAGTACCAGGCAGTTAGCAAGTTTGGTAGGCTACTAATGACCATCAGCAGCATCAGAGCTTGGAGAAGACTAATTCAGTTTTAGAGTTGATTTCGTGCAATTCTACACATTTTGCCATGAAAGCCAGTTTTCTGCAACTCTACTCATTTTGCCATGGGGTGGAGAGAAAATGTTGCAGTTGTATAACAACTTGCCCATCCCTGGTGTACAATAAAACACTCAAAACCACGCCCATTATTATCATATTTCTGAGCATGCTCTATTGCAGGTTGATTTGTTTGTTTCAATATCTGTGTTTTTGTATGCACATTGATTAGTATGATTAACCTTATGCTACACGAAAAAAAGAACATACAATTAATCAACTAATTCAATCTTTTACTAGTTGGACTTATTGCACCCGGTTGTTCCAGTTTAGATAATTTAGGTAGATCATTTATCAATCTTCCCTAACCTGTCAGTCATTCTAAAATGCAGGTTGCAGGTGATTAAAAGTTCCAATTGTTGGATATCCTCACTCTGGCTGAGTAAGGCACTTAACCCTAATTTGCTCCAGCGGTGCTGTACTACTATGGCTGACCCTGTAAAACAACACATTTCACTGCACTTATCTGGTGTATGTGACAATAAAACATTTTTAAATACATTTTATTATTTATAGAGGGTTCTAGGCAGAACCATTTACAATGGGATCTACGAAGAACCCATAGAGATCCTATTCTAATTCCTAATTCTATGGAAGAACCCTACATAAAGGGTTCTAGGTGGTACCCTCTACAAAGGGTTCTACCTAGCACCAAAAAGTGTTCACCTATGGGGACAAACCGAAGAACCCTATGTGGTTGTACTTAGCACCTTTCTTTCTAGTGTATCCTGTTACTCAAGCTGTAACCAGGAGAGCACAGGCATCAATAGTTTACCTAATGGTGGAACAGACATTGGAATTTACAGTATACACCACTATATCCTTTATACTTTAACGGCATAATCACTGGGCTGTGAATGCTTTTCAGTGAAACAGCTGAAGCTGAAAAACAGCTTTTGCAATTGTGTGTGTGTGTTAAATTTAATATCTCAGGTGCAAGTACCTCTCATCAGGGTGAGTTAAAAGCGGATTTGCCCAAACCTCCAATACAGTAAATTTGTAGTTACTAATGATGTATATTGCAATTGGCCAGATAGAGAACATGATAGGGTTTATTTAAAGTGTGTTGGTCATGTAACATAAGCATTTGGATAAGTTTCACATGACGGGCTGCGTGTGTTTTGGTTGTTTTTTTCATGTATAGTTCCACATTTATAATGAGTGACTTGTTCATGTTTTCTGTTCTCTGTTTGTTTGTTTTCTGGTCATAGTTCCTCCAGTAGTGAGTGTGACAGTTGATGTTCCTCCTGTCATTGGGGAGAATGAGGGAGTCTTGGCAACCTGCGTGGCTGCTGGTGCCAAGCCACAGGCAGAAGTGAAGTGGATTTCAGGTACATTCGGTAGTTTGTTGAGGACGGTGACTAACTCCACCAAGCACGCCAACGGAACCACCACAATACTCCGCCACCTGCTCGGGGTGCCAACCAGAGCAGCCAATCAGCAGCAGGTCCAGTGTGTGGTCAACCAGTCTGCCCTGACAACAGAAAGGAGCTACAACTACAACATAGACATCCACTGTAAGTGTCTTCTACTACCACTGTCCTACACTATAAACAGACACTGTAAATATATTCTACTACTACTGTCCTACACTATAGACAGACACTGTAAATATATTCTAATACTACTGTCCTACACTATAGACAGACACTGTAAATATATTCTACTACTACTGTCCTACACTATAGACAGACACTGTAAATATATTCTACTACTACTGTCCTACACTATAGACAGACAATGTAAATATATTCTACTACTACTGTCCTACACTATAGACAGACACTGTAAATATATTATACTACTACTGTCCTACACTATAGACAGACACTGTAAATATATTCTACTACTACTGTCCTACACTATAGACAGACACTTTAAATATATACTCCACTACCTCTGTCCTACACTATCGGCATCCACTGTAAATGTATATTCCAGTATCACTGTTACAGACCATAGACATCCACTGTAAGTATAGACTCTCACTGTCTTCACTGGCTGTAGCCTAGTAGTCCCTCTAACCAGTCCCTGTCTGTCCATACACTCTTAAAGGTGCTATCTAGAACCAAAAATGGCTCTTCGGCTGTCCCCGTAGGAGACCCTTTGAATAACCCATATTAGTTCCCTTTCCACAGAGGAAATATTTTTATCTAGCCTGTAACAACGGTTATTTTCTTTAGCTTAAACATAGTTCTGAGGCACAGAGTGGTATGGACCTATACAAGGCTTTCATTGTACTGCTCCCCTTTCCATGATTCCGTCATCCCGTCCGAGTCTTCCAGAGCCAATGCAGTTGGGCCATGCTTCTCTCTCGCGTATCGAACGTCAAAGGCGGCTCCAAGAACGGCTCTGTCTATACTGTGGAGAGAAAGATAATCTACTCAGCCATTGCCCTGTTCACCCCCCACTTAGAGATGAGAAGGGTCCCTCTGCTGCCAAGCAGGTAGGCGTGTCCTTATTTCTAAATATCTCCCAGAAGCAATTCTCCATACCAGTATTGATAACCGCGAAGGGGGTTACTAAGTACGTAGAGGGCTTGATAGATTCAGGAGCAGCAGGTAATTTTATTGATCACCAGCTAGTACAAGAGCTTGACATTGATCTAAAACCTGTCACCCCTCCCTTAAGGATTAACGCCCTGGACGGGCAGCCATTGGGCACGGGCTTCATTACGCACCTGACACAGAGCGTTACCCTCCAGATTGGAGTCTTCCACACTGAAACCATTCAACTCATGGAACTATCATCCCCCAAACAGCCACTCATCCTCGGACACCCCTGGCTTTGTCGTCACGACCCTGCCATCTCGTGGCGACAAGGTGAACTACTGTCCTGGTCTTCTACCTGCTTCATTAGTTGTCTCAGCCTACCCTGCAGAGCCACTACCATTGAGGACTCTGCTTCTGCAGTGCCACTCACTATACCATCTGAATACGCCCAGTACAGCAATGTCTTCAACAAAATCAAGGCCTCCACTCTGCCACCACATCGCCCAGTGGACTGTGTTATTGACTTACTCCCTGGAGTGTCCCCACCGAAGGGCCGTGTTTACCCCCTATCTATCCCGGAAAATGAGGCAATGGAGAACTACATTGATGAAGCACTCAAACGGTTTCATTCGTGCTTCTTCTTCCCCGGCTGCATCCAGCTTCTTCTTTGTTGGAAAAAAGGATGGTGGTCTCCGTACATGTATTGATTACCGTTCCCGGAATGACATCATGGTCAAGAACCGTTTCCCTCTTCCTCTGATCCCAGCGACCCTTGAGCAAGTGGGCCGCGCCAACATCTATACAAAACTCGACCTGCGAAGTGCATATAACCTTGTCCGTATACGTGAACGCGATGAATGAAAGACGGCCTTTATCACCGCAAGAGGGCACTACGAATACCTGGTCATGCCCTACAGCCTTACTAACGCCCCCGCCATCTTCCAATCCTTTATGAACAAGGTTTTTCAGGATATGATCAACCGCTTTCTCATCGTCTACATTGATGACTTCCCGATTTACTCCCACTCCCTGATGGAACACATACAGCATGTACAAAAGGTTATTCAACGGGTCCTTGACCATAACCTTTATGTGAAGACTGAAAAGAGCACCTTCTCTGTAACCTCAGTAAACTTCCTCGGATTCGTACTGACACCTGGAGGGGTCAGCATGGATGAGAACAAAGTCACCGCTGTCAGTAACTGGCCCAAACCCACCACCGTTAAGGAACTCCAACGTTTAATTGGGTTCACCAACTTCTATCGCCGGTTCATTCGGAACTTCAGTTCTACTGCCGCTCCCCTCACTGCCCTTACCAGCCAAAAGACCCGGACCCGTCAATGGACTGATACCGCCCTAACTGCTTTCAACAACTTGAAACGCCTCTTCACCTCAGCTCCTGTCCTTCGCCAACCTGATCCGACCCTTCCTTTCACCCTGGAGGTGGATGCCTCCGAAGTAGGAGTAGGAGCCATACTCTCTCAGCGAGTGGGTACACGTCCAAACTCACATCACTGTTCGTTCTTCTCCACTAAGTTATCCTCCACTGAGAGGAATTATGATGTGGGGAACAGAGAACTCCTCGCCATCAAGCGGGCCCTCGAGGAGTGGCGCCACTGGTTGGAGGGCGGACAACATCCCTTTCTCATCCTAACAGATCATCGTAATCTGGAATATATCAGAGGGGCCAAGAGGTTAAACTCCAGACCCCTGGGCTCTCTTCTTCACACGTTTCCATTTTCATGTTACTTACATCCTTGGAAAGAAAAACATAAAAGCTGATGCTCTCTCCCGCCAGTTTGACCTTCCGACCAGTAATTCATACCCTACACTGATTCTTCCTTCCTCTTGCATATAGGTACCGGTACAGTGGGAGGTTCACTCTGCTATACAAGAAGCCCTAACCTCAGACCCGGCTCCTCCTGAGACACCAGCTGGGAAGAGTTACGTACCAGCAGCTGTTAGACCCCAACTGATGCAATGGTGTCACACGTCCTTGGGCTCAGGACATCCGGGCATTACACGAACCACCGAACTTCTAGCCCGTAAATTCTGGTGGTCCTCACTGGCATCCGACGTAAGGGATTACGTACTCTCCTGTCCAGTCTGTGCCCAAACCAAAAGCCCTCGTCATCTCCCTTCCGGTAAGCTTCAACCTTTGCCAATCCCTCACAGACCCTGGTCCCACATAGCTGTTGACTTCATCACAGACCTTCCTGAATCCTCTGGTAACACCACCATCCTTGTCATAGTAGCCTGTTTTTCAAAAATGTGTCGTCGGGTTCCTCTTCCTCATTTACCTAACGCCATGGAATTGGCTGAGTGTATGTTCCAGCAGGTGTTCCGTCTGTATGGGATTCCGGAGAACATCGTTTCTGACTGTGGGCCCCAGTTTGTCTCCCGGTTGTGGCGAGCCTTCTGTGACCGACTGGGGGTCGCCCTCAGCCTCTCCTCCGGGTACCATCCCCAGACCAACGGGCAGACGGAACGCCTGAACCAAGAAATAGGGAAGTACCTCCGCCAACAGTGTTCTGCCTTTCCACACGGCTGGAGTCAGTATATGGCCTGGGCTGAATACGCTCAGAACTCACTCATGCATTCATCCCTTTGCCTTACTCCGTTTCAGTATGTACTTGGTTACCAACCCCCCATTTTTCCCTGGGAGGCGGAGCCTGGTACTTTCCCAGCTCTCGACGACTGGTTTCGGCATAGTGAGCGGTTATGGGAGACCGCTCACCGGCATCTGCAGGAAGCCTCTAATACCCAGAAACGCTTTGCCAACAGACGCCGCCGACCTACGCCACTCTTTCACCCTGGACAGCGTGTGTGGCTCTCTACCAGAGACATCCGGCTCCGCCTCCCCTGCAAAAAGTTCTGTCCTCGCTTCATTCAACATAACCCATCGCATCAACCCTGTCACGTACCGCCTCCAGTTACCCCGTCAGTATAAAATCTCCTCGTCCTTCCATGTGTCTCTGTTAAAACCGGTCACCTACAGTCCTCTTCATCCTCCAGTCTCAATCCGCAGTGCGGCCCCACCGTTGGATGTCGGAGGGGAACCTGCCTATGCCATTCAGGCCATCCTTGATTCCAAACGCCTGAGAGGTCGCTTCCACTATCTAGTGGACTGGGAAGGTTATTGGCCTGAAGACCGGTCCGGGGTTCCCGACAAGGACATCCTCGACCCGTAGATGATTCGGGCATTCCACCGTAACCGTTCGAATTGTCCCATTCCCTGACCTCTGGGTCGACCCCCGAACAGACCCACTGGACATCCGCCTCGACGCAGAATGTCGGGTTAGTCCATGACCTTGTCGAACCAGCCTGCCGGACCTCACCCTCCGGTGCCGTTGGGTCGTCAGGGGGGTACTGTAAGGTTCTGTATTTATTTTCTTAGTCAACCTTGTGTTCTTGAACGCTGCCCTGTTTCTTTGTGTTCTTGAACGTAGCCCTGTATTTCATTTTTGTTCATTGATATCACCTGTTTGTCGCTCACCTAGTCTCATTAGCTCCATATTTACTTCAGTTCATTCTGTTTGTGCCTTGTGAGGTATTGTTTGTTTTGACTCTACTAAGACTTTTTCTAGCTCGTTTTTGAGAACCAGCTATAGCCTTCAGTCCTAGTTTATGGTTATCCTGCCTGTTTGCCTACCTGTGTATGACCATTGCCTGCATGTGACCACGATTCCTGTCTTTTGCCAAAGCGAAATAAACACGTGCCGTGCTCTGCGCGTGAATGTACACCTTTTTCTCCCTGAGTATTCATTACATATACAAGGAGTACCAGTGCCAGATCAATGTGCAGAGGTACGAGGTACAGGTAGTTTAGGTAGATATGTAAATGAAGGCAGGGTAAAGTGAATAGGCATCAGGATAGATAATAATAAGAATAAAGAACCACGTAGCAGCAGCAAATTATGTGTAAAAGTGTTTTCGTTGTGTTTGTGCAGTACCAGTCAAGGGTTTGGACACACCTACTCATTCAAGGGTTTTTATTTATTTTAACTGTTTTCTACACATTGTAGAATAATTGTGAAGACATCAAAACTATGAAATAACACATGGAATCATGTAGTAACCAAATAAGTGTTAAACAAATCAAAATATATTTTATATTTGAGATTCTTCAAATTAGCCACCCTTTGCCTTGATGACTGCTTTGCACACTCTTGGCATTATCTCAACCACCTTCACCTGGAATGCTTTTCCAACAGTCTTGACGGAGTTCCCACATATGCTGAGCACTTGTTGGCTGCTTTTCCTTCACTCTGCGGTCCAACTCATCCCAAACCATCTCAATTGGGTTGAGTTTGGGGGATTGTGGAGGCCAAGTCATCTGATGCAGCACTCCATCACTCTCCTTGGTAAAATAGCCCTTACACAGCCTGGAGGTGTGTTGGGTCATTGTCCTGTTGAAAAACAAATGATTGTCCCACTAAACCCAAACCAGATGGGATGGCATATCGCTGCAGAATGCTGTGGTAGCCATGCTGGTTAAGTGTGCCTTGAATTCTAAATAAATCACAGACAGTGTCACCAGCAAAGCACCCCCACACCATCACACCTCCTCCTCCATGCTTCACTGTGAGAACTACACATGTGGAGATCATCCATTCACCTACAATGCGTCTCACAAAGACACAGCGGTTGGAACCAAAAATCTCAAATTTGGACTCCAGACCAAAGGACAGATTTCCACCGGTCTTACGTCCATTTCTCGTGTTTCTTGGCCCAAGCAAGTCTGTTCTTCTTATTGGTGTCCTTTAGTAGTGGTTTCTTTGCAGCTATTCGACCATGAAGGCCTGATTCTCGCAGTCTCCTCTGAACAGTTGATGTTGAGATGTGTCTGTTACTTGAACTCTGTGAAGCAGTTATTTGGGCAGCAATTTCTGAGGCTGTTAACTCTAATGAACTTATCCTCTGCAGCAGAGGTAACTCTGGGTCTTCCTTTCCTGTGGCGTTCCTCATGAGAGCCAGGTTCATCATAGCGCTTGATGGATTTTGCAACTGCACTTGAAGAAACTTTCCAAGTTCTTGAAGTTTTCCATATTGACTGACTTTCATGGCTTAAAGTAATGATGGACTGTCGTTTCTCTTTGCTTATTTGAGCTGTTCTTGCCATAATATGTACTTGGTCTTTTACCAAATAGGGCTATCTTTTGTATACCACCCCTACCTTGTCACAACACAATTGATTGGCTCAAACGCATTAAGAAAGAAATAAATTCCACACATTCACTTTTAACAAGGCACTCATGTTATTTGAAATGCATTCCAGGTGACTACCTCATGAATCTGGTTGAGAGAATGCCAAGAGTGAGCAAAGCTGTCATCAAGGCAAAGGGTGGCTACTCTCTCTCTCTCTCTCTCTCTCTCTCTCTCTCTCTCTCTCTCTCTCTCTCTCTCTCTCTCTCTCTCTCTCTCTCTCTCTCTCTCTCTCTCTCTCTCTCTCTCTCTCTCTCTCTCTCTCTCTCTCTCTCTCTCTCTCTCTCTCTCTCTCTCTCTCTCTCTCTCTCTCTCTCTCTCTCTCTCTCTCTCTCTCTCTCTCTCTCTCTCTCTCTCTCTCTCTCTCTCTCTCTCTCTCTCTCTCTCTCTCATCCACCTCAGTCAGTGAACATCACCCTTAGTGAGGCATCTAAAGCCAAAGTCGTTCTATGTGTAGCAGACGGCAACCCACAATCCAACTACACCTGGAGCAGGTACTCACTCCGATGTAAACTAGTTCAATCCAGTTTAAATCTAAATGTTAGCTGCACTTGTTAAGACGTGATATCTAAATTAGCTTGAAGCTTCAGTATGTTCATATCTAAATGACAGTTGTTTAATTATGTTGGCAGTCAAATCATGCCTTTTGTCCTTCACGCACACACACAGTCACCCACATACACTCAGCCCCTCTCCTTCTCTCTCTCTCCACAAGAGTGAGCCAACCGAAAATTCCACAAATTAACTTTTAAGAAGGCACACGTTAATTGAAATGCATTCCAGGTGACTACCTCATGAAGCTGGTTGAGAGAAGGCCAAGAGTGTGCAAAGCTGTCATCAAGGCAAAGGGTGGCTATTTGAAGAATCTCAAATCTAAAATATACACTGCTCAAAAAAATAAAGGGAACACTAAAATAACACATCCTAGATCTGAATGAATGAAATAATCTTATTAAATACTTTTTTCTTTACATAGTTGAATGTGCTGACAACAAAATCACACAAAAATTATCAATGAAAATCAAATGTATCAACCCATGGAGGTCTGGATTTGGAGTCACCCTCAAAATTAAAGTGGAAAACCACACTACAGGCTGATCCAACTTTGATGTAATGTCCTTAAAACAAGTCAAAATGAGGCTCAGTAGTGTGTGTGGCCTCCACGTGCCTGTATGACCTCCCTACAACGCCTGGGAATGCTCCTGATGAGGTGGCGGATGGTCTCCTGAGGGATCTCCTCCCAGACCTGGACTAAAGCATCCGCCAACTCCTGGACAGTCTGCGGTGCAACGTGGCGTTGGTGGATGGAGCGAGACATGATGTCCCAGATGTGCTCAATTGGATTCAGGTCTGGGGAACGGGCGGTCCATAGCATCAATGCCTTCCTCTTGCAGGAACTGCTGACACACTCCAGCCACATGAGGTCTAGCATTGTCTTGCATTAGGAGGAACCCAGGGCCAACCGCACCAGCATATGGTCTCACAAGGGGTCTGAGGATCTCATCTCGGTACCTAATGGCAGTCAGGCTACCTCTGGCGAGCACATGGAGGGCTGTGCGGCCCCCCAATGAAATGCCACCCCACACCATGACTGACCCACCGCCAAACCGGTCATGCTGGAGGATGTTGCAGGCAGCAGAACGTTCTCCACGGCGTCTCCAGACTCTGTCACGTCTGTCACATGCTCAGTGTGAACCTGCTTTCATCTGTGAAGAGCACAGGGCGCCAGTGGCGAATTTGCCAATCTTGGTGTTCTCTGGCTAATGCCAAACATCCTGCACGGTGTTGGGCTGTAAGCACAACCCCCACCTGTGGACGTCGGGCCCTCATACCACCCTCATGGAGTCTGTTTCTGACCGTTTGAGCAGACACATGCACATTTGTGGCCTGCTGGAGGTCATTTTGCAGGGCTCTGGCAGTGCTCCTCCTGCTCCTCCTTGCACAAAGGCGGAGGTAGCAGTCCTGCTGCTGGGTTGTTGCCCTCCTACGGCCTCCTCCACGTCTCCTGATGTACTGGCCTGTCTCCTGGTAGCGCCTCCATGCTCTGGACACTACGCTGACAGACACAGCAAACCTTCTTGCCACAGCTCGCATTGATGTGCCATCCTGGATGAGCTGCACTACCTGAGCCACTTGTGTGGGTTGTAGACTCCGTCTCATGCTACCACTAGAGTGAAAGCACCGGCAGCATTCAAAAGTGACCAAAACATCAGCCAGGAAGCATAGGAACTGAGAAGTGGTCTGTGGTCACCACCTGCAAAACCAGTCCTTTATTGGGGGTGTCTTGCTAATTGCCTATAATTTCCATCTGTTGTCTATTCCATTTGCACAACAGCATGTGAAATCTATTGTCAATCAGTGTTGCTTCCTAAGTGGACAGTTTGATTTCACAGAAGTGTGATTGACTTGGAGTTACATTGTGTTGTTTAAGTTTTACATTTACATTTTAGTCATTTAGCAGACGCTCTTATCCAGAGCGACTTACAGTTAGTGAGTGCATACATTTTTCATACTGGCCCCTAGTGGGAAACGAACCCACAACCCTGGCGTTGCAAGCGCCATGCTCTACCAAGTGAGCTACATGGGGCCCCCTTCCATGGGGCTCCCTCCCTTAATTTTTTTGAGCAGTGTATTTTGATTTGTTTAACAATTTTGGTTACTACATGATTCCATATGTGTTATTTCATGGTTTTGATGTCTTCACTATTATTCTACAATGTAGAAAATAGTAAAAATAAAGAAAAACACTTGAAAAATCTAATTTTATTTGCCACATGAGCCGAATAAAACAGATGTAGACATTACCATGAAATGCTTACTTACAGCGCTTAACCAACAATTCATTTCTTTTTTTATAAAAAAGTAAAATAAAACAACAACAGAAAGAGTGTTGAGAAAACAAGAGCAGGAGTAAAATAAAATAACAGTAGGGAGGCTATATACAGTATATATGAGTAGGTGTGTCCACACTTTTGACTGGTAGTGTAGATCTAGTTCCTTACACCCAACTACCAGGTCTTCTTATTGCTTTATATCTATTTCAGGGCCTGGACACACATCAACTGGGTGGATACATTATTTGAATAGTCATCTGAATCGAAAAATAGGGCAGGGACGCCACAGCTATCTAGAAACAACGTGTGACTTTCTGAGATATATTGCATTTGATCCATAGATAAAAACCCATGGGCTTGTTGTTTTTCTGTAAACAAGCCTTAGCTTTCCATCTTCTATGGAAATCCTAGCCCACAACAGGCTCGCCAGCCCTTAACCCTGAGCACCACCTTCTGCCTATATAGTACAGATGTGTATCTGTCGCTCATGCTCTGTTACAAATGACGTCCATATATTTCCATCACCTCAGCGCTGTTGTTATCAGGTGGTCAATGCCTGAAATAGAAATGCTGTACATTCTCTCACCCCACACCTCCACCCTTCAGTCGCCCTTTCTGTTCTCCTCCTGTTTACTCTGCCTCCTTTTCTCTCAGTGTTGTGGGTCCATGTTGACAGTATTGTTCAGCATCCGTTGCTAGACAGTTTTCATCAATCAACTCTTTGCATTCCTGCTGCACCTAAGAAAACGACAAAAGTGAATGACATTATAGAGAGATGGAACATAAAGAGCAGACTGGGGAATTCCTTTAGGTTAACAATGGTTTTAGTTGGCCCCAGGCTAATGAAATGCCACTCCTGACCAACAAAGACCTACAGACGTCTGTGCCAAACCATTACACTGTCAAAGGTAATTACATGTAAAAGCTCTTCCCTGAGTGCTGTTTCCTTGGCATTTGTGGGGAAGCTTGCGTGTTTCAGTGACTCTGAAAGCTATACCGGTAGTGTTTTGGCCCCAGGCAGGTTCAACCATGCCAGGCAGGTTCCAGGTGAGAGGCCAGAATAAACACAGCACCTGGCCCTCCAGGTTGGGGGTTGGGTGTGAGGCTAACAACCCCACCCCTTAAAAACACACATTGTTACAGAAACTGCAACAGCTTTGAAAACTACAACAACAAGTGACCCAAAAGGAAACTCCAGCCAATCCAATCCACTATGACGGCTTCAGAATTACCTGGCGCTGACGAAGATGGCGGCCTCGCGACTAGCTCTTAGGAAACTTTGCAGTATTTTGTTTTTTTATGTATTATTTTTTACATTATTAGCTCATAAAGTGTTTTGCATCATTACATACAGCCAGGGAAAACTATTGGATATCAGAGCGGCGGTAACTCACCAGCATTACGACCAGGAAAACGACTTTCCCGAAGCAGATCCTTTGTTTGCTCTCCCCAGGGCAACTGAACTGATTCCAGCAGCTGACCCAAAACATCGCAGACAGAGGAGAGGCACTCGGAGCGGCCTGCTGGTTCGACTTAGGAGGCGCACACACCACCCACCGCTTCCAACTATACTACTCGCTAATGTTCCGTTTTTGGTTAACAAGATCAACGAACTCCGGGCAAACATTTCTTTCCAGAGAGACATTAAGGCCTGTAATATACTTTGATTCACGTAACCATGGCTCTCTTGGGATATTCTGTCGAAATCGGTCCAGCCAGAGGGGTTCTCAGTTCAACGCGCAGACAGGAATAAATATCTCTCCGGGAAGCAGAAGGGCGGAGGTGTGTGTTTCATGATTAACGACTCATGGTGAAAATTAGTAACATACAGGAACTTGAGTCCTTTTGTTCACCCGACCTAGAATATCTCACAATCAAATGCCGACCGTATTATCTCCCAAGATTATTTTCTTTGGTTATAGTCATGGCCGTGTATATCCCCCCTCAAGCCGATACCACGACGGCCCTTAAAGAACTTCACTGGACTTTATGCAAACTAGAAACCACATCTCCTGAGGCTGCATGTATTGTATTTAACAAAGCAAATTTGAGGACTAGGCTGACAAAGTTCTATCACCATATCGACTGTTGTACTCGCGTTGCCAAAATCCTCGACCATTGCTATTTGAACTTCCGGGATTGTTATAAGGCCCTCCCCCGCCCTCCTTTCAGCAATCTGACCACGACTCCATTTTGCTCCTCCCTTCCTATAGGCAGAAACTCAAACAGGAAGTACCCATGCTAAGGACTATTCAACGCTGGTCTGACCAATCGGAATCCACGCTTCAAGATTGTTTTGGACTGGGCTATGTTCCGGGTAGCTTCCGAAAATAATTTAGAAGAATACACTGAAACGGTGACTGAGTTTATCAGGAAGTGTATAGGTGATGTTGTGCCCACTGTGACTATTAAAACCTACCCTAACCAGAAACCGTGGATAGATGGCAGCATTCGCGCCAATCTGAAAGCGCGAACCACCGCATTCAACCATGGCAAGGTGACTGGGAATATGGCAGAATACAGTGTAGCTACTCACTCTGCAAGGCAATTAAACTGGCAAAACATCAGTATAGAGACTAAGTGGAGTCGCAATTCAACGGCTCAGACACGAGACGTATGTGGCAGGGTCTACAGACAATCACGGACTACAAAAGGAAAACCAGCCACGTCGCTGACACCGACGTCTCGCTTCCAGACAAGCTAAACACCTTCTTCACCCGTTTTGAGGATAACACAGTGCCACCGACGAGGCGCAATACCAAGGACTGTGGCCTCTCCTTCTCTGTGGCCGACGTGATTAAGACATTTAAGCATGTTAACCCTCGCAAGGCTGCCGGCCCAGACCGCATCCCTAGCCGCATCCTCAGAGAATGTGCAGACCAGCTGGCTGGTGTGTTTATGGACATATTCAATCTCTCCCTTTCCCAGTCTGCTATTCCCACATGCTTCAAGATGGCCACCATTGTTCCTGTACCCAAGAAAGCAAAGGTAACTGAACTAAATGACTATCGCCCTGTAGCACTCACCTCTGTCATCATGAAGTGCTTTGAGAGGCGCGCTTCTTCATCATCAAGCTCGAGGCCCTGGGTCTAAACCCTGCCCTGTGCAACTGGGTCCTGGACTTTCTGATGGGCCGCCCCCAGGTGGTGAAGGTGGGAAACAATATCTCCACTTGGCTGATCCTCAACACTGGGGCCCCACAAGGGTGCGTGCTCAGCCCCCTCCTGTACTCCCTGTTCACCCATGACTGCGTGGCCAAGCACGCCTCCAACTCAATCATCAAGTTTGCAGACGACACAACAGTAGTAGGCTTGATTATCAACAATGACGAGACCGCCTACAGGGAGGAGGTGAGGGCTCTGGGAGTGTGGTGCCAGGAAAATAAGCTCTCAGTCAACATCAACAAAACAAAGGAGATGATCGTGGACTTCAGGAAACAGCAGAGGGTGCACCCCCCTATCCACATCGATGGGACCGCAGTGGAGAAGGTTGAAAGCTTAAAGTTCCTTGGCTTACACATCACTGACAAACTGAAATGGTCCACCCACGCAGACAGTGTGGTGAAGAAGGTGCAACAGAGCCTCTTCAACCTCAGGAGGCTGCGAACGCATTATCGGGGGCAAACTACCCGCCCTCCAAGACACATACAGCACCCGATGTCACAGGAAGGCAAAAAAGCTCATCAAGGACATCAACCACCCGAGCCACTGCCTGTTCACCCCGCTATCATCCAGAAGGCGAGGTCAGTACAGGTGCATCAAAACTGGGACAGAGAGAATGAAAAACAGCTTCTATCTCAAGGCCATCAGACTGTTAAATAGCCATCACTAGCACATTAGAGGCTGCTGCTGCCTATTGAAATCACTGGCCACTTTAAGAAATGGAACACTAGTCACTTTAATAATGTTTACATACCGTGCACTATTCATCTCATATGTACAGTGGGGAGAACAAGTATTTGATACACTGCCGATTTTGCAGGTTTTCCTACTTACAAAGCATGTAGAGGTCTGTAATTTTTATCATAGGTACACTTCAACTGTGAGAGACGGAATCTAAAACAAAAATCCAGAAAATCACATTGTATGATTTTTAAGTAATTAATTTGCATTTTATTGCAGGACATAAGTATTTACTACATCAGAAAAGCAGAACTTAATATTTGGTACAGAAACCTTTGTTTGCAATTACAGAGATCATACGTTTCCTTTAGGTCTTGACCAGGTTTGCACACACTGCAACAGGGATTTTGGCCCACTCCTCCATACAGACTTTCTCCAGATCCTTCAGGTTTCGGGGCTGTCGCTGGGCAATACAGGCTTTCAGCTCCTTCCAAAAATGTTCTATTGGGTTCAGGTCTGGAGACTGTCCTGGCAGCTCGTGGTGGCCTATATCCCTTATAAGACACTCTATGTAGGTGTTTCCTTAAATATGGCAGTTACATGTATGTGCTTGTGGTAAAACTTAATCCACAGTTATTATTCATCCTCTGTGGCTAAATTAGCTCTTTGGTTTATTTTGAACATTGAGAGCGGGCTCCTGTGGTTGTAGCGGTTATGATATGATGGTTTGGCTTGGAAAGGTTTGTTTGCCTGGTCACAGACAGCTGATGTGTTGTGCATTGATGTCCACGAGTGAAGGGAAAAGGTGAGAGGAGGAAAGTGCTGAAAAAAATCCCCACAGCATGATGCTGCCACCACCATGCTTCACTGTAAGGATGGTGCCAGGTTTCCTCCAGACGTGATGCTTGGCATTCAGGCCAAATAGTTCTATATTGGTTTCATCAGACCAGAGAATCTTGTTTCTCATGGACTGAGAGTCCTTTAGGTGCCTTTTGGCAAACTCCAAGCGGGCTGTCATGTGCCTTTCCCTGAGGAGTGGCTTCCGTCTGGCCACTCTACCATAAAGGCCTGATTGGTAGAGTGCTGAAGAGATGGTTGTCGTTCTGGAAGGTTCTCCTATCTCCATAGAGGAATTTTGGAGCTCTGACCAAGGCCTTTCTCCACCGATTGCTGAGTTTAGCCGGGCGGCCAGCTCTAAGAAGAGTATTGGTGGTTCCAAACTTCTTCCATTTAAAAATGATGGAGGCCACTGTGTTCTTGGGGACCTTCAATGCTGCAGAAATGTTTTGATACCCTTCCCCAGGTCTGTGCCTCGACACAATCCTGTCTCTACGGACAATTCCTTCGTGCTCATGTCTTGTTGTTTTTTTCTGACATGCACTGTCAACTGTGGGACCTTATAGACAGGTGTGTGCCTTTCCAAATCATGTCCAATCAATTGAATTTACCACTGGTGGACTTCAGTCAAGTTGTAGAAACATCTCAAGGATAATGAATGGAAACAGGATCCACCTGTTTTTGCTTTGTCATTATGTGGTATTGTGATTGATGAGGGGAAAAAAATAATTGTATCCATTTTAGAATAAGGGTGTAAAGTAACAAAATGTGGAAAAAGTCAAGGGGTCTAAATACTTTCCTAATGCACTGTAAGTAGGGCATGTTGTAAAATAAATAACATTAGCTTATTGCTTCCTTTGTTGGTAATTGCTGCAATATAACCTGTTCAAACATTTTTGTGAAGGTTTAAACCAGTTTGCAAGTGTTTTGATTCATTCTGTTAAGCCATTTTCTTTTAATGTTCCATCTGTAATGCTGTGTTTGCCGCAATATATTAGCTTGCTCATATGATCCATATAAACAAATGGTTTGACGTACTTTTGACATTACCCTAATAACGTTTCTTAACTTTTCTAAAGGTTTGGTGTGGTGTGGCTATTATTAAGCTTTAGCTACTGCAGGTCTATGATATGAAGGCAGTGTGCACCGGTGCTTCAACTGATCTAAAAGTTGAACTTGAGGTGAGTAAGAATGTTTTAGGCCTACCAGAGTTACTGGTGGTAGACAAGGTGGTAGACAAGCAACACAAAATTAGTAAACAACAAATTCATACAATACAACACTGATAAACAATTGACAGCAAAAACGCAAACGAGTGAAAGAGTTTGGATCCTTTATGACACCAAAATTGTGATCAGAGCTTGGGTTAGGGAAAATAAAATTAAATGTGTGCATTAGGGATTGTAACATACTCTGTTTCACGGAAACAAGGCTCTCCCTGGATATACTGTCCCTGTCCATACAGCCATCTGGGTTCTCAGTACATCGCGCCGACAAGAATAAACATCTCTCCAGGAAGAAAAAGGGTGGGGGGTATGATTCATGATTAACGACTCATGGTGTAATTGTAACATACAGGAATTCAAGTCATTTTGTTCACCTGACCTAGAATTCCTCACAATCAAATGCCACCGTATTATCTCCCAAGAGATTTCTCTTTGGGTATTGTTACAGCCGTGTATATCCCCCCTCAAGCCGATACCACGATGGCCCTCAAGGAACTTCACTGGACTTTATGCAAACCATATATCCTGAGGCTGCATTTATTGTAGCTGGGGATTTTAACAAAGCAAATTTGAGAAAAAGGCTACCTAAATTCTATCAGCATATTGACTGTAGAACTCATGCTGGAAAAACACTGGACTACTGTTACACTCACTTCCGCGATGCATACAAGGCCCTCCCATGCCCTCCTTTCGGCAAATCTGACCACGACTCCATTTTGCTCCTCCCTTCCTATAGGCAGAAACTCAAACAGGAAAAACCTGTGCTAAGGACTATTCATGTCACGTTCGTTTACAGACGGGACGGACCAAGGCGCAGCGTGATATGCGTACATGTTTATTTAAACAAATAAACACAACGACAAAACAACAAACTAAACGAAACGTGACGTCCAAGGTAGAAGACAAAACAAACCTTACACGGAACAAGATCCCACAACCCACTAGTGCCAATAGGCTGCCTAAGTATGGTCCCCAATCAGGGACAACGAGCGACAGCTGCCTCTGATTGGGAACCACACCGGCCAACATAGATCTAGACATACTAGATCTAAACATAGAAAATGCAACATAGAAAATCACAACAAGGAATATACACACCCTGACTCAACATATAAGCGTCCTCTGAGTCAGGGCGTGACAATTCAACGCTGGTCTGACCAATCGGAATCCACGCTTCAAGATTGTTTTGATCACGCGGACTGGGATATGTTCCGGGAGCCTCTGAGAATAATATAGACGTATATACGCAGATTTGGTGAGTGGGTTTATAAGGACTGTGACTATTAAAACATACCCTAACCAGAAACTGTGGATAGATGGCAGCATTCGCGAAAAACTGAAAGCTCATACCATCGCATTTAAACATGGCAGGGTGACGGGGAATATGGCAGAACACAAACAGAGTGGTCGTTCCCTCCGCAAGGCAATCAAACAGGCAAAACGTCAATATCAAGACAAAGTGGAGTCACAATTCAACGGCTCAGACACGAGAAGTGTGTGGCAGGGTTTACAGACAATCACAGACTACAATAGGAAAACCAGCCACGCTGACACCGACGTCATGCTTCCAGACAAGCTAAACAAGTTAATTGCCCGCTTTGAGGATAACACAGTGCTACTGACGCGGCCAGCTACCAAGGACTGTGGGCTCTCCTTCTCCGTGGCCGACGTGAGTAAGACATTTAAACGTGTTAACCCTCGCAAGGCTGCTGGCCCAGACGGCATTCCTAGCCACGTCCTCAGAGTATGTGCAGACCAGCTGGCTGGTGTGTTTACGGACATATTCAATCTCTCTCTATCCCAGTCTGCTGTCCCCACATGCTTCAAGATGGCCACCATTGTTCCTGTACCCAAGAATGCAAAGGTAACTGAACTAAATGACTATCGCCCCGTAACACTCACTTCTGTCATCATGAAGTGCTTTGAGAGACTAGTCAAGGATCATATCACCTCCACCTTACCTGTCACCCTAGACCCACTTCAATTTGCTTACCGCCCCAGTAGGTCCACGGACGATGCAATGGCCATCACACTGCACAATCCCATCTGGACAAGAGGAATACCTATGTAAGAATGCTGTTCATTGACTATAGCTCAGCATTCAACACCATAGTACCCTCAAAGCTCATCATTAAGCTTGAGGCCCGGGTCTCAACCCTGCCCTGTGCAATTGGGTCCTGGACTTCCTGATGGGCCGCCCCCAGGTGGTGAAGGTAGGAAACAAGATTTCCACTTCGCTGATCCTCAACACTGGGGCCCCACAAGGATGTGTGCTCAGCCCCCTCCTATACTCCCTGTTCACCCATTACTGCGTAGCCATGCATGCCTCCAACTCAATCATCATGTTTGCAGACGACACAACAGTAGTAGCCTTGATTACCAACAATGATGAGACAGCCTACAGGGAGGAGGTGAGGGCTCTCGGAGTGTGGTGTCAGGAATATAACCTCTCACTCAACGTCAACAAAAGAAAGGAGATGATAGTGGACTTCAGGAAACAGCAGTGGGAGTACCCCCTTATCCGCATAGACGGGACAGCAGTGGAGAAGGTGGAAAGTTAAGTTACTCTGTGTACATATCACTGACAAACTGAAATGGTCCACCCACACAGACAGTGTGGTGAAGAAGGCGCAACAGCGAGCATCCTGTCGGGCTGTATCACTGTCTGGTACGGCAACTGCACCGACCACAACCGCAGGGCTCTCTAGAGGGTGTTGCGGTCTGCACAACGCATCAACTGGAGCAAACTACCTGCCCTCCATGACACCGACAGCACCCGATGTCACAGGAAGGCCAAAAAGATCATCAAGGACATCAACCACCCGAGCCACTGCCTGTTCACCCCGCTATCATCAAGAAGGCGAGGTCAGTACAGGTGCAACAATGCTGGGACCGAGAGACTGAAAAACAGCTTCTATATCAAGGCCATCAGACTGTTAAACAGCCATCACTAGCACAGAGAGGCTGCTGCCTACATACAGACTTGAAAATCACTGGCCACTTTAATAAATGGAACACTGGTCATTTTAATAATGGCACTTTTATAATGTTTACATATCTTGCATTACCCATCTCATATGTACAGTGGGGAAAAAAAGTATTTAGTCAGCCACCAATTGTGCAAGTTCTCCCACTTAAAAAGATGAGAGAGGCCTGTAATTTTCATCATAGGTACACGTCAACTATGACAGACAAATTGAGGAAAAAAAATACAGAAAATCACATTGTAGGATTTTTAATGAATTTATTTGCAAATTATGGTGGAAAATAAGTATTTGGTCACCTACAAACAAGCAAGATTTCTGGCTCTCACAGACCTGTAACTTCTTCTTTAAGAGGCTCCTCTGTCCTCCACTCGTTACCTGTATTAATGGCACCTGTTTGAACTTGTTATCAGTATAAAGGACACCTGTCCACAACCTCAAACAGTCACACTCCAAACTCCACTATGGCCAAGACCAAAGAGCTGTCAAAGGACACCAGAAACAAAATTGTAGACCTGCACCAGGCTGGGAAGACTGAATCTGCAATAGGTATGCAGCTTGGTTTGAAGAAATCAACTGTGGGAGCAATTATTAGGAAAAGGAAGACATACAAGACCACTGATAATCTCCCTCGATCTGGGGCTCAACGCAAGATCTCACCCTGTGGGGTCAAAATGATCACAAGAACGGTGAGCAAAAATCCCAGAACCACACGGGGGGACCTAGTGAATGACCTGCAGAGAGCTGGGACCAAAGTAACAAAGCCTACCATCAGTAACACACTACGCCGCCAGGGACTCAAATCCTGCAGTGCCAGACGTGTCCCCCTGTTTAAGCCAGTACATGTCCAGGCCCGTCTGAAGTTTGCTAGAGTGCATTTGGATGATCCAGAAGAGGATTGGGAGAATGTCATATGGTCAGATGAAACCAAAATAGAACTCTTTGGTAAAAACTCAACTCGTCGTGTTTGGAGGACAAAGAATGCTGAGTTGCATCCAAAGAACACCATACCTACTGTGAAGCATGGGGGTGGAAACATCATGCATTGGGGCTGTTTTTCTGCAAAGGGACCAGGACGACTGATCCGTGTAAAGGAAAGAATGAATGGGGCCATGTATCGTGAGATTTTTCAATGCCCTTGCTGAGACTTCCATCAGCAAGGGCATTGAAGATGAAACGTGGCTGGGTCTTTCAGCATGACAATGATCCCAAACACACCGCCCGGGCAATGAAGGAGTGGCTTCGTAAGAAGCATTTCAAGGTCCTGGAGTGGCCTAGCCAGTCTCCAGATCTCAACCCCATAGAAAATCTTTGGAGGGAGTTGAAAGTCCGTGTTGCCCAGCGACAGCCCCAAAACATCACTGCTCTAGAGGAGATCTGCATGGAGGAATGGGCGAAAATACCAGCAACAGTGTGTGAAAACCATGTGAAGACTTACAGAAAACGTTTGACCTGTGTCATTGCCAACAAAGGGTATATAACAAAGTATTGAGAAACTTTTGTTATTGACCAAATACTTATTTTCCACCATAATTTGCAAATAAATTCATAAAAAATCCTACAATGTGATTTTCTGGATTTTTTTCCCTCATTTTGTCTGTCATAGTTGACGTGTACCTATGATGAAAATTACAGGCCTCTCTCATCTTTTTAAGTGGGAGAACTTGCACAATTGGTGGCTGACTAAATACTTTTTTCCCCCCACTGTATATACTGTATTCCATACTATCTATTGCATCTTAGCCTATGCCGCTCTGACAATGGCATTGCTCATCCTACATTTAAATATTCTTATTCCATTCCTTTACTTAGATTTGTGTGTATTAGATATTTGTTGTGGAACTGTTAGATATTACTTGCTAGATATTGCTGCACTGTCGGAACTAGAAGCACAAGCATTTCGCTACACTCACAATAACATCTGCTAACCATGTGTATGTGACCATTAAAATTTGATTTGATTTAGACCGGTGGAAATCTGTCCATGGTCTGATGAGTCCCAATTTGAGATTATTGGTTCCAACCGCCGTGTCTTTGTGAGACGCAGAGTAGGTGAATGGATGATCTCCACATGTGTGGATCCCACCGTGAAGCATGGAGGAGGAGGTGTGATGGTGTGTGGGTGCGTTGCTGGTGACACTGTCTGTGATTTATTTAGAATTCAAGGCACACTTAACCAGCATGGCTACCACAGCATTCTGCAGCGACACGCCATCCCATCTGGGTTGCGCTTAGTGGGACTATCATTTGTTTTTCAACAGGAGAATGACCCAACACAACTCCAGGCTGTGTAAGGGATATTTGACCAAGAAGGAGAGTGATGGAGTGCGGCATCAGATGACCTGGCCTCCACAATCACCCGACCTCAACCCAATTGAGATGGTTTGGGATGAATTGGACCACAGAGTGAAGAAAAAGCAGCCAACAAGTGCTCAGCATATGTGGGACTTCTTCAAGACTGTTGGAAAATCATTCCAGGTGAAGCTGGTTGAGAGAATGCCAAGAGTGTTCAAAGCTGTCATCAAAGCAAAGGGTGGCTACTTTGAAGAATATAAAATATATTTTGATTTGTTTAACACTTTTTTGATTACTACATGATTCCATATGTGTTGTTTCATAGTTTTGATGTCTTCACTATTATTGTACAATGTAGAAAATAATAAAAACTAAGAAAAACCCTTGAATGAGCAGGTGTGTCCAAACTCTTGACTGGTAGTGTACATTATCAAGCATTCCACACTGTTAGCACTTTGTGGTCTATAGCAGCTTCCCACAAGAATGGGCTTTAGGTGAGGCAGATGAACCTGTAGCCATATTACTTCAACAGTATTTAACATGAGATCCTCTCTAAGCTTTACAGGAATGTGGTTCTGAATATGAACAGCAACACCTCCAACATGGCATTTCTGTGTTTTCTGTAGATGTTATAATGTGTTGCTACCACTGTATCATCAAAGGTATAATCTAAGTTCGTTTCAGAAATTGTCAGAATATGAATGTCATCTGTTACTATCAAATTATTGTTTCTTAAGCTACATATGTTAACGTGGGCTATTTGTTGCACTTTTCTGGGATGCTTGGTTGTTTTCATTGCTTTACTTGGAAGCTTAGCAGAAGTAGACATGCTCATGTTATTTATGTTAGTGCATGGTGATCTGCCATTTATTAATCATTGAATCCCACATTAACTATGATATACTCAATTTCCTTATGCATGTTTAAAATGTTTGGGAGCAGCTTATTGATGTCCTGTACTCATGCTCCTGGATAGCACAACGTTGATGATCCAGGGACTGAGACATTTCTCACCATTGAACTGCCCAATACAACGTCCAGAAAAGGGGATGGAAAAATCAGCCCTACCCCTCACAAAATTAGTGGAACCTTTCACGGGCCCACGAGAAGCAAGATTGCTTCAGCCCGCAGCTCCCGGCAATAGGTCCAGACCTCCCACAGCAGGAAGTGCCCCGTCAGATCCAGAGAGAGGGAATGGAGCCGAACTCGAAGACGAAACCGCTGCTGGAGTCAGTGTAGTTGGAGTCAGTGTAGTTGGAGTCATCACAGCCATCGCAGACACAGGCAGTCACATCGATGAAGGCGCAGGTAGATCAGGCACCAGTGCGGCGAAACTGTTCCTCATGTCAATCTGCTCCGGACCTCTCGCAGACACTCCAGTACGCTTAGCAGCATGCCACTGCCTTCGGTTTCCACGACTTGTGACATAGGACCAGCGCTGATTGGAACAATCCTCTTGCTGTTCTCTTTCTACTCCACTACAAGATGGAGGAGGAGTAGCAGATGGAGACAACTTCGGTTAGGGACAGATGACAAGGCGGGGAAACATCCATCAAGCCAGAGCGGCGTCCATCCACAGGAGTTGAGAACGAGAAAGTTCCAGTTTGCGTTTTCCCATAAGTTCGCGCAGAATTGAAATTTGCTTGCTAAGGATAGCTACCTCATTCCTGTAATCCTCCACAAGCAAACAATTGCCGCATTGGAACTCCAGATTTTCAATACTGTCCCGGACAAGAGCGTAATAAACACAACTTCTACAGTGCTGTAAACGTTTGTTAGCTATTCCAGGCGAAGCGGGCTCCATTGCAACCTAGCTAGCTTATGAACAAGATGCAAATAATCCGGGTAGCCATTTGATTAGCTGTTCCGGAGTCTTATGGCTTCGGGGTAGAAGCTGTTAAGAAGCCATTTGGACCTAGACTTGGCATTCCGGGTACCACTTGCTGTACGGTAGCAGAGAGAACAGTCTATGACTAGGGTGGCTGGAGTCTTTGACAATTTTTAGGGCCTTCCTCTGACACCACCTGGTATAGAGGTCCTGGATGGCAGGAAGCTTGGCCCCAGTGATGTACTGGGCCGTACGCACTACCCTCTGTAGCGCCTTGCGGTCGGCTTTTTGAGGATCTGAGGATCCATGACAAATATTTTCAGTCTCCTGAGGGGGAACAGGTTAGAACAATGGAGAATGTGCAGAATGGAATTCTTCCAACACCCAGTGCATGTCAGATTCTTCTGGCGTTTACTCTCAGTCTGTCCGGTGATTTCTTCGAGCTAAGACAAATAGACAATAGATCAAACACGAAAAACATTTGGAATAATACATACAAATAAAATATTAATAATAATAATAATGTTTCCAAAAATAAATAACAGGGTACATGTTCCCTACATCATGGTCCTTCTTCTTCATCCTCAGCCGCCATCCTGGTTTGGACAGTTGCAACCAATGAGTCACCTATAACTTCCTCAACCTTGTCATGTCTCCTCCTCAGGGAAGATACTGATTCAGTCTGTAATCAAACAGACATTATAACAGTATTATTACATAGTAACCAGTGGCTAATGAGAAACCTACTTCGTAAGGTTAGTCACAAAACAATGGAGGACAGTGACATACAGATGTAGCATCTTAATTTGATTGGCCTGTTGCAAGAGAACTTCCCTGCAATGCAGGGCATTTAAAACGTGTAGTATATTTTAGGTTAAAAAAGGCTTCTGAAGTTTGTAATTTCCACTTCAGATTTGATTTTCCCTTACAAAAAATTTATCAACCCCTACAAAATGTCCATTAATTATAATCCACATTTGCTGTTGCTGCAGGATTATATTCCTGCTGTAGCAAACAGGATCAAATTAAGATCGTACATCTGTAACTACTGACTAATCACAGCATACCTGTTCTGGTGCTTTGGCCGTGATTGAACTCCTGGGATATAGTCCAGGAAAAGAAAATAGATTAAATTGAGCAAAATCAATATATGATCATCTAATGCAAATGCATTTTGTTTCACAATGCAAAATTCAGTTCATGATATTACAGTAGGTGATATTACCAAGGAAATTGCCCGTATTTCTGCCAGTACCATACGAGTGCAGCCGCAGTAACAATCAGACATAGAATGACAACGAGTAAAACCCAACAGGCAGCAGAGGTTTCTGTGAGGAGAGAGGGAATACAGTTAATATAAGAAACAGTCTATTTCACCAAATCAATCAAGCAATCACATAACAATTACAAGCAACTTCCAAAACAGTGTAAGCAACCAGTTAAGCAACCAGCAGGAATAGTGTGTGTGTGTGCGTACGTTAGAGGTCTTCTTAGGTCCAACAAGTTGGATCTGCTCCGAAATGGACCCGGGGAATTCCTCCCGGGACCCTACCCGAATACATATACAGTGCATTCGGAAAGTATTCTGACTGCTTGACTTTTCCACATTTTGTTAAGTTACAGCCTTATTCTAAAATGGATTAAATAAATACAAATCCTTAGCAATCTACACACAATACCCCATAATGACTAAGCAAAAACAGGTTTTCAAACATTTTTGCAAATTTATAAAAAATTAAAAACAGAAATAGCTTATTTACATAAGTATTCAGACCATCCGCTATGAGACTCGAAATTGAGCTCAGGTACATTCTGTTTCCATTGATCATCCTTGAGATGTTTCTACAACTTGATTTGAGTCCACCTGTGGTAAATTCAATTGATTGGACATAATTTGGAAAGGCACACACCTGTCTATATAAAGGTCCCATGGTTGACAGTGTATGTCAGAGCAAAAACCAAGCCATGAGGTCGAAGGAACTGTCCGTAGAGGTCCGAGACAGTGTCGAGGCACAGATTGTGTCGAGGCACAGATCTGTGGAAGGGTACCAAAACATTTCTGCAGCATTGAAGGTCCCCAAGAACACAGTGGCCTCCATCATGCTTAAATGGAAGAAGTTTGGAACCACCAAGACTCTTCCTAGCGCTGGCCACCCGGCCAAACTGAACAATCGGGGGAGAAGGGCTTTGGTCAGGGAGGTGACCAAGAACCCGATGGTCACTCCGACAGAGCTCTAGAGTTCCTCTGTGGAAATGGGAGAACCTTCCAGAAGGACAACCATCTCCGCTGCACTCCACCAATCAGGCCATTATGGTAGAGTGGCCAGACGGAAGCCACTCGTCAGTGAAAGGCACATGACAGCCCGCTTGGAGTTTGCCAAAAGGCACCTAAAGACTCTCAGACCATGAGAAACAAGATTCTCTGGTCTGATGAAACCAAGATTGAACTCTTTGGCCTGAATGCCAAGCGTCACATCTAGAGGAAATCTGGCACCATTCCTACGGTGAAGCATGGTTGTGGCAGAATCATGCTGTGGTGATGTCTTTCAGCGGCAGGGACTGGGAGACTAGTCAGGATCGAGGGAAAGATGAACAGAGCAAAGTATTGAGAGATCCTTGATGAAAACCTGCTCCAGAGCGCACAGGACCTCAGAATGGGGTGAAGGTTCACCTTCCAATAGGACAACGACCCTAAGCACACAGCCAAGACAACGTAGGAGTGGCTTCGGGACAAGTCTCTGAATGTCCTTGAGTGTCCCAGCCAGAGCCCGGACTTTAACCCGATCGAATATCTCTGGAGAGACCTGGAAATAGCGGTGCAGCAACGCTCCTCATCCAACCCGACAGAGCTTGAGAGGATCTGTAGAGAAGAATGGTAGAAACTCCCCAAATACTGTTGTGCCAAATTTGTAGCGTCATATGCAAGAAGACTATGCTGTAATCGCTGCCAAAGGTGCTTCAACAAAGTACTGAGTAAAGGGTCTGAATACTTATGTAAATGTGATATTTCCGTTTTCTAAATTTTTTATACATTTGCAAAACTTTCTGAAAACCAGTTTTTGCTTTGTCATTATGGGCTATTTTGTGTAGATTGATGAGGGGGTAAAACTATTTAATAATTTTAGAATAAGACTGTAATGTAACAAAATGTGAAAAAAGCCAATGGGTCTGAATACTTTTTTTCTTTAATATGGAGACCCGGTCCGAACGAACCCGAGGACAACAAGACTTGACCCCGTATTGACCCGATCCAGTCCAGACCCGGTCTGATCCGATCTGAGTGAGGTAAGCCGCATAATTGTTATTATTATCGCTCACAGAAGGAGATAGGAACGAAGGAGCTAGCAGCAGGTGGGGGAGGGGCCGTGCGGTGCGTGTGTATTTTTATTTTACATTTATTTTACCAGGGAAGAAATACTGAGACCTAGGTGTCCAGCACAATGCAACATACATATACACATTATACACAAAATATACAGTTTAAGTCGGAAGTTTACATACACTTAGGTTGGAGTCATTAAAACTTGTTTTTCAACCACTCCACACATTTCTTGTTAACAAACTATAGTTTTGGCAAGTCGGTTAGGGCTTCTACTTTGTGCATGACACCAGTAATTTTTCCAACAATTGTTTACAGACAGATTATTTCACTTATAATTCACTGTATCACAATTCCAGTGGGTCAGAAGTTTACATACACTAAGTTGACTGTGCCTTTAAACAGCTTGGAAAATTGCAGAAAATGTCATGGCTTTAGAAGCTTCTAATAGGCTAATTGACATAATTTCAGCCAATTGGAGGTGTACCTGTGGATGTATTTCAAGGCCTACCTTCAAAATCAGTGCCTCTTTGCTTGACATCATGGGAAAATCAAAAGAAATTAGCCAAGACCTCAGAAAAAAAAATGTAGACCTCCACAATTTCCAAATGCCTGAAGGTACCACTTTTATCTGTACAAACAATAGTACACAAGTATAAACACCATGGGACCACACAGCCGTCATACCACTGAGGAAGGAGACGCGTTCTGTCTCCTAGAGATGAACGTACTTTGGTGCGAAAAGTGCAAATCAATCCCAGAACAACAGCAAAGGACCTTGTGAAGATGCTGGAGGAAACAGGTACAAAAGTATCTATATCCACAGTAAAACGAGTCCTATATCGACATAACCTGAAAGGCCGCTCAGCAAGGAAGAAGTCACTGCTCCAAAACCGCAATAAAAAACCCAGACTACGGTTTGCAACTGCACATGGGGACAAAAGATCGTACTTTTTGGAGAAATGTCCTCTGGTCTGATGAAATAAAAATAGAACTGTTTGGCCATAATGACCATTGTTATGTTTGGAGGAAAAAGGGGGACGCTTGCAAGCCAAATAACACCATCCCAACCATGAAGCACGGGGGTGGCAGCATCATGCTGTGGGGGTGCTTTGCTGCAGGAGGGACTGGTGCACTTCACAAAATAGATTGCTTCATGAGGAAGGAAAATTATGTGGATATATTGAAGCAACATCTCAAGACATCAGTCAGGAAGTTAAAGCTTGGTCGCAAATGGGTCTTCCAAATGGACAATGACCAAAAGCATACTTCCAAAGTTGTGGCAAAATGGCTTAAGGACAACAAAGTCAAGATATTAGAGTGGCCATCACAATGCCCTGACCTCAAAGTTGTGGGCAGAACTGAAAAAGCGTGTGCGAGCAAGGAGGCCTACAAACCTGACTCAGTTACACCAGCTCTGTCAGGAGGAATGGGCCAAAGTTCACCCAACTTATTGTGGGAAGCTTGTGGAAGGCTACCCGAAATGTTTGACCCAAGTTAAGCAATTTAAAGGCAATGCTACCAAATACTAAATTAGTGTATGTAAACTTCTGACCCACTGGGAATGTGATGAAAGAAATAAAAGCTGAAATAAATCATTCTCTCTACTATTAATCTGACATTTCACATTCTGAAAATAAAGTGGTGATCCTAACTGACCTAAGACAGATAAGTTTTACTAGGATTAGATGTCAGGAATTGTTAAAAAATGAGTTTTAATGTATTTGGCTAAGTTGTATGTAAACTTCCGACTTCAATTGTATACAGTGAGGGAAAAAAGTATTTGATCCCCTGCTGATTTTGTACGTTTGCCCACTGACAAAGAAATGATCAGTCTATAATTTTAATGGTAGGTTTATTTGAACAGTGAGAGACAGAATAACAACAAAAAAATCCAGAAAAACACATGTCAAAATTTTTATAAATTGATTTGCATTTTAATGAGGGAAATAAGTATTTGACCCCTCTCAATCAGAAAGATTTCTGGCTCTCAGGTGTCTTTTATACAGGTAATGAGCTGAGATTAGGAGCACACTCTTTAAAGGGAGTGCTCCTAATCTCAGCTTGTTACCTGTATAAAAGACACCTGTCCACAGAAGCAATCAATCAATCAGATTCCAAACTCCCCACCATGGCCAAGACCAAAGAGCTCTCCAAGGATGTCAGGGACAAGATTGTAGAACTACACAAGGCTGGAATGGGCTACAAGACCATTGCCAAGCAGCTTGGTGAGAAGGTGACAACAGTTGGTGTGATTATTCGCAAATGGAAGAAACACAAAATAACTGTCAATCTCCCTCGGCCTGGGGCTCCATGCAAGATCTCACCTCGTGGAGTTGCAATGATCATGAGAACGGTGAGGAATCAGCCCAGAACTACACGGGAGGATCTTGTCAATGATCTCAAGGCAACTGGGACTATCGTCACCAAGAAAACAATTGGTAACACACTACGCCGTGAAGGACTGAAATCCTGCAGCGCCCGCAAGGTCCCCATGCTCAAGAAAGCACATATACATGCCCGTCTGAAGTTTGCCAATGAACATCTGAATGATTCAGAGGAGAACTGGAAGAAAGTGTTGTGGTCAGATGAGACCAAAATGGAGCTCTTTGGCATCAACTCAACTCGCCTTGTTTGGAGGGGGAGGAATGATGCCTATGACCCCAAGAACACCATCCCCACCGTCAAACATGGAGGTGGAAACATTATGCTTTGGGGTGTTTTTCTGCTAAGGGGACAGGACAACTTCACCGCATCAGAGGGATGATGGACGGGGCCATGTACCGTCAAATCTTGGGTGAGAACCTCCTTCCCTCAGCCAGGGCATTGAAAATGGGTCGTGGATGGGTATTCCAGCATGACAATGACCCAAAACACACGGCCAAGGCAACAAAGGAGTGGCTCAAGAAGAAGCACATTAAGGTCCTGGAGTGGCCTAGCCAGTCTCCAGACCTTAATCCCATAGAAAATCTGTGGAGGGAGCTGAAGGTTCGAGTTGCCAAACGTCAGCCTCGAAACCTTAATGACTTGGAGAAGATCTGCAAAGAGGAGTGGGACAAAATCCCTCCTGAGATGTGTGCAAACCTGGTGGCCAACTACAAGAAACGTCTGACCTCTGTGATTGCCAACAAGGGTTTTGCCACCAAGTACTAAGTCATGTTTTGCAGAGGGGTCATATACTCATTTCCCTCATTAAAATGCAAATCAATTTCTAACATTTTTGGCATGCGTTTTTCTGGATTATTTTGTTGTTATTCTGTCTCTCACTGTTCAAATAAACCTACCATTAAAATTATAGACTGATCATTTCTTTGTCAGTGGGCAAACTTACAAAATCAGCAGGGGATCAAATACTTTTTTCCCTCACTGTATATATATATATATATATATATATATATATATATATATATATATATATATATATATATATACACATACACATTAAAATAAAACACAGTCATGGGAAGTAAAACTTCACAAATCACCCAGAAAAACATTACATTCCTCCACAACTAAGTCTCCAATCAATACTCTAAACTTCCCAAATGGCACCAGAACATTAAGATTAAATGTATTTTGAATTTTGTTCCAGCAATACGGTGCATTATAACTAAAAGCAGATTTACCTAGCTCGGTGGAGACCCTAGGAACCTCAAGAGTTTACAAATCCAGTGAACGGGTTAGGCATCTCAGGTGTCTATAATTCAACAGCAATGTTAGATAAGACAGAAGTTTATGAAGTAAGGCCTTGTAAACAAAAGGGGAGTAGACATCTACGGGTCTTCAGCAAAGTCCAGACAACCTTATAATATCACCATAATCAAGAACAGATAAAAAGGTTGACTGAACAATCTGCTTCCAACTGCTTAGAGAAAGGCACAATCTGTTTCTATAGAAAAAGCCAACTTTAAATCTTAGCTTCTTAAGGAGCTCATCTATATGTTTTTTAAACGTCAAATCCATATCATATAATGCCTAAGTATTGATATGCGGGAAAACGTTGAATTGGAGAACCATCTAACGAGTGAAAATGTAGTTCATCTGAAACATTCCTACGAGAGTTTAAAAACATATTGAACAAACATTTAAAAAAAACATGCAACAATTTCAGTGATTTTAGTGGGTTTGAGTTCATGTAAGGAAATCAGTCAATTCATTAGGCCCTAATCTATGGATTTCACATGACTGGTCAGGGGCGCAGCCATGGGTGGGTATATGCCCACCCATTTGGGAGCCAGGCCCACCCACTGGGGAGCCAGGCCCAGCCAATCAGAATTAGTTTCTCCACAAAAGGGCTTTATTACAGAGAGTTTCATCAGCTGTCTGGGAGACTGGTCTCAGACGATCCCACAGGTGAAGAAGCCTAATGTGAAGGTCCTGGGCTGGCGTGGTTACACTTGGTTGGGTTGGTTGGACGTACTGCCAAATTCTCTAAAACGATGTTGGAGGCAGTTTATGGTAGAGAAATTAACATTCAATTCTCTGGCAACAGCTTACCTGCAGTAAGCATGCCAATTGCACGCTCCCTCAAAACTTGAGACATCTGTGGCATTGTCTTGTGTGACAAAACTGCACATTTTAGAGTGGCCTTTTATTGTCCCCAGGACAAGTTGCACCTGTGTAATGATCATGCTGTTTAATCAGCTTCTTGATATGCCATACCTGTCAGGTGGATGGATTATCTTGGAAAAGGAGAAATGCTCATTAACAGGAATGTAAACATATTTGTGCACCAAACTGTCCATCTACTGTGCCTTTCTAAATCCACAACTGATCCAAATGGAATGAAACATAAAAATCACAGGTCTTTTCCGCAATTATTCAAATAACATTTTCACTTGATCCTAGAGTAGAATTTTGTACTCACTTGAATACAATAATTCATTGCATTGTGGTGCTGTCACGAGTGTCAGTGTAATGCGGTGGATCGAAGTCAGGCGCAGCACACAGAACTCAATGAAACGTACTTTACTGAACAAGTAAAGAAATCAATACAAGATACCTCCACACAGGGAGGAACAAACCCGCTCACCAACGACACACGAAACGAAAAACAACCACGTACAAAACACACTGGGAGCCACCGGGTTAAATAGGGAAGGAGTAATCACATAATGGGAAACAGGTGTGTAACAATCAGACAACAGGTAGAACATAGAAACATAGATCGGCAGTAGCTAGTATTCCGGTGATGACGAACGCCGAAGCCTGCCCGAGCAAGGAGGAGGGGCAGCCTCGGCAGAATCCGTGACAGGTGCTGTAGTCTAGTCTAGGTAGGATAATTGTATCGTACCTAAACAAGATCAATACGGGAGCTTTTTGACCTGGCCTCTCCACTGCATATCAGCTAATCATATTTGTTCTTGTGGATTCATATTTAAAATGTATACAGTTTTGAATGATTTCATGTGTGGTATGATTGCTAGTTAGCCTATTGCAGATCTGGACAAATTATCCTCCTACTACTATTATCACTATGAATGGTGGATAGAGGGCAGGATAGACAGACTGGTAGACTATATTGACCTGTGGTATAGTAAAAGTTAGTAAAAGGAAACGTGTAGTGCCTAAGGGAAGGACCAAAATACCTTGATATAGGGGAGGCGCATGCAAGCAGATTAGGAAATGTGGCTAGGATGGAAAAAAGTATCTAATAAAACCTTCAAAAGTGTGAATGTAAAACACGGAAAAAACGCACTACCCTCCCCTGTGACCAATAAAAAAAAAGCACACAATGCTCCCCAAAGCAAAATAAATGTCTGACAACCCTCCCTTATTTTGGACTACCCCTCCGCCCCAGTACATTTTTATCTGTCCCTAAGTTTCTTACAGAGATGTTCATCTCTGTCATATGAAATGGCTCACATCAGGTGTGACTTTCAGAACAGTGTTTTTTGCATTTTGGCAAATGTTTAAAAAAGGTGTATTACATTGTCTGCTTCATTACAGTAGTTGTATTTTCAATAATATGACACGATAGGCTTGCTATTGTCGCATGTTTTTCCATTGGTCAGGTAATTTAATAGCTTAAAAACGAAATGAACCATTTATTAACCGGTTAATGTGGTTGGTTAGTCAGCAGCTAAATTAACCGAAATGTGCAGCCCTAGTTACTCCCCAACCCTGTAAAAACATCAGTGGTTATCTTTATTTCCAGTAGTACAACTGCTCTTGCCTTGTTTCTCCTTCGTGTTCAAAAAAATTACTGAACTGAGGTATGACACAGCTGAATGCTTAACCCAACCCACACAGCCATAAAGCCGTGTGGGTTGGGTTGAAACACTCCAATTTCAGCCGTTCCCATAGGAATCATGCATGGGTACTTTCCAGTGACAGCCTCTCAGCCACTAGTCTATGGTTACAAGGTCTGTTCTCAGTGTAATAGCATAGCAATCAAGTTAGGAGTCTGGGCAGAGGCAAGGTTATCAATCTGATTTAGAGGACGGAGGATGTAAACAGTAACTTCTTTGAGGGGAGGAAGATATTTTTTTTATTTTCTTGTGATATTTTGTAAAAACTTCCTCAGCCTCTCAGTATTACGCCTCTGTCACTGGTTGCACTTCCCAGAGAGGGAAACCCCCCCCCCCCCATCTCCATTGAACAGAGCCAAGTGGTGGTCAAACGTCATGGCTAGGGCTGTGGCGGTCATCACATTTTCAGCGCATGATTGTCATGCAAATAACTGCTGGTCTCACGGTAATTGTCCGTTAATTAACATAAACACGTTTAGCATCTCCTGGCTTTGACGCATAGCCTACAAGTCACTGATGCAGACCTTTAGAACAAGATCTAATAAATCAATTTAATATAGCCTACACCTTCACAATAAATCCATTATTTATTTTAGACAGGTCTAAAGAAACACGATATGAAGAAAATGTAGCCTATTTCAGAAGAACAGAACAGCATATTCTGAGTTGTCCTTATGTTAAGCCCTGATCTGGCTATGCCATATGACTGTGGGCTACACTAGTTCATTTAGCAGACAATATTTGCTTAGAATTCCGTGGTATTATTTTATATTATTTCATAGTATGAAGAATACAATTGAACATAAAATACAAAGGATATTTTCCCAAAATAATTTCTGAGGGAGTGTGCACATGCGTCTAATCTCTGTTGAGCAGTTAACCAAGAAACAGGTCCTCCTATATGCTTAATTTGTTATTTATGCAACTTTAGTTATGATACAAACATTAGGCTATATGTTTAGATTTCAAATCAAATCAACTTTTATGTCACATACACGTGTTTAGCAGATGTTATAGCGGGTGTAACGAAATGCTTGTGCTTCTAGCTCCGACAGTGCAGTAATATCTAACAAGTAATATCTAACAATTTCACAACATGGGGAAAAATGCACCAAATTCTTTTTTAATCTTCAACATAGGAATGCTACCAAAAATAATTTATTGAAACTGGTTACAAATGATGGAGTCACCCATGATTCACCAAATGATATTTTGAAGGAGGAAACAAAGTACTTTAAGCATGTTTTCATTTCAGTCGCCTCCATCTCCTCTAACTGAAGCAAATTGTAGAGATGTTTTTCTATTGATAATGTAAAATTAACAGCCATACAGAAAGACTCATGTGAAGGTGAAATTACAGAGGGAGGACATTTCTGGATGCAATTAAAGACTTTAAGTCCGGGAAAACTCCAGCATTCCAGTCGAGGTATACCAAACCTTTTTTGATATACTCAGAGGACCATTATTAGCATGTTTTAACCACTCCTATGTAAATGGTAGATTATCAAGACACTCAAGAAGAAGGTTTGATTTCATTACTACTGAAACAGGATACAAGTGGAATATATAAAGATCCAGTCCATTAAAATAATTGGCGGCCCCTTACATTTCAGTGTTGTGATGCAAAAATTCTAGCAAAATGTATAGCACATAAAATTAAAAAGGGTTTGTCAGACATTATTCATTCTAATCAGACAGGTTTTTTACATGGGCGATACATTGGAGATAATATAAGGCAAGTACTGGAAACAATAGAACACTATGAAAAATCTGGGAAACCAGGCCTACTATTCATAGCAGACTTCGAAAAGGCATTTGATAAAGTACGACTGGGGTTAATATATAAATGCCTGGAGCATTTCAATTTTGGTGAATCTCTTATAAAATGGGTCAAAATCATGTATAGTAACCCTAGGTGTAAAATAGTATATAATGGCTATTTCTCAGAAAGTTTTAAACTGTCAAGAAGAGTGAAACAAGGTTGTCCACTATCGGCATATCTATTTATTGTGGCCATCGAGATGTTAGCTATTAAAATCAGATCCAATAATAATATCAGGGGATTAGAAATCCAGGGCTTAAAAACAAAGGTGTCATTGTACGCTGATGATTCATGTTTTTTTTAAAATCCACAACTATAATCACTCCACAGCCTCATAGAGGATCTAGATACATTTTCTAACCTCTCTGGATTACAACCAAATTATGACAAATGTACAATATTACGTATTGGATCAATAAAATATAAAAAATGTACATTGCCATGTAGTTTACCAATAAAATGGTCTGATGGTGATGTGGATATACTCGGAATACATATCCCAAAGGAAATAAATGATCTCACTTCAATAAATTATAATAGAAAGTTAGCAAAAATAGATAAGATCTTGCTAACATGGAAAGGTGGGTGCCTGTCAATTTGTGGAAAAATCACCCTGATTAACTCTTTAGTATTATCCCAGTTTACCTATTTGCTTATGGTCTTGCCTACGCCTAGCGAACAGTTTTTTAAATTATATGAGAAAAATATATTCCATTATATTTGGAATGGCAAACCAGACAAAATTAAACGGGCCTATTTATATAATGAATATGAATTCGGAGGACAGACATTATTAAATATTAAAGCATTAGACCTATCACTAAAAGCTTCAGTCATACAAAAATTATACTTACAGTGGGGAAAAAAAGTATTTAGTCAGCCACCAATTGTGCAAGTTCTCCCACTTAAAAAGATGAGAGAGGCCTGTAATTTTCATCATAGGTACACGTCAACTATGACAGACAAAATGAGAAAAATCCAGAAAATCACATTGTAGGATTTTTAATGAATTTATTTGCAAATTATGGTGGAAAATAAGTATTTGGTCAATAACAAAAGTTTCTCAATACTTTGTTATATACCCTTTGTTGGCAATGACACAGGTCAAACGTTTTCTGTAAGTCTTCACAAGGTTTTCACACACTGTTGCTGGTATTTTGGCCCATTCCTCCATGCAGATCTCCTCTAGAGCAGTGATGTTTTGGGGCTGTCGCTGGGCAACACAGACTTTCAACTCCCTCCAAAGATTTTCTATGGGGTTGAGATCTGGAGACTGGCTAGGCCACTCCAGGACCTTGAAATGCTTCTTACGAAGCCACTCCTTCATTGCCCGGGCGGTGTGTTTGGGATCATTGTCATGCTGAAAGACCCAGCCACGTTTCATCTTCAATGCCCTTGCTGATGGAAGGAGGTTTTCACTCAAAATCTCACGATACATGGCCCCATTCATTCTTTCCTTTACACGGATCAGTCGTCCTGGTCCCTTTGCAGAAAAACAGTCCCAAAGCATGATGTTTCCACCCCCATGCTTCACAGTAGGTATGGTGTTCTTTGGATGCAACTCAGCATTCTTTTTCCTCCAAACACGACGAGTTGAGTTTTTACCAAAAAGTTCTATTTTGGTTTCATCTGACCATATGACATTCTCCCAATCCTCTTTCCAAATGCACTCTAGCAAACTTCAGACGGGCCTGGACATGTACTGGCTTAAGCAGGGGGACACGTCTGGCACTGCAGGATTTGAGTCCCTGGCGGCGTAGTGTGTTACTGATGGTAGGCTTTGTTACTTTGGTCCCAGCTCTCTGCAGGTCATTCACTAGGTCCCCCTGTGTGGTTCTGGGATTTTTGCTCACCGTTCTTGTGATCTTTTTGACCCCACAGGGTGAGATCTTGCGTGGAGCCCCAGATCGAGGGAGATTATCAGTGGTCTTGTATGTCTTCCATTTCCTAATAATTGCTCCCACAGTTGATTTCTTCAAACCAAGCTGCTTACCTATTGCAGATTCAGTCTTCCCAGCCTGGTGCAGGTCTACAATTTTGTTTCTGGTGTCCTTTGACAGCTCTTTGGTCTTGGCCATAGTGGAGTTTGGAGTGTGACTGTTTGAGGTTGTGGACAGATGTCTTTTATACTGATAACAAGTTCAAACAGGTGCCATTAATACAGGTAAGGAGTGAAGGACAGAGGAGCCTCTTAAAGAAGAAGTTACAGGTCTGTGAGAGCCAGAAATCTTGCCTGTTTGTAGGTGAACAAATACTTATTTTCCACCATAATTTGGAAATAAATTCATTAAAAATCCTACAATGTGATTTTCTGGATTTTTTTTCCTCAATTTGTCTGTCATAGTTGACGTGTACCTATGATGAAAATTACAGGCCTCTCTCATCTTTTTAAGTGGGAGAACTTGCACAATTGGTGGCTGACTAAATACGTTTTTCCCCCACTGTAAATCCAAACTGGTTCCCTGGCAAACTAGTAAGATTGTCACACCCAATGTTCAAGAAGGGACTTATTTCCCTTTATTCAGATTACAACCCCTCACTTTCAGGTATTTGAAAAGGAAATCATCTCCCAAATATCACTATTTCTAAAACACGCCATAGAAAGTTGGATGCAATTTCAATTTAATCCTCCAGAAATGACAGAACAAATATTGCAATAAATATTGTGGTTAAATTCAAATATACTAATTGATTTTTTAAAAAACGTTATTTTGTGAGAACATTTTCAAAAAAGGTATAATCTTTGTAAATGATATTATCGGTAGGAATGGTGGAGTTATGTCGCACATGCAGCTAACAAATACATATGGAAATGTCTGCTCTACCCAAAATTACAACCAAATAATTGCAGCATTATCCCAAAAATGGAAGAGGAAAGTGGAAGGAGGAAAAAGTAAGGAACTTGTCTGTCGGCCTTGCATTAAAGAACATAATTGGTTAAAGAAAATTGTGATAAATAAAAAAGTTTACCAGTTTCATTTAAGGACCAAAAGACTGACAGCCTTCCGATATAGATTGCAAAATAGTTGGGAAGAGATTTTTGACGTACCGATTCCATGGCATAGTGTTTATGAACTGATACGCAAAATGACACCGGATTCAAAACTTATAATTGTTCAATTTAAATTATTATATAAAATTCTTGCTACCAATAGAATGTTATTTGTATGGGGGATACAATCTTCCCAGCTCTGCAGATTTGGCTGTGAAGAGACAGAATTCATTAGATCATTTGTTTTGGTACTGTCCATTTGTAGCTTGTTTCTGGACACAGGTCCAGGAATGGCTGAAGGATTGCAATATTTGCATGGAGCTGACCCTGCAGATAGCACTACTGGGTGATCTGAAAAGTCATAGTCAATCGATCAATAATATAATAATATTTTTAGCAAAATGTTTATTTTCAATTCACAAACTGTAGAAACAATGAGAATAGAAAGGTTAAGAACTTTTGTAAAACATCACAGTACAGTTTAAAAATATATGGCAAATAGAAATTCAATATGGATGGTGTTAAGAGATAGATGGGAGGTGTTGAATGGAGCTGAAGGATGGGACTAATAACAACAACTAATAACAACAAGATAACTAGTGTAAGACATGATGTGTCCATAATAAGTATATAGGTTATATATTGTGAGCTTTTGTGAAAGAGCACAGTTAGAAAGATATGGCATATAGAAGCATAAAAGATGGACATCATGAAAATGATCGGAGGAAGTTCAGGAGTAAAAACAAACAAAATATAATTATTGACTGTGTCCATAAAATGTATCTAGTATGTATAAGCAGGAAGTAGAGGCCTAAGCATTGTTGTTCACTAGTTTACTCCAATTAGGGAAGGGATGGTGGGGTTGGAAAGAATGAAGGGAAATATATATATTTTTAAAGGATATGTATGTATATGCATATATGTATGTATGTGTATGTGTATATACAGTGAGGAGAACAAGTATTTGATACACTGCCGATTTTGCAGGTTTTCCTACTTACAAAGCATGTAGAGGTCTGTAATTTTTTATCATAGGTACACTTCAACTGTGAGAGACGGAATCTAAAACAAAAATCCAGAAAATCACATTGTATGATTTTTAAGTAATTCATTTGCATTTTATTGCATGACATAAGTATTTGATCACCTACCAACCAGTAAGAATTCCGGCTCTCACAGACCTGTTAGTTTTTCTTTAAGAAGCCCTCCTGTTCTCCACTCATTACCTGTATTAACTGCACCTGTTTGAACTCGTTACCTGTATAAAAGACACCTTTCCACACACTCAATCAAACAGACTCCAACCTCTCCACAATGGTCAAGAACAGACAGCTGTGTAAGGACATCAGGGATAAAATTGTAGACCTGCACAAGGCTGGGATGGGCTACAGGACAATAGGCAAGCAGCTTGGTGAGAAGGCAACAACTGTTGGCGCAATTATTAGAAAATGGAAGAAGTTCAAGATGACGGTCAATCACCCTCGGTCTAGGGCTCCATACAAGATCTCACCTCTTGGGGCATCAATGATCATGAGGAAGGTGATGGATCAGCCCAGACTTACACGGCAGGACCTGGTCGATGACCTGAAGAGAGCTGGGACCACAGTCTCAAAGAAAACCATTAGTAACACACTACGCCGTCATGGATTAAAATCCTGCAGCGCACGCAAGGTCAAGCCAGCGCATGTCCAGGCCCGTCTGAAGTTTGCCAATGACCATCTGGATGATCCAGAGGAGGAATGGGAGAAGGTCATGTGGTCTGATGAGACAAAAATAGAGCTTTTTGGTCTAAACTCAACTCGCCGTGTTTGGAGGAAGAAGAAGGATGAGTACAACCCCAAGAACACCATCCCAACCGTGAAGCATGGAGGTGGAAACATCATTCTTTGGGGATGCTTTTCTGCAAAGGGGACAGGACGACTGCACCGTATTGAGGGGAGGATGGATGGGGCCATGTATCGCAAGATCTTGGCCAACAACCTCCTTCCCTCAGTAAGAGCATTGAAGATGGGTTGTGGCTGGGTCTTCCAGCATGACAACGACCCGAAACACACAGCCAGGGCAACTAAGGAGTGGCTCCGTAAGAAGCATCTCAAGGTCCTGGAGTGGCCTAGCCAGTCTCCAGACCTGAACCCAATAGAAAATCTTTGGAGGGAGCTGAAAGTCCGTATTGCCCAGCGACAGCCCCGAAACCTGAAGGATCTGGAGAAGGTCTGTATGGAGGAGTGGGCCAAAATCCCTGCTGCAGTGTGTGCAAATCTGGTCAAGACCTACAGGAAACGTATGATCTCTGTAATTGCAAACAAAGGTTTCTGTACCAAATATTAAGTTCTACTTTTCTGATGTATCAAATACTTATGTCATGCCATAAAATGCACATTAATTACTTAAAAATCATACAATGTGATTTTCTGGATTTTTGTTTTAGATTCCGTCTCTCACAGTTGAAGTGTACCTATGATAAATAATTACAGACCTCTACATGCTTTGTAAGTAGGAAAACCTGCAAAATCGGCAGTGTATCAAATACTTCTTCTCCCCACTGTATAACCCGAATTGCCATTGTATTACATTATATTTTTAACAAGCAACTACCACTTCAGCAAACAACCACTGCGATTCAAGTAGGTCACTTTTAATTTTTTGGTTTCTTTCTCCATTATCGCAGATTTTTAGTCACTCATTTCAAGACTAGCTTTCAACTCCTTTACATCCTTACTGACCAGCTCTAGTATGCCCAGTTTGTCATTTATCGACTTCAACAGGTCGCTTTCCACACTTACCAGACCCAGTGGTGAAAAGCATATATCATCTGTATCAGTCGACGAGTCGCGTTTTCTCTTGGAGATTGGTTCTCCTCGTTTATCTTCCGACATGTTTGGGTGTTGCTGTAATATTTGTCGATATATTTCTCTAGCCTTATGATTTGTTTTGTGTTATTATCCAGATTGAATTTTATTAACTGCAAATATATGAAACGCTTATATTTAGTCTAACTTACTGATTTTGAATATTATGTTTTTATCTTGAGGTGATTTGTACCGCTGTCTATTCAATACGCCATCTTCATGACCTTCTGACCTTCATGTCTTAAACAAATGATGGGCTGTCGTTTATCTTTGCTTATTTGAGCTGTTCTTGCCATAATATGGACTTGGTCTTTTACAAAATAGGGCTATCTTCTGTATACCCCCCCACCTTGCCACAACATAACTGATTGGCTTCAACGCATTAAGAAATAAAGAAATTCCAGAAATTAACTTTTAATAATGCACACCTGTTAATTGAAATGCATTCCAGGTGACTACATCATGAAGCTGGTTGAGAGAATGCCAAGAGTGTGCAAAGCTGTCATCAAGGCAAAGGGTGGCTATTTGAAGAATCTAAAATATATTTTGATTTGTTTTACACTTTTCTGGTTACTACATGATTCCATAAGTGTTATTTCATAGTTTTGATGTCTTCAGTATTATTTTACAATGTAGAAAATTGTAGAAATAAAGAAAAACACTTGAATGAACAGGTGTGTCCAAACATTGACTGGTACTGTATATGTGCCAAAAAAAAAATCACTTTTATTTGGAACGGCAAGCCAGACTAAATTAAACAGGCCTATTTATATAATGAATATGAATTCGGAGGGCAGAAATGATTAACTATTAAAGCATTAGACCTCTCAATAAAGGCATCAGTCAAACAAAAGTTATACATATCCAAACTGGTTCTCTAGCAGACTAGTATGAATGTCTCACCCCATGTTCAAGAATGGCATATTTCCCCTTTATTCAGATTATAATAATAAGCCATTTAGCAGACGTTTTTATCCAAAGCGATTTACAGTCATCTCTTCTTCTCTGAAGAATCTTGAAAAATGGGCGGTACCTGTGCTGTAAGCCTGCATCTTTGCTGACTTGCTCGAAGTGACAATGTGGCTGAGTGTTGCGAGGAGGAGGGAGAGAGAGAGACAGCAGCAACCAAGCCGACTCGCACTAGATATTAACTTTTAGCTGCCAAAGCTAGGTCATTTATCACCCAATCTGATTACACACTACATACTCCCGAGTGGCGCAGTGGTCTAAGGCACTGCATCGCAGTGCTAGCTGTGCCACTAGAGATCATGGTTTGAATCCAGGCTCTGTCGTAGCCGGCCGCGACCGGGAGACCCATGGGGCGGCGCACAATTGGCCCAGCGTCATACAGGGTATCTCAGTTGGTATCTCAGTTGTTAGAGCATGGCGGTTGCAACGCCAGGGTTGTGGGTTCGATTCCCACGGGGGGACAGTATGAAAAATTAAAAAATTATGTATGCACTCACTAACTGTAAGTCGCTCTGGATAAGAGTGCTGCGCCACTCGGGAGTATGTAGTATGTAATCAGATTGGGTAAAAAATGTAACACAAATGTTTTCACTGCATCAAATCGAGAACAGAAACTAGCTAGTTTAGCCAGCTATCTAGCTGGGTTGGCTAATTGAGGCTACATAGCCTAACGTTATAGGCTGCTCTTTCCCCCGTCCTACAAAATTACAACAACAACTCCATTCAAAGTATTAACTTAGCAGTCTACTTGTTGGCTAGGTACAATGACAGGAAACTGCCATGTGGGGAATTGTAACTGACTCGTTTCAGCTAGTCGATACCATGTCTTGTTTTGAGGTGTTTTGACTGATTTCATGTCAATGCTAATATGGCTAAAATTAGCTAGCTAGCTAACTAACAACTGTAACAATGTATTTTAGAGACAACAAGTGCTCAAGGTTGCAAATTTATTTTCAATAAACATTGGAGACTAAATATAGTTGACATGTCAAAAATCTAAGCCAACACAAGCATCGGTGTTGTTGCTAAACAACCAACAGGTCTATAAATGAGATGTTTTTCTCTCTCGCTCTCTCTATTGCAGCAGATGTGTTCAGGTCTATAATTATAATTACAAATACCCAAAACCCGTGACAATCAAATCAGATCCGACCCGGATCTGAGGGTCAACTACAGAATTTCAGATTCGACCCGTGAAGACCTCTGATGTGTGTATGTGTGTGTGTGTGTGTGTATGTGTGTGTGTCTCAGGTACTTCTCACCAGATGATGTGTGTACATAGAGGGAGCCAGTTGCTCGTCCATTGGGGTTGGAGGCCTCACAGACATAGAGACCATTCAGCTCAGAGCTGAGACTGAGGAGTTGCAGTTTGTCTCCCTCTGCTCTCACTGCAGACCCAGGCCATGTCAGGGCCACTCTGGGGGAGAGAGAGGAGAAGGGCTGACTGTATGTGTGTTTGAAAGACAAAGGCATGATTTGACTGCCAGCATAATTCAAAAACTGTCCGTCAAATATGAACATACTGATGCTTCAATCTAATCTATGTCTCATGTTTCAACAAGTTTACCTAACATTTACATTTAAACTGCATTGAACTAGTTTACATAGGAGTGTATACCTGCTCCAGGTGTAGTTGGGTTGTGGGTTGCCGTCTGCTACACATAGGAAGAATGTGGCTTTAGAGGCCTCACTAAGGGTAATGTTCACTGCCTGAGGTGGATCTGAGAGAGAGAAAGTGGGAAAGAGAAAGGGAAAGACGGAGGGAGAGAGGGAGAGAGAGAGTGAAAAAGAGACAGCGAGGTGCTTACAGTTACTGCAGCTATAGGATGCAAATAGGCCTGAACATACACCCATACCAAAACAGATATTTGACACCCATAACAATGAGTCTCTGAGCAGTGGGCAGGGGTGAAACTGGCACTGGAGGGGATGGCTGCCGTTTTACGGGCTCCTGAACAATTGTGCTAATTTGTGTTTTTTTTTGCGCTGTTTAAAAACAAAATTGTACATAATGTTTCCGCCATTGTTCCTAATGACCGAAAATAGCTTTTGGATGTCAGAACAGCAATTACTCACCTCAAACTGGATGAGGATTTTTCCTTTAATGTCGGACATGAAGGATATACTGCTCCTCCCGGACCAGGCCCAAATCGGTCATTCGTATGAAGAAAAGACGCGGTTACAGAGGTTGGAGATAGGGCTGTGGTGGTCACGGAATTTCGTCAGCCGGTAATTGTCAAGCAAATAACTGTCGGTCTCACGGTAATTGACCATTAATTAACATAAATACAATGAGGATATCCTGGCTTACACACATCCAATCCATTTTAAAAAGTCTAATAAATCCATGTAATATTTTAGACAGGTCTAAAGAAGCATGATATGAAGAAAATGTAATCTATTTCAGAAGAAAAGAACAGCATACTATGAGTTGTCCTTATGTTAGGTCCTGATGTGGCTAAGCCAAATGGCTGTGGGCTACAGTAGTTCATTTAGCAGACAAGATTTGATTATAATTCCGTGGCATTATATTATATTATTTTACAGTATGAAGAATACAATTGAACAAAGCTGGATATAAATATTTTCTCAAAACGATTTGAGCGGTTAATAAAGAAATAGGTATTCCTATATTATTAATGTAACTTTAGTTGTTCTACAAACGTTGGGCTGTATGTTTTGATTTTTTTTTTATACTCACGAGTGGCGCAGTGGTCTAAGGCACTGCATCGCAGTGCTAGCTGTGCCACTAGAGATCCTGGTTCGAATCCAGGCTCTGTCGTAGCCGGCAGTGACCGGGAGACCAATGGGGCGGCGCACAATTGGCCCAGCGTCGTCTAGGGTAGGGGAGGGAATGGCCGGCAGGGATGGTAGAGCATGGCGTTTGCAACGCCAGGGTTGTGGGTTCGATTCCCACGGGGGTATAAAAAAAATAAAAATAATGTAAGTCGCTCTGGATAAGAGCGTCTGCTAAAATGACGTAAATGTAAATGTAAATGTTATAAGGCTGGGACAGTTGTGGGATGCGAAAGAGTCCAAATTAATAAAACCACTAGCACCCCAAAAAAAAATTTATGCAATGTGGCTGACGCAACAGATCAGAATGTTTAGCTTAACATTTTGATAAACTATTAGGCTATTTCTTCACATTATAAGCTCAGCAATGCGCAAATGATAGTAGGCTATAAACACAAATGTTCCATTAGTGGAAAACACCATTATCAAAAGTGACCGCAAATGCAATTATGCATGTAATGCTTTTATTACAAAGGTGCTTTTTTATCGTGAAACTTATCTTCCCCAAACTTGAAACTCACACGCTGCTTATATATGCCAGTTAGGCTCTCCACCACTTGTAAAGTGGATTAATGTGATTCATTTTAAGAAGTTATTTGGCCACTTTAGTTGTGATACAAACCTTATTAAAACATATAGGCCTATGGGCTAGGCTACATGAGGTGTGCGACTATGACACGAACAAGACGCAAAAAAATGGCATTGTTTCTTATGCTGGGCATCATTCACAAGTGATAATATATCATTCACAAGTGACAGACTAATATTGTCACCCATCAGACTATTCTTGACTTAGTGTCGTCTTTACATTTACTAAATAATGTGTGTGAAATTAGTTTTGATTTAGAATGGACAATTATCATGCACCTGTCTTTGAACAGGGGCAGCAGGAAAAAATACATGTCATCTATGCACGTAAATAGCGAATGGAGGACGCTTTTCACTGTGGTTTATTTTCATGCCAGCCAGGTAGGCTATACTCCTGTTGTAAATATACACAATCTGCTTAATATTAGGAAAGTTGAGAAATAAATATAGTAGGTCTAGCCTATAGAAAGCTGATGGGATCCTCCTCTTTTTATTAGCGGCCATCACTCTGTTTTCTCACGCAATTGCATAGCCTATAGAAATGTTGCGCAAAATGAGGTCATGGGCTATCATGAAGTGTTTGATTAGATTTTCGAATACATTTGCATTGATGTCAGAGTGATTAGAGGGACAATAGACTGCTGAGTACCAGGAAGGTAGCTACTAATGACCGGCAGCAGCATCAAAGCTTGGAGATTCCTAATTACCATGACTCAACGGTCATGTGGAATTTGACTGCCTTCTTGACTCGTGACCGCCGGTGTGGCGGTAATACGTTCACCGCAACAGCCCTAGTTGGAGAGCCGGATGCCTGGCGAGACTGCGTTGGCGAGTAGATAATCCCCCTTTACCCTTCATTCTACTGGCGAACTTGCAAGAATAAACTGGATAAGCTCTGTTCGAGACTATTAACGGGACATTAAAAACTGTAATATCCTATGTTTCACCAAGTCGTGGCTGAACAAAGACACGGATAATATTAAGTTAGCAGGGTTTTCCGTGCATCGGCAAGTCAGAACAGCAGCCTCTGGTAAGATCAGGAGGGGTGGTGTGTGTCTCTTTGTCAACAACAGCTGGTGCGCGATCTCAAATATTAAAGAAGTCTCAAAGTTTTGCTAGCCTGAGTTAGAGTAACTCATGATAAGCTGTAGACCACACTATTTACCAAGATAGTTTTAATCTCTCCGTTTTACCTAATTTCTACCAGTATGTCACATGTGCAACTAAAGGGGGAAAAAAAACTCTAGATCACCTTTACTACACACACAGAGACACGTGCAAAGCTCTCCCTCCATTTGACAAATCTGACCATAACCCTATCATCCTGATTCCTGCTTACAAGAAAAACAGGAAGTACCTGTGCACAATACTGAAGTGGTCCTATGAAGTGGATGCTAAGCTACAGGACTGTTTGACTAGCACAGACTGGAATATGTTCCGGCATTCATCTGATGGCATTGAGGAGTATACCACATCAGTCACCGGCTTCATTAATAAGTGCATCAACGAAGTCGTCCCCACAGTGACCGTACGTACATATTCCAACCAGAAGGCATGGATTAATACCAACATCCACACTGAGCTAAGAGCTGCCGCTTTCAAGGAGCGGGACACTAATCCGGAAGTTTATAAGAAATCTCGCTATGCCCTCCGACAAACCGTCAAACAGGCAAAGTGTCAATACAGGACTAAGATCGAATCCTACTACACCAGCTATGACACTCGTCGGATTTGGCAGGGCTTGCAAACTATCATGGATTACAACGGGAAACCCAGCCGCGAGCTGCCCAGTAACGCGAGCCTACCAGATCACACTCTCCGTAGCCGATGCAAGTAAGACCTTTAAACAAGTTAACATTCACAAGGCCGCAGGGCCAGATGGATTGCCAGGATGCGTACTCAGATCATACGCTGACCAGCTGGCAAGTGTCATCACTGACATTTTCAACCTCTCCCTAACCCAGTCTGTAATACCAACATGTTTCAAGCAGACCACCATTGTCCTTCTGCCCAAGAATGCCAAGGTAACCTGCCTAAATGACTACCTCCCCGTAGCACGCACATCTGTAGACATGAAATGTTTGAAAGGCTGGTCATGGCTCACATCAACAACATCATCCCAGAAACCCTGGACACACTACAATTCGCATACCGCCCCAACAGATCCACAGATCTCTATTGCACTCCACACTGCCCTTTTCCACCGGGACAAAAGGAACACTGTTCATTGACTACAGCTCTGCGTTCAACACCATAGTGCCCTCCACGCACGAATCCAACACCATCATTAAGTTTGCCGACGACACGACGGTGGTAGGCCTGATCACCAACGACGATGAGACTACTATAGGGAGGAGGTCAGACCGGACAGCGTGGTGCCAGGACAACAACCTCTCCCTCAACGTGCGCAAGACAAAGGAGCTGAACGAAGGACTACAGAAAAAGGAGGGCAGAGCATGACCCCATTCACATCGACCGGGCTGTAGTGAAGCGGGTCGAGAGCTTCAAGTTCCTTGGTGTCCACATCACTAAGGACCTATCATGGTCCAAACACACCAATACAGTTGATAACTTTCTTCCTATAGTAGTAGCAGTGAGTATCTATAGTATTATTGATAATTGTATAATTATTATCATCTACTGTATATTATATGTATTATTATCTGAAAGAGGCTTTGGTATTAGCCTGTCTGAGGGCCTGCGCCTGAGATAGGGTGGGAAATCTGAGGCGCTAAGTCCCATGTATTTGATACAATAGCGGCGAACAAACAGTGAGAGCGGGGTATGAGCATACAGTATATTACATATGCCGATCATGGCTAAGGCGGGGAAACGCTGGCATCCAAAATACGTTTTGTTCATAAAAAAAAAATAAAAAAACATTTATTCTCCACTGGAAAAACTAGGCTACATTTCATCATGTCAATGTATTTTCACCACTGGACATGTAGCCTAAAGATGCCTGTCTCGTCACCAAGCAACAAAGATATTTCGCAATCAATTATGGCTTGGATAGGTTTTAGCCTGTATGAGGCGGAGGAGAGTGAGAACAGGGTGGTGGATCAAGTCATGTAAGCAACAATGTGAGGTAGTTTGTGCGGGTGATCAGATTGAATGGTGATTGCCTGTAAACAGCTATATTGTATGCAGAGACCATGGCATGAGTGAAGCCAGGTTGTAGATATAATGGGTTATCGTAAACTATGGAGCTAGACAGGATTATTTAGGTTTATTCTTTGGCGCCATCTACGGGCTGAATGTTACGTGGGTGGACCAGTTATCGCTCTCCTTCCAAAACGTGGTTACATTTGTATAAAGTATTACTAACTATAGAGTATATTCCCTAGGAAAAGTCAATGTAATATAACAACTCAAATTGCGCTCTTTAGTCTACAGGTTAGGCTAAAGGTTGTTGACTAGGGAAAATATGATTTTGAAAAGTTTGATTGAAATTGATAAAACAATTGCGAGAATGCATTACAAATCAAGGAATAACACAAGTTGATTACATCCTTTTCTTTTTCTGTTTTTTTCAGAAATGGAGCCCAGGAGTCAAACAAAGTATTTAATTTCAGGTAAACAAACATATGATACATTTCTATCTTTTGTGTCTTTTATTTTTAAAGAAGGGACCACTCAATAATAATCACTGTAGGGACCACTCAACAATTATCCAGTTTTCCTGTGTCTGACATTTTGGAGGTGTGCACAGTAGACAGAACATGGACATTGCGTTTGTCGTGCCATTTCACTGCCATTATCTCTCAGTTTGTTTGGAACTCCACCTCCCCCTTGCTAATTTTCTTTTTGAATATTGGCATCCCCTTCCTGTTGGATCTCACTGTGCCACAGGCCCCTGTGTTCTCCCTCAAAAGGTACTGGAAAAGGGATACTGTACCAGTTGTCCACAAATACAGTGTGCCCCTTTCCAAGGTAAGGCTGCAGCATGGTGATCACCGCTGATCCAGATATGCCAAGACCCTCAACATGCCTTATATCTGTGGTGGCGCCCGTGTAGATGATCAGGTCCTGTACATATCCTGTCAGTCACATAAAACAAAGAACTTGACTCCAAATCTGTGGCGCTTTGATGGGATGTATCGGCAGAATGCAAACCTCCCTTTCCAAGCCATGAGAGACTTATCAATGCACAAGTCCTTGTGAGGCACAAACAGTCTTCCAAATGACCTGGTCAAGCTGCCCAGGACATTCCTAATTTTGTGAAGGGGGTTGGCGAGGTTGGCAGTGGCGTTGTTCACAAAGTGGAGCGCTCTCAGCAAGACAAGGAAGCTGTCCTGGGAGAAAAGCGTTGGGAATAAAGGGGTCTGCAGCATGGGGCCAGTGGTCCAGTTTCTGTAATATGATAATGGAAATACCTGTTGGTTTCCTGCACCACACTCTCCCACCAATTCCTCAAGGAACTGTTTAAAACACTCTGCCTCTGAAGGGGTAGCCAGAGTGCTTTGTACACCAGACAGGGTGTCATTGAAGTCTATCTCTGATGGTTTGAAGTGACAGGATCTCCAGCACCGGGGACCATCCACCTCAACTTTAACCTCTTCTCCCTCGCAGCCTACAAACTTGGGGTGGGCACCATTGTCCTCAGACATCTCACGCTCACAGTCCAGAAGGTTGGGGGACAGATATTCCTCGTCACTATTTGATTGATCCGGCTCACATACACAGATTCTTCATCAGAATTACAAAATATTTATTGTATCTCCTCATCAGTGAGGCGTTTCCGGACATTATCTCGATACTCAATGGCTATCAGTGTCTGTCAAGAGTTACTTTTTCTGTCAGGGCTCCAGTTCTTGTATACACTGTAACAAGCATGTCACAGATTTTTTATGTAATGAAAAGTGGCAAACATTTTCAGCATATAAAAAATGCAGCATATTAAAAATAAGTTACTTTTTTTTCGGGTAATGGGCGCAGCCATCTTTGACTTTGTTTATTTGCATCTTATGCAGTGTTCAAAACAACTGGGAACTCAGAAAAATATTAGATGAAATCATGATGTCGGTGAACTTCACGTCAGAAACTCTGAGCTCTAGAAAGTGGCCCGAGTTCCCGAGTTAGATGACCATTCAAATCGCTTTTTTCCCCAGTCAGAGCTCGTTTTATTTTTAAGTTCCCAGGTGTTTTGAACGCACTGAAGTCGGAGATTTACGAGTTCCCAGTTGTTTTGAATGCATAATTATAGTGAATGGCATTCTGGGATTAGGGAGTTTTCGCTTGTCAAACATAAACAAACATGGCTGCCATCATAAAGAATTTAGCCGCTGTTAGCTTAACTGACACGTATCTCTTTTCTAAACAATATTACATTTCTGCCTTGTGCTCACCAGAGATGTGGTACATTGTAAATAAGTCTAGTTGTTAGGTCGCTAACTTATGTTTAGTTTTTTGTCAGCGCAACCTGTTATTTAGACTGGTTTATGGAATGGGTTTGGCTGTGGATGTGTTCCGTGTGATGCTTGGATGATGAAGTTCTTTTACAATAAAAGGTGAAATTGAGGAATAAAACATAAGACCTTTATATGCCATTAGTACAAAAAAATTATTAAATGCTGTTCAGACAACAATGGATTTTAGACATATTTGTTGCATCATATGTTCTGTTGCTACTGTTCCAATCGCATACTGTATTTGCGATGGTACGCTACAGGGACCACTGGACAATTATCACAAATATGTGATTGTATGTGTCAAAGAGTTAACAGTTTATACCCTCAAGCCATAAGATTGCTGAACAGTTAATCAAATGGCTACCAGGACTATTTGCATTGACCCCCTTATTGTATTACTATCTTTTTTGCACTAACTCTCTTGCACAGGCTCGATGTACACTCACTGGACTCTAACCACACACTCACACATACTACACTGACACTCCAACACACTCAATCACTCACTCACGCACTCACTATTCACATATGCTGCTCCTACTCTCTATTTATTATCTACGCATTGTCACTTCACCCCTACCTACAGGTACATACAGTACACTAGATGACCAAAAGTATGTGGATACTTGCTCTTCGAACATCTCATTCCAAAGTCATGGGCATTAATATGGACTTGGTCCACCCTTTGCTACTATAACAGCCTCCACTCTTCTGGGAAGGCTTTCCACTTGATGTTGGAACGTTGCTGCGGGAACTTGCTTCCATTCAGTCACAAGAGCATTAGTGAGGTCGGGCACTGATGTTGGGTAATTAGGCCTGGCTCAAAGTCGGCGTTCCAATTCATTCCCAAAGGTGTTCGATTGGGTTGAGGTCAAGGCTCTGTGCAGGCCAGTCAAGTTCTTCCACACCGATCTCGACAAACCATTTCTGTATGGACTTCTTTTTTCCCCCTTTTTTTCTTAGGGGGTAGATCAGCTTTAATATTGCAGATAGATTGTAACTTCCATCAATGTAATTGTCTGCATCACTTCCAATCCCCCTTATGTTTTTGTTATCTCTCATATATATATATATATATATATATATATATATATATATATATATATATATATATATATATATATACACACACACACACACACACACACACATACATATACATACATACATACATACATACATACATACATACATACATACATACACACACACACATACATATATACATACATACATACAGAGGTCAGACGTTTCTTGTAGTTGGCCACCAGGTTTGCACACATCTCAGGAGGGATTTTGTCCCACTCCTCTTTGCAGATCTTCTCCAAGTCATTAATGGTTTCGAGGCTGACGTTTGGTAACTCGAACCTTCAGCTCCCTCCACAGATTTTCTATGGGATTAAGGTCTGGAGACTGGCTAGGCCACTCCAGGACCTTAATGTGCTTCTTCTTGAGCCACTCCTTTGTTGCCTTGGCCGTGTGTTTTGGGTCATTGTCATGCTGGAATACCCATCCACGACCCATTTTCAATGCCCTGGCTGAGGGAAGGAGGTTCTCACCCAAGATTTGACGGTACATGGCCCCGTCCATCATCCCTTTGATGCAGTGAAGATGTCCTGTCCCCTTAGCAGAAAAACACTCCCAAAGCATAATGTTTCCACCTCCATGTTTGACGGTGGGGATGGTGTTCTTGGGGTCATAGGCAGCATTCCTCCTCCTCCAAAGACGGCGAGTTGAGTTGATGCCAAAGAGCTCCATTTTGGTCTCATCTGATCACAACACTTTCACCCAGTTCTCCTCTGAATCATTCAGATGTTCATTGGCAAACTTCAGACGGGCCTGTATATGTGCTTTCTTGAGAAGGGGGACCTTGCGGGCGCTGCAGGATTTCAGTCCTTCACGGCGTAGTGTGTTACCAATTGTTTTCTTGATGACTATGGTCCCCAGCTGCCTTGAGATCATTGACAAGATCCTCCCGTGTAGTTCTGGGCTGATTCCTCACCGTTCTCATGATCAATGCAACTCCACGAGGTGAGATCTTGCATGGAGCCCCAGGCCGAGGGAGATTGACAGTTCCTTTGTGTTTCTTCCATTTGCGATTAATCGCACCAACTGTTGTCACCTTCTCACCAAGCTGCTTGGCGATGGTCTTGTAGGCCATTCCAGCCTTGTGTAGGTCTACAATCTTGTCCCTGACATCCTTGGAGAGCTCTTTGGTCTTGGCCATGGTGGAGAGTTTGGAATCTGATCGATTGATTGCTTCTGTGGACAGGTGTCTTTTATACAGGTAACAAGCTGAGATTAGGAGCACTCCCTTTAATAGTGTGCTCCTAATCTCAGCTTGTTACCTGTATAAAAGACACCTGGGAGCCAGAAATCTTTCTGATTGAGAGGGGGTCAAATATTATTTCCCTCATTAAAATGCAAATCAATTTCTAACATTTTTGACATGCGTTTTTCTGGATTTTTTTGTTGTTATTCTGTCTCTCCCTGTTCAAATAAACCTACCATTAAAATTATAGACGGATCATTTCTTTGTCAGTGGGCAAACGTACAAAATCAGCAGGGGATCAAATACTTTTTTCCCTCACTGTATATACCCTCGTTCTTATTATTTTATTGTTACTATTTTTCCTTTAGTTTATTTAGCAATTTCTTCCTTACTTTTTAAAAACTCTGCATTGTTGGTTAAGGGCTCGTAAGTAAGCATTTCACAGTAAGGACTACTACACCTGTTGTATTCAGCACATGTGACAAGTAATTTTTTATTTTATTTTACTTTAATCCACAGATGAGGCAGCACTCTAAGAATAGTTTGTTTGTGAACCTGGTCTTCCTCCATTTCAGTTTGATAGATTACTTGCAGTAGAGGACCAGTACAATGAAAGCATTGTAAAGGTTCATACCACTCTGTGCCTCAGAACTATGTTTAAGCTAAAGACAATAATAGTTGTTACAGACCAGACCAAAGGACAGGCAAAGCAGTGGGCAGAACAGGCAGATTAGGGGCCTACTATAGACAGCCAGTGAAGGCATTGAGAGTCTACAGCGGATGTCTTTGGTCTATGATATTGATAGAGGAGTATACATTTACAGTGTCTGTCTATAGTGTAGGACAGCAGTAGTGGAGTATATACTTACAGTGGATGTTTATAGTGTAGGACAGTGGTAGTAGAATATATTTACAGTGTCTGTCTATAGTGTAGGACAGGGGTAGTATAATATATTTACAGTGTCTGTCTATAGTGTAGGACAGTGGTAGTAGAATATATTTACAGTGTCTGTCTATAGTGTAGGACAGTAGTAGTAGAAGACACTTACAGTGGATGTTTATGGTGTAGTTGTAGCTCCTTTCTGTTGTCAGGGCAGACTGGTTGACCACACACTGGACCTGCTGCTGATTGGCTGCTCTGGTTGGCACCCCGAGCAGGTGGCTGAGTACAGTGGTGGTTCCGTTGACATGCTGGGTGGAGTTGGTCACTGTCCTCAACAAACTGCTGAATGCACCCGTGTTCCACCTTACCTCCGCCTGTGGCTTGGCACCAGCAGCCACGCAGGTTGCTAAGACAACCTCATTCTCCCCAACAACAATAGGAACATCGACTGTCACACTCACCACTGGAGGAACTATGACAGAAAACAAACCAGCAAATTGAGAAATTAAAATATGCCACTAATTATAAATGTGGAACTATACATTCACAGCCCAGTGAATATGCTGTTAAGGGAGAGGGATGTTTCTGGAAAAGTGGTGTGTATATATTCCAAAGTTATTTAGCACTTGACCATTAGGGGAAATATATACTGAGACTTGATGCGCTCTCCTTGTCACAACTGCGGCATTAAGAGGATAGAGGTACATTTTTTGCCAGGCTACGGTAAATGTGTAGATGATATGCTCTTACTAAACTTGAATAATGACATTACACACAGTATTTCTACACACTCATAGTTCTTACCAAGCACAGTGAGAGGTATCTCTATATTGTATGCTCCACTGGGGAAAATACTGAAGATACATGTGAAGGTGCCTTCATCCAACAGTCTGACAGCTGTTATTCTAATAGATCCAAGGTTTTCTGATGGGTTCCCAATAAACTGGACTCTACCTTTCAATCCATTCAGTGCAATAAAGTTAGTAACCCCATTGGGAGAAATAAGCATAAAATTATGGTTCTGTTTTTCTTCCTGAGTACTTTTCTGCCATGTTATCTGTTCGAGGTCCTCGGTTGTCTCTATCAGTCTGCAGGATAAGTCCACATCCTCCCCCTGTACCACAGTCCTGCTTCCTCCAATCACCCGTGTACCTGGAAAGAAAACACTGGGTCAAAAAAACTATCAAAAAGATGCCTGTATATATCATAAAAAGGCAAAGGAATTCAATAAAATGGTGGGAGTATGTGTTTGGTGTGTGTTATTGCCTGCCTTGTGTCAATATAACAATTATAAACACAAAAAAAACATGAGGTCAATAGTATGAGATTTGATGACATCAATTGGAAACCTACTTTCTGTATCCCTCTGGATGATGAGTAGAATCACACAGCACAGCTTCCGTAACATGCTTTACTCTTCTCATTAGTCACTAGGGGAAATGTAATGATATAATTACATTTCAAGATTGGTGATTTGTAAAATAATAATAAGTTATGTTATTTATCAAATAAATGGCTATTTCATTTCATGGGGGCAATAGAACCTGAAATCAATAGTTATGATGTTAAATGTCCCAGAATGTAAAATGGTTATGCTGTTAAATGTCCCAGAATGTAAAATAGTTATGCTGTTAAATGTCCCAGAATGTAAAATAGTTATGCTGTTAAATGTCCCAGAATGTAAAATAGTTATGCTGTTAAATGTCCCAGAATGTAAAATAGTTATGCTGTTAAATGTCCCAGAATGTAATAGGCTACAATGTTTAAAGCACAGTAGTAACTCACTAGGCTTAGGGGCGGTGTGCACCCATGGCAGCCAATAACTTGTCATATAATTGAAATAAATTGTTACAAGCAGAACACAATTATACTATTAATTTGTTGTTGATTGCTATATTTAGTTTAGAATATATGTATTTTGGCACTGATAAGTGATTTATATCTGCATTTGTTTAACACCAGAACAGCCTGGCCTCGACAGAGCCCCCTTCGAGCCAATGACGAGTCTTATGTCAACATTCTTAATGGTCTAATAAATACATTTCATATATGCTACCGCAAAAAAATATATAATTTAGTTGTGTTTATGAAGATCTTAGATAACAGAATATGAAAGAAAATGTAGGCTCATGTCGAAGAACTGTCACGATCGTTGAGAGATGGGTCGGACCAAGGTGCAGCGTGAAAAGCGTACATGTTTATTACCTCAATAAACATACGACAAAACCAGAAACAACGTAACATGAAGTTCAAAGGCCTATACACATACAAGCCTAACAGGAACAAGATCCCACAACTAAGGTAGGCAACCAGGCTACTTAAGTATGATCCCCAATCAGAGACAACGAGCGACAGCTGTCTCTGATTGGGAATCACACCTGGCCAAACATAGAAAGATCAACCTAGATCTGCAACATACAGTGGGGAAAAAAAGTATTTAGTTAGCCACCAATTGTGCAAGTACTCCCACTTAAAAAGATGAGAGAGGCCTGTAATTTTAATCAAAGGTACACGTCAACTATAACAGACAAAATGAGGAAAATAAATCCAGAAAATCACATTGTAGGATTTTTTATGAATTTATTTGCAAATTATGGTGGAAAATAAGTATTTGGTCAATAACAAAAGTTTCTCAATACTTTGTTATATACCCTTTGTTGGCAATGACACAGGTCAAACGTTTTCTGTAAGTCTTCACAAGGTTTTCACACACTGTTGCTGGTATTTTGGCCCATTCCTCCATGCAGATCTCCTCTAGAGCAGTGATGTTTTGGGGCTGTCGCTGGGCAACACAGACTTTCAACTCCCTCCAAAGATTTTCTATGGGGTTGAGATCTGGAGACTGGCTAGGCCACTCCAGGACCTTGAAATGCTTCTTACGAACCCACTCCTTCGTTGCCCGGGTGGTGTGTTTGGGATCATTGTCATGCTGAAAGACCCAGCCACGTTTCATCTTCAATGCCCTTGCTGATGGAAGGAGGTTTTCACTCAAAATCTCACGATACATGGCCCCATTCATTCTTTCCTTTACACGGATCAGTCGTCCTGGTCCCTTTGCAGAAAAACAGCCCCAAATCATGATGTTTCCACCCCCATGCTTCACAGTAGGTATGGTGTTCTTTGGATGCAACTCAGCATTCTTTGTCCTCCAAACACGATGAGTTGAGTTTTTACCAAAAAGTTCTATTTTGGTTTCATCTGACCATATGACATTCTCCCAATCCTCTTCTGGATCATCCAAATGCACTCTAGCAAACTTCAGACGGGCCTGGACATGTACTGGCTTAAGCAGGGGGAAACGTCTGGCACTGCAGGATTTGAGTCCCTGGCGGCGTAGTGTGTTACTGAGGGTAGGCTTTGTTACTTTGGTCCCAGCTCTCTGCAGGTCATTCACTAGGTCCCCCCGTGTGGTTCTGGGATTTTTTGCTCACTGTTCTTGTGATCATTTTGACCCCAAGGGGTGAGATCTTGCGTGGAGCCCCAGATCGAGGGAGATTATCAGTGGTCTTGTATGTCTTCCATTTCCTAATAATTGCTACCACAGTTGATTTCTTCAAACCAAGCTGCTTACCTATTGCAGATTCAGTCTTCCCAGCCTGGTGCAGGTCTACAATTTTGTTTCTGGTGTCCTTTGACCATAGTGGAGTTTGGAGTGTGACTGTTTGAGGTTGTGGACAGGTGTCTTTCGTACTGATAACAAGTTCAAACAGGTGCCATTAATACAGGTAACGAGTGGAGGACAGAGGAGCCTCTTAAAGAAGAAGTTACAGGTCTGTGAGAGCCAGAAATCTTGCTTGTTTGTAGGTGACCAAATACTTTTTTTCCACCATAATTTGCAAATAAATTCATTAAAAATCCTACAATGTGATTTTCTGGATTTATGTTTCTCAATTTGTCTGTCATAGTTGACGTGTACCTATGATGAAAATTACAGGCCTCTCATCTTTTTAAGTGGGAGAACTTGCACAATTGGTGGCTGACTAAATACTTTTTTTCCCCACTGTACACTGCTCAAAAAAATAAAGGGAACACTAAAATAACACATCCTAGATCTGAATGAATGAAATAATCTTATTAAATACTTTTTTCTTTACATAGTTGAATGTGCTGACAACAAAATCACACAAAAATTATCAATGGAAATCAAATTTATCAACCCATGGAGGTCTGGATTTGGAGTCACCCTCAAAATTAAAGTGGAAAACCACACTACAGGCTGATCCTACTTTGATGTAATGTCCTTAAAACAAGTCAAAATGAGGCTCAGTAGTGTGTGTGGCCTCCACGTGCCTGTATGACCTCCCTACAACACCTGGGCATGCTCCTGTTGAGGTGGCGGATGGTCTCCTGAGGGATCTCCTCCCAGACCTGGACTAAAGCATCCGCCAACTCCTGGACAGTCTGTGGTGCAACGTGGCGTTGGTGGATGGAGCGAGACATGATGTCCCAGATGTGCTCAATTGGATTCAGGTCTGGGGAACGGGCCAGTCCATAGCATCAATGCCTTCCTCTTGCAGGAACTGCTGACACACTCCAGCCACATGAGGTCTAGCATTGTCTTGCATTAGGAGGAACCCAGGGCCAACCGCACCAGCATATGGTCTCACAAGGGGTCTGAGGATCTCATCTCGGTACCTAATGGCAGTCAGGCTACCTCTGGCGAGCACATGGAGGGCTGTGCGGCCCCCCAAAGAAATGCCACCCCACACCATGACTGACCCACCGCCAAACCGGTCATGCTGGAGGATGTTGCAGGCAGCAGAACGTTCTCCACAGCGTCTCCTGACTCTGTCACGTCTGTCACATGTGCTCAGTGTGAACCTGCTTTCATCTGTAAAGAGCACAGGGCGCCAGTGGCGAATTTGCCAATCTTGGTGTTCTCTGGCAAATGCCAAACGTCCTGCACTGTGTTGGGCTGTAAGCACAACCCCCACCTGTGGACGTCGGGCCCTCATACCACCCTCATGGAGTCTGTTTCTGACAGTTTGAGCAGACACATGCACATTTGTAGCCTGCTGGAGGTCATTTTGCAGGGCTCTGTCAGTGCTCCTCCTGCTCCTCCTTGCACAAAGGCGGAGGTAGCAGTCCTGCTGCTGGGTTGTTGCCCTCCTACGGCCTCCTCCACGTCTCCTGATGTACTGGCCTGTCTCCTGGTAGCGCCTCCATGCTCTGGACACTACGCTGACAGACACAGCAAACCTTCTTGCCACAGCTTGCATTGATGTGCCATACTGGATGAGCTGCACTACCTGAGCCACTTGTGTGGGTTGTAGACTCCGTCTCATGCTACCACTAGAGTGAAAGCACCGCCAGCATTCAAAAGTGACCAAAACATCAGCCAGGAAGCATAGGAACTGAGAAGTGGTCTGTGGTCACCACCTGCAAAACCACTCCTTTATTGGGGGGTGTCTTGCTAATTGCCTATAATTTCCACCTGTTGTCTATTCCATTTGCACAACAGCATGTGACATGTATTGTCAATCAGTGTTGCTTCCTAAGTGGACAGTTTGATTTCACAGAAGTGTGATTGACTTGGAGTTACATTGTGTTGTTTAAGTGTTCCCTTTATTTTTTTGAGCAGTGTAGAAATAGACTAACATAGATCTCAAATAGACATTCACACCCTGACTCAACAAACAAGAGTTCCATAGGTCAGGGCGTGACAGTACCCCCCCCCAAAAGGTGCGGACTCCGGCCGCACAAACCTGACCTTTCAGCCTCGGAGGCGGATCCGGCTCTGGGCGTGACGACCTCTCCCTCTCCCCGATGCGCCCCTGGTCTGGAACTCGGCGCGATGCTTCCTCTCTCCTTCCTCCCGCGATGCACCAAGCCCTGTCTGGACCCTGGTGTGGGAGGCCCCGACCCTGGAGAGGGGCTGACTTCTGGGTCTGAAGTGGAGCCGCTGACCGGAGCTGGACTGGGCACACACACCACTGGTTTGGTGCGAGGAGCAGGCACGGGCTGTGCCGGACTGGATACACGCACCACTGGTTTGGTGCGGGGAGCAGGTACGGGGCGTACCGGACTGGCGACACGCACCACTGGTTTTGTGCGGGGAGCAGGTACAGGCCGTACTGGACTGGGGAGGCGCACTGGTGACACAGTGCGTAGAACCGGAGCAGGATATACTGGACCGTGGAGGCGTACTGGAGGTCTGGAGTGTACAGCTGGCACAACCCGTCCTGGCTGGATGCCCACTTTCGCACTACACGTGCGGGGCGCTGGCACAGGACGCACTGGGCTGTGAATGCGCACTGGCGACACAGTGCGTATCTCCGCATAACTAGGGTCCTCAATGAACACACGCTCCTTTTGTTGCCTGACCAGCTCCTCTCTCCGTGCCTCCACTACTTCCTTCTCCCTTTGAGCCTCCTGTAGCGCCTCCCTCTGAACGGATAACTCCTGCTCCCTCTGAGCTAACAGCCCCCGTAACGTGGTGGCCTCCTCTCTCAGACTCTCGATCCACAGGTCTTGGAGGACCTCTAAAATAGAGGCCTCCTCCTCTATAGTTAGCCCTTTCACGGCATCCTGCTGCCTCGTCGTCCACCCCGTGTGCCCCCACGGGGCTGCTTCTCGGGCTTCCTCTTCGGCCGGCACCGTTGATGTCGCCGTTGATCTTCTCGTACCCGGGCTTCCTCCTTCATTGCCTTACCGTAACGGACGGCGTCCTCCTCTGTGATTTTCCCCCAACCGAGGAGGACATCTACCAACATCGCCTCCCGCTGTGTCCAGGGTGTTTGCTCCTCCTGGGCACGCTGCTTGGTCCTTTTGTGGTGGGATCTTCTGTCACGATCGTTGAGAGACGGGTCGGACCAAGGTGCAGCGTGAAAAGCGTACATGTTTATTACCTCAATAAACATACAACAAAACCAGAAACAACGTAACGTGAAGTCCAAAGGGCTATACACATACAAGCCTAACAGGAACAAGATCCCACAACTAAGGTAGGCAACCAGGCCAGTTAAGTATGATCCCCAATCAGAGACAACGAGCGACAGCTGCCTCTGATTGGGAATCACACCCGGCCAAACATAGAAAGATCAACCTAGATCTGCAACATAGAAATAGACTAACATAGATCTCAAATAGAGATTCACACCATGACTCAACAAACAAGAGTTCCATAGGTCAGGGCGTGACAAGAACCCAATAGCATTTTCATTAGTTTATGTAATTGTAGGCTATATGTACAGTGAGGAAAAAAAGTATTTGATCCCCTGCTGATTTTTTACGTTTGCCCACTGACAAAGAAATGATCAGTCTATAATTTTAATGGTAGGTTTATTTGAACAGTGAGACAGAATAACAACAAAAAAATCCAGAAAAACGCATGTCAAAAATGTTATAAATTGATTTGCATTTTAATGAGGGAAATAAGTATTTGACCCCTCTCAATCAGAAAGATTTCTGGCTCCAAGGTGTCTTTTATACAGGTAATGAGCTGAGATTAGGAGCACACTCTTAAAGGCAATAAATCAATCAGATTCCAAACTCTCCACCATGGCCAAGACCAAACAGCTCTCCAAGGATGTCAGGGACAAGATTGTAGACCTACACAAGGCTGGAATGGGCTACAAGACCATTGCCAAGCAGCTTGGTGAGAAGGTGACAACAGTTGGTGCGATTATTCGCAAATGAAAAGAAACACAAAAGACTGTCCATCTTCCTCGGCCTGGGGCTCCATGCAAGATCTCACCTCGTGGAGTTGCAATAATCATGAGAACGGTGCGGAATCAGCCCAGAACTACACAGGAGGATCTTGTCAATGATCTCAAGGCAGCTGGGACCATAGTCACCAAGAAAACAATTGGTAACACACTACGCCGTGAAGGACTGAAATCCTGCAGCGCCCGCAAGGTCCCCCTGTTCAAGAAAGAACATATACAGGGCCGTCTGAAGTTTGCCAATGAACATCTGAATGATTCAGAGGAGAACTGGGTGAAAGTGTTGTGGTCAGATGAGGCCAAAATTGAGCTCTTTGGCATCAACTCAACTCGCCGTGTGTGGAGGAGGAGGAGGAATGCTGCCTATGACCTCAAGAACACCATCCCCACCGTCAAACCTGGAGGTGGAAACATTATGCTTTGGGGGGGGGGTTCTGCTAAGGGGACAACTTCACTGCATCAAAGGGACGATGGACGGGGCCATGTACCGTCAAATCTTGGGTGAGAACCTTCCCTCAGCCAGGGCATTGAAAATGGGTCTTGGATGGGTATTCCAGCATGACAATGACCCAAAACACACGGTCAAGACAACAAAGGAGTGGCTCAAGAAGAAGCACATTAAGCTCCTGTAGTGGCCTAGCCAGTCACCAGACCTTAATCCCATAGAAAATCTATGGAGGGAGCTGAAGGTTCGAGTTGCCAAACGTCAGCCTTGAAACCTTAATGACTTGGAGAAGATCTGCAAAGAGGAGTGGAACAAAATCCCTCCTGAGATGTGTGCAAACCTGGTGGCCAACTACAAGAAACATCTGACCTCTGTGATTGCCAACAAGGGTTTTGCCACCAAGTACTAAGTCATGTTTTGCAGAGGGGTCAAATACTTATTTCCCTCATTAAAATGCAAATCAATTTATAACATTTTTGACATGCGTTTTTCTGGATTTTTTGTTGTTGTTATTCTGTCTCTCACTGTTCAAATAAACCTACCATTAAAATTATAGACTGATCATGTCTTTGTCAGTGGGCAAACGTACAAAATCAGCAGGGGATTAAATACTTTTTTCCCCCTCACTGTACAAACAAACAAAAATACTAAAACACCACAATTCAAGTGTTAAAATCCATTAAATAAACACCATCACAAAGATCTTTCATTATTCATTCATTAAGGGCAGGTCTTAAGGAACATTATGAATTTAAGAAAATGCCTTTCAAAAGAACAGAATAGCATATTTTGAGTTTAAATATGACTGTGTTTTGAGTGTTGCAAGTGCAGGGAGCATAGAATCATGCTAGCTAGCTAGGGCCATCTACTTTAAGTGCTGCCTGTTTTTCCAGTATCCTACTTGGTGTGTGAATTACTGACTGCTCATAACTTGCAGATGATTGTTGACACATCAACCAGGATCAAGGGGCAGGGAAATTTGTGACTTGTTTTGGTAATCAGTGGCTGTATTGGAGGGGGAGTGGTTTCTCCTCTCCTAGGCAATCAGCAATTACTACAGGAAGAATGCTCTCCACCTCGGCTAGGCAATTAGTGTTAGTACTTCAGTCTCCCTGGTTTCTCGGCGAAAGCCGTGTAAGCGGCAGTCGTGTCAGTAATCGGCAAAACTAAGACCATCGCCGAAACAAAGACGGTTCTGCAGAGTTCTTCAAGGAAGGTTTCACACCACACTCTCACTTGAGTATCTTACCTAGTTATTTTCTGATTATCTCAATTTGCTCTTTTGTAGCTTTGGCAACTGTGTTTTCTATACCTGTTCGCTCCTCTCCCTCAAGTTATTTTCTTTCATGTGGAATTCCAGGTTTCTGGCAGCATTTGGAACTGCCGATCTGAGGTCAAGAACACTGAGTTAATTTCAGCCTATGCTGCCCTTCAGAATATTTTGTTTCCTTTTCTGTCTCCCTTTCCTCCAACCCTAGCCACTCAGCCCCTACCCAGATGGTCAAGCGCCATCGCAATCTTCACTCTCTGTCTCTCGCTACTCTCTCCTCTACTATCCCATCATCTCTCCCTTCTGCTAAATCCTTCACCCTCCTAATTCTGCCTCTTCGACCCTACTCTCCTCCATTTCCACATCCTATGACTCGCATTGTCCCCTTTCCTCCCGGCCGGATCTTCCTTCCTGCTCCGTGGCTGAGTGAATCATTGCGAGCTTACAGAAAAGGGCTGCAGGCAGCTGAGCAAAAATGTAGGAAAACTAAACTTCTGGAGGACCTATCATTCTTTCACTCCCTCCTCTCTACATTATCCTCCTCTGTATCCACTGCTAAAGCCACTTTATATTACTCTAAATGTCAAGCTTCTGCCTCTAACCCTAGAAAACTATTTTCCACCTTCTCCTCACTCTCTGCGGACGGCTTTGTCAACCACTTTGAAAAGAAGGTTATCGACATCTGCTACTCATTCACTCAGCCTATTGTGTCCACTGGTCCCACTCACACAGAACTACCCTACGCCTTGACCTCTTTCTCCAGATTCAATCCTGTGACTAGTGAGGTCTGGCCTCCCAACAACCTGCCTGCTCGACCCCATCCTCCCTTCTCCAGAACATCTCTGGAGACCTTCTCCCATTCCTAATAAATTCATCCCTGACCACTAGCTGCGTCCCCTATAACTTCAAAATGGTCTGAGTTGCTCCCCTCCTCAATAAACCAGCAGTCGACTCACCCGACATCAAACTATAGACCTGTATCCTTCCTTTCCAAAACACTTGAGCGTGCTGTCTCGTTATCTCTCTCAGAACGATCTCCTTGACCCTAACAGTCAGGCTTCAATACTGGTCACTCAACAGAGACTACTCTTCTCTGTGTCACAGAGGCTCTAAGCTAGGGCTGGCCATCATGGGCAAAATAAAATATCAAGGTATTTAAAAAGAAATGGACTGTATTTGATGGTGTTTTTGGCTGGGCTCCCCACTTGTGCCATCAAACCCCTGCAACTTATCCAGAACGCTGCAGCCCACCTGGTTCTCAACCTTCCCTAGTTCTCCCATGTCACTCAGCTCCTCCGCACACTCCACTGGCTTCCAGTCGAAGCTGGCATACATTACAAGACCATGGTGCTTGCCTATGGAGAAGCAACCGTAAACGCCCCTCCCTACCTTCAGGCATACTCAACACCTACACCCCAACCCGAGCACTCCATTCTGCCACCTCTGGTCTCTTGGCCCTCCCGCTCAGCCCAGTCCAAGCTCTTCTCTGTCCTGACACCCCAATGGTGGAACCAGCTTTCCCATGAAGCTAGGACAGCAGAGTCTCTCTGCCCATCTTCCGAAAGCAACTGAAACCCTACCTCTTCAAAGATAATTTTTAATAATCCCCCCCCCCCCCATCAATTGAAATAAATGCATTAGAACCTAATCTAAGGATTTCACATGACTGGAATACAGATAGGTATCTGTTGGTCAAAGATACCTTAAGAAAAAGGTAGGGGTGTGGATCAGAAAACTAGTCAGTATCTGGTGTGAGCACCATTTGCCTCACGCAGCGCGACATGTCCTTCTTGATCAGGCTGCTGATTGTAGCCTGTGGAATGTTGTCCCACTCCTCTTCAATGGCTGTGCGAAGTTGCTGGATATTGGCAGGAACTGGAACACGCTGTCGTACACTTCGATCCAGAGCATCCCAAACATGCTCAATGAGTGACATGTTTGGTGAGTATGCAGGCTGTGGAAGAACTGGGATATTTTCATAGCTTCCAGGAATTGTGTACAGATCCTTGCGACATGGGGCTGTGAATTATCACGCTGAAACATGAGGTGATGGCGGCGGATGAATGGCAAGACAATGGGCCTCAGGATCTCGTCACGGTATCTCTGTGCATTCAAATTGCAATCGATAAAATGTAATTGTGTTTGTTGTCGGTAGCTTATGCCTGCCCATACCATAACCCCACCGTCATCATGGGGCACTCTGTTCACAACATTGACATCAGTAAACCGCTCACCTACACAACACCATACACGCTCTCTGCCATCTGCCCGGTACATTTGAAACCGGATTCATCCGTGAAGAGCACACTTCTCCAGCGTGCCAGTGGCCATCAAAGATGAGCATTTGCCCACTGAAGTCAGTTACGACTCCGAACTGCAGTCAGGTCACCTGACCCTGGTGAGGACGACGAGCACTCCGATGAGCTTCCCTGAAATGGTTTCTAACAGTTTGTGCAGAACTTTTTCGGTTGTGCAAACCCACAGTTTTTTCATCAGCTGTCCGGGTGGCTGGTCTCAGACGATCCCACAGGTGATGAAGCCGGATGTGGTGGTGGTTACACATGGTCTGCGGTTGTGAGGTTTGTTGGACGTACTGCCAAATTCACTGAAACTATGTTGAAGGCAGCTTATGGTAGAGAAATCAACATTCAATTCTCTGGCAACAGTTCTGGTGGACATTCCTGCAGTCAGCATGCCAATTGCACGCTCCCTAAACACTTGAGACATCTGTGGCAATGTGTTGTATGACAAAACTGCACATTTTAGAGTGTCCTTTTATTGTCCACACCACAAGCTGCACCTGTGTAATGATTATGCTGTTTAATCAGCTTCTTGATATGCCACACTGGTCAGGTGGATGGATTATCTTGGCAAATGAGAAATGCTCACTAACAGGGATGTAAACAAATTAGTGGACAAAATTTGAGAGAAATAAGCTTTTTGTGCTCATGGTAAATTTCTGGTATATTTTGCTTCACCTCATGAACATGGGACCAACGCTTTACATACTGTGTTTATTTTTGTTCAGTGTATAGACATCAAAATGTCTTACCTGCTTGTGACTTTGTGTCAATTCCAAGCTGCCTGTTCAGCAGATCCTTCATATACAATATAATAATTGATAATATTCTCACCCATCTGACTATTGTCAATTTAATGTTGTCTTTAGGCTAACTCTATTATTATACATCAGGCAGAGTGTGCAGGCAGAGTGGACTTTCAGCCGCCTGAAGTTGATTGAAACGTAGCTGCATGCATTCGACGATGACGAGGAGCGCCTCTCTTGCCTTGTTCTTCTTTTAGTTGAAAGTGACATTACCAACAATATTGATGTGGACAAAGTGATAGACAAAATTGCCCCGTGTCAGGGGCGCCTTCCAGAGATAGTGCTGAAATGTTATTTTCATTATTTTGATCAATTCTGTTCATGAATCCTTGATCTAATCCTGCTCATTTTGTACCTTCATAGCCTAATGTTACCGCTGAGTGGCAGATTCATTAGTTTTTTGTTATTAGAAGCAGGCCTATATACTGAGGTAAAATTAGTTTTATATTGGATATTCGGTTTTCTCTCGTCAATAGCTCTTAAACAAAGCATGCAATGACTATGAAAATTACATATTCTGAATCAGGGGAGGATTGAGAAAAATCCACACTTTGTTGATTTTCATTAAAAGTGCTAGACTATTGATGTTGTTGATAATTTGCCTGCAATGAAGGCCTAAATGCAATTAAGCGATTTGCAATTGAGCTGTTTGGCATGCAGAGCCCAGGGGAACGTGCCCCCTCAGATTTGTCCCCCTCCCCCCCCAAAAAAGGTCATTTAAAGGTTGTATTATTGTTTCTGTTATACTACTAGCCACCTAGCAATATATGAAGTTGGCTTTAGCTAGCCCAGATACGTTCTCAATCTCATAACTAGCTAACAACAAACCATTTCAGTCTATCAATCAAGTTAAAATAGTTAGACAAGCTAGCTACTCGTAACTTGCATGTCTGCTGGCAAGGTTGGTAGACTTTAGAAAATCAAGCAATAACTAAATGTACTGAATAGACTCTCATTCCAGTGTGTCTCCTAGCGTTTTTAAAATTCTACACATTGCCATTAGGCAGAGAGAACATTTTATAGTTTTAAAGCAAATTCTCTTCAATTATACACATTTTGCCAAGGCTTATGCACTGTTCTTATGCTATCTGAGTGACTCATATAACAAAATCAACGGGGGCTCCCTGACTGTCTAGTAATTATTTTGGTGATTGTTAGTTCTCAAAGATTATCTTATTTAAAAAATATATTGCTCCATTATCTTTTCTACATACTGTATATCTGATTTTAGTAATTTAAATTTACGAAAATGTATGTAATATAAACATGTAAAGTGTTGGTCCCATGTTTCATGAGCTGAAATAAAATAAATGTTCCATACACACAGAAAGCTTATTTCTCTCCAACGTTGTGCACACATTTTTTTTGTTGCTGTGTGCCGCTGCTAAATGCATATAGGGGGAAACACTGCATTTCTTTAAATATTTTACCCAGACTTGTAGAAAAGCATATTTCGTTACTAAAAAATAGACCACCAGTCAGGGGGATACAGACGGCTCAAGAGGTATGCCCAGCCAGCCTCAAGTACTGTACTTTGTGCCCCCTCAGATTTTTGGGGTGCCTGATGCCCCTGTTGGCATCCATAGACTAATTGTTGTCATAATGAATTGAATTATTAGCATCATAAATATGCCATTGATAAGCTACACCACGTCAATTGGCAGGGTGTGGCTTGATAACACTGGTTAATTTACAGATATAAATAGAACATATAAAAAGCATGAATGGATAACATACGATCATAGATACCATTTGGCTACATAGGCCTACAAACATTTACAATTAATAGGAAAATCACAATAATGGCTTCAGTTCAAAGTCTACGTTGAGGCCGAAGGGAGCAAGGGGCTTTAAATTAAAGATCCAGGCAGCCTCTCGTTTTAACAATAAATTGTCAAGGTCACCCTCTCTCCTAGGGAGGGTGACATGTTCGATGCCGATATAACGAAATAGTGGTTAGGCAGCAAATGGGTACGTCGAGTTTTTGCACATGATGGTTTTACGATGCTCAGAGATTCTTACTTTTAATTCGCGCTTCGTTTTACCCACAATTTTATAAGATAAATAACTGCCTTAGTGGAGCACGTGATAACACCTCGATTGGGATCTGTTTCCCCTGTTTGCGGGTGTTTGAAGGATCTACATTTGTAAGTGGCATTGCATTGAGCCCAGCCTTTCTACTTGTAGTTTCCATCCGGTAGAGGCGCAAACAGATGTTGTGGTGGGGTATTTTGGGGTGGTAAATATATAATAATAATATAATATTCCATTTAGCAGACGCTTTTATCCAAAGCGACTTACAGTCATGCGTGCATACATTTTTTTTTTTTTTTTTGTGTGTATGGGTGGTCCCGGGGTTCGAACCCACTACCTTGGCGTTACAAGCGCCATGCTCTACCAGCTGAGCTACAGAGGACCACATCAGCAGGGGATCAAATACTTTTTTCCCCTCACTGTATGGTCGTGTATGTGACGTTCGAACACAGTAGTTCTACTCTCATTGGTCCTAACCATTTGTTTATGTTTTTTGGCATTTCACTTGCGACTCAGCCATCAAGACAAAATGGATGAGATCAATGGATAATCAGAAATGCGGATAGATAGATAGATATACTTAGTTTGCAACAAATTTGTTCTAGGGGCGCCGTACTTCTAGCTACTGGGCACAACGTCTATTCCATGTTGGTTCAAGGTAATTTCATTGAAATTACGTGGAAACAACGTTGATTCAACCAATGTGTGCACAGTGGGCATGGCTGACCTTGTAAAACAATACATTTCACTGCACCTTCTGGTACCTTCTTAAACATATTTTTTACTCACTCAAACAGGGATGGACTTTTCTAATTCCTTCTTTAGCTTGAGTGTGGCAGCTGAACGTTGTTAATCGAATGCCGTTTTATCCAATTTCACTTGTGTGTTCCAGGCCACCCGATGCCAGAGCTCCAAAGACACTGCTGCTGCGGATTCCTTGCCTCTAGCATAGAGCTACCCGGCTGACAACGGTGGAGCTGACGTCACCACGCGACAATCCCAAACCTCAATTGAGCAGAGAAGATCCAACATTGACTAACCCACACTATCAATCCCACTTTGCCCACGCTGCGCCATAGTGATATTATTGATATCTAATGTTTGCAATGAAAATTAGATCATTTCTAGAGTGTGACTGATTTGCAGTCTAGACCAGGATTTCCCCAAACTCGGTCCTGGGTGCATGTTTTGGTTTTTGTCCTAGCACTACACAGCTGATTAAAATAATCAAAGCTTGATGATGAGTTGGTTATTTGAATCAGCAGTGTAGTGCTAGGTCAAAAAACAAAACGTTTACCCAGGGGGGTCCCAGGACCAAGGTTGGAAAACCCTGGTCTAGACTACTTATTGTGCTTGTCATGGCCCAGCTTCTCAGTCCATTATGGCTGTGATGTTAAATGTCAAACTCCATCAACTGGGCCAGCAGCCCGTAAAAAACAGACCTAGGCCCAGATTGGCAATCTTTTTGGCAGCTGAAGAAGCTATGTGTAATACTGATTAGAAAGGCCAAGTCTGAGTACTATGTAAACTGTCTGATTGTAAAGGGAATCTGTCTAAGTTCTATAAAACTGTCAAATCTCTGGAGGGTAGCACCTCCTCTTCTCTGCCCCAACAAATTCACTTAGACTCTGGCCCCATTACAGACAAAAATGCTATCATTGTTGCATTCAATTATAATTTTATTTCAGCGGGCTATATCTTTGAAATAACTTCTATGCCTACTGTCTATGCCTGGCTCATTCATCCCCCTTCCCCTCCCCGTAACAATTCCCCAGGTCGTTGCTGTAAATGACAATGTGTTCTCTGTCAATTTACCTGGTCAAATAAGGGTTAAATAAAATAAATACAAACATCTGAGATTGGGCTTAATGCTGATAGGGGAAATTTGCAGAACGATTCGGAAAATGGTAGTAGAGGAGCCGAGTCTGTTTAAGTGTACATCCCATTTCTAGGCTTTCTTATCTAGTTAAGATTCTTGAATCTTTGGTAAATGTACAACTTCTTTCCTTTTTATCTGAGAATTGTATTCTGAATACACTAAAATATAAGCGCAACATGCAACAATTTCAAAGATTTTACGGAGTTACAGTTCATATAAGGAAATCAGTCAATTGAAATAAATTCATTAGGCCCTAATCTATGGATTTCACATGACTGGAATGCAGATATGTATCTCAATTCAAATCAAATTGTATTTGTTACATGCGCCGAATACAACAGATGTAGACCTTACAGTGAAATGCTTACTTACAAGCCCTTAACCAACAATGCAGTTTTAATAAAGAATACCCCAAAAATATCCCCAAAACATTAAATACAATAATAATAAGAAATAAAAGTAACAAATAATTAAAAGAGAAGCAGTAAAATAACAATAGCGAGGCTATATACAGGGGGTACCGGTACCGAGTCAATGTGCGGGGGCACCGGTTAGTCGAGGTAATTGAGGTAATATGTACATGTAGGTAGAGTTATTAAAGTGACTATGCATAGATAATAAACAGAGAGTAGCAGCAGCGTGGTGGGGGGGGGGGGGGGGGGTAATGCAAATAGTCTGGGTAGCCATTTGATTAGATGTTTAGGAGTCTTATGGCTTGGGGGTACAAGCTGTTTAGAAGCCTCTTGGACCTAGACTTGGCGCTCCGGTACCGCTTGCCGTGCGGTAGCAGAGAGAACAGTCTATGACTAGGGTAACTGGAGTCTTTAACAATTTTTAGGGCCTTCCTCTGACACCGCCTGGTATAGAGGTCCTGGACGGCAGGAAGCTTGGCCCCAGTGATGTACTGGGCCGTACGCACTACCCTCTGTAGTGCCTTGCGGTCGGAGGCCGAGCAGTTGCCATACCAGGCAGTGATGCAACCAGTCAGGATGCTCTCGATGGTGCAGCTGTAGAACCTTTTGAGGATCTGAGGACCCATGCCAAATCTTCTCAGTCTCCTTAGGGGGAATACGTTTTGTCGTGCCCTCTTCACGACTGTCTTGGTGTGCTTAGACCATGTTAGTTTGTTGGTGATGAGGACACGAAGGAACTTGAAGCTCTCAACCTGCTCCACTACAGCCCTGTCGATGAGAATGGGGGCGTGCTCGGTCCTCTTCTTTTTCCTGTAGTCCACAATCATCTCCTTTGTCTTGATCACGTTGAGGGAGAGGTTGTTGTCCAGGCACCACATGGCCAGGTCTCTTACCTCCTCCCTATAGGCTGTCTCGTCGTTGTCGGTGATCAGGCCTACCACTCTTGTGTCATCTGCAAACTTAATGATGGTGTTGGAGTCATGCCTGGCCATGCAGTCATGAATGAACAGGGAGTACAGGAGGGGACTGAGCACTCACCCCTGAGGGGCCCCCGTGTTGAGGATCAGCGTGGCGGATGTGTTGTTACCTACCCTTACCACCTGGGGGCGGCCCGTCAGGAAGTCCAGGATCCAGTTGCAGAGGGAGGTGTTTAGTCCCTGGGTCGTTAGCTTAGTGATGAGCTTTGAGGGCACTATGGTCTTGAACGCTGAGCTGTAGTCAATGAATAACATTCTCACATAAGTGTTCCTTTTGTCCAGGTGTGAAAGGGAAGTGTGGAGCGCAATAGAGATTGCATCATCTGTGGATCTGTTGGGGCGGTATGCAACTTGGAGTGGGTCTAGGATTTCTGGGATGATGGTGTTGATGTGAGCCATGACCAGTCTTTCAAAGCACTTCATGGCTACAGACGTGAGAAATACAGGTCGGTAGTAATTTAGGCAGGTTACGTTAGTGTTCTTGGGCACAGGGACTATGGTGGTCTGCTTGAAACCTGTTGGTATTATAGACTCAGACAGGGAGAGGTTGAAAATGTCAGTGAAGACACTTGCCAGTTGGTCAGCACATGCTCGGCATACACATCCTGGTAATCCGTCTGGCCCTGCGGCCTTGTGAATGTTGACCTGTTTAAAGGTCTTACTCACATCTGCTACGGCCAGTGTGATCACACAGTCGTCCGGAACAGCTGATGCTCTCATGCATGTTTCAGTGTTACTTGCCTCGAAGCGAGCATAGAAGTAATTTAGCTCGTCTGGTAGGCTCGTGTCACTGGGCAGCTCACGGCAGTGCTTCCCTTTGTAGTCTGTAATAGTTTGCAAGCCCTGCCACATCCAACGAGTGTCGGCGCCGGTGTAGTACGATTCGATCTTAGTCCTATATTGACGCTTTGCCTGTTTGATCGTTCGTCGGAGGGCATAGCGGGATTTCTTAGAAGCTTCCGGGTTAGAGTCCCGCTCCTTGAAAGCGGCAGCTCTACCCTTTAGCTCAGTGCAGATGTTGCCTGTAATCCATGGCTTCTGGTTGGGGTATGTACGTACAGTCACTGTGGGGATGACATCATTGATGCACTTATTGATGAAGCCAGTGACTTATGTGGTGTACTCCTCAATGCCATCGGAAGAATCTCGGAACATATTCCAGTCTGTGCTAGCAAAACAGTCCTGTAGCTTAGCGTCTGCTTCATCTGACCACTTTTTTATTGACCGAGTCACTTGTGCTTCCTGCTTTAGTTTTTGCTTGTAAGCAGGAATCAGGAGGATAGAATTATGCTCAGATTTGCCAAATGGACGGTGAGGGAGAGCTTTGTATGCGTCTCTGTGTGTGGAGTAAAGGTGGTCTAGAGTTTTTTTCCCTCTGGTTGCACATTTAACATGCTGGTAGAAATGAGGTAAAACGGATGTACATTTCCCTGCATTAAAGTCCCCGGCCACTAGGAGAACCGCCTCTGGATGAGCGTTTTCCTGTTTGCTTACGGCCATATACAGTTCATTGAGTGCGGTCTTAGTGCCAGCATCGGTTTGTGGTGGTAAATAGACAGCTACGAAGAATATACATGAAAACTCTCTTGTTAAATAGTGTGGTCTACAGCGTATCATGAGATACTCTACCTCAGGCGAGCAGAACCTCGAGACTTCCTTAGATATCGTGCACCAGCTGTTGTTTACAAATATACCCCTTGTCTTACCAGAGGCTGCTGTTCTATCCTGCCGATACAGTGTATAACCCTCCAGCTGTATGTTATTCATGTCATCGTTCAGCCATGACTCGTTGAAACCTAAGATATTATAGTTTTTAATGTCCCGTTGGTAGGATATACGTGCTTGTAGTTTGTCTACTTTATTAAGCGATTGTACGTTTGCCAATATATCGATGGCAGAGGCAGATTAGTCACTTGTCGCCGGCTCCTTACCAGGCACCCCAATCTCCTTCCGCGATATCTCCTTTTCTTTCTACTGCGAATGACGGGGATGAGGGCCCTGTCGGGTGTCTGGAGAAAATCCCTCTCGTCCGACTCATTAAAGAAAAATGATTTGTCCAGTTCAAGGTGAGTAATCGCTGTTCTGATGTCCAGAAGCTCTTTTCGGTCATAAGAGACGGTAGCAGCAACATTATGTACAAAATAAATTCCAAACAATGCGACAAAACAAACAAAATAGCATGGTTGGTTAAGAGTCCATAAAACGGCAGCCATCCCCTCCGGCGCCATTCTCTGTTGGTCAAAGATGCCTTAAAAAAAAGGTAGGGGCGTGGATCAGAAAACCAGTCAGTATCTGGTGTGACCACCATTTGCCTTATGCAGCACCACACATCTCCTTCACATAGAGTTGATCAGGCTGTTGATTGTGGCCTGTGGAATGTTGTCCCTCTCCTCTTCAATGTGCTGTGCGAAGTTGCTGGATATTGGCAGGAACTGGAACACACTATCGTACACGTCGATCCAAAGCATCCCAAACATGCTCAATGGGTGACGTCTGGTGAGTATGCAGGCCATGGAAGAACTGGGACATTTTCAGCTTCCAGGAATTTTGTACAGATCCTTGCGACATGGGGCCACGCATTATCATACAGAAACATGAGGTGATGGCAGCGGATGAATGACACGACAATGGGCCTCAGGATCTCGTCATGGTATCTCTGTGAATTCAAATTTCCATTGATAAAATGCAATTGTGTTCATTGTCTGTAGCCTGCCCATACCATAACCCCACCACCACCATGGTGCATTCTGTTCACAACGTTGACATCAGCAAACCGCTCGCCCACACGGCGCCATACAGGCTGTCTGCCATCTGCCCGGTACAGTTGAAAACGATTTTCATCTGTGACGAGCACACTTCTCCAGCATGCCAGTGACCATCAAAAGGGAGCATTTGCCACTGAAGTCGGTTACGATGCCAGACTGCAGTCAGGTCAAGACCCTGGTGAGGAAGACTAGCACGCAGATGAGCTTCCCTGAGACGGTTTCTGACAGTTTGTGCAGAAATTCTTCGGTTGTGCAAACCCACATTTTGATCAGCTGTCCGGGTGGTTGGTCTCATTAACTCCCGAGTGGCGCAGTGGTTTAAGGCACTGCATTGCAGTGCTAGCTGTGCCACTAGAGATCCTGGTTCGAATCCAGGCTCTGTCGTAGCTGGCCGCGACCGGGAGACCCATGGGGCGGCGCACAATTGGCCCAGCGTCGTCCAGGGTAGGGGAGGGAATGGCCGGCGGGGATATAGCTCAGTTGGTAGAGCATGGCGTTTGCAACACCAGGGTTGTGGGTTCGATTCCCACGGGGGGTATAAAAAATAATGTATGCACAAACTGTAAGTCGCTCTGGATAAGAGTGTCTGCTAAATGACTAAAATGTAATGTAATGTAAATGTAATGTCTCAGACGATCCCGCAGGTGAAGAAGCCGGATATGGAGGTCCTGGGCTGGCGTGGTTGCATGTGGTCTGCAGTTGTGAGGCCGGTTGGACATACTGCCAAATTCTCTAAAATGACATTGAAGGTGGTTTATGGTAGAGAAATTAAGATTAAATGATCTGGCAACAGCTCTGGTGGACATTCCTGCAGTCAGCATTCCAATTGCACACTCCCTCAACTTGAGACATCTGTGGCATTGTGTTGTGTGACAAAACTGCACATTTTAGGGTGGCCTTTTATTGTCCCCAGCACAAGGTGCACCTGTGTAATGATCATGCTGTTTAATCAGCTTCTTGATGTGCCACATCTGTCAGGTGGATGGATTATCTTGGCAAAGGAGAAATGCTCACTAACAAGGATGTAAACAAATGTGTAAATGATTTGAGAGAAATAAGATTTTTATGCATATGGAACATTTCTGGGATCTTTTATTTCAGCTCATGAAACTTAGGACCAACACTTTACATGTTGCATTTATATTTTTGTTCAGTATACATGAATCGGGGTTTAGACCAGGGCACAGTTGTGGGGTGGTGATTTTAATGGAGTCAGGCGCAAGAGGGTAAATCACAGAATAAAAGGGTTTATTCCGAAGGTACAGCGGTACGCAGCAATGCGTTAAACACTCCAGTGTGTAATCAGGCGCACTGGTAAACAACAAGGCACACGGGTGAAATATCCTGGCGATACTAAATACATGGAGCTCCACCGAGCTAACCTCCACAATAAACAATCACACACAAAGACAAGGGGGCAGAGGGAACACTTATACAGGTACTGATGAGGGGAATTGAAACCAGGTGTGTGTAACAAACAAGACAAAACAAATGGAATGATGAGATGAGGAGCGGCAGTGGCTAGAAGGCCGGTGACGACGAATGCCGAAGCCTGCCCGAACAAGGAGAGGAGGCAGCGTCGGAGGAAGTCGTGAAAATAGTACAAATACTGCAACCACATTAGTTATAAATTATATTGTCAATGCTTTAGATGCCAAAATGAATTATGCTTTCTTGTTTGTAGACTTGTCAAAGGCTTTTGACACATTTGATTATTCTATTTTATAAGTTGTCCTCAATAGGCTTGGGCATTGATGCCTGTATGTGGTCTCAGACCATCTCAGTAATAGAACTCAGGCTATTGTGACAGAAGGGGTCTAATCTGAAATCTTGAAGTGCATAAAAGGGATACCCAAGGGTTCCATTCTGGGGCCACTATTGTTTAAGCTGTATATAAATTACATTGGAAATACTGGGAAAATGTTTAATATTCATTTTTATGCTGATGATACAGTATTGTACTCTGTTACACCATCTGTAAACCAAGCCTTTTCACATCTCCATTCTGATTTCCATGCGCTACAGAAGTCACTCTTGGATCTTAAGTTAGTACTTAATGCAAACAAAACAAAATACAGTTGAAGTCGGAAGTTTACATACACCTTAGCCAAATACATTTAAACTCAGTTTTTCACAATTCCTGACATTTAATCCTAGTAAACATTCCCTGTCTTAGGTCAGTTAGGATCACCACTTTATTTTAAGAATGTGAAATGTCAGAATAATAGTAGAGAGAATGATTTATTTCAGCTTTTATTTCTTTCATCACATTCCCAGTGGTCAGAAGTTTTCATACACTCAATTAGTATTTGGTAGCATTGCCTTTAAATTGTTTAACTTGGGTCAAACGTTTCGGGTAGCCTTCCACAAGCTTCCCACAATAAATTGGGTGAATTCTGGCCCATTCCTCCTGACAGAGCTGGTGTAACTGAGTCATGTTTGTAGGCCTCCTTGCTCGCACATGCTTTTTCTGCCCACAAATGTTCTATAGGATTGAGGTCAGGGCTTTGTGATGGCCACTCCAATACCTTGACTTTGTTGTCCTTAAGCCATTTTGCCACAACTTTGGAAGTATGCTTGGGGTCATTGTCCATTTGGAAGACCAATTTGCGACCAAGCTTTAACTTCCTGACTGATGTCTTGAGATGTTGCTTCAATATATCCACATAATTTTCCTTCCTCATGATGCCATCTATTTTGTGACGTGCACCAGTCCCTCCAGCAGCAAAGCACCCCCACAGCATGATGCTGCCACCCCTGTGCTTCACGGTTGGGATGGTGTTCTTTGGCTGGCAACGCCCCCTTTTTCCTCCAAACATAACGATTTGTCATTAAGGCCAAACAGTTCTATTTTGAAACATGTTTCATCAGACCAGAGGACATTTCTCCAAAATGTATGATCTTTGTCCCCATGCGCAGTTGTAAACCGTAGTCTGGCTTTTTTTATGGCGGTTTTGGAGCAGTGGCTTCTTCCTTGCTGAGCGGCCATTCAGGTTATGTCGATATAGGACTTGTTTTACTGTGGATGTAGATACTTTTGTACCCGTTTCCTCCAGCATCATCACAAGGTCCTTTGCTGTTGTTCTGGGATTGATTTGCACTTTTCGCACCAAAGTACGTTCATCTCTAGGAGACAGAACGCGTCTCCTTCCTGAGCGGTATGACGGCTGCGTGGTCCCATGGTGTTTATACTTGCGTTCTATTGTTTGTACAGATGAACGTGGTACCTTCAGGCGTATGGAAATTGCTCCCAAGAAAGAACCAGACTTGTGGAGGTCTACAATGTTTTTTCTGAGGTCTTGGCTGATTTCTTTTGATTTTCCCATGATATCAAGCAAAGAGGCACTGAGTTTGAAGGTAGGCCTTGAAATACATCCACAGGTACACCTCCAATTGACTCAAATGATGTCAATTAGCCTTTCAGAAGCTTCTAAAGTCATGACATCATTTTCTGGAATTTTCCAAGCTGTTTAAAGGCCCAGTCAACTTAGTGACAACAATTCTGACCCACTGGAATTGTGATATCGTGAATTATAAGTGAAATAATCTGTCTGTAATCAATTGTTGGAAAAATTACTTGTGCATGCACAAAGTAGATTTCCTAACCGACTTGCCAAAACTATAGTTTGTTACCAAGAAATTTGTGGAGTGGTTGAAAAACGAGTTTTAATTACTCCAACCGAAGTATATGTAAACTTCCGACTTCAACTGTACATGCTATTTTCTAGGTCCCATAACTTAGACTTAAGTGACCTTGAAATTACTAGCCTTAATGGAACACAAATTGAACATTCATTCATAAATATCTTGGTATCTGGCTAGATTATAAATTGGCGTTTAAATACACACATTACTGAGCTGGTAAAGATTTGAAGATCAAAATTGGATCATTTTACAGAAATAGAGCATATCTGTCTTTTGATAATAGAAAGGAAGTTGTCCGGGCCACTTTTCTCCGTTTTAGATTACGAGGATATAATATACATGTACGCAGCAGCTTCCACACTTAAACCTCTAGATGCTGTTTTCCATTGTGCCTTTAGATTCATTACTGGTGATAATTTTAGAACTCACCATTGTGTATTGTATCAGAAAGTGGGTGGGCCTCTCTGTAAGGTCAAAATAATAGAATACAGTACACAATACTGGATAGTGCTTGAGGTTCCAAGGGTGGCTTCTGATTTAGAGAGAGACCAGCGGCTTCATCCAGCTCCACCTGAGCGCCGGAAATCGACTACTCCCTCGTCCCTGTACCGTTCCTCCTCCTCCGGGATGTCCTGTTTGCCCATCAGCAGGACCCACTGAAGCTCCCTGTCCTGGGCTAAAACTGCAGTTGTGTCTTTAGTCCACATTCTCCACTGAATGTTTTTTTCACATGTTGTGCAGGTGGGCCAAGTTGGGTTAAGCTCTGTACTTGCAGTCCTTCATGATGGTGCCGAGGTTCTGGGCTTGGTCCGGCTCTGCCCCGTCCACCTCCATGCTGTCACCTGGCTACTGAGCTTCTAACAGATCTTATCCAGGAAGAAGCATGTCCTGTGTGTCCATCAGGAGGGCCCACAGTCTTCTACTCCATTACCTGTGCAGCTGTGGGTGACACTGTCCCATTTCACCCCCTTTCTGAAATGAGATGAAATAAAAACAAGAGTAAATATTAGGTCATACAAGGAACAATCACACTGTTACATCATCATATTGCAACTTTCAGTTGTACGTTGCTTTGAATGAAAGTGACTGCCAAATGACATGGTTATAAAATGTCCTTTTGTGAAATACTTTTATAAAAAGGGTCATTGAGGAATACTTCTGCCTCCCGTTGGTCTGACTTCTTATTTATTGATTTTAGTTTCAATAGAAAGACACATGTAAGGCTTCATCATTGCAATGCTTGTAAAATCAGTCAGTTGATATAATAGAGTCAACCCTGTAATGGTCTGAAAACAGGTCAGATTGATGCCCCTCCCCGTGCAATATTTTCTCATGTGCACACTGGCACTGCTGGAGACAGAAAATAGCGCACAGATCGATCAAAGATCAGCAATTAACAGGTAACAACCACACACTTCAATGCAGACTGTGCATTTTAAAGACCTGTGCTCCTGATTTCTGAACTTTTAGTAATAATTAGATGGTGTTTTAGATCATGCAAGAATGTTATTAAAGGCCTAAATCACATGTGCTCTAGCTAGCTCTACATGTGTGACTAAAAAGTAGAGGAGACTTAGCAGTGTAGATTAAGTAAGATACTGTTTGGTTGAGAGATCCTCCTGTAAAACAATGCACACCAGAAAGGTCATCAAACTTTTAAATGCAACAGGCACAAACAACTATGTTCGGCCAAAACACAACTCTTAATGACCCAGGCTACATAACTATGGTCATGACCATAGCTATGCTATGGCCACCTTTTCCAACCCTTCTCTCTAAGTGTAATAACACAATATATTGGAGGTACAGTGAACGAATACCGTTATAATATATGACTTATTTGCATTGTACACTTCCCTCACTTATGTAAAGACAATAGGCTTGTGTAAAGAATATGGTGAAGATTCCTTTTAAGAAAGGTCGACTAACTTTGATATTTTCATCCTCCATCAAGGTCCTGTGTTGAGAGTAGAGAGAGAGATGGACAGTGTCGTATTATTACAGTTGTCTCAAGTCTCCCTTGTGAGATGAGTACAATGTGTTCTTAAAGATGTGGTAAGAATTTGCCTAACTGTAAATAACTGTTGTTTTGTCATTTTATATTCACAGACAAAACATCTAGATAATATGGTCCAGAAACGTTGGAGAGGGATTTGGGGTTGGAGGCAAAGGTGTCATGGTTTGGGGAGGGTGGGATGGAGTGGTCTTCTCCCCGTATTCTACTAACAAATGGATTCCCAGCCTGCCCCAGATATCCTCTTGGTCCATCCATGTGGAGGGGGGGGGGGGGGGGGGGGGTGGACCTGGGGAAGGTCAAGACTGTGTGTGGGGGAGTGAGTACTTTTTTCTCTGCTCATACAGCAGCAATAAAGGCCTAGTTCACTAAGTTTGTGAGTTATTATTATAATTTTATTTAATAATTACTATCTATTTTATTTTTGTATCGGGGGTGATGCAGGACCCTCAGCACTCCTACTTTCAATGACTATGGATGCAGCACTTGTTGATTGTTTTGCATAGCAGGACAGAAATAATATACCTCATGCTGCACTGATGTTGAAAAGACAGGTCTAAGAAAACTCTTGGCAGGGGTTAGAGGATGAACCCCCCCTACAGTCACAGCAAACCAAAGCAGCAAACAGTATATCTAACATCACTCCTAATATTGGTTTGACATCACTCACAATGTCAGTGGCTCTGTAAATAGCTAGCTACATAATATTGTTGTGAGCCTCTTACAGAATCCTGGAGTTGGTACTACCTGGCAGTGGGCTATGCATCCTCACATAAAACATGATAGCCTTTTGGTTGTAAGCTGTATGATGAGATATATTGGAAAAATATATTACAAAATATATACTTTTTTTATATATATATTTATTTTTCACAAAAGTAGTGCAGTGGGCCTTTAATATTCCTGTATTAGTGGACAGATATAGCAGTCTGCAGCGCCAGCATGGGGGAAAAGATGTCAAGCCATGTCCCAATAAATCAGTAAAGTTGCCTTGTATAACCAGACTGGTTGTTATCGTAATCTTTCTCCCCCCGACATGTTCATGCTTGTGTGACACTATTTAATGTGGGTCAAAAGGGAAATACAAATATTATTGGAGTTTATCGCCTGCCCTCACCGGCATTAACAGAACTGCGGGAAAACAGTGCAAGACAGGCGGGGACGAAGGACACTGTCCACTGGTTGTCCCTGCCTCCCGGCTTAAGTGACACAGTGTATTAGCTAGCTTGATAGTTAGCGACACCGTGTCTTTAGGACTAGCTGGCTAAGCTACTGTAGCACAAAGTGTGCTTCACTCCTGCCTGCTGAACATCTGCACTAACCATCATTAACAGAAATGCGTCAAAAGAGGTTTCTGCAGATGCACGTGCCATATTCAACCAGATAGCAAGTCCGACATTACAGAGTTTCCTAGTTCAGAGCATTTCGTATTATTCTGTATGTAAATGCAAGACACTCCATTTATTATGATATATTACGTTTCATATGGTATGCATTCATTTGTGGACGTCGATCACTCATTTCGTATGATACACTACATGACAAAAAGTATGTGGACACCTGCTCGTCGAACATCTAATTCCAAAATCATGGGCATTAATATGGAGTTGGTACCACTTTGCTGCTATAACAGCCTCCATTATTCTGGGAAGGCTTTCCACTAGATGTTGGAACATTGCTGCAGGGACTTTCTTCCATTCAGCCACAAGAGCATTAGTGAGGTCCGGCACTGATGTTGGGCGATTAGGCCTGGCTCGCAGTCGGCATTCCAATTCATCCCAAAGGTGTTCGATGGGGTTGAGGTCAGGGCTCTCTGCAGGCCAGTCAAGGTCTTCCACACCGATCTCAACAAACCATTTCTGTATGGACCTCGCTTTGTGGATGGAGTATTGTCATGCTGAAACAGGAAAGGCCTTCCCCAAACTGTTGCCACAAAGTTGGATGCACAGAATCGTCTAGAATGTCATTGTATGCTGTAGCGTTAAGATTTCCCTTCAGTGGAACTAAGGGGCCTAGCCCGAACGATGAAAAACAGCCCCAGACCATTATTCCTCCTACACCAAATTTTACAGTTGGCACTATGCATTGGGGCAGGTAGCGTTCTCCTGGCATCCGCCAAACCCAAATTTGTCTGTCAGACTGCCAGATGGTGAAGGGTGATTCATCACTCCAGGGAACGTGTTTCCACTGCTCCAGAGTCCAATGGCGGCAAGCTTTACACCACACAAGTCGACACTTGGCATTGCGCATGGTGATCTTAGGCTTGTGTGTGGCTGCTCGGCCATTGAAACCCACTTCATGAAGCTCCAGACGAACAGTTATTGTGCTGAAGTTGCTTCCAGAGGCAATGTGGAACTCGATAGTGAGTGTTGCAACCGAGGACAGACGATTTTCAGCACTCTGCGGTTCCGTTCTGTGAGCTTGTGTGGCCTACCACTTCACGGCTGAGCCGTTGTTGCTCCTAGATGTTTCCACTTCACAATAACAGCACTTACAGTTGACAGGTGCAGCTCCAGCAGAACAGAAATGTTACAAACTGAATTGTGGCAAAGGTGGCATCCTATGACGGTGACACGTTGAAAGTCACTGAGCTCTTCAGTAAGGCCATTCTAGTGCCAATGTTTGTCTATGAGATTGCATGGCTGTGTGCTCGATTTTACACACCTGTCAGCAATGGGTGTTGCTGAAATAGCCTAATCCACTCATTTGAAGGGGTGTCCACATACTATTGTATATATAGTGTTTCATCAGAGAGAGGGGTCCCAAGTCATACAGAATCTGGCCTGTTGTTGTATTTAACTTTGTTTTTCTTAAAGAAAAAAATAATTGTGTCCCATCATTCTTGTTTGTAATGAGGCCTATGGGTATGTTTCATAACCAGTAGTGGTATTGGCTTTCGAAGAGGTAGTCCACAGCTTATGAAAAGCCAGGATTCTACGAGTGGGGTGGAGACTAGACTGTCTCATCCATGATCCACCCCATGTTGCAATAGCTGCTGTGGCTTACTCAATAACTGTTTCCTACAGGAGCAGCAGGACATTTGTCTGTCAGCACAAACAGCAAAAAACAAATGTCTCAGCTACTTCAGCAGAGGAACTTACATTAATCACAGGTTAGTGGCCTATTAAATTTACAGATTCATCTGTTTGGTTTCAATACTACTGACCAATATAGAACTGTTGGTTTATTTTTGTAATAAGGTGTAGGCTACTTTGCAAGATGTGCATAGTCTCCATCAAAGAGTGGTGATTGCAGACCATTGCTCGAATAAATTGCATTGCATTCAACATTATTTTACATTTGAGATAGCCTACATAACTGTTTTGCATAAACAATGAATAGGTCCTCATTATTACAAACGGCAATCTCAAAATGTAATACAATTCCATAATTACATTTCCCCTATGACCCTAGCAATGAGAAGAGCAAAGCATGTTACAGAAGCTGTGCTGTGTGATTCTACTCATCATCCAGAGGGACACAGAAAGTAGGTTTTCAATTGACGTCATCAAATGTCATATTATTACGCTAATGTTTTTGTCACTTTTTTCTTATTAATACCAGGCAGAAAATAACACCCACCAAACACACAATCCCACCATTAAATTGTAGTCCTGGTCCTTTTAGGGTACAATAAGGCACACACATCAGCTCAGTATGTTTACTATGTTTTTAACTCAGTATGTTTACTATGTTTTTAACTCAGTATGTTTACTATGTTTTTAACTCAGTATGTTTACTATGTTTTTAACTCAGTATGTTTACTATGTTTTTAACCTAGTATGTTTACTATGTTTTTAACTCAGTATGTTTACTATGTTTTTAACTCAGTATGTTTACTATGTGTTTAACTCAGTATGTTTACTATGTTTTTAACTCAGTATGTTTACTATTTTTTTAACTCAGTATGTTTACTATGTTTTTAACTCAGTATGTTTACTATGTTTTTAACTCAGTATGTTTACTATGTGTTTAACTCAGTATGTTTACTATGTTTTTAACTCAGTATGTTTACTATTTTTTTAACTCAGTATGTTTACTATTTTTTTAACTCAGTATGTTTACTATTTTTTTTAACTCAGTATGTTTACTATGTTTTTAACTCAGTATGTTTACTATGTTTTTAACTCAGTATGTTTACTATGTTTTTAACCCAGTATGTTTACTATGTGTTTAACTCAGTATGTTTACTATGTTTTTAACTCAGTATGTTTACTATGTGTTTAACTCAGTAAGTTTACTATGTTTTTAACTCAGTATGTTTACTATGTGTTTAACTCAGTATGTTTACTATGTGTTTAACTCAGTATGTTTACTATGTTTTTAACTCAGTATGTTTACTATTTTTTTAACTCATTATGTTTACTATGTGTTTAACTCAGTATGTTTACTATGTGTTTAACTCAGTATGTTTACTATGTTTTTAACTCAGTATGTTTACTATGTTTTTAACTCAGTATGTTTACTATGTTTTTAACTCAGTATGTTTACTATGTTTTTAACTCAGTACGTTTACTATGTTTTTAACTCAGTATGTTTACTATGTTTTTAACTCAGTATGTTTACTATGTTTTTAGCTCAGTATGTTTACTATGTTTTTAACTCAGTATGTTTACTATGTTTTTAACTCAGTATGTTTTGAGACATGCTGAGCATGCCCAAGTATCTGGGAATGTATTGAATATCTTACTCTTGAGTAAGTGTAATAATTGTGTCAGGGCTTTTGGCTTCTTATTCTAATAACATATTCACTAAGTAGTTTCAGACTAGACTGGACCCAGATCAGTATGTGCTTTAGCCATCGCCGAAATGGGCATCGGGTCAAATACTGAGCAATTGGCACATTTCTTTTTGCAATAACCACATTTCAGCATCAATAGGATATCATAGTTCCTAAGCACAGCTAAATACAAATAATGGTCTTGTCTGTGTGTTTTGATAACATCTCTGTTTATTAGACTTCATAAGCATCTATTCTACAGGTATCTTTTGGACTGTGTTTTTGGCTTGTGTTTCTCTTCAGGTACACAGGTGATTGGAGGATGTAGGACTGTGGTACAGGGGGAGGGTGTGGACTTATCCTGCAGACTGATAGAGACAACCAAGGAGCTCAAACACATAACATGGCAGAAAAGTACTTGGGAAGAAAAACAGAAACATAATTGTATGCAGATTTATCCAAATGGTTTTACTGACTTTGATGCACCAAATGGATTGAAAGGTAGAGTCCAGTTTATTGGGAGCCCATCAGAAAACCTTGGATCTATTAGAATAACAGCTGTCAGACTGTTGGATGAAGGCACCTTCACATGTATCTTCAGTGGAGCATACAATATAGAGATACCTCTGACTGTGGTTGGTAAGAACTATGAGTGTGTAGAAATACTGTGTGTATTGTCAATCTCATCTACACATTTAGCCTGGATTTTTTTCCCCCTCTTAATGCCGAAGTTGTGACAAGGAGAGCACATCAAGTCTCAATACATATTTCCCCTAATGGTCCAGTGCTAAATAACTTGGGAATATATACACCACTTTTCCATAAACATCCCTCTCCCTTAACGGTATTATCACTGGGCTGTGAATGTATAGTTCCACATTTAGAATTAGTGGCATGTCTTCTTTTCTCAATTTGTTGGTTTGTTTTCTTTCTAAGTTCCTCCAGTGGTGAGTGTGACAGTCAATGTTCCTCTTGTAATTGATGAAAATGACGTTGTCTTGGCAACCTGTGTGGCTGCTGGTGCCAAGCCACAGGCGGAGATGAGGTGGAACACGGGTGCATTCGGCAGTTTGTTGAGGACGGTGACCAACTCCACCCAGCACGTCAACGGAACCACCACAGTACTCAGCCACCTGCTCGGGGTGCCAACCAGAGCAGCCAATCAGGAGCAGGTCCAGTGTGTGGTCAACCAGTCTGCCCTGGCAACAGAGAAGACCTACAACTACACCATATACATCCACTGTAAGTATATTCTACTACCACTGTCCTACACAAAAACATCCACTGTAAGTATATTCTACTACCACTGTCCTACACTATAAACATCCACTGTAAGTGTATTCTACTACCACTGTCATACGCTGTCGACATCCACTGAAAGTATATTCCTCTATCACTGTCACAGACAATAGTCATCCACTGTACGTATATAGTCTCACTGCCTGTAGCCTAATAGTCCCTCTAACCAGTCTCTGTATGTCTATAGTAGGCCCCTACTCTACCTGTGGAGCCTGTTCTGCGGCTTCTTCCCTGTCCACTGCTATGCCTGTCTAGACAATTGGACAGAATGTGACGTCATCTATCTGCTTGTTCAGATTAGTATGAATCATGTTCTGGGATCTGCCCACTAATCTCTGGGGTCCATTGATTGAGTGAGGCGGCCTACCGTGTACACAATGTAGAGTGACACTTTGTGTCATTCCATTAGTGGTTGGTAGTATTGTAACAGGATACTGAGGTACCATCTATCTGCTAGTTCAGATTAGTATGGCCTGTATTCTGGTGATCTGCCCACTAGTCATTGGTGTTGCCATTGGACTAGGTGGGGCGGGTCTTTAACCGATGACGCGGTATATTGTGACGCCTGTATGGGTACAGTGGTTACAGTACTGCGGGAATTGGTTGCAGCCATTGCTAGGCCTGACCTTTTCATTTTGATGGGAAGTGTTGGGCTCGGCAGGGAGTACATTTTGGAGCGCTACGCTCCGCCTTAAACCAATAGGAGCAGAGCTCCCCTATGGGGCGGAGCTCCACGATATAGAACGATTAGTTACCGGAGTTTAACTCCAGTTCTATGAGTGGAGCGGAGCCCCATAGGACTTAAGGCCCTGCCGACCCTCTCTAGTCTCGCTGAAGATACATATCTCGGGAGGCTGATTGAGGGGAGGCATCCCCTCTTATAGGGACACCTGTACTCCTATTGGCTGCAGGTGTGTGCATCATTTTGTCTCAGGCTGATGCTGCCTTAGGGCAGTGGGTAAACCAATAGGAGCAGAGCTCCCCTATGGGGCTCCGCTCCACTCATAGAACTGGAGTTACACTCCGGTAACTAATCGTTCCACTCCTGTCCACTGCTCAGAGACTGTATTGTAATTGTAATGTGTGTCATATATCTGTCTTGGTATGGGTGTGTAGGTCTATTTACATTCTATATCTACAGTAACTCTAATCACCTCTCTGTCTCTCTTTCACTCTCTCTCTCACTGTCTCTGTCTGTCTGTCTCTCTCTCTCTTTTTTTCTCTCTCTCTGTCTCTCTGTCTCTCTTAGATCCACCTCAGGCAGTGAACATTACCCTTAATGAGACCTCTCAAACCTCAGTCCTATGTGTAGCAGATGGCAACCCACAACCCAACTACACCTGGAGCAGGTATACACTTCTATGTAAACTAGTTCAAGGGTAAATCCATTTGATTTCAATCACTTTGACAGTACCATTTTTGATTTGAACAAAACCTTATAATAATTTGCCATTTAGCTTTCATCCAAAGCGACTTACGGTCATGCGTGTCTACATTTTTGTGTATGGGTTGTCCCGGGGATCGAACCCACTACCTTGGCGTTACAAGCGCCGTGCTCTACCAGCTGAGCTACAGAGGACTTCCATACATAAAGTATTTGCCCATTGTAGAAGTGCTCAGAAAGTTACTTTTTGGATTCGAATGCCAAAACATTCAGGAGATAAAGGTGCTCAAAGTAGACCTATTTTGCATTTTCCACCATACTGACATCCATGTCTTCATCATTGTAAAAGATAAATAGTTTAAATTGATATCATTATAATGTCTACAAACAGGGTTTTCAAACTATTTTGTAATTTCTTGAAAACCTTAAACGTCTAAAAATATGTTGTAGCTTATACCCTATTTTACATCATGTGAGATTTTTGTGTTGTCTGCCATCGGTTGAGACAAATCAAATCAAATGTTATTTATCACATACACGTGTTTAGCAGATGTTATTGCGGGTGTAGCGAAATGCTTGTGCTTCTAGCTCCGACAGTGCAGTAATATCTAACAAGTAATATCTAACAATTTCACAACATATACCCAATACACACAAATCAAATCAAATCAAATCAAATCAAATTTTATTGGTCACATGCGCCGAATACAACAGGTGCAGACATTACAGTGAAATGCTTACTTACAGCCCTTAACCAACAGTGCATTTATTTTAAACAAAAAAGTAAGAATAAAACAACAACAAAAAAGTGTTGAGAAAAAAAGAGCAGAAGTAAAAATAAAGTGACAGTAGGGAGGCTATATATACAATAGAATAAAGTGACAGTAGGGAGGCTATATATACAGGGGGGTACCGTTGCATAGTCAATGTGCGGGGGCACCGGCTAGTTGAGGTAGTTGAGGTAATATGTACATGTGGGTAGAGTTAAAGTGACTATGCATAAATACTTAACAGAGTAGCAGCAGCGTAAAAAGTATGGGGTGGGGGGGCAGTGCAAATAGTCCGGGTAGCCATGATTAGCTGTTCAGGAGTCTTATGGCTTGGGGGTAGAAGCTGTTGAGAAGTCTTTTGGACCTAGACTTGGCACTCCGGTACCGCTTGCCGTGCGGTAGCAGAGAGAACAGTCTATGACTAGGGTGACTGGAGTCTTTGACAATTTTGAGGGCCTTCCTCTGACACCGCCTGGTATAGAGGTCCTGGATGGCAGGGAGCTTTGCCCCTGTGATGTACTGGGCCGTACGCACTACCCTCTGTAGTGCCTTGCGGTCAGAGGCCAAGCAGTTGCCATACCAGGCGGTGATGCAACCAGTCAGGATGCTCTCGATGGTGCAGCTGTAGAATTTTTTGAGGATCTGAGAACCCATGCCAAATCTTTTTAGTCTCCTGAGGGGGAATAGGCTTTGTCGTGCCCTCTTCACGACTGTCTTGGTGTGTTTGGACCATGATAGTTCGTTGGTGATGTGGACACCAAGGAACTTGAAGCTCTCAACCTGTTCCACTACAGCCCCGTCGATGAGAATGGGGGCGTGCTCAGTCCTCTTTTTTTTCCTGTCTAGTAAGGAATGGAATTTAAGAATAGATACATATACGGACAAGCAATGACAGAGCGGCATGGACTAAGATACAGTAGAATATTATAGAATAGAATACAGTATATACATATGAGATGAGTAGTGCAAGATATGTAAACATTATTAAAGTGACTAGTGTCCCATTTCTTAAAGTGGCCAGTGATTTAAATAGGCAGCAGCATCCTCTAATGTGCTAGTAATGGCAATTTAACAGTCTGATGGCCTTGAGATAGAAGCTGTTTTTCATTCTCTCTGTCCCAGCTTTCCTGCACCTGTACTGACCTCACCTTCTGGATGATAGTGGGGTGAACAGGCAGTGGCTCGGGTGGTTGATGTCCTTGATGATCTTTTTGGTCTTCCTGTGACATCAGGTGCTGTAGGTGTCTTGGAGGGCGGGTAATTTGCCCCCGGTAATGCGTTCGGCAGACCGCACCACCCTCTGGAGAGCCCTGCGGTTGCGGCCGGTGCAGTTGCCGTACTCTCAATTGTGCATCTGTAAAAGTTTGTGAGGGTTTTAGGTTCCAAGCCTATATTTCTTCATTCTCCTGAGGTTGAAGAGGCTCTGTTGTGCCTTCTTCACCACACTGTCTGCGTGGGTGGACCATTTCAGTTTGTCAGTGATGTGTACGCCAAGGAACTTTCCACCTTCTCCACTGCGGTCCCGTCAATGTGGATAGGGGTGTGCACCCTCTGCTGTTTCCTGAAGTCCACGATCATCTCCTTTGTTTTGTTGACGTTGAGTGAGAGGTTATTTTCCTGGCACCACACTCCCAGAGCCCTCACCACCTCCCTGTAGGTGGTCTCGTCATTGTTGGTAATCAAGCCTACTACTGTTGTGTCGTCTGCAAACTTGATGATTGAGTTGGAGGTGTGCTTGGCCACGCAGTCATGGGTGAACAGGGAGTACAGGAGGGGGCTGAGCACGCACCCTTGTGGGGCCCCAGTGTTGAGGATCAGCGAAGTGGAGATGTTGTTTCCTACCTTCACCACCTGGGGGCGGCCCGTCAGGAAGTCCAGGACCCAGTTGCACAGGGCGGGGTTCAGACCCAGGGCCTCGAGCTTAATGATGAGCTTGGAGGGTGCTATGGTGTTGAATGCTGAGCTATTGTCAATGAGCAGCATTCTTACTTAGGTATTCCTCTTGTCCAGATGGGATAGGGCAGTGTGCAGTGTGATGGTGATTGCATCGTCTGTGGATCTATTGGGGCGGTAAGCAAATTGAAGTGGGTCTAGGGTGACAGGTAAGGTAGAGGTGATATGATCCTTGACTCTCAAAGCACTTCATGATGACAGAGGTGAGTGCTACGGGGCGATAGTCATTTAGTTCAGTTACCTTTGCTTTCTTGGGTACAGGAACAATGGTGGCCATCTTGAAGCATGTGGGAACAGCACACTGGGAAAGGGAGAGATTGAATATGTCCGTAAACACACCAGCCAGCTGGTCTGCGCATGCTCTGAGGACGCGGCTAGGGATGCCGGCAGCCTTGCGGGGGTTAACATGCTTTTCCTTTTGTAGTCCGTGATTGTCTGTAGACCCTGCCACATGGGCGGGGAAGGGCCTTATAACCATCCCGGAAGTTCGAATAGCAATGGTAGAGGATTTTAGCAGCGCGAGTACAACAGTCGATATGTTTATAGAACTTCGGCAGCCTAGTCCTCAAATTTGCTTTGTTAAAATCCGTGGCTACAATAAATGCAGCCTCAGGATATGTGGTTTCCAGTTTGCATAAAGTCCAGTGAAGTTCTTTAAGGGCCGTCGTGGTATCGGCTTGAGGGGGGATATACACGGCCGTGACTATAACCAAAGAAAATTCTCTTGGGAGATAATACGGTCGGCATTTGATTGTGAGTTATTCTAGGTCGGGTGAACAAAAGGACTTGAGTTCCTGTATGTTACTACAATTATACCATGAGTCGTTAATCATGACACACACCTCCGCCCTTCAGCTTCCCGGAGAGATATTTATTCCTGTCTGCACGATGAACTGAGAACCCATCTGGCTGGACCGATTTCGACAGAATATCCCCAGAGAGCCATGTTTCCATGAAAAATGTATGTTACAGGCCTTGATGTCTCTCTAGAGAGAAATCCTTGCCCGGTGCTCGTCGACCTTGTTAACCAGAGACTGAACTTTAGCGAGTAGTATACTTGGAAGCGGTGAGTGGTGTGCGCGCCTCCTCAATCAAACTAGCAGGCGACTCCGAGTGCCTCTCCTCCGCTGGCAATGTTTTGGGTCAGCCGCTGGAATCAGTTCAATTGCCCTGTGGAGAGCAAACAAAGAATCTGCTTCGGGAAAGTCGTATTCCTGGTCGTAATGCTGGTGAGTTACCGCCGCTCTGATATCCAATAGTTTTTCCCGGCTGTATGTAATGATATAAAACCCTTTCTGAGCTAATAATGTAAAAAATAATTCATAAAAAAAACTAAATACTGCAAAGTTTCCTAAGAGCTAGTCGCGAGGCCGCCATCTTCGTCGGCGCATGTATTCAACGTGCTCTTGAATACATTCAGGTCCAAAAAGTCATTTTCTGACTACTTTTACCATGGGCAAACATGTATGGAAAGTTTTGTTTGAATCAAAGGGATGCAGTCAAAAAGTGATTGAATTCAAATTGATTTCCCCTCAAGCCAGTTTAAATGCAAATGTTAGCTGTAGTTGTTAAGACATGCAATATAAATGAGCTTGAAGCTTCAGTATGTTCATATCTGAAGGACAGTTGTTGAATTATGCTGGCATATCATGCCTTTGCCTGTCTGCTTAACTGGTTTCACAGGCCTTGTAGGTGTTGAAGATAGAGGTAGTAGTATGAACACATCCATACACATGATCATTCATGCACACAACCATACTGAACTCACACACACACACACATACAAACACACACACACTCTCATACATTCTCCTCCACTCCCTCCCCAGAGTGGGCCAGCCATGGCCTGGGTCTTCAGTGAGAGCAGAGGGAGACATACTGCACCTCCTCAGTCTCAGCTCTGAGCTGAATGGTCTCTATGTCTGTGAGGCCTCCAACCCCTACGGACGAGCAACTGGCTCCCTCTATGTACACACATCCTCTGGTGAGAAGCACCTGAGAGAGACACACTCATATATTCAGACACATATTCTCTCTCACACACACACTGTGTTGCTAAACTGATTGCTTATATTAACTGTGTCTGTATCCCCTCTCTCCTCACAGAGACCTCTGCTGCCTGTTGGGTTCTACTCGTTGTCATTCTATATCTGATTGTTGCTGCTGCTGCACTCGTATGGTACTGGTGGAAATACGGACAGTTTCCTTGGTAACTTCACTTTCTAAAAATCAAGCACTGAAAAACATTTATTTGTATTGAATGATCATACATTGATTTTGCTTTTAAATCCATGTTTTCTTTTTCTGGACTATATTCCAGGCGTTCACCAGTTCCAGGCACCATCACGGGTATGTGACTATGTCATAGTCCACCATTGTTCTGTGACTAACCTATCTCAGATACTTTTTGCTATGTAATAATACTTTTATAATGTCTAATGATAAGGTTGAGGAAGATGAAGGGGATGTATCGGCTATTTAACACTCCTAACCATATCCTCTTATTACATTTCGGGATGTTTGAGCTATTATCTATTCATAAGGTCTATTTATTTTGTTAGCTCTAATAAATCGCCGGACGGAGTGAGGAGACATAAGTCATTGTGAAAGGCTAGTAGAGGTCAGTAGCTTAAAGTACTTGATCATTTCTCTAAATAGAGTGGCTGCCTGAACTGTGTTTGTCCCGCCCCCAGGACACCTTTTCAGTGTCTAAAACTCCTGATGTTCTGCGCATGTGTTAATTTACGCAATAAAAGCAGGTCGAACACAGGTCACGCAGCCTCAACCTTTTCTTAAACAAGTCACCATTTACTTCTCTTATCAGCACTGTCTGCTCTCTTCAACTCTCCTCTCTTCTACTCTTTTTTTGTCTCAAATCATTATTTTTTTTTATCTTATTTTTTCCTCTCCTCTCTTCTCTCCAATACAGGAGAGCAACGCCCAGTCTCATGGTCACACTGCTCGAAGAGCACAGCGCCAGTGTAGTCAATACTTTGAAAGACTCAACTCAGGCTATTGCCAGTACTAATCACACAACGTAATCCAAAGCAGTTAGTATTTAACATGCCACATGAGCCAAGTATTGTGAAAGAAAGCAATAACACACCACATTTGATCCTTCACAAGATTAAACGTTATGTTTTCTTATTAAACGTGTTACAACAGTACAACAACATTTAAGGTTAATTGTATTTACCTTCACTGTATTTCTGCGGTTAATAACATACGCCAGTGTTCAATTGTATAGTGGGTTTCCAGATAGCGCTTTAAGATGTGATTTTGATTTGCACAGCAGGTCCTGGATAGAGGGAAATTACATGTCCTTGATTTAGAAATGTGTCTGTGGTTGTGTGCATTGGATGACTTTGCTTTTTTTTTTTTTTTTTGTGGGGGGGTAGATCAGCTTAATATTACAGATAGATTGTAACTTCCATCAATGTAATTGTCTGCATCACTTCCAATCCCCCATGTTTTTTAAAAATACAGTGGGGAAAAAAAGTATTTAGTCAGCCACCAATTGTGCAAGTTCTCCCACTTAAAAATATGAGAGAGGCCTGTAATTTTCATCATTGGTACACGTCAACTATGACAGACAAAATGAGAAAAAACATTCCAGAAATCACAATGTAGGATTTTTTATGATTTTATTTGCAAATTATGGTGGAAAATAAGTATTTGGTCAATAACAAAAGTTTCTCAATACTTTGTTATATACCCTTTGTTGGCAATGACACAGGTCAAACGTTTTCTGTAAGTCTTCACAAGGTTTTCACACACTGTTGCTGGTATTTTGGCCCATTCCTCCATGCAGATCTCCTCTAGAGCAGTGATGTTTTGGGGCTGTCGCTGGGCAACACGGACTTTCAACTCCCTCCAAAGATTTTCTATGGGGTTGAGATCTGGAGACTGGCTAGGCCACTCCAGGACCTTGAAATGCTTCTTACGAAGCCACTCCTTCGTTGCCCGGGCGGTGTGTTTGGGATCATTGTCATGCTGAAAGACCCAGCCACGTTTCATCTTCAATGCCCTTGCTGATGGAAGGAGGTTTTCACTCAAAATCTCACGATACATGGGCCCATTCATTCTTTCCTTTACACGGATCAGTCGTCCTGGTCCCTTTGCAGAAAAACAGCCCCAAAGCATGATGTTTCCACGCCCATGCTTCACAGTAGGTATGGTGTTCTTTGGATGCAACTCAGCATTCTTTGTCCTCCAAACACGACGAGTTGAGTTTTTACCAAAAAGTTCTATTTTGGTTTCATCTGACCATATGACATTCTCCCAGTCCTCTTCTGGATCATCCAAATGCACTCTAGCAAACTTCAGACGGGCCTGGACATGTACTGGCTTAAGCAGGTGGACACGTCTGGCACTGCAGGATTTGAGTCCCTGGCGGCGTAGTGTGTTACTGATGGTAGGCTTTGTTACTTTGGTCCCAGCTCTCTGCAGGTCATTCACTAGGTCCCCCGTGTGGTTCTGGGATTTTTGCTCACCGTTCTTGTGATCATTTTGACCCCACAGGGTGAGATCTTGCGTGGAGCCCCAGATCGAGGGAGATTATCAGTGGTCTTGTATGTCTTCCATTTCCTAATAATTGCTCCCACAGTTGATTTCTTCAAACCAAGCTGCTTACCTATTGCAGATTCAGTCTTCCCAGCCTGGGGCAGGTCTACAATTTTGTTTCTGGTGTCCTTTGACAGCTCTTTGGTCTTGGCCATAGTGGAGTTTGGAGTGTGACTGTTTGAGGTTGTGGACAGGTGTCTTTTATACTGATAACAAGTTCAAACAGGTGCCATTAATACAGGTAACGAGTGGAGGACAGAGGAGCCTCTTAAAGAAGAAGTTACAGGTCTGTGAGAGCCAGAAATCTTGCTTGTTTGTAGGTGACCAAATACTTATTTTCCACCATAATTTGCAAATAAATTCATTAAAAATCCTACAATGTGATTTTCTGGATTAGTTTTTTTCAATTTGTCTGTCATAGTTGACGTGATGAAATTTACAGGCCTCTCTCATCTTTTTAAGTGGGAGAACATGCACATTTGGTGGCTGACTAAATACTTTTTTCCCCCACTGTATGCTTAAAGTACCTTGTTTCCTCCTTCAAAATATCATTTGGTGAATCATGGGTTCCTCCGTCAATTGTAACCAGTTTCATTAAATTCTTTTTGGTAGCATTCCTATGTTGAAGATTAAAAAATAATTTGGTGCATTTTTCCCCATATTCCATCCAGTTTTTATTTTTTATTTTTATTGCCATCTATCTGTTCTGTTAGACTTTCTATTTCTTTTGTTAGTATAAACTTTTTTGACCTAAATTGCTTTTGTTTTCGAGATGAATACTGAATTGCATGGCCTCTAAAGGCACATTTAAAGGTGTCCCATACAATAAGGGGATTTGCTGAACCTATGTTATGTCAGAAAAAGTCAGTTATAAATTCCTTTGTCATAGTTAAAAATAAATGTTCATCCAATAGGCTTTGATTAAATTTCCAATATCCTCGCCCACGTGGAAATTCAGTAAGAGTAATGTATATGCCAATTATATGATGGTCCGACCGCATTCTGTCCCCTATCAACACTTTTTAAACTTTTGGTGCCAACGAGAATGAGATAAGAAAGTAGTCAAGACGACTAGCTTGACTGAGTCTCCGCCATGTATATCTCACTCGATCAGGATATTTAAGCCTCCATATATCTACTAGTTCTAATGTATCCATGACATTCACGATTTCCTTATGAGCATGTAGGTGATTGTTTGTGGTGTGATTTCCTTTACGGTCCATTGAGCTATTTATAACAGTATTATACTCCCCCACCATATAATAATATGGTCTTGAATTGCTTGCAGGGTTGATAATTTATTATATATATTGTCAAAGAAGTGTGGATCATCATTATTTGGTCCGTAAATGTTAATGAGCCATATCTGTTTATTGTCCAATAACATATTTAAAATAATCCATCTACCTTGCGTATCTATTTGGACAATTTGCACATTCGGATCGAAATTACTATGAATTAATATCATCACCCCTTTTGAATTTCTTTGCCCATGGGAGAAGTATATTTTGCCCCCCCCCCCCCCCCCCCCCATTCCTTTTTCAAAGCAACTTCATCTAGAATTGTTGAATGAGTGTCCTGTAAACAATAGATATTATATTCTAGAAAAAAATTGAGCTTTTTGGTCTAAACTCCACTCGCCGTGTTTGGAGGAAGAAGAAGGATGAGTACAACCTCAAGAACACCATCCCAACCATGAAGCATGGAGGTGGAAACATCATTCTTTGGGGATGCTTTTCTGCAAAGGCGACAGGACCGTATTGAGGGGAGGATGGATGGGCCATGTATCGCGAGATCTTGGCCAACAACCTCCTTCCCTCAGTATGAGCATTGAAGATGGGTCGTGGCTGGGTCTTCCAGCATGACAACGACCCGAAACACACAGCCAGGGCAACTAAGGAGTGGCTCCGTAAGAAGCATCTCAAGGTCCTGGAGTGGCCTAGCCAGTCTCCAGACCTGAACCCAATAGAAAATCTTTGGAGGGAGCTGAAAGTCCATATTGCCCAGCTACAGCCCCGAAACCTGAAGGATCTGGAGAAGGTCTGTATGGAGTAGTGGGCCAAAATCCCTGCTGCAGTGTGTGCAAACCTGGTCAAGACCTACAGGAAACGTATGATCTCTGTAATTGCAAACAAAGGTTTCTGTACCAAATATTAAGTTCTGCTTTTCTGATGTATCAAATACTTATGTCATGCAATAAAATGCAAATTAATTACTTAAAAATCATACAATGTGATTTTCTGGATTTTAAATGTCGGAGGATTTGACAGCTTTAGCGGCAAATTCATCTTCATCATTCACCACTTTAGGTCCTCAGATGCTCAAAAAAAAAAGATGTCTCTGCAAAAACAAATCAATGCTAGCTAGCTACAATGTATCCAATTTTAGTTTGTGTATTTGTTAGTTTAGCTTTCTGTAACTTTATAGCAAGTACGGTCTGCAAGGTGCCCCAACTGTCCCGTTATCTGATTTGATTGTCCATTCTAGAATGCCCTTCTAACCAAACAGAAACGAGTATTCAACAATGCTGTGGTATAATGTAGAAATAGTTTGCATTGTTTTGTCATGCCTCGTTCAAAGTTGACAAAAGGCCTTGCTTTGGTTAGTCCTTGTATTTCAGCCTTGGAACTAGGAACACACAGGGAAAAGCTGTTGCCTGGTCTTTGTGGCTCTTCTCTGTCTGCCTGATGTTATGGGAGGGGCTCCTATAGACCACATGGGGGTTTGATGGTAGATTGATTCCCTCCAGAACAGTTCCAGCCTCAACTTCCTCCCAACCTCCTCCCCCAAAATATGTTATCTCTTATCAAGCTGAAACATGCTTAAAGATTAACCTAGTCTGCCTAACTGCCTTTTTTATCAACAAGAAGAGACAGGTGTGGCTGTGGCTGTGTGAACATTAGTTCTCACATTTCTATGGTTTATTATTTTCATTATTCATTAATTACATTTTTTCTTATCTATTATTATTTATTGTGTGTTGAATAATTATTTGCTAATTATACCAATAATATCCACAGCATCTTGACACTCTTAGAAATGCTTATATGTTGGATGTGTTGGACATAGAAATGGAGTGACAGCTGTGGCAACTGGTGAGTGAGTTTTACAATTAGGCAAGTTTCCTTTGACCCAGGTTTATTCGACAAAAGCAATGTTGCAACAAAAAAACATTGTGACATGTGTAATGGAAACGGCAGCTGTAGGAGAAATTTTCTAAAGATCAACAACATTTTAATCCATTTGACAGGGGTGGATTTTTCTTTTGTCTAACTTTCTTTATTGCAACAACTGATTATGAAAAAGGTGTTTTTCTAATAAATGATGTTTGCCAAATAATTTTGAAGGTACGCGAGGCACGTGATGTCATCAGTCTCATCAAGTAACTATAAAGCTCCACTCCAAAATCTAAATGCCTACCACTTGCTAAATCAAATTTTCAACTATAAAAATTATGTTTCTTTGCAGGACAAGGATTGTTTTGACTTTCAGGAATGCCTGAATTGCTTCGCATTCATTTTCTGGTTGGCTGGATACAAATACCGTATTAGTCAATTCTTGCATTCTATCCATGCTGGCTTTTGTTTGCTATCAGACATGAAACGGAGAGGTGGGAGGGCAAAAAGGCTGTCGCCAATTTATTAATGCGCAATGTGCCTAAATGGATAATGGAAACACTTCAAACAATTAATTTGTATTCGACACTAGGTTTTTGAGAAAGAGTTTGTGTCACTGATCCACACAAAATACCCCATAATGTCAACGTTTATTTCATTTTTACAAATTAATAAAAAAATGAACAGCTGAAAAGTATTCAACCCCTTTGTTATGGCAAGCCTAAACAAATGGGCTTCACAAGTCACATAATAAATTGCATGGACTCACTCTGTGTGCAATAAAAGTGTTTAACATGATTTTTGAATGACTACCTCATCTCTGTACCCCACACATACAACTATTTTTAATGTCCCTCACTTGAGCAGTGAATTTCAAACACAGATTCAACTATAAAGACCAGGGAGGTTTTTCAAATGCTTAGTAAAGAAGGGTACCTCAGGGATTTCACCATGAGGCCAATGCTGAATTTTAAACAGTTACAGAGTTTAAGAGATGTTAAGTTACCTAAATCTCGCACATACATTATTACAAAGCTAAATAATAGGAATTTTAATGAGCAAAAAGTTTTGTCTGAGCTGGTGTGACTTGTGGGTTGCGTCAACTATCACTGACCCGTATCAGGCCCTTAATTATTTTATTTCCATGTTTAACACCGTTGCAGATAAACATGTGGTGTACAAAAGGCTAAGGATAAAAGACAAATCTATTCCTTGGTTCACACATGAATTAAAAAATTAATGTAACTTGGGCTAAGGCTAGACGTCTGATTGGCAGTCCTTCAGACATTTGACAAATAGATGTCTATCTCTGGTTAGAAAAGCAAAATCAACATATTTCTTGAATTGTGTATTGGAGAGTGGTGGTAATCCAGCTCATTCCTGGAAAGTGGTCAAATCTTTGAAACAAAACTCCACCCCCTCATTGCCCCTGCAAGTTTTGACAGTCTCTGATCCCATAGTAGACAAAAAGGAAATGTGTAGTGCTTTTAATAACCATTTTGCTTCAGCTGGCCACCTGTTTGAAAGTATAGTCTCTGAAAATGTATATCATTCCACTAGAGGGAGTCCTTTAGTCACCTCAGAACAGATTGTAGAGAATGATGCACTAAACAGACTCACATACTATATTTTAATTTCAACCATTTAATGTCTACGATGTATTAAGTGCCTTGCTAAAGGTTGATGTAAAAAAAAATCCACAGGGTAGATGATGCCATCTATTTTGTGAAGGGCACCAGTCCCCATGTGCAGTTGCAAACCGTAGTCTGGCTTTTTTATGGCGGTTTTGGAGCAGTGTCTTCTTCCTTGCTGAGCGGCCTTTCAGGTTATGTCGATTTAGGACTCGATTTACTATGGATATGGATACTTTTGTACCTGTTCCCTCCAGCATCTTCACAAGGTCCTTTGCTGTTGTTCTGGGATTGATTTGCACTTTTCGCACCAAAGTACGTTCATCTCTAGGAGACAGAACACGTCTCCTTCTTGAGCGGTATGATGGCTGTGTGGTCCCATGGTGTTTATACTTGCGTACTATTGTTTGTACAGATGAACGTGGTACCTTCAGGCATTTGGAAATTGCTCCCAAGTATGAACCAGAAATTTTTTCTAAGTTCTTGGCTGATTTATTTTGATTTTCCCATGATGTCAAGCAAAGAGGCACTGAGTTTGAAGGTAGGCCTTGAAATACATCCACAGGTACACCTCCAATTGACTCAAATGATGTCAATTAGCCTGTCAGAAGCTTCTAAAGCCATGACATCATTTTCTGGAATTTTCCAAGCTGTTTAAAGGCACAGTGAACTTAGTGTATGTAAACTTCTGACCAACTGGAATTGTGATACAGTGAATTATAAGTGAAATAATCTGTCTGTAAACAATTGTTGGAAAAACTACTTGTGTCATGTACAAAGTAGATGTCCTAACCGACTTGCCAAAACTATAGTTTGTTAACAAGAAATTTGTGGAGTGGTTGAAAAACGAGTTTTAATGACTCCAACCTAAGTGTATGTAAACTTCCGACTTCAACTGTATATATGTTATATATCGAAAACAGTCACTTATTAAATAATTATCTCTTATCAGTCTCATTCTGAACGTCGCATAATCCTTGAACCTGCAAGAACCCTTTCCTTATTGATGAATCAGCAATACACTAATTGGCTTAATTATTTATTTGCTAACTAACTAAATAATAACACAATACAAACACACATAGGTTATTAATTACTAACGTAATACAATGAAAACAGGTCCCTAGCTGGACTGGACTAACATTAGCATGAATGCCTGGGTAGTGGAGGGGTCAGAATCGAAGGGAGAGACAGAGATTCAAACTATCGTAGGTACTTTGGAAACAACGCTCACAGTAATCATAATATTTATGCACTCTAATAATCGCTCATTCTGATTAGAAATGCAGCATGTATTTACGTGTTGCTGTCCTCGATAGTTGAGTTGAGGATGTAGGACTCTGGTTTGCCCTCCAGAGATCTTTGCACCGAAATGATTTTAAGGTAGAGTCCAGTTTATTGGGAACCCATTAGAAAACCTTGGATATATTCGAATAACAGCTGTCAGACTGTTGGATGAAGGCACCTTCAGATGTATCTTCAGTGTTTTCCCCAGTGGCGCATACAATAAAGAGATTCCTCTGACTGTGCTTGGTAAGAACTCTTCCTTCACTCTTTGTATCACTGTTTCTACTTTTGAAAGTCTATAAAGACTGTGTGTGATAATCAAAACTTGACAGCTAAAAAGTTTTATTTTATATTTTCTAAACAATACAAAACATATACATAAAAACAACTACATCATATAAACATCAACTATAGCACACAGAAGACATCAAAACTATGAAATAATAAATATGGAATCATGTAGTAATCAAAATGGTGTTAAAGAAATCAACATATATTTTATATTTGAGTTTCTTCAAAGTAGCCAGCCTTTTCCTTGATGACAGTTATGCACACTCTTGGCATTCACTCAACCAGCTTCATTAGGTAGTCACCTGGAATGCATTTCAATGAACAGGAGTGTCTTCTTAAAAGTTAATTTGTGGAATTTCTTTCCTTCTTAATTGATTTTTAGCCAATCAGTTGTGTTGTGACAATGTATACAGAAGATAGCCCTATTTGGTAAAAGACTAAGTCCATATTATGGCAAGAAAAGCTCAAATAAGCAAAGAGAAATGACAGTTGATCATTACTTTAAACATGAAGGTCAGTCAATACGGAAAATGTCAAGAACTTTGAAACGTTCTTCAAGTGCAGTCACAAAAACCATCAAGCGCTATGATGAAACTGGCTCTCATGAGGACTGCTACTAAAGGACACCAATAATAAGAAGAGAATTGCCTGGGCCAAGAAACACGAGCAATGGACATTAGACCGATGGAAATATGTCCTTTGGTCTGATGAGTCCAAATTTGAGATTTTTGGTCCCACCCGCCATGTCTTTGTTTGATGCAGAGTACATGAACGGATGTTCTCTGCATGTGTGGTTTCCACCGTGAAGCATGGAGGAGGAGGTGTGGTGGTGTGGGGGTGCTTGGCTGGTGACACTGTCGGTGATTCATTTAGAATTCACGGCACACTTAACCAGCATGGCTACCATATCATTTGGCAGCGATGTGCGCAGCGATACGCCATCCTATCTGGTTTGCGCTTAGTGGGACTATCATTTGTTTTTCAACAGGACAATAACCCAAAACACACCTCCATGCTGTGTAAGCTAGTTGACCAAGAAGGAGAGTGATGCAGTGCTGCATCAGATTACCTGGCCTCCACAATCACCCAACCTTAACCCAATTGAGATGGTTTGGTATGAGTTGGACCGAAGAGTGGAGTAAAAGCAGCCAACAATTGCTCAGCATATGTGGGAACTCCTTCAAGACTGTTGGAAAAGCATTCCTCGTGAAGGTGGTTGAGAGAATGACAAGAGTGTGCAAAGCTGTCATCAAGGCAAAGGGTGGCTACTTTGAAGAATCTAAAATCTGAAATATATTTTGATTTGTTTAACAACTTTTTGGTTACTACATGATTCCATATGTGTTATTTCATAGTTTTGATGTCTTCACTATTATTCTACAATGTAGAAAATAGTCAAAATTAAGAAATGAGTAGGTGTGTCCAAACTTTTGACTGGTACTGTATGTCACAAGTAAAAGTATTGGGTATTGAGCTGATACAATTCCAAGTCTGGAAGGTTAAAACCACCTTCAGACTTAGGAATATGTAAAACTTTCCTTTTTATTCTATGAATTGTATTTGCCCATATAAAGTCTGTTATGACTGAGTATACTTTTTTGAAGAATATCTTCGGTGGGGTAACTGGTATTACCGAAAATAAATACAAAAACTTTGACAGCCATTCCATTCTAAAGAGGTAAGTTCACTATTCAAGTGAAGTCACACTTAGAAAAAATTGTTCCAAAGGTTTTTTTCCAGAGAGATAGGATTCTACCTATAACCTTTTTTATCTGAAGATCCGTTTTTAGAAGAAAGGGCTCCCGAGTGGTGCAGCGGTCTAAGACACTGCATCTCAGTGCTTGAGGCGTCACTACAGACCCCCTTGTTCGATTCCAGGCTGTATCACATCCGGCCGTGATTGGGAGTCCCGTAGGTTAGCGCACAATTGGCCCAGCGTCGTCCGGGTTTGGCCGGTGTAGGCAGTCATTGTAAATAAGAATTTGTTCTTAACTGACTTGCCTAGTTAAATAAAGGTTAAATAAAATAAATTACTTTATTCTTTGGATGGAAAGAAGGGACAAAGAACCCTTCTGAATTTGAATAAGACTTTCTTATTTTATTTCTTATTTTTTTACTTTAACATCAGGAGTGCTAGTAATCTGATACATTTTAAAAGATAGATAATGTTTTAAACTGTACCTACAGTATACGGGGAATATTTGTGCATATGATCTGTGCCTTTACCACTATACACCATCGAAACGCATCGTATAACACATTCATGAATGACAAAACAGACAGTCAAAAAATAAATCATAAGGAATAAGGTTTTGAACTGTCTGTCCTATATTTAGGAGATATAAGAAAGCTCAGGAAATATATTTTGATTTGTTAATACTTTCTGAAGGCACTGTATATATATTTGTTCTGGTGTAGAGTAAAACACTCAAAACCACTCCCATCATTATCATATTTCTCAGCATGCTCTATTGGAGTTAGATTTTTTGTAATTGTTTGTTTCAAATTTGTGTTTTTGCATGTCCAGTGATTAGTATATTAATCTTATGCTACACAAAGATAAATAACATATATTTTTCATGTGTCTGGTATATGTGACAGTATGTGACAGTACATGTTACAGTATATGGAAGCAGCCTACATAGAGGCTTCTACCTAGCACCAAAAAAGATTCCCCTATGGGGACAACCCAAAGAACCCTATATGGTTCTGTTTAGCACCTTTAAAAAAAAGAGGGTATCCTGTTACTCAAGCTGTAACCAGGAGAGCCCAGGCATCAATAGTTTCCCTTATGGTGGAACAGATGTGTACATATGTACACCACGATGTTACAGGATTGGGTCGCAGTTAAGCATATTAATTGTTAACTATTAATATTAAACAAATCAGGTAAATACGTGATCTTTCTCTCACAGCATAATAGATTATATATTCCCCATCATTCCCCTCTTTGAGACTTCTAGTCTCAACTAAATCCCCATAGAGTCCCCATAGAGGTGGGCAGAAGGGACCAAAACCGGCCCAGAGGTCTCAACATAGTAATTCAACTCAACCTGTTGATCTTTGTGGAGGACCATAAGGCCAAGGACAAATTTGTTAATTATACATTTTCCCATACAACACAAAACACAAACACCAATTAGGAGTAAAAACAGGGGCAGAAGGATTGGTAACAGCCAGTATTTCCCCAAAGGTGTAAGTCAACCAGTATTTTCTAACATCACAGTCTTCAGCAGTAAAGGGTAGCTCAGCTAATCCTTCGCAACCTGCATTCTGGCCCTGGGTATTGGCAACATTTAACATTACATTTGACCTTGCTTTTGTTACCAGTTTTAAACACATATTAAAGCAAAGGATGAGCAGCAAAATCAATACAATGTCTAAATGTCACGTTCGTTTACGGACGGGTCAGACCAAGGCGCAGCGTGATATAAATACATTTTTATTTCACAACGAATAAACACACGACAAAACAACAAACCAACGAAACGTGAAGTCCAAAGGCTGAACACAAAACGAGCCTAAACACGGAACAAGATCCCACAACTAACGAGTGCCAATAGGCTGCCGAAGTATGATCCCCAATCAGAGACAACGAGCGACAGCTGCCTCTGATTGGGAACCACACCGGCCAACATAGATCCACACATACTAGATAGAAACATAGAAAACAGAACATAGAATATTCACACCCTGACTCAACATATAAGAGTCCCCTGAGTCAGGGCGTGACAGTACCCCCGCACAACCTTTACCTAACAGGGTAGGGGCCGGGTGGACATTCCGCCTCGGAGGCGGATCCGGCTCCGGGCATGACGACCACATACTCTCCGACTCCCTGTTGCGCCCCTGGTCTGGTCTGGACCTCGGCGCGCTGCTTCCCCTCCCCTTCCTCCCACGAAGTACCAAGCCCTGTCTGGACCCTGGTGTGGGAGACCCCGAACCTGGAGAGGGGCTGACGTCTGGGTCTGGACTGGAACCGCTGACCGGAGCTGGACCGGGCGCCGGTGGAGCGGACTGCTCAGGCTCCGGACTGGAGCCGCTGACCGGAGCTGGACTGGGCACCGGTGGAGCGGACTGCTCTGGCTCCGGAGTGGAGCTGCTGACCGGAGCTGGATCAGGCACCGGTGGAGCGGACTGCTCTGCCTCCGGAGTGGAGCAGCTGACCGGGGCCTAATCAGGCACCGGTGGAACGGGCACGGGCCGGGCCGGACTGGCGACACGCACCACTGGCTTGGTGCGAGGAGCAGGAACAGGCCGGGCCGGACTGGGAACACGCACCACTGGCTTGGTGCGAGGAGCAGGAACGGGCCGGGCCGGACTGGCGACACGCACCACCGGCTTGGTGCGAGGAGCAGGAACAGGCCGGGCCGGACTGGGAACACGCACCACTGGCTTGGTGCGAGGAGCAGGAACGGGCCGGGCCAGACTGGCGACACGCACCACCGGCTTGTTGCGAGGAGCAGGAACAGGCAGGGCCGAACTGGGAACACGCACCACTGGCTTGGTGCGAGGAGCAGGAACAGGCCGGGCCGGACTGGGAACACGCACCACTGGCTTGGTGCGAGGAGCAGGAACGGGCCGGGCCGGACTGGCGACACGCACCACCGGCTTGGTGCGAGGAGCAGGAACAGGCTGGGCCGGACTGGGAACACGCACCACTGGCTTGGTGCGAGGAGCAGGAACGGGCACGGGCCGGACTGGCGACACACACCACTGGCTTGGTGTTAGGAGCAGGAACAGGCCGGGCTGGACTGGGAACACGCACCACTGGCTTGGTGCGAGGAGCAGGAATGGGCCGGGCCGGACTGGCGACACACAACACTGGCTTGGTGCGAGGAGCAGGAACAGGCCGGCCAGGACTGGGAACACGTACCACTGGCTTGGTGCGAGGAGCAGGAACGGGCCGGGCCGGACTGGCGACACGCACCACTGGCTTGGTGCTAGGAGCAGGAACAGGCCGGACTGGGAACACGCACCACTGGCTTGGTGCAAGGAGCAGGAACGGGCCGGGCCAGACTGGCGACACACACCACTGGCTTGGTGCGAGGAGCAGGAACAGGCCGGGCTGGACTGGGAACACGCACCACTGGCTTGGTGCTAGGAGCAGGAACAGGCCGGAATGGGAACACGCACCACTGTTCTGGTGCGAGGAGCAGGAACAGGCCGGGCCGGACCGGACTGGCGACACGCACCACTGGCTTGGTGCGAGGAGCAGGAACAGGCCGGGCCGGACTGGGAACACGCACCACTGGCGACACACACCACTGGCTTGGTGCGAGGAGCAGGAACAGGCCGGGCTGGACTGGGAACACGCACCACTGGCTTGGTGCTAGGAGCAGGAACAGGCCGGAATGGGAACACGCACCACTGTTCTGGTGCGAGGAGCAGGAACAGGCCGGGCCGGACCGGACTGGCGACACGCACCACTGACTTGGTGCGAGGAGCAGGAACAGGCCGGGCCGGACTGGGAACACGCACCACTGGCTTGGTGCGAGGAGCAGGAACAGGCCGGGCCGGACTGGCGACACGCACCACTGGCTTGGTGCGAGGAGCAGGAACAGGCCGGGCCGGACTGGGAACCCACACCACTGGCTGGGTGCGAGGAGCAGGAACAGGCCGGGCCGGACTGGGAACACGCACCATTGGCTTGGTGCGAGGAGCAGGAACAGGCCGGACCGGACTGGCGACACGCACCACTGGCTTGGTGCGAGGAGCAGGAACAGGCCGGGCCGGACTGGGAACACGCACCACTGGCTTGGTGCGAGGAGCAGGAATGGGCCGGGCCGGAATGGGGACACGCACTACTGGCTTGGTGCGAGGAGCAGGAACAGGCCGGGCCGGACTGGGAACACGCACCACTGGCTTGGTGCGAGGAGCAGGAACGGGCCGGGCCAGACTGGCGACACGCACCACCGGCTTGGTGCGAGGAGCAGGAACAGGCCGGGCCGAACTGGGAACACGCACCACTGGCTTGGTGCGAGGAGCAGGAACAGGCCGGGCCGGACTGGGAACACGCACCACTGGCTTGGTGCGAGGAGCAGGAACGGGCCGGGCCGGACTGGCGACACGCACCACCGGCTTGGTGCGAGGAGCAGGAACAGGCCGGGCCGGACTGGGAACACGCACCACTGGCTTGGTGCGAGGAGCAGGAACGGGCACGGGCCGGACTGGCGACACACACCACTGGCTTGGTGTTAGGAGCAGGAACAGGCCGGGCTGGACTGGGAACACGCACCACTGGCTTGGTGCGAGGAGCAGGAATGGGCCGGGCCGGACTGGCGACACACAACACTGGCTTGGTGCGAGGAGCAGGAACAGGCCGGCCAGGACTGGGAACACGTACCACTGGCTTGGTGCGAGGAGCAGGAACGGGCCGGGCCGGACTGGCGACACGCACCACTGGCTTGGTGCTAGGAGCAGGAACAGGCCGGACTGGGAACACGCACCACTGGCTTGGTGCAAGGAGCAGGAACGGGCCGGGCCAGACTGGCGACACACACCACTGGCTTGGTGCGAGGAGCAGGAACAGGCCGGGCTGGACTGGGAACACGCACCACTGGCTTGGTGCTAGGAGCAGGAACAGGCCGGAATGGGAACACGCACCACTGTTCTGGTGCGAGGAGCAGGAACAGGCCGGGCCGGACCGGACTGGCGACACGCACCACTGGCTTGGTGCGAGGAGCAGGAACAGGCCGGGCCGGACTGGGAACACACACCACTGGCGACACACACCACTGGCTTGGTGCGAGGAGCAGGAACAGGCCGGGCTGGACTGGGAACACGCACCACTGGCTTGGTGCTAGGAGCAGGAACAGGCCGGAATGGGAACACGCACCACTGTTCTGGTGCGAGGAGCAGGAACAGGCCGGGCCGGACCGGACTGGCGACACGCACCACTGACTTGGTGCGAGGAGCAGGAACAGGCCGGGCCGGACTGTGAACACGCACCACTGGCTTGGTGCGAGGAGCAGGAACAGGCCGGGCCGGACTGGCGACACGCACCACTGGCTTGGTGCGAGGAGCAGGAACAGGCCGGGCCGGACTGGGAACCCACACCACTGGCTGGGTGCGAGGAGCAGGAACAGGCCGGGCCGGACTGGGAACACGCACCATTGGCTTGGTGCGAGGAGCAGGAACAGGCCGGACCGGACTGGCGACACGCACCACTGGCTTGGTGCGAGGAGCAGGAACAGGCCGGGCCGGACTGGGAACACGCACCACTGGCTTGGTGCGAGGAGCAGGAACGGGCCGGGCCGGACTGGGAACACGCACTACTGGCTTGGTGCGAGGAGCAGGAACAGGCCGGGCCGGACTGGGAACATGCACACACGCACCACTGGCTTGGTGCGAGGAGCAGGAACGGGCCGGGCCGGACTGTCGACACGCACCACTGGCTTGGTGTGAGGAGCAGGACTGGGTTTCTTTATTAACCCCCGCTCCTTCTGCTGCCTAACCAGCTCCTCTCTCCGTGCCTCCACTCTTTCCTTCTCCCTTAACCTGCAGATCCGCCCTTTCACGGCCTCCTGCTGCCTCGTCGTCCACCCTGTGTGCCCCCCCAAAATGTTCTTGGGGTTGCCTCTCTGGTCTCCGTTGTCGGCACTGTTGGTGCCGTCTCTCCTCTCCTGCCCGGGCTTCCTCCTTCACCCAGGATCCTCTATCGGCTACACTCTCTTTCATCGCTTCCCGATAACGGACGGCCTCCTCCTCTGTAATTCTCCCCCAACCGAGGAGGACATCTACTAAGGTTACCTCCTGTTGAGTCCCAGGCGTTTGCTCCTTCTGGGCATGCTGCTTGGTCCTTGTTTGGTGGGATCTTCTGTCACGTTAGTTTAAGGACGGGTCAGACCAAGGCGCAGCGTGATATGCATACATGTTTATTTCACAACGAATAAACACACGACAAAACAACAAACCAACGAAACGTGAAGTCCAAAGGCTGAACACAAAACAAGCCTAAACACGGAACAAGATCCCACAACTAACGAGTGCCAATAGGCTGCCTAAGTATGATCCCCAATCAGAGACAACGAGCGACAGCTGCCTCTGATTGGGAACCACACCGGCCAACATGAGTCAGGGCGTGACACTAAAACAACGGTCAGACACAGTTGCATGATCCACCCTCCAAACCCGGTATTATCTGGCCTAGCAAACGATGGTGGGCCTGTGTGGTTGTGTAATACAGAGAACGTCATGGGGTCAGGGTTACATGGTATCTCCACTAAGAATGGTAAGTCTATTTGCATATTCAGATGTACCCCTATGGGAACTCCCACAAGCGGTAAACCTGCTCCTATCTTAACCGGCCCCAACCCACACACCCAGCACTCTTTTTGTCCAGATGTAAGATTAACAACCATTTCTGCTCTAGATAAGAACAAATTGTCCTCATTGTTGTGAGGGCCCAGCAGGGCTCTCTTTCGACGATGACCATCTACTTCTGGGCCTCTACTGCGGGCCAGCATTGGTTCCTTTCGCTCAGGACTCCTTATACCAGGGGTGTCAAACGTCCGGCCCGCGGGCCGGATCAGGCCCGCAAACGGGTTTAATCCGGCCCGCGAGATGATTTTGTAAAGTATAAAAATGAGCTGCAATTTTTCAATAAAAGAAACTGCTGTTCCAATTGTGTCCACTGGATGGTGCAATAGCAATTGTGTTAAGCAAGCAAACTGTTTATACCGGGGCAGAGCAAATAGGTCAAGCAAGTGCAGCCAGTCCGGATGAGCTACTTTGTTTTGCCCGCGATATTTATTACGGCTTCTACTTTTAACATTATGTGCTTTGGCACCCTCATTGCCCCAATATGTCGCTGTCAAAAAAGAGAAAAGTGGACGCAGAGTGCAGAGTGTTCCATGAAAAATTGTCATCCTTCTATTTATTCACGGAATTGAATGGGAAAGCTGTATGTTTGGTGTGTTCACAGCATGTTGCAGTGCTGAAAGAATATAACCTTCGTCGCCACTATGTGAGTCTTCATGCCGACAAATATGACAACTTTCAAGGACAGCGGAGAAGAGAGAAGGTGAATGAACTGTTGGTGGGTCTGAAGAAACAGCAGTCTGTGTTTACTCACAGCCGAGACATCAGTGACGCTGCAGTGAAAGCTAGCTACCTCATTGCTAATGAAATCGCAGTGGCTTCAAAACCATTTAGTGAGGGTGAATTTGTAAAAACATGCATGATGAAGGCAGCGGAGATTGTGTGCCCTGAAAAGCACCAGGCTTTTGCAAATATCAGCCTGACAAGAAACACAGTTGCAGACAGGATTTCCGATCTTTCAGTGGATTTGGACAGCCAGACAGCCAGACATTACAGATGTTGCACAACTGGCCATTTTCATCCGCAGAGTTGATGACACATTGACCGTCACCGAGGAGTTCGTGGAGTTGGTGCCGATGACAGATACAACGACAGCAGCTGATATTTTCACTGCACTCGTCAGCGCGCTGGACAGGGTCGGAGTGGACTGGTCCCGCGCTGTCAGCCTGGCTACAGATGGTGCGCCCTCAATGATCGGGAAAAAAGCAGGCGTTGTGACAAAGTTCAGAGAGAAAGTGCAATCTGCAAATGGAGGACGTGATTTTTGGACTTTTCACTGTATTTTGCACCAGGAGGCTTTGTGTTGCAAGTCATTAAAGATGGATAACGTCATGAAGGTGGTTATTATTTTTATTATATTATTATATTATTATATTATATTATTATTATTATATTATCCAAACTGTTAATTTCATCCGATCCAGAAGCCTGAATCAACGTCAGTTTGACAGCCTTCTCAGAGAGAAAGACCACATCTATGGCCTGCCATACCACACTGAGGTAAGATGGTTAAGCCGAGGTGCTGTGCTGAGGCGTTTCTTTGATTTACGAGAAGAAATTGAACAGTTCATGGAAGAAAAGGGCAAACCAGTATTAGAATTTCATTCCGCAGAATGGATGCAGGACCATGCATTTATGGTGGATGTTACAGAGCACCTGAATAACTTGAACAAACAGCTGCAAGGGTGCAACAAAGTTGCCACGCAGTATTATGACAGCATACGTTCTTTCAAGTTGAAGCTGTCATTGTGGGAGACGCAACTCGCCGGTGGTGATGCAGCTCACTTCCCCTGTCTGAAAAATGTGTGCGCGACCCAACATGTGGCAGACATGAAGCGGTTCAAAGATAAAATAACGGGACTGTTAAGGGAGTTTGAGCAACGCTTTCAGATTTTTGGTGAACTGGAGAAAGACTTCAACGTTTTTTGTTCGCCATTAACCGTGAATCCCTCTGATCTGCCCGTCAGCATCCAACTTGAAATAATATACTTGCAGTGTGACTCGGATTTGAAGGGCAAATTTGCCGCAGCTGGCTTGGACACATTTTATCAGAATCTCTTGCCAGGTTACCCCAACTTGACAGCCCTCGCTGCAAAACTGTTGTGCATGTTTGGAACCGCATATCTTTGTGAGCAAGTTCTCTGTAATGAGCATAAATAAAACAAAGCTGCGCTCAAGGCTCACGCACAAGCACTTGAATCACATCCTGAAGTTGGCTGCCACTCAGGATGTGACGCCTGATATTGATGCGCTGGTGAAAGCTAAAAGATGCCAGGTATCAGGAGTCAAATAAACTATGCAACCCCACTTAAAGTGCTGCATGAGACACCCTGATATAGTTCTGTGATCTGTGATATACTTCTGTGAATCACTGAGGCATTGTGTGTTTGTGTGTTGTTTGTCCTCAGAATTTCAAATAGCTTGAGGTGTTTTATGATTAATAGTGATGTTGTGCTTTTGAACACACTGTCCTCAGGCTCCAGCTTTATGTTTATATGTTTTTATGTTGATGTGCTATTGTTTTTAATTTATTTTATTTTATTTGTATATTTAACCTATTCTTGACTCTGTGGTTCTTGCACTTGTTTGGGGAACAGGATTTCATTATTTGTATCTACATTTCTGCCTGAGAAATGACACCCTGATATAGTTCTGTGATCTGTGAAACAGTTCTGTGAATCACTGAGGCATTGTGTGTTTGTGTGTTCTTTTTCTTTAGAATTTTCAAATAAACTTGAGGTGTTTTATGATTAATAGTGATGTTGTGCTTGTACTATTTTGGACACACTGTCCTCAGGCTCCAGGTTTATGTTTTATGTTGATAGTATTAAAACAAAGAAAACAATCTGAAGTTGTTGTTTTTAAGTTATATATACCATGATTTTACCGGTCCGGCCCACTTGGGAATAGATTTTCCTCCATGTGGCCCCTGAGCTAAAATGAGTTTGACACCCCTGCCTTATACGATGACCATCTACTTCTGGGCCACTACTCCGGGCCGGCGTCGGTTCCCTTTGGCTCAGGACCTTCTTCCGTCACTAGGGTCTCGGGCTCAGGCAGAGTCTTTCTAAATTTATCAACATCGGTCTGTTGAGTCTGTCCTTCTGGCAGCGCACCAATAGGGAAGCTTAAAGTCACTGCTGCAAAGACACATGGACAGACAGAAAATAAAACAATGCTATGCAGTGGCAGGGCCATCTTCCTCTTCTGGGGTTGGAACTCTCCTACAGTGGAACACATGGATCCAGGTATCTCTCTCTGCTACTTATGTCAGCAACACCTGGTACAGGCCTCTCCACCTAGGGTCTTTCCAGCTCTTTCTTCTGTAGTCTTCTACCACCACAAAGTCTCCAGGGTGCAGACATTGCTCAGATTCTCCTGCTAGGTTGGGCAGAGAAGCCTTCAACCGTGGGAAGAGAGTCCTAAGAACATTGTTAAGTGAGACACAGTGCGCTACTGTACCATGTTTTCTTATCTTTCTGGAGAAGCCTTGATGTTAGGAAGTGCACATTCTTGCAGCCTGCTGCAGTCCACTAGTTTCAGAGACAGGCACCCATTTGTACTTTGTCTCCGGCCACAAATACATTTGCACATAAAACATTCCATTGAACCCATAACCCATTAATTACTACTGCTCATATTCTTAATACAATTTATGTATTCACCAAAAGGCCCCAGGCGACCAGTAATTACCCCTTTGGACACATGACTCACATCGTGATTCATGCGCCCAAAAAACTAAACAACACTGCCTGTTAAATCAAAATAACAAATGAAATTAGAATGACAACCCTTGATAACATCTTAACTTAATTGTATCCCATAAGGTATTTCAAGGAATAGTAAAATTGACTAGCGACAGATTTCCCTCATTCAGGGCTAGCGCTCTCTCTCTGTCCTTGTCATGTAGTCCCCTGTAGCTCAGTTGGTAGAGCATGGCGCTTGCAACGCCAGGGTTGTGGGTTCTTTTCCCACGGGGGGCCAGTATGAAAATGTATGCACTCACTAACTGTAAGTCACTCTGGATAAGAGCGTCTGCTAAATGACTAAAATGTAAATGTAAATGGTCCGAATCACAAATATGGCTATGAACTATAAACTTCTTCATAATTATCAGTATTACAAATGACCTTAAATTCCTCATCCAATGTGTCTCGGCTTTCCAGTGAGGGTGATCAAACCACACTAGAAAGTCATGACAGAGGTCATTCAAACCCTTCAAACAAGTGTTTTATTCTATAGCAGACTCATCATTAATAACAGTCAAAGATTTCATAAATGTCGTATCCCAGGTGTACAGTAAGTCTTCAGTACAGTTCTTATCAAAATAAATCCCATGTGTTTAAAACTCACTCAGAAAATTAAAACGTCCAAAAATTCTATATGTGTGCCCCTTTAAGATACCTCGGCACTAACCCGTGAAAACCCACTAAACCAAATGAAATAGTCCACTCAGTAAGTCAAACACGTATTAACACCCCTAACAAATATTCATAACAAGTGTGTTGTGTGTGGTTATTTGCAAACCATATGGTAAAAACAAACAAAAATGGCCAGGCCTTAATTAATTGGGCACCCCTTCTACAGACTAATCCGGATACTCGTATACTTATAAAACAGCCGAATTTCACTAACTGCTCTCCCCAGCCCACAGACTCGGGAAACATTCCAAAGAGAGCTAATGAAACCCCCATTCTCCTGGAAGAGAAAGTTTTGGGAACATCATTATTTTGGACCCATTTGGTGTTGCCCTCCTACCCATGCCCTGCAGCATATTAACCCAGGAATTGGTTGACTTCAATTGGTTGTTCTGTATTTCTAACCCCGAGACTGAGGAAGCAAGCAGAGCACAGATTATTATACATAACACAGCACATTCATGGCCCAGTGGATGTGGCTCACGGTATTTTCTAATTCGTCTCTGTCCTCTCTGTCTGGCACCTCCTGGGCTTTCCTAGAGTGAGAATACAGACCTAACAGTAGAAGTTAGTTCCTTCATATATCCAGTCTATATTCCAGTCTAGTCAGGTCAGTCTGTTTGTCAGTCATGGGCATATGAGATGGGACATTCATGGGACGGCCTGTTAACATCTCATGAGGGCTATACCCAGTGCCTCTATTGGGGCTAATCCGCATTTTCATCTGATCTATCCCCAGCACAAGGGCAATTTGGGCTATGACATCTCCAGTGGAATTGGTGCCATTTTCTGTAGACAGAGTTTCTGGGATTCCGAATCTAGGGAATATTTCCTTTACCAGAATTTTAGCTACTGTTTTGGCATCACAGTGGGTAGTAGGAAATGCCTCTACCCATCTTGTGAATCAGTCAATTATTACTAAACATTTACATTACATTTACATTTTTGTCATTTAGCAGACACTCTTATCCAGAGCGACTTACAGTTAGTGAATAAATCTTTTTATTTTTTTATTTTTTTTATACTGGCCCCCCATGGGAATCGAACCCACAACCCTGGCGTTGCAAACGCCATGCTCTATTAACTGAGCTACATCCCTGCCGGCCATTCCCTCGACGACGCTGGGCCAATTGTGCGCCGCCCATGAGTCTCCCGGTCGCGGCCGGCTGCGACAGAGCCTGGATTCGAACCAGGATCTCTAGTGGCACAGTTAGCACTGCTAAAATCCATTGCACTGTGTGTAAATGGGCCACTAGGTGAGGGGAAATTACCAGGTTTAAGTGGTGTCACCTTGGCAATGTTGTATTGTATGCACGTGACACATTAAAAAATATATTGTTTCACATGTTCTGTTAAATTTGGGCAAAGCCTATTCCCCCTTAGGAGACTGAAGAGATTTGGCATGGGTCCTCAGATCCTCAAAAAGTTATACACCTGCACCATCGAGGGCATTCTGACTGGTTGCATCACCGCCTGGTATGGCAACTGCTCGGCCTCCGACCGCAAGTCACAACAGAGGGTAGTGCGTACGGCCCAGTACATCACTGGGGCCAAGCTTCCTGCTATCCAGGACCTCTATACCAGGCGGTGTCAGAGGAAGGCCCTAAAAATTGTCAAAGACTCCAGCCGCCCTAGTCATAGACTGTTCTCTCTGCTACTGCACGGCAAGCGGTTCCGGAGCGCCAAGTCTAGGTCCAAAAGGCTTCTTAACAGCTTCTACCCCCAAGCCATAAGACTCCTGAACAGCTAATCATGGCTACCCGGACTATTTGTACTGCCCCCCCCCCCTTACTTATCTATTTTTACTTATCACTTTTTTAATTTATTTTTATTTTTTTAAGAATGGCATTGTTGGTTAAGGGCTTGTAAGTAAACATTTCACTGTAATGTCTACACCTGTTGTATTTGGCGCATGTGGCAAATACAATTTGATTTGACATGCACTGTCAACTGTGGGACCTTAAATAGACAGTTGTGTGCCTTTCCAAATCAAGTCCAATCAATTGAATTTACCACAGGTGGACTCCAATCAAGTTGTAAAAATATTTCAAGGATGATCAATTGGTCTCATGGCAAAGGGTCTGAATACTTATGTAAATAAGGTATTTTAAAACATATATATGTATATACATTTGCAAAAATGTCAAAAAATACTTTTTGCTTTCTCATTATGGGGTGTAGATTGATGATAATTGTTATTTATTTAATCCATTTCAGAATAAATCTGTAACATAACAAAATGTGGAAAAAGTCAAGGGGTCTGAATTATTTTCTGAATGCACTGTAAAGACGAACCTAGTCTGCCTTTTTTTGATCAACAATGACAGACAGATGTGTGGGTTTTGGGGTGGTAGTGGTAGTGGTTGGTGTGTGTGTACAGTACTAGTCTAAATTTCTTTGTGTTGGTTTTATTCACACATATTGATTAAACCTATACTGTTGTGATTGGGGAATGTATTTAGTTCTTCAGTGAAATTAAAGTGAATTCAATATCTGTAGTGACCAGGCACTGTAGTGAACATTAGCAGTTAGATAACCCCAATTTGGTTATGATCAGCAAACTGGCATCAGAGATTAAGAATGACAGTTAGAATGGCTGTTAGGTTAGTAGGTGTGTCATTCCTGATAAGATATGTTTTAACTACTCTTTAGTTTCAGTGCTTTTGAACATATTGTAAACTGTTAAATATCATTCAGAAGTTTGAGTCTGTTTTAGTGACACATTAAACATGTTGTGTACAGAATGTAAATAACTGCTATTTTATTTAACAAAGAAGTCCCATTGAGGCCAGAAAAGGGAGACCTGGCCAAGAAGGCCAGCTATAAAAAAAATAAACATACAGTGCCTTGCTAAAGTATTCATCCCCCTTGACGTTTTTCCTATTTTGTTGCATTACAACCTGTAATTTAAATGGATTTTTATTTGGATTTCACGTAATGGAATTTTCAAAAAAATTAATAACGGAAAAGTGGTACGTGCATATGTATTCACCCCCATTGCTAAGAAGCCCCTAAATAAGATCTGGTGCAACCAATTACCTTCAGAACACACATCATTAGTTAATAAAGTCCACCTGTGTGCAATCTAAGTATCACATGATCTGTCACATGATCTAGTGTATATATACACCTGTTCTGAAAGACCCCAGAGTCTGCAACACCACTAAGCAAGGGGCACCACCAAGCAAGCGGCACCATGAAGACCAAGGAGCTCTTCATACATGTAATGGACAAAGTTGTGAAGTACAGATCAGGGTTGGGTTATAAAAAAATATCTGAACCTTTGAACATCCCACGGAGCACCATTAAATCCATTATTAAAAAAATTGAAAGAATATGGCACCACAACAAACCTGCCAAGAGAGGGCCGCCCACCAAAACTCACAGACCAGGCAAGGAGGGCATTAATCAGAGGCAACAAAGAATAGTTATGCACGCTCAAGTTTTCAGTTTTTTTGTCTTATTTCTTGTTTGTTTCAGAATAACAAATATTTTGCATCTTCAAAGTGGTAGGCATGTTATGTAAATCAAATGATACAAACCCCCAAAAAATCCATTTTAATTCCAGGTTGTAAGGCAACAAAATAGGAAAAATGCGAAGGGGGGTGAATACTTTCGCAAGCCACTGTACCTATAAACAGCTCATGTAAGGTTACACAACTCTTCAAATCAAATCAAATCAAATCAAATTTTATTGGTCACATGCGCCGAATACAACAGGTGCAGACATTACAGTGAAATGCTTACTTACAGCCCTTAACCAACAGTGCATTTATTTTAAACAAAAAAGTAAGAATAAAACAACAACAAAAAAGTGTTGAGAAAAAAAAAGAGCAGAAGTAAAAAATAAAGTGACAGTAGGGAGGCTATATATACAATAGAATAAAGTGACAGTAGGGAGGCTATATATACAGGGGGGTACCGTTGCATAGTCAATGTGCGGGGGCACCGGCTAGTTGAGGTAATATGTACATGTGGGTAGAGTTAAAGTGACTATGCATAAATACTTAACAGAGTAGCAGCAGCGTAAAAAGGATGGGGTGGGGGGGCAGTGCAAATAGTCCGGGTAGCCATGATTAGCTGTTCAGGAGTCTTATGGCTTGGGGGTAGAAGCTGTTGAGAAGTCTTTTGGACCTAGACTTGGCACTCCGGTACCGCTTGCCGTGCGGTAGCAGAGAGAACAGTCTATGACTAGGGTGACTGGAGTCTTTGACAATTTTGAGGGCCTTCCTCTGACACCGCCTGGTATAGAGGTCCTGGATGGCAGGGAGCTTTGCCCCAGTGATGTACTGGGCCGTACGCACTACCCTCTGTAGTGCCTTGCGGTCAGAGGCCAAGCAGTTGCCATACCAGGCGGTGATGCAACCAGTCAGGATGCTCTCGATGGTGCAGCTGTAGAATTTTTTGAGGATCTGAGGACCCATGCCAAATCTTTTTAGTCTCCTGAGGGGGAATAGGCTTTGTCGTGCCCTCTTCACGACTGTCTTGGTGTGTTTGGACCATGATAGTTCGTTGGTGATGTGGACACCAAGGAACTTGAAGCTCTCAACCTGTTCCACTACAGCCCCGTCGATGAGAATGGGGGCGTGCTCAGTCCTCTTTTTTTTCCTGTAGTCCACAATCATCTCCTTTGTCTTGGTCACGTTGAGGGAGAGGTTGTTGTCCTGGCACCACACGGCCAGATCTCTGACCTCCTCCCTATAGGCTGTCTCATCGTTGTCGGTGATCAGGCCTACCACTGTTGTGTCGTCGGCAAACTTAATGATGGTGTTGGAGTCGTGCCTGGCCATGCAGTCATGGGTGAACAGAGAGTACAGGAGGGGACTGAGCACGCACCCCTGAGGGGCCCCCGTGTTGAGGATCAGTGTGGCAGATGTGTTGTTACCTACCCTTACCACCTGGGGGCGGCCCGTCAGGAAGTCCAGGATCCAGTTGCAGAGGGAGGTGTTTAGTCCCAGGATCCTTAGCTTAGTGATGAGCTTTGAGGGCACTATGGTGTTGAATGCTGAGCTGTAGTCAATGAATAGCATTCTCACGTAGGTGTTCCTCTTGTCCAGGTGGGAAAGGGCAGTGTGGAGTGCGATAGAGATTGCATCATCTGTGGATCTGTTGGGGCGGTATGCAAATTGGAGTGGGTCTAGGGTTTCTGGGATTATGCTGTTGATGTGAGCCATGACCAGTCTTTCAAAGCACTTCATGGCTACAGACGTCAGTGCCACGGGTCGGTGGTCATTTAGGCAGGTTATCTTAGAGTTCTTGGGCACGGGGACTATGGTGGTCTGCTTGAAACATGTTGGTATTACAGACTCAGTCAGGGACATGTTGAAAATGTCAGTGAAGACACTTGCCAGTTGGTCAGCACATGCTCGGAGTACACGTCCTGGTAATCCGTCTGGCCCTGCGGCCTTGTGAATGTTGACCTGCTTAAAAGTCTTACTCACATCGGCTACGGAGAGCGTGATCACATAGTCGTCCGGAACAGCTGGTGCTCTCATGCATGCTTCAGTGTTGCTTGCCTCGAAGCGAGCATAGAAGTGGTTTAGCTCGTCTGGTAGGCTTGTGTCACTGGGCAGCTCGCGGCTGTGCTTCCCTTTGTAGTCTGTAATAGTTTTCAAGCCCTGCCACATCCGACGAGCGTCAGAGCCAGTGTAGTATGATTCAATCTTAGACCTGTATTGACTCTTTGCCTGTTTGATGGTTCGTCGGAGGTCATAGCGGGATTTCTTATAAGCGTCCGGGTTAGAGTCCCGTTCCTTGAAAGCGGCAGCTCTACCCTTTAGCTCAGTGCGGATGTTTCCTGTAATCCATGGCTTCTGGTTGGGGTATGTACGTACGGTCACTGTGGGGACGACATCATCGATGCACTTATTGATGAAGCCAGTGACTGATGTGGTGTACTCCTCAATGCTGTCTGAAGAATCCCTGAACATGTTCCAGTCTGTGCTAGCAAAACAGTCCTGTAGCTTAGCATCTGCGTCATCTGACCACTTTTTTATTAGCCGAGTCACTGGTGCTTCCTGCTTCAGTTTTTGCTTATAAGCAGGAATCAGGAGGATAGAGTTATGGTCAGATTTGCCAAATGGAGGGCGAGGGAGAGCTTTGTATGCGTCTCTGTGTGTGGAGTAAAGGTGGTCTAGAGTTTTTTCCCCTCTGGTTGCACATTTAACATGCTGGTAGAAATGAGGTAGAACGGATTTAAGTTTCCCTGCATTAAAGTCCCCTGCTACTAGGAGCGCTGCATCTGGATGAGCGTTTTCCTGTTGATTAATGGCCTTGTACAACTCATTCAGTGCAATCTTAATGCCAGCATTGGTTTGTGGTGGTAAATAGACAGCTATGAAAAGTATAGATGAAAACTCTCTTGGTAAATAGTGTGGTCTACAGCTTATCATAAGATACTCTACCTCAGGCGAGCAAAACCTTGAGACTTCCTTAGTATTTGATTTTGTGCACCAGCTGTTGTTTACAAAAATACAGAGACCGCCACCCCTCGTCTTACCCGAGTCTGCCGTTCTGTCCTGCCGATGTAGCGTATAGCCTGCTAGCTGAATGTTGTCATTGTTGTCATTCAGCCACGACTCCGTGAAACATAAGATATTACAGTTTTTAATGTCCCGTTGGTAGGATAACCGTAATCTTAAATCGTCCATTTTATTATCCAAAGCTTGAACGTTGGCTAATAGGATTGATGGGAGAGGCAGTTTACTCGTTCGCCGTCGGATCTTTACAAGGCACCCCGACCTACGTCCACGGTATCTCCGTCTCTTCCTCACGCGAATGACGGGGATCTGGGCCTTGTCTGGAGTCTGTAGAATATCCTTCGCGAACGCCTCGTTGAAAAAAAAGTGTTCGTCCAACGCGAGGTGAGTAATCGCTGTCCTGATATCCAGAAGCTCTCTTTGGTTATAAGAGACGATGGCATAAACATTATGTACAAAATAAATTACAAATAACGCGGAAAAACACACATAATAGTACAATTGGTTAGAGGGCTGTAAAACGGCAGCCATCTTCTTCCGGCGCTGTTCAAAAAACTCTTGGTAGCACGCTTATCTATAAAGCCAGCATGGGAGAGAAAGTCAAGAGAAACATACTGATAAATGGATAGGAGGATAGGGTTTATGGATACAGTAGGCCTTGGGTATGATGATGTGTTTGTGTGTTGAACCTCAGTGCTATTGAATAACAGAGGGCAGACAGAAAGTCCTTTTGTCCTGAATGAATGAGTACATTTATTCTACAGCATGTGGGCTGTATTCATCACTCATCATCATTCATTTAGAGTTTTCTTTCTCACTGGTCAATTTTTTTCAGTTATTTCTGGTGTGTTTGGAACAACAAGATCACATGAGCATCAGAAGGCACTCAGCCCACAAGGCCAGCTTTATTTTTAGGCAGCCATCACTGAGAGGCCAGAGAAAGGGGACATGCAGCATGTACTGTTATTAGCCTGCTAATGTTTGATCATCCACTTCACGGTGTCCCTCACATGACTCTGTTCCCTAGAGATGGGAGGTTTCCCCCTGGGATGTGTAACCAGTGACAGACGGGTGATACAGAGAGATTTATGAAAAACCTAACAAAAACCAATAAAAATAACTAATACAAAAAGAGATAGAGTCTCCTATTAGTGGTTTCTTTGCAGCAATTCGACCATGAAGGCCTGATTCACACAGTCCGTTCTGAACAGTTGGTGTTGAGATATGTCTGTTACTTGAACTCTGTATTTATTTGGGCTGCAATTTCTGAGGCTGGTAACTCTAATGAACTTATCCTCTGCAACAGAGGTAACTCTGGGTCGTCCATTCCTGTGGCGGTCCTCATGAGAGCCAGTTTCATCATAGCGCTTGATGGTTTTTGCAACTGCACTTGAAGAAACTTTCTTGACATCTTCCGTATTAACTGACCTTCATCTCTTAAAGTAATGAAGGACTATCGTTTCCTTTTGCTTATTTAGCTGTTCTTGCCATAATATGGATTTGGTCTTTTACCAAATAGGGCTATCTTCTGTATACACCCCCTACCTTGTCACAAAACAACTGATTAGCTAAAACACATTAAGACAGAAATAAATTCCACAAATTAACTTTTATTGAAGGCAACAATGTTAATTGAAATGCGTTCCACGTGACCATCTCATGAAGCTGGTTGAGAGAATGCCAAGAGTGTGCAAAGCTGTCATCAAGGCAAAGGGTAGCTATTTGAAGAATCTCAAATACAAAATAAATGTTATTTGTTTAATACTTTTTTGGTTACTAAATGATTCCATATGTGTTATTTCATGGTTTTGATGTCTTCACTATTATTCTACAATGTAGAAAAGAGTAAAAATAAAGAAAAACACTTGAATGTGTAGGTGTGTCCAAACTTTTGACTGGAAGTGTAGATCTAGTTTCTTACACCCAGCTACCAGACCTTATTGCTTTATATCTATTTCAGGGCCTGGACACACATCAACTGGGTGGATACATTATTTGAATGTTCTTCTGAATAGAAAAATATGGCAGGGACGCCACAGTTATCTAGAAACAACGTGTGACTTTCTGAGATGTATTGCATTTGATCCATAGATAAAAACCCATGGGCTTGTTGTTTTCTGTAAACAAGCCTTAGATTTCCATCTTCTATGCAAATACTAGCCCACAACAGGCTCGCCAGCCATTAACCCTGAGTACCACCTTCTGCCTATATAGTACAGATGTGTATCTGTCTCTCATGCTCTGGTACAAATGACGTCCATATATTTCCATCAACTCAGCACTGTTGTTATCAGGTGGTCAATGCCTGAAATAGAAGTGCTGTACATTCTCTCACCCACACCTCCACCCCTCAGTCGCCCTCTCTGTTCTCCTCCTGTTTACTCTGCCTCCTTTTCTCTCAGTGTTGTGGGTCCATGTTGACAGTGTTGTTCAGCATCCGTTGCTAGACAGTTTTCATAAATCAACTCCTCTTTGCATTCCTGCTGCACCTAAGAAAACGACAAAAGCGAATGGCATTATAGAGAGATGGAACATAAAGAGCAGACTGTGGAATTCCTTCAAGGCAACATTGGTTTTAGTTGGCCCCAGGATAATGAAATGCCACTCCTGACCAACAAGAGACCTGCAGATGCCTGTCCCAAACCATTACACAGTCAAAGGTAATTACATGTAAAAGCTCTTCCCTGAGTGCTGTTTCCTTGTTGTTTGTGGGGAAGCTTGCGTGTTTCAGTGATCCTGAAAGCTATACCGGTGGGGTTTTGGCCCCAGGCAGGTTCAACCATGCCGGGCAGTTTCCAGGTGAGAGGCCAGACTTAACACAACACCTGGCCCTCCAGGTTGGGGGTTGGGTGTGGGGCTAACAACCCCAGCCCATAAAAAGACACATTGTTACAGAAACTGCAACAACTTTGAAAACTACAACAACAAGGGACCCAAAAGGAAACTCCAACCAATCCATTGACACTATGATGGCTTCAGATGAAAGGCCTACCCGGGAAATCAGGAGCTCGATGAGGAGTTTTCCAGGGACCAAAACTACAGTCCGTCTTGGAGCATGGAACGTCCCCACCATGTTAGAAACTTCAAACGCAGCTCAAGTTATCAGAGAGATGGACAGGTACAACGTGGACATCCTGTGAAAGCGTACACAAGTGGACTGGTTCTGGACGCAAGGTGACAAGCGATGGCTCAACAATACTCTATTCAGGAAAGGATGATTCCCACTCTAGTGTTGTAGCCCTCATTATCAGTAGAACAGCTCCCAAATCACTCTTGGAATGGGAACCCATCATTGAGCAAGATTTGACTCCATGTACTGCAAGTTCACCATCCTGCAATGCTATGCCCCCACCAACGAGGCAGAGGAGGTGGACAAGGATGACTGGTAGGAGCAGCTACAACAACCAGTATCCAAGGTCCCACAACACGATGTGATCATGATAACGGGAGGTTTGAATGCCAAGGTTGGAGCCGATAACTCAGACTGTGAACAGGATATGTGGAAAGACGGCTGTGGTATCATCAATAACAACGGTTAAAGGCTTGTCGACTTTTGCATCAATAACAGCTGTGTGCTTGGTGTCACACGCATCCCTCACAAAGACATCCATAAGATAACATGGAGATCCCCAGACGGTCACACCATCAACCAAATCAACCACATCATTATCAAAAATAAATGGCAAAGGTCTCTGCAGTATGTCAAGGTCCACCGAGGGGCAACAGCAACCACTACCTGCTAATAGCCCAGGTGAGGCTGAAGCTGCGAGTCACACACACCATACAGCAAGGGCAGAAAGTCTTTGACATCAACAAGCTCACATCTCCTAAAATAAAGAAAGCTTTTAGCACCGAGCTAGGAAATCGCTTCAGTCCATTAGCCAATGCAGAGGAAGAAGACCAGGGCACAGTTGAAACCATGTGGAGTAACATCAAGAATGCACACACAGAAACACCAAAGAAAGTTATTGTCTTTAGAAAGAAGAAGGGTAAGAAGTGGTTAACACATGATACATTGAAGAAAATAGATGAGAGAAGGCTGGCCATAGATAAACTGCTGAGCGCAAAATCACCCAGGCTGATAGCACAACAACTATAGACTTCAGTGGCAGAAGATTGTTGCAGTCCCACCGGGATGAAGAGGACTAAGTAAGTAAGTACATGTAAAAGCTCATGCAATTTGTAATTTCAGTACAATTATATTGACCTACCATTTTTACTGCCAGGGTTCTGTCTCTAAGCCCCGCAATTACCAGAAAGATTACCGCTGCGCATCGTAACAGAATGTAACCTCGCGAGACTTCCGGATGGTTGTAGGAGGTTAGTTACCTGTGCAATATACAGTCTGCAAAGAGCAGGGAAAACCAACAGGGAGAGAAGAATGTTATTTCAGAACAGTCTTTAAGTATTCTTGAGTATATCTAATCTTAGGTGAGTTTTTGTATTCTTTTTTTGTATTTTCGAAGCATCAACACATCACAAAAAAACGGTATCTCCTGCTGAGTTTAGGTAATGTGAATGAAGTTGTAGACTCAACGAGAAATCGAGGTTGTGTGTGTAAAGAGTAAACCATTAACTTTGCAGTCTCTGAACAAGATCATCACAGTAATGCTGACCACTGCAACAGTTCCCACGACTACACATACTCAGGGCCGTATTAAGAAATCATAGGCCTGGTGTTCCCAATCAAGTCAGGACTGGCAGCCATTGCAAGTGTACCCATGAGTTTAATAGTCAAATTGCCAGGGTAAGAGGTTTCAAAACCTGTTGTTGTGAGCCTCTTACAGAATCGTGGAGTTGGTACTACCTGGCAGTGGGCTCTGCATCCTCACATAAAACATGATAGCCCTGGCCTGTTTCTGCATGATTATAGCCTTTTGGTTGTAAGCTGTATGATGAGATGATTACTATAACAGCCAGTCTGGTTACACAAGGCAACTTTATTGATTTATTGGGACAATGCTTGACATCTTTTCCCCCATGCTGGCGCTGCAGACGGCTATATCGGTCTGCTAATACAGGATTATTAAAGGCCCACTGCACTAATTTTGTGAATAAATATATATTTAAAAATACACTGGTTGTCCCTGCCTCCCGGCTAAAGCGACACCGTGTATTGGCTAGCTTGATAGTTAGCGACACCGTGTCCTTAGGACTAGCTGGCTAAGCTACTGTAGGACAAAGTGTGCTTCACTTCCGCCTGCTGAACATCTGCCCTCACCATCATTAACAGAACTGCAGGAAAACAGTGCCTGACAAGCAGGGGCAAAGGAGACTGTCTACAGGCGTATGGCTAGTTTGCTACCGTTGTCGCCCCCGCCCCTTCTTCTGTGGGGTTTATCGCCAGATGGCATCCAACGTTATTGTGCATTAACGCCACCTACTGTACTGGAGCGCGCCCACCTCACTCCTGTCCAAACTTCTAAATGTACCAATAGAAGTATAAAGAGAGGTTCCTGCATATGCACGTGCCATATTCAACCAGATAGCAAGTCCGACATTACAGAGTTTCCTAGTTCAGAGCATTTCGTATTATTCTATATGTAAATGCGAGACACTCCATTTAGTATGATATGTTACGTTTCATATGGTATGCATTCATTTGTGGATGTCGATCACTCATTCTGTATGATACACTACATGACAAAAAGTATGTGGACATCTGCTTGTCGAACATCTCATTCCAAAATCATGGGCATTAATATGGAGTTGGTACCACTTTGCTGATATAACAGCCTCCATTCTTCTGGGAAGGCTATCCGCTAGATGTTGGAACATTGCTGCGGGGACTTTCTTCCATTCAGCCACAAGAGCATTAGTGAGGTCGGGCACTGATGTTGGGCAATTAGGCCTGGCTCGCAGTTGGCGTTCCAATTCATCCCAAAGGGGTTCTGCAGGCCAGTCAAGTTCTTCCAAACCGATCATAACAAACCATTTCAGTATGGACCTCGCTTTGTGGATGGAGCATTGTCATGCTGATACAGGAAAGGGTCTTCCCTAAACTGTTGCCACAAAGTTGGATGCACAGAATGGTCTAGAATGTCATTGTATGCTGTAGTGTTAAGATTTCCTTTCAGTGGAACTAAGGGGCCTAGCCCGAACAATGAAAAACAGCCCCAGACCATTATACCTCCTTTCCACTGCTCCAGAGTCCAATTGTGGCGAGCTTTACACCGCACCAGCCGACACTTGGCATTGTGCATGGTGATCTTAGGCTTGTGTGTGGCTGCTCGGCCATGGAAACCCATTTCACGAAGCTCCCGACGAACATTTATTGTGCTGACGTTGCGTCCAGAGGTAGTTTGGAACTCGATGGTGAGTGTTGCAACCGAGGACAGACAATTTTCAGCACTCGGTGGTTCCGTTCTGTGAGCTTGTGTGGCCTACCAATTCACAGTTGAGCCGTTGTTGCTCCTAGATGTTTCCACTTCACAATAACAGCACTTACAGATGACCGCGGCAGCTCTAGCAGGGCAGAAATTTGACAAACTGAATTGTTGCAAAGGTGGCATCCTATGACGGTGCCACGTTGAAAGTCACTGAGCTCTTCAGTAAGGCCATTCTAGTGCAAATGTTTGTCTATGGAGATTGCATGGCTGTGTGCTCGATTTTATACACCTGTCAGCAATGGGTGTTGCTGAAATAGCCGAATCCACTCATTTGAAGGGGTGTCCACATACTATTGTATATATAGTGTTTCATCAGAGAGAGGGGTCCCAAGTCATACAGAATCTGGCCTGTTGTTGTATTTAACTTTGTTTTTCTTAAAGACAAAAATAATTGTGTCCCATCATTCTTGTTTGTAATGAGGCCTATGGGTATGTTTCATAACCAGTAGTGGTATTGGCTTTCGAAGAGGTAGTCCACAGCTTATGAAAAGCCAGGATTCTACGAGTGGGGTGGAGACTAGACTGTCTCATCCATGATCCACCCCATGTTGCAATAGCTGCTGTGGCTTACTCAATAATTGTTTCCTACAGGAGCAGCAGGACATTTGTCTGTCAGCACAAACAGCAAAAAACAAATGTCTCAGCTACTTCAGCAGAGGAACTTACATTCATCACAGGTTAGTGGCCTATTAAATTTACAGATTCATCTGTTTGGTTTCAATACTACTGACCAATATAGAACTGTTGGTTTATTTTTGTAATAAGGTGTAGGCTACTGTTGAGACTTCTAGCTCACTCAGGAAAAGAAAAAAAATATATAAATAGATAAAAGAGAAGCAAATGGGTCTGATGTGTTCAATTCTTTAAGTTTCTTAGACGCTCGGATATGTTATGTTATGTGCGCATGCACAGCTTCACTAGAGACTTAAATTATGGCACCTGGTAATCATTTCACCGCAGACAATCATCAGGAGCACACAGCCCGTTGGTATGTAACTGCGAACTACTCACAGTCTAGCATTAATGTTTAAGTCACTTATATGTTTGAGCACTGAACGTTTACCTCACTGTGTCGGTGTTAGTTGGCGGAGAGTAACTTGTAGCTCGCTGGGTGCGGTAGCTCAGCTAAACAGATGCTGTATAGCATTAGGCTATCATTATCAGCCATTTGCGTTGTGCTGATTGTTCGGAGCACTCTGCTGGTTTCTGGTGGCGGTGGTGATAGCGGTGGTTTGGTTCGGTGATCCATGGTGGAGCGCCGCATTGTGTTGCATGTGTGGGTGGGTCCTTTGGACGTGGCATGGTTCTGTGTCCTGTGGCAGCATCCGTGGCAACGGCGGAGTCGCTGTGCGCATGCTCCTCTGGCACTAGGCATTCTGGGTGATGTAGCCAATGCTGTTTTAAACCAGATTTGCCACATTTTTGATGGTGTTGTAGGCTTATTTGATTTTCATTATTTACATTATGATTATATTATTTGAATAATATTTACATTATATATTTGAGTAATATATGGTCATTATTTGTTTGTTGTAATTCAGGTTTATGACCTGTGGTCATTTGATTTAAAATAAAATTAAGGACAAAACACGAGTCATGACATTGTGTGCTTCCTGGTGAGCCTTTTCGGAGGGCTAAATACCGGAAATCCGAACAGCTACTTTGCAAGATGTGCATAGTCTCCATCAAAGAGTGGTGATTGCAGACCATTGCTCGAATAAATTGCATTGCATTCAACATTATTTTACATTTGAGATAGCCTACATAACTGTTTTGCATAAACAATGAATAGGTCCTCATTATTACAAACGGCAATCTCAAAATGTAATACAATTCCATAATTACATTTCCCCTATGACCCTAGCAATGAGAAGAGCAAAGCATGTTACAGAAGCTGTGCTGTGTGATTCTACTCATCATCCAGAAGGACACAGAAAGTAGGTTTTCAATTGAAGTCATCAAATGTCATATTATTACGCTCATGTTTTTGTCACTTTTTTCTTATTAATACCAGGCAGAAAATAACACCAACCAAACACACAATCACACCATTAAATTGTAGTCCTGGTCCTTTTAGGGTACAATAAGGCACACACATCAGCATGTTTACTATGTTTTTAACTCAGTATGTTTACTATGTTTTTAACTCAGTATGTTTACTATGTTTTTAACTCAGTATGTTTACTATGTTTTTAACTCAGTATGTTTACTATGTGTTTAACTCAGTATGTTTACTATGTTTTTAACTCAGTATGTTTGCTATGTTTTTAACTCAGTATGTTTACTATGTTTTTAACTCAATATGTTTACTATGTTTTTAACTCAGTATGTTTTGAGACATGCTGAGCATGCCCAAGTATCTGGGAATGTATTGAATATCTTACTCTAGAATAAGTGTAGGGATAGAGTCAGGGCTTTTGGCTTATTATTCTAATAACATATTCACTAAGTGGTTTCAGACTAGACTGGACCCAGATCAGTATGTGCTTTAGCCATCTCCTCTGACTATGGCTGCCCAAATGTGCATTGTGTCAAATATTGAGAAATTGGCACATTTGTTATTGCAATAACCACAATTCAATATCAATAGGATATCATAGTTCATTGGCGACCCCCCCCCCCCTTGGTTTGTGCTGTGGTGGAGACCTCTGTGGGCTATACTCGGCCTTGTCTCAGGATTGTAAGTTGGTGGTTGGGGATATCCCTCTAGTGGTGCGGGGGCTGTGCTTTGGCGGAGTGGGTGGGGTTATATCCTTCCTGTTTGGCCCTGTCCGGGGGTTTCTTCGGATGGGGCCACAGTGTCTCCGGACCGCTCCTGTCTCAGCCTCCAGTATTTATGCTGCAGTAGTTTATGTGTCGGGGGGCTGGGGTTAGTTGGTTATACCTGGAGTACTTCTCCTGTCTTATCCAGTGTCCTGTGTGAATTTAAGTATGCTCTCTCTAATTCTCTCGTTCTCTCTTTCTCTCTGAGAACCTGAGCCCTAGGACCATACGTCAGGACTACCGGGCATGATGACACCCTGCTGCCCCCAGTCCGCCTGGCCTTGCTGCTATTCCAGTTTCAACTGTTCTGCCTGCGGCTACGAAACCCCTACCTGTCCCAGACCTGCTGTTTTCAACTCTAAATGATCGGCTATGAAAAGCCAACTGAGAGACCTGAGCCCTAGGACCATACGTCGGGACTACCGGCCGTGGTGACTCCTTGCTATCCCCAGTCCGCCTGGCCTTGCTGCTATTCCAGTTTAAACTGTTCTGCCTGCGGTTATGGAACCCCTACCTGTCCCAGACCTGCTGTTTTAAACTCTAATGATCGGCTATGAAAAGCCAACTGAGATTTATTCCTGATTATTATTTGACCATGCTTGTCACTTATGAACATTTTTGAACATCTTGGCATGGTTCTGTTATAATCTCCACCCGGCACAGCCAGAAGAGGACTGGCCACCCCTCATAGCCTGGTTCCTCTCTAGGTTTCTTCCTAGGTTTTGCCTTTCTAGGGAGTTTTTCCTAGCCACCGTGCTTCTACACCTGCATTACTAGCTGTTTGGGGTTTTAGGCTGGGTTTCTGTACAGCACTTCGAGATATTAGCTGATGTAAGAAGGGCTATATAAAATAAAATTGATTGAAAATTGATTGATAAGTACAGCTAAATACAAATCATGGTCTTATCGGTGTGTTTAGGTAACATCTCTGTTTATTAGAGTTCATAAGCATCTATTCTACAGGTATCTTTTGGACAGTGTTTTTGGCTTGTGTTTTCTCTCCAGCTATACAGGTGATTGGAGGACGCAAGACTGTGGTACAGGGGGAGGGTGTGGACTTATCCTGCAGACTGATAGAGACAACCGAGGACCTCGAACAGATAACATGGCAGAAAAGTACTTTGGAAGAAACACAGAACCATAATTTTCTGCTGATTTCTCCCAATGGGGTTACTAACTTTATTGCACCAAATGGATTGAAAGGTAGAGTCCAGTTTATTGGAAACCCATCAGAAAACCTTGGATCTATTAGAATAACAGCTGTCAGACTGTTGGATGAAGGCACCTTCACATGTATCTTTAGTGTTTTCCCCAGTGGAGCATACAATACAGAGATTCCTCTGACTGTGCTTGGTAAGAACTCTTCCTTCACTCTTTGTATCACTGTTTCTACTTTTGACAGTGTAGAAAGACTGTTTGTGATAATCAATACTAGAAAGCTAAATAGTTGGAAGGTTCATTATTTAAGCAAGAGCAGAGCCCTCATCTACAGGTTTTACTTTGCCAAGGAACATCCATCTTCTCTACATTTAGAAAAAAGGGTGCCAAAGGGGTTCTTTCCAGAGGGATACGATTCGACCTATAACCTTTTTTTATCCTAAGATCTGTTTTTGGAAGAAATTGTTATTTGCTGATTCTTTGAAAGGCAAGAAGGTTTCTACATAGAAATCTTTATTGTAATTTTTTTCTTACTTTTAAATAGTGCATGAGCATTAGTGTTTATCTAATTGTTTAAACTTTAACATCAGGAGTTCCAGTAATCTGATAAATGTTTAAATATGTTTAAAACTGTACCTACAGTATATGAGAATATTTGTGCATATGATTTGTGCAATGATTCCCTTAATCATTTTACAAATACAATACTGACATAAATGATATTTTGTAATTGTATTGAGCAGGGAGTGGGAGAATAGATTGAAGTATGAGTGAACCAGCAGTGTGGATTTTTCAGTGTAACATTTCTAGTGTTGATTCAGGAGTTGGTGTTAATAACGAGAATTGAGTGTGATTGTATAATTTATTCTGAGTAGAGCAGGGATGGGCAACTTTGATGGGGTTGGGGGTAGGGTTGTGGCAGTACCAACCTTAGAATGTCTTAGAAATAAAAAAATGGGCACTTAACCCTAATTTGCTTCAGGGGTGCTGTACTACTATGGCTGACCCTGTAAAACAACACATTTCACTGCAATTATCTTGTTTATGTGGCAATAAAACATTTAAAAATATATGTTATTATTTATAGAGGGTTCTAGGCAGAACCATTTACAGGGGAATCTATCAGGAACCCATAGAGATCATATTCTAATTCCTAATTCTATGGAAGAACCTTGCATAGAGGGTTCTAGGTTCTAGGTGGTGAGCCTCTCATCAGGGTAAGCTAAAACCTGTTAAAACCGGATTTGCCCAAACCTCCAATACAGTCAATGTGTAGCTACTAATAATGTATATTGCAATTGGCCAGATAGAGAACATGGTTTATTTCAAGTTTGGTCATGTACCATGAGCATTTGGATAAGTTTCACATGACGGGCTGTGTGTGTTTTGGTTGTTTTTTTATGTATAGTTCCACATTTGGAATATATACAGCATCCCTTAACGGCATAATCACTGGGCTGTGAAGGCTTTTCAATGGAACTGCTGAAAATGAAAAACAGCTTTTGTGATGTGTGAAACCTAATACCTCAGGTGCAGGTACCGATCATCAGGGTGAGCTAAAACCTGTTAAAACCGGATTTGCCCAAACCTCCAATACAGTAAATGTGTAGCTACTAATGATGTATATTGCAATTGGCCAGATAGAAAACATGGTAGGGTTTGTTGGTCATGTAACATGAGCATTTGGATAAGTTTCACATGACAGGCTGTGTGTGTTTTGGTTGTTTTTCACATATAGTTCCACATTTATAATTACATTGTAGTTATTTAGCAGACGCACTTATCCAGTTGAGCATATCTGTCTTTTGATAATAGAAAGGAAGTTGTCCGGGCCACTTTTCTCCGTTTTAGATTACGAGGATATAATATACATGTACGCAGCAGCTTCCACACTTAAACCTCTAGATGCTGTTTTCCATTGTGCCTTTAGATTCATTACTGGTGATAATTTTAGAACTCACCATTGTGTATTGTATCAGAAAGTGGGTGGGCCTCTCTGTAAGGTCAAAATAATAGAATACAGTACACAATACTGGATAGTGCTTGAGGTTCCAAGGGTGGCTTCTGATTTAGAGAGAGACCAGCGGCTTCATCCAGCTCCACCTGAGCGCCGGAAATCGACTACTCCCTCGTCCCCATACCATTCCTCCTCCTCCGGGATGTCCTGTTTGCCCATCAGTAGGACCCACTGAAGCTCCCTGTCCTGGGCTAAAACAGTTGCAGTTGTGTCTTTAGTCCACATTCTCCACTGAATGTTTTTTTCACATGTTGTGCAGGTGGGCCAAGTTGGGTTAAGCTCTGTACTTGCAGTCCTTCATGATGGTGCCGAGGTTCTGGGCTTGGTCCGGCTCTGCCCCGTCCACCTCCATGCTGTCACCTGGCTACTGAGCTTCTAACAGATCTTATCCAGGAAGAAGCATGTCCTGTGTGTCCATCAGGAGGGCCCACAGTCTTCTACTCCATTACCTGTGCAGCTGTGGGTGACACTGTCCCATTTCACCCCCTTTCTGAAATGAGATGAAATAAAAACAAGAGTAAATATTAGGTCATACAAGGAACAATCACACTGTTACATCATCATATTGCAACTTTCAGTTGTACGTTGCTTTGAATGAAAGTGACTGCCAAATGACCTGGGGAAGGTCAAGACTGTGTGTGGGGGAGTGAGTACTTTTTTCTCTGCTCATACAGCAGCAATAAAGGCCTAGTTCACTAAGTTTGTGAGTTATTATTATAATTGTATTTAATAATTACTATCTATTTTATTTTTGTATCGGGGGTGATGCAGGACCCTCAGCACTCCTACTTTCCATGACTATGGATGCAGCACTTGTTGATTGTTTTGCATAGCAGGACAGAAATAATATACCTCATGCTGCACTGATGTTGAAAAGACAGGTCTAAGAAATCTCTTGGCAGGGGTTAGAGGATGAACCCCCCTACAGTCACAGCAAACCAAAGCAGCAAACAGTATATCTAACATCACTCCTAATATTGGTTTGACATCACTCACAATGTCAGTGGCTCTGTAAATAGCTAGCTACATAATATTGTTGTGAGCCTCTTACAGAATCCTGGAGTTGGTACTACCTGGCAGTGGGCTATGCATCCTCACATAAAACATGATAGCCTTTTGGTTGTAAGCTGTATGATGAGATATATTGAAAAAATATATTACAAAATATATACTTTTTTTATATATATATTTATTTTTCACAAAAGTAGTGCAGTGGGCCTTTAATATTCCTGTATTAGTGGACAGATATAGCAGTCTGCAGCGCCAGCATGGGGGAAAAGATGTCAAGCCATGTCCCAATAAATCAGTAAAGTTGCCTTGTATAACCAGACTGGTTGTTATCGTAATCATCTTTCTCCCCCCGACATTACATTTACATTTACATTTACGTCATTTAGCAGACGCTCTTATCTTCATGCTTGTGTGACACTATTTAATGTGGGTCAAAAGGGAAATACAAATATTATTGGAGTTTATCGCCTGCCCTCACCGGCATTAACAGAACTGCGGGAAAACAGTGCAAGACAGGCGGGGACGAAGGACACTGTCCACTGGTTGTCCCTGCCTCCCGGCTTAAGTGACACCGTGTATTAGCTAGCTTGATAGTTAGCGACACCGTGTCTTTAGGACTAGCTGGCTGAGCTACTGTAGCACAAAGTGTGCTTCACTCCTGCCTGCTGAACATCTGCACTAACCATCGTTAACAGAAATGCGTCAAAAGAGGTTCCTGCAGATGCATGTGCCATATTCAACCAGATAGCAAGTCCGACATTACAGAGTTTCCTAGTTCAGAGCATTTCGTATTATTCTGTATGTAAATGTGAGACACTCCATTTAGTATGATATATTACGTTTCATATGGTATGCATTCATTTGTGGATGTCGATCACTCATTTCTTATGATACACTACATGACAAAAAGTATGTGGACACCTGCTCGTCGAACATCTAATTCCAAAATCATGGGCATTAATATGGAGTTGGTACCACTTTGCTGCTATAACAGCCTCCATTATTCTGGGAAGGCTTTCCACTAGATGTTGGAACATTGCTGCAGGGACTTTCTTCCATTCAGCCACAAGAGCATTAGTGAGGTCCGGCACTGATGTTGGGCGATTAGGCCTGGCTCGCAGTCGGCATTCCAATTCATCCCAAAGGTGTTCGATGGGGTTGAGGTCAGGGCTCTCTGCAGGCCAGTCAAGGTCTTCCACACCGATCTCAACAAACCATTTCTGTATGGACCTCGCTTTGTGGATGTATTGTCATGCTGAAACAGGAAAGGCCTTCCCCAAACTGTTGCCACAAAGTTGGATGCACAGAATCGTCTAGAATGTCATTGTATGCTGTAGCGTTAAGATTTCCCTTCAGTGGAACTAAGGGCCTAGCCCGAACAATGAAAAACAGCCCCAGACCATTATTCCTCCTACACCAAATTTTACAGTTGGCACTATGCATTGGGGCAGGTAGCATTCTCCTGGCATCCGCCAAACCCAGATTTGTCCGTCAGACTGCCAGATGGTGAAGGGTGATTCATCACTCCAGGGAACGCGTTTCCACTGCTCCAGAGTCCAATGGCGACAAGCTTTACACCACACAAGTCGACACTTGGCATTGCGCATGGTGATCTTAGGCTTGTGTGTGGCTGCTCGGCCATTGAAACCCCCTTCATGAAGCTCCAGACGAACAGTTATTGTGCTGAAGTTGCTTCCAGAGGCAATGTGGAACTCGATAGTGAGTGTTGCAAACGAGGACAGACGATTTTCAGCACTCTGCGGTTCCGTTCTGTGAGCTTGTGTGGCCTACCACTTCACGGCTGAGCCGTTGTTGCTCCTAGATGTTTCCACAATAACAGCACTTACAGTTGACAGCGGCAGCTCCAGCAGGACAGACATTTTACAAACTGAATTGTGGCAAAGGTGGCATCCTATGACGGTGACACGTTGAAAGTCACTGAGCTCTTCAGTAAGGCCATTCTAGTGCCAATGTTTGTCTATGAGATTGCATGGCTGTGTGCTAGATTTTACACACCTGTCAGCAATGGGTGTTGCTGAAATAGCCGAATCCACTCATTTGAAGGGGTGTCCACATACTATTGTGTATATATAGTGTTTCATCAGAGAGAGGGGTCCCAAGTCATACAGAATCTGGCCTGTTGTTGTATTTAACTTTGTTTTTCTTAAAGAAAAAAATAATTGTGTCCCATCATTCTTGTTTGTAATGAGGCCTATGGGTATGTTTCATAACCAGTAGTGGTATTGGCTTTCGAAGAGGTAGTCCACAGCTTATGAAAAGCAAGGATTCTACGAGTGGGGTGGAGCCTAGACTGTCTCATCCATGATCCACCCCATGTTGCAATAGCTGCTGTGGCTTACTCAATAACTGTTTCCTACAGGAGCAGCAGGACATTTGTCTGTCAGCACAAACAGCAAAAAACAAATGTCTCAGCTACTTCAGCAGAGGAACTTACATTCATCACAGGTTAGTGGCCTATTAAATTTACAGATTCATCTGTTTGGTTTCAATACTACTGACCAATATAGAACTGTTGGTTTATTTTTGTAATAAGGTGTAGGCTACTGTTGAGACTTCTAGCTCACTCAGGAAAAGAAAAAAGAGAAGAAAAAAAATATATAAATAGATAAAAGAGAAGCAAATGGGTCTGATGTGTTCAATTAAATGGGGAACGAGTGATTTCTTTAAGTTTCTTAGATGCTCGATATGTTATGTTATGTGCGCATGCACAGCTTTACTAGAGACTTAAATTATGGCACCTGGTAATCATTTCACCGCAGACAATCATCAGGAGCACACAGCCCGTTGGTATGTAACTGCGAACTACTCAGTCTAGCATTAATGTATATGTCACTTATATGTTTGAGCACTGAACGTTTACCTCACTGTGTCGGTGTTAGTTGGCGGAGAGTAACTTGTAGCTCGCTGGGTGCGGTAGCTCAGCTAAACAGATGCTATATAGCATTAGGCTATCATTATCAGCCATTTGCGTTGTGCTGATTGTTCGGAGCACTCTGCTGGTTTCTGGTGGCGGTGGTTTGGTGGCGGTGATCCATGGTGGAGCGCCGCATTGTGTTGCGTGTGTGGGTGGGTCCTTTGGACGAGGCATGTGGTGGCATGGTTCTGTGTCCTGTGGCAGCATCCGTGGCAACGGCGGAGTCGCTGTGCGCATGCTCCTCTGGCACTAGGCATTCTGGGTGATGTAGCCAATGCTGTTTTAAACCAGATTTGCCACATTTTTTATGGTGTTGTAGGCTTATTTGATTTTCATTATTTACATTATGATTATATTATTTGAATAATATTTACATTATATATTTGAGTAATATATGGTCATTATTTGTTTGTTGTAATTCAGGTTTATGACCTGTGGTCATTTGATTTAAAATAAAATTAAGGACTAAACACGAGTCATGACATTGTGTGCTTCCTGGTGAGCCTTTTCGGAGGGCTAAATACCGGAAATCCGAACAGCTACTTTGCAAGATGTGCATAGTCTCCATCAAAGAGTGGTGATTGCAGACCATTGCTCGAATAAATTGCATTGCATTCAACATTATTTTACATTTGAGATAGCCTACATAACTGTTTTGCATAAACAATGAATAGGTCCTCATTATTACAAACGGCAATCTCAAAATGTAATACAATTCTATAATTACATTTCCCCTATGGCCCTAGCAATGAGAAGAGCAAAGCATGTTACAGAAGCTGTGCTGTGTGATTCTACTCATCATCCAGAAGGACACAGAAAGTAGGTTTTCAATTGACGTCATCAAATGTCATATTATTACGCTAATGTTTTTGTCACTTTTTTCTTATTAATACCAGGCAGAAAATAACACCCACCAAACACACAATCCCACCATTAAATTGTAGTCCTGGTCCTTTTAGGGTACAATAAGGCACACACATCAGCTCAGTATGTTTACTATGTTTTTAACTCAGTATGTTTACTATGTTTTTAACTCAGTATGTTTACTATGTTTTTAACTCAGTATGTTTACTATGTTTTTAACTCAGTATGTTTACTATGTTTTTAACTCAGTATGTTTGCTATGTTTTTAACCCAGTATGTTTACTATGTTTTTAACTCAGTATGTTTACTATGTTTTTAACTCAGTATGTTTGCTATGTTTTTAACTCAGTATGTTTACTATGTTTTTAACTCAATATGTTTACTATGTTTTTAACTCAGTATGTTTTGAGACATGCTGAGCATGCACAAGTATCTGGGAATGTATTGAATATCTTACTCTGGAATAAGTGTAGGGATAGAGTCAGGGCTTTTGGCTTATTATTCTAATAACATATTCACTAAGTAGTTTCAGACTAGACTGGACCCAGATCAGTATGTGCTTTAGCCATCTCCTCTGACTATGGCTGCCCAAATGTGCATTGTGTCAAATATTGAGAAATTGGCACATTTGTTATTGCAATAACCACAATTCAATATCAATAGGATATCATAGTTCATAAGCACAGCTAAATACAAATCATGGTCTTATCGGTGTGTTTAGGTAACATCTCTGTTTATTAGAGTTCATAACCATCTATTCTACAGGTATCTTTTGGACAGTGTTTTTGGCTTGTGTTTTCTCTTCAGGTATACAGGTGATTGGAGGACGCAGGACTGTGGTACAGGGGGAGGATGTGGACTTATCCTGCAGACTGATAGAGACAACCGAGGACCTCGAACAGATAACATGGCAGAAAAGTACTTTGGAAGAAACACAGAACCATAATTTTCTGCTGATTTCTCCCAATGGGGTTACTAACTTTATTGCACCAAATGGATTGAAAGGTAGAGTCCAGTTTATTGGAAACCCATCAGAAAACCTTGGATCTATTCGAATAACAGCTGTCAGACTGTTGGATGAAGGCACCTTCACATGTATCTTTAGTGTTTTCCCCAGTGGAGCATACAATACAGAGATTCCTCTGACTGTGCTTGGTAAGAACTCTTCCTTCACTCTTTGTATCACTGTTTCTACTTTTGACAGTGTAGAAAGACTGTTTGTGATAATCAATACTAGAAAGCTAAATAGTTGGAAGGTTCATTATTTAAGCAAGAGCAGAGCCCTCATCTACAGGTTTTACTTTGCCAAGGAACATCCATCTTCTCTACATTTAGAAAAAAGGGTGCCAAAGGGGTTCTTTCCAGAGGGATACGATTCGACCTATAACCTTTTTTTATCCTAAGATCTGTTTTTGGAAGAAATTGTTATTTGCTGATTCTTTGAAAGGCAAGAAGGTTTCTACATAGAAATCTTTATTGTAATTTTTTTCTTACTTTTAAATAGTGCATGAGCATTAGTGTTTATCTAATTGTTTAAACTTTAACATCAGGAGTTCCAGTAATCTGATAAATGTTTAAATATGTTTAAAACTGTACCTACAGTATATGAGAATATTTGTGCATATGATTTGTGCAATGATTCCCTTAATCATTTTACAAATACAATACTGACATAAATGATATTTTGTAATTGTATTGAGCAGGGAGTGGGAGAATAGATTGAAGTATGAGTGAACCAGCAGTGTGGATTTTTCAGTGTAACATTTCTAGTGTTGATTCAGGAGTTGGTGTTAATAACGAGAATTGAGTGTGATTGTATAATTTATTCTGAGTAGAGCAGGGATGGGCAACTTTGATGGGGTTGGGGGTAGGGTTGTGGCAGTACCAACCTTAGAATGTCTTAGAAATAAAAAAATGGGCACTTAACCCTAATTTGCTTCAGGGGTGCTGTACTACTATGGCTGACCCTGTAAAACAACACATTTCACTGCAATTATCTTGTTTATGTGGCAATAAAACATTTAAAAATATATGTTATTATTTATAGAGGGTTCTAGGCAGAACCATTTACAGGGGAATCTATCAGGAACCCATAGAGATCATATTCTAATTCCTAATTCTATGGAAGAACCTTGCATAGAGGGTTCTAGGTTCTAGGTGGTGAGCCTCTCATCAGGGTGAGCTAAAACCTGTTAAAACCGGATTTGCCCAAACCTCCAATACAGTCAATGTGTAGCTACTAATAATGTATATTGCAATTGGCCAGATAGAGAACATGGTTTATTTCAAGTTTGGTCATGTACCATGAGCATTTGGATAAGTTTCACATGACGGGCTGTGTGTGTTTTGGTTGTTTTTTTATGTATAGTTCCACATTTGGAATATATACAGCATCCCTTAACGGCATAATCACTGGGCTGTGAAGGCTTTTCAATGGAACTGCTGAAAATGAAAAACAGCTTTTGTGATGTGTGAAACCTAATACCTCAGGTGCAGGTACCGATCATCAGGGTGAGCTAAAACCTGTTAAAACCGGATTTGCCCAAACCTCCAATACAGTAAATGTGTAGCTACTAATGATGTATATTGCAATTGGCCAGATAGAAAACATGGTAGGGTTTGTTGGTCATGTAACATGAGCATTTGGATAAGTTTCACATGACAGGCTGTGTGTGTTTTGGTTGTTTTTCACATATAGTTCCACATTTATAATTACATTGTAGTTATTTAGCAGACGCACTTATCCAGAACGACTTACAGTTAGTGAGTGCATACATTTTTATACTGGTCCCCCGTGGGAATCAAACCCACAACCCTGGCGTTGCAAGTGCCATGCTCTACCAACTGAGCTACATGGGAAACAAAATAATGAGTGACTTGTTCATGTTTTCTGTTCTCTGTTTGTTTGTTTTCTGGTCGTAGTTCCTCCAGTAGTGAGTGTGACAGTTGATGTTCCTCCTGTCATTGGGGAGAATGAGGTTGTCTTGGCAACCTGTGTGGCTGCTGGTGCCAAGCCACAGGCAGAAGTGAAGTGGATTTCAGGTACATTCGGCAGTTTGTTGAGGACAATGACAAACTCCACCCAGCACGCCAATGGAACTACCACAGTACTCAGCCACCTGCTCGGGGTGCCAACCAGAGCAGCCAATCAGCAGCAGGTCCAGTGTGTGGTCAACCAGTCTGCCCTGGCAACAGAAAGGAGCTACAACTACACCATAAACATCCATTGTAATTGTCTTCTACTACCACTGTCCTACACTATAAACAGACACTGTAAATATATTCTACTACTACTGTCCTACACTATAGACAGACACTGTAAATATATTATACTACCACTGTCCTACACTATAGACAGACACTGTAAATATATTCTAATACTACTGTCCTACACAATAGACATCCACTGTAAATATATTCTACTACTACTGTCCTACACTATAGACAGACACTGTAAATATATTATACTACCACTGTCCTACACTATAGACAGACACTGTAAATATATTCTACTACTACTGTCCTACACTATAGACATCCACTGTAAATATATTCTACTACTACTGTCCTACACTATAGACAGACACTGTAAATACATTCTACTACTACTGTCCTACACTATAGACAGACACTGTAAATATATACTAAACTACCACTGTCCTACACTATAGACAGACACTGTAAGTATATACTCCACTACTACTGTCCTACACTGTCGGTATCCACTGTAAATGTAAATTCCACTATCACTGTCACAGACCATAGACATCCACTGTAAGTATAGACTCTCACTGGCTATAGCCTAGTAGTCCCTCTAAACAGTCCCTGTCTGTCTATACACTCTTAGATAATAACGTGCTATCCTGGAACCAAATATGTTTTTTCGGCTGTCCCCATAGGAGAACCCTTTGAATAACACCTATTAGTTCCACCTTTTATTAACACCTATTAGTTCCACCCTTTGTAGCGCTTTTTGGTCAAGGGCGATGCAATTGCCATACCAGGCGGTGATGCACTCAGAAAATATGTTTTCGATGGTGCAGCTGTATAATTCTTTGAGGATCTGAAGACCCATTCTCTACAGGGCTGTGTGGGTGAGTGTGGACCATGTTAAGTCCTTACTGATGTGGACACCAAATAACTTAAAGGTCTCGACCCGCTCCACAACAGCCCCGTCAATGTGGATGGAGGCGTGCTCTCCCCTCTTTCTCCCATAGTCCACGATCAGCACCTTGGTCTAATTGATGTTGAGGGAGATGTTGTCCTGGCTCCACACTGCTAAGTCACTGACTTCCTAGCTCTCTCTCTCTCTCTCTCTCTCTCTCTCTCTCTCTCTCTCTCTCTCTCTCTCTCTCTCTCTCTCTCTCTCTCTCTCTCTCTCTCTCTCTCTCTCTCTCTCTCTCTCTCTCTCTCTCTCATATAGATCCACCTCAGTCAGTGACCATCACCCTTAGTGAGGCCTCTAAAGCCACAGTCTTACTATGTCTAGCAGACGGCAACCCACAACCCAACTACACCTGGAGCAGGTACTCACTCATATGTAAACTAGTTCAATCCAGTTTAAATGTAAATGTTAGGTAAACTTGTTAAGACGTGATATCTAAATTAGCTTGAAGCTTCAGTTTGTTCATGTCTAAAGGACAGTTTTTGAATTTTGCTGGCAGTCAAATCATGCATTTGTCTTTCACACACACACACACGCGCGCGCACACACGCGAACAAACACACACACACAAAGTATTGCGCATCTAACCATGTGGGGACATACAATTCAGTCACATTCAAGATCCTATCTTCCCTAACCCTAAACCTAACATTAACCCGTACCCTTACCCTAACCCTAACATTAACCAAAAAAACTAACCCTAAACCTAACCCAAGCTCCTAACACTAACACTAAAACTAACCCAATCCCCTAACCCTAAACCTAATTCTAACCCTAACACTAATTCTAACCTTAACCCTAAACCCACTAGAAATAGCATTTGACCTTGTGGGGACCAACACAGGTATAGTTAAACATGTCCACACACACACACACACACACACACACACACACAGACACACACATACACAGTCACACACTCAGCCCCTCTTCTCCTCTCTCTCTCTTCCAGAGTGGTCCAGCCATGGCCTGTGTCTTCAGTGAGAGCAGAGGGAGACATACTGCACCTCCTCAGTCTCAGCTCTGAGCTGAATGGTCTCTATATCTGTGAGGCCTCCAACCCCTACGGACGAGCAACTGGCTCCCTCTATGTACACACATCCTCTGGTGAGAAGCACCTGAGAGAGACACACACACACACACACACACACACACACACAGTATTCATACTGGTTGCTTATACTGTTTTATAAGTGGCATATAATTGTTATGCGATTGGTTGATTGCTTGCTTGCTTGATTGAGTACTTTACTGAATACTTTATTGTCCCGTAGGGAAATTTGTCTGGCAACAATACAGGCATTACTGGCATACACATAAAACACATATATGAGGTTATGAGAAATGTGATGTAGCATGGATAACAATGTTGAGGCAGATGCTCACTTATCTTTCACTGCATGTGTTAGTATCAGACTTATGTCCTCATTCCCCTTTCTACAGGAAGGTACTGTATAACCACTAACTAAGATGGTCATGATACACACTTATCTCTTACTGCATATGTACATGTCTTATTACCTAGTATTATCTCTTTGCTTTCTGCAGGAAAGTGTTTGCATCAGAGCCATGCTGCTTGTTAGGTCAACACAATTATATGTAATTGTAAATACAGACTGTTTCCTATATTAACTGTATCCCCTCTCTCCTCATAGAGACCTCTGCTGCCTGTTGGTTTCTACTCATTGTCATTCTATGTCTGATTGTTACTGCAGCTGCACTCGTATGGTACAGGAGGAAATACGGACAGTGTCCTTGGTAATATCAACTACTGTAATATTATGAACATCATTTTGCATTATGAAAACATTTCATTTTCACTTGATGATTGGCTCAAATTCATATGATATTTTTTTCTGGACGATATCCAAGGAATTCAATCATGGCCAATCACCAGTTCCAGGCACCCCCACAGGTATGTGACTAGTTAAAGTCCACCATTGTTGCGTGATTACCCTATCACATCAGCCACTTTTTGCTATGTAATAGTACTGTTATAATGTCTGATGACAAGGTTGAGGAAGATGAACCTGGGACGTCTGGGTTCTAACACTCCAAACCAGGAAGGCGGATCAGGAAGAAGTATCGTGATGTAAGGAACACACATTATGATTTTTTTTAAAAATATTTTTAAATATTACAAAAAATATATTTTGTTGGAGCTATTGTCTATTCATGAGGTATATTTATTGTTCTATTTTAAAGAAATCGCCGGACAGGCTGAGAGCGGATGCCAGAAGAATCTCAGACATGCAATGGGTGTGGGAAGATTTCCAGTCCACACATTCTCCATTGTTCTAACCATTTGCAAAGAAGAGGCACATTCTCCAACCATCTAATGAACAGAGACCCTAGCAGTATTCACTGTGACATTAGAAACCTCGGCTCGGCCCCTCCTCCACCACAGCTTCTCTCGTGGACTGCCTTGTCATGGTGGAGGGGCTTTGTTTCTTCAGCGGGAACAACAACTCTCCTGTATGTACAGTGGGGGAAAAAAGTATTTAGTCAGCCACCAATTGTGCAAGTTCTCCCACTTAAAAAGATGAGAGGCCTTCAATTTTCATCATAGGTACACGTCAACTATGACAGACAAATTGAGAAAAAAAATCCAGAAAATCACATTGTAGGATTTTTAATGAATTTATTTGCAAATTATGGTGGAAAATAAGTACTTGGTCACCTACAAACAAGCAAGATTTCTGTCTCTCACAGACCTGTAACTTCTTCTTTAAGAGGCTCCTCTGTCCTCCACTCGTTACCTGTATTAATGGCACCTGTTTGAACTTGTTATCAGTATAAAAGACACCTGTCCACAACCTCAAACAGTCACATTCCAAACTCCACTATGGCCAAGACCAAAGAGCTGTCAAAGGACACCAGAAACAAAATTGTAGAACTGCACCAGGCTGGGAAGACTGAATCTGCAATAGGTAAGCAGCTTGGTTTGAAGAAATCAACTGTGGGAGCAATTATTAGGAAAGGAAGACATACAAGACCACTGATAATCTCCCTCGATCTGGGACTCCACGCAAGATCTCACCCCGTGGGGTCAAAATGATCACAAGAACGGTGAGGAAAAATCCCAGAACCACACGGGGGGACCTAGTGAATGACCTGCAGAAAGCTGGGACCAAAGTAACAAAGCCTACCATCAGTAACACACTACGCCGCCAGGGACTCAAATCCTGCAGTGCCAGACATGTCCCCCTGCTTAAGCCAGTACATGTCCAGGCCCGTCTGAAGTTTGCTAGAGTGCATTTGGATGATCCAGAAGAGGATTGGGAGAATATCATATGGTCAGATGAAACCAAAATATAACTTTTTGGTAAAAACTCAACTCGTCGTGTTTGGAGGACAAAGAATGCTGAGTTGCATCCAAAGAACACCATACCTACTGTGAAGCATGGGGGTGGAAACATCATGCTTTGGGGCTGTTTTTCTGCAAAGGGACCAGGACGACTGATCCGTGTAAAGGAAAGAATGAATGGGGCCATGTATCGTGAGATTTTGAGTGAAAACCTCCTTCCATCAGCAAGGGCATTGAAGATGAAACGTGGCTGGGTCTTTCAGCATGACAATGATCCCAAACACACTGCCCGGGCAATGAAGGAGTGGCTTCGTAAGAAGCATTTCAAGGTCCTGGAGTGGCCTAGCCAGTCTCCAGATCTCAACCCCATAGAAAATCTTTGGAGGGAGTTGAAAGTCCGTGTTGCCCAGCAACAGCCCCAAAACATCACTGCTCTAGAGGAGATCTGCATGGAGGAATGGGCCAAAATACCAGCAACAGTGTGTGAAAACCTTGTGAAGACTTACAGAAAACGTTTGACCTGTGTCATTGCCAACAAAGGGTATATAACAAAGTATTGAGAAACTTTTGTTATTGACCAAATACTTATTTTCCACCATAATTTGCAAATAAATTCATTAAAAATCCTACAATGTGATCTTCTGGGAAAAAAAATCTAATTTTGTCTGTCATAGTTGACGTGTACCTATGATGAAAATTACAGGCCTCTCTCATCTTTTTAAGTGGGAGAACTTGCACAATTGGTGGCTGACTAAATACTTTTTTCCCCCACTGTATGTATGTATGTATGTATGTATGTATGTATGTATGTATGTATGTATGTATGGTGTATGTAGAAGCCATCTAAAGGGAGGCCAGGTATAATCTAAATAATATGTGTCTTGTCAGTAATGACTAGCAAAACCCTGGCTGTTGGTGTTACTTGTAGCTGCTCCAAAATGCATTCCTTCATATTATGCAGCCTAATGCAGTCTTGGTACAGGCAGCAGTTATAAGAGGAACCAGGAAATCAAGGGTGTGGCTAGTGATCCACTGGGAACAGAAGCTTCACTAACAGCTGCCTTATGATCTAAGCATAGGGCTGTTATAGTGATGATATTACCGCCACACCGGCGGTCACAAATCATGAAGGCAGTCAAATTCCACTTGACTGTTTAGTCACGGTAATTAGGCTTCTCCAAGCTCTGATGCTGCTGATGGTAGCTTACCAAACTTGCTAATTGCCTGGTAAGCAGCACTCTATTGTCCCTCTAATCACTCTGGCATCAATGCAAATGTAATCTAAAATGCAATCAAACACTTAATGATAGCTCATGAGCTCATGTCGCACAACATTTCAATAGTCTATTCAATTGTGTGAGAAAACAGAGTGATGACCTCCATTAAAAAGAGGAGGATCCCATCAGATTTCTATAGGCTAGACCTACTATATTTATTTCTCAACTTTCCTAATATTAAGTAGATTGCTTCTCTTTACAGCAGGAGTATATGTAAAGACAAGATTAAATCAGGAATAGTCTGTTTGGTGACAATATTAGCCTATCACTTGTGAATTATATATTATCACTTGTGAATTATGCCCAGTGTAAGGCAAGAAACAATGCATATCTTTTTTTGCGACTTTTTCAAATCATAGTCCCACAAATCATGTAGCCTAGCACATAGGCCTATATGTTTTGATAGGGTTTGTATCACAACTAAAGTGGCCAAATAACTTCTTAAAATTAAGCACATTAATCAGCTTTTATAATAGGTGTAGAGCCTAACTGGCATACATAGGCAGCGCAGAGTTTGAAGTTTGGAGAAGATAATTTTCACCATAAAAATGCATCTTTATAATAAAAGCAATACATGCATAACCGCATTTGCGGTCACTTTTGATAATGGTATTTTCCCGCTAATGGAACATTTGCGCTTATAGCCTTCTGCTGTGTGCTCATTGCTTCGCTGATAATGTGAAGAAATAGCCTAATAATTTATAAACATTTTAAGGTAAACGTTCTGATCTGTTACCACAGCCTCATTGCGTAAAAAGTTGTTTTGATGCTAGTGGTTGTATTACTTTGGCCTCTATCGCATCCCACAAATGTCCCAGAATATGTTTGGAATATTTATTTCTCACACAGAAAAAAATATGTAAACTGTTGTGCTATGGGGGATAGTACAGTCGTGGTCAAACGTTTTAAGAATGACACAAGTATTGGTCTTCACAAAGTTCGCTGCTTCAGTGTTATGAGATATTTTTGTCAGATGTTACTATGGTATACTGAAGTATAATTACAAGCAAGTGTCAAAGGCTTTTATTGACAATTACATTAAGTTTATGCAAAGAGTCAATATTTGCAGTGTTGACCCTTCTTTTTCAAGACCTCTGTAATCTGCCCTGGCATGCTGTCAATTAACTTCTGGGCCACATCCTGACTGATGGAGGCCCATTTTTGCATAATCAATGCTTGGAGTCCCCGAGCCACTTAGTTATCACATTTGCCTTATGGCAAGGTGCTCCATCATGCTGGAAAAGGAATTGTTCGTCACCAAACTGTTCTTGGATGGTTGGGAGAAGTTGCTCTCGAAGTTACCATTCTTTATTCATGGCTGTGTTCTTAGGCAAAATTGTGAGTGAGCCCATTCCCTTGGCTGAGAAGCAACCCCACACATGAATGGTCTCAGGACGCTTTACTGTTGGCATGACACAGGACTGATGGTAGCGCTCACCTTGTCTTCTCCGGACAAGGTATTTTCCGGATGCCCCAAACAATCGGAAAGGGGATTCATCAGAGAAAATTACTTTACCACAGTCCTCAGCAGTCCAATCCCTCTACCTTTTGCAGAATATCAGTCTGTCCCTGATGTTTTTCCTGGAGAGAAGTGGCTTCTTTGCTGCCCTTCTTGACACCAGGCCATCCTCCAAAAGTCATTGCCTCACTGTGCGTGCAGATGCATTCACATATGCCTGCTGCCATTCCTGAGCAAGCTCTGCACTGGTGGTGCCCCGATCCCGCAGCAGAATCAACTTTAGGAGACTGTCCTGGCACTTGCTGGACTTTCTTGGGCGCCCTGATGCCTTCTTCACAACAATTGAACCTCTCTCCTTGAAGTTCTTGATGATCTGATAAATGGTTAATTTAGGTGCAATCTTACTAGCAGCAATATCCTTGCCTGTGAAGCCCTTTTTGTGCAAAGCAATGATGACGGCATGTGTTTCCTTGCAGGTAACCATGATTAACAGAGGAAGAACAATGATTTCAAGCACCACCCTCCTTTTGAAGCTTACATTATGTTATTCTAACTCAATCAGCATGACAAAGTGATCTCCAGCTTTGTCTTCGTCAACACTCTCACCTGTGTTAACGAGAGAATCACTGACATGATGGCAGCTGGTCCTTTTGTGGCAGGGCTGAAATGCAGTGGAAATATTTGGGGGGGGGGTTAAGTTAATTTTCATGGCGAAGAGGGACTTTGCAATGAATTGCAATTCATCTGATCACTCTTCATGACATTCAGGAGGATATCATCAAAACTGAGGCAGCAGACTTTGTGAAAATTAGTATTTGTGTCATTCTCAAAACGTTTGACCATGACTGTAGAATGACATAGGCTAGTGCTTTTACTGTTCATTAGGCCTACTCATCTTGTTGGCTGACGAAAAGTACATGTGGACAGTTCTTCCAATATCTTCAATATGCGCCTCAGAATTGGATAAGGATGCGCACAGTTGCGTCCCCGATGTGTCTGTCTTCACTTGTAGCTTGTGAGAAAGACCCGATTACGTGACGGGCATTGGCTAATAAGAATTGAGCTATTTGAGAGAGCCATGTGAGTGAGAGGCGCTTCGGAGCACGCAGCATGCAGGGAGAAGGGAATTACAATTATTATATTCAGCCTAAGGGCACAAAGGCCACTGGCTGCAAAAGGCATGGATTTTTTTAGGGGGCATTACGGCCACACAAAGGGGATGCCGCTGGGAAATTTGAAGCATTATCAAGTGCTTGTCAAAATGTCAATGAGAGACAGATGAAGTGTGTACAGCCTGCACAAAAAACTAAGCAGAGCTCATGCCTTTCATGCGACTTTAAAAAAAATCTTCATTAGAGTCACATCATGCAGTCTTAGAATGAATTAAAAATCATAACATATAGCCCAACGTTTGTATCACAATGAAATGTACATAGATAACTCTAAATTAAGCATATAGGAGGACCTGTTTCTTTGTTAACTGCTCAACACAGAATAGCAACATGTGCACACTCCCTCAAATCGTTTGGAGAAAATATCCTTTCTATTTTATTCAGGTTTGTTCAATTTTATTCTTCATACTATAAAATACTATAAAATATTACCATGAAATTCTAAGCAAGTCTGCTAAATGAACTAGTGTAGCCCATAGCCATATGGCATAGCCAGATCAGGACCTAACATTAGGACAACTCAGAGTATGCTATTCTCTTCTTCTGTAATAGACTACATTTTCTACATATCATGTTTCTTTAGACCTGTCTAAAATAAATAATGTATTTATTGTGAAGGTGTAGGCTATATTACATGGATTTATTTGACTTTTTAAAATGTAGATGTTCCAAAGGTCTGCATCAGTGTCTTGTAGGCTATGTGTATTAGCCAGGAGATGCTAAATGTGTTTATGTTAATTCACGGTCAATTACTGTCAATAACCGTGAGACCGGCAGTTATTTGCTTGACAATCACCGGCTGATGACTGCCACAGCCCTATCCACGCATTAACCCTATCCCTGATTAACCCTATGATATTTGTTGTTTTAGCCTAGCATTAGTGTAGCATTGCATTTTTGTCCACCAGTAGTTACTGTAGGTAGTTAGTAGTTAGAATGCAGGTATTTTCACTACATTATGAGTTACAAAGCAGGTCTAGTTACAATGTTAATCTTTTCACTAAATTAATAGTTAGAATGCAGGTTAGAAAGAGACTATTATGTCATGCCATGTTCAACGTTTACTCAAGGCCCTGCTTTGGTTAGTGCACTGTAAAGTCCTTGTATTGATGAACCTGTGCCCCCGCACATTGACTCTGTACTGGTACCCCCTGTATATAGCATCGCTACTGTTATTTTACTGCTGCTCTTTAATTGTTTGTTATTTAATTTTTTACTTCACTTATTTTTCTTAAAACTGCATTATTGGTTAAGGGCTTGTAAGTAAGGATTTCACTGTAAGGTCTAAACCGGTTGTATTTGGCGCATGTGACGAATAAAATTAGATCTGTTTTGATTTCAGCCTTGGAACTAGAAACACAGGGACAAGCTGTTTCCTGTGGGGTCTTTGTGGCTGTGCTCTGTCTGCTTGATAGATGATATGGGAGTGGCTCTTATAGACCACATGGGGGTTCAAGGCAGATTCATTCCCTCCAGAACCATCAACTGTGTTAGCCTCAATTTCCTCCCAACACCATCTTCCAAAATACATGAAATCTTATCAAGTTAAAACATTCCTAAAGATTAACCTAGTATGCACACCTGCCTTTTTATCAACAAGAAGAGACAGGTGTGTGGGTTTAGGGGTGGTAGTGGTTGGTGTGTGTGTACAGTACTAGTCCGTACATTTCTTTGTGTTGGTTTTATTCACACATGCTGATTGGTTGGATGCTTATTAAACCTATACTATACTGAGTGGGGCATGCATTTCGTTCTTCAGTGAAATGAAAAATAATTCAATATCTGTGGTGACCAGGCGCTGTAGTGAACAGTAGCTGTTAGACCACTCTAGGGGAAGGAAGTCAGGGAAAACCCCAGTTTTGTTGCAATCCCCAAACTTGCATCAGAGAACGTCTGTTAGACGATTAGCAGTTGTTTCCTTCCTGAGAATATATTTTTTTAACAACACTTTAGTTTCAGTGCTTTTGATCATACTGTAAACTGTTAAATATCATGCCGGAGTCTGTTATAGTGACCTATTATTATAGTATTATTGTATTATCATTATCATTATTATTATTATTATTATTAATATTATTATTATTATTATTATTATTATTATTATTATTATTATTATTATATTATTGTTATTATATTTAAGTGTTGTGTGCAGTATGTAAAGAATTGCTAGATTTATAATATTTGTATTTAACCTTTATTTAACAAGGAAGTCCCATTGAGGCCAGAAAAGGGAAATGAGAGATGAGTGAGCTAAATAAAACCAAACACCAAACTTCCCCCTACAAACTAAAAAGAGTGCAGATAACAGACGTTGAAGCTGTCTTATTTCTCTCAAAGAAGTCACTGTTTACAAGCCTCTGCCCTCTACACCAGATTCCTAACTGAATTCTAGTAGCTAAGCCTCCGGCCAGGTTCCTAACTTGAGTATTATGCTGTTACTCTCAGAACTGAACCCATGTAATATAATATGGACTAGTGGCTGTGATCCCTATGGTAACGGCAGAGATCAGTAGAGCATGTGAATGCCTCTAACTCATTCACATGGCTTTATGGCTGTGAAGCGTTCAGCTGTGTCCCTCTGCTCACTACTTTCTTAGTACACAAAGGAGAGAGAAGGCAAGAGCAGTTGTACTGCTGTGAATACTGTAATTAATGATAACAGTTTATGTTTTTATTTAATGGTGATCTATTTACCAAGTGCAGGAAATGTAACAATTTTCTATTTGCACGTGTATTGATAAACAATGTTTATTTAAGAGTTTAACACATGCATCAACTCTTTCCCAGGCCTCTCTACCTCTTCTTCTTTCTCCCATCATGGTGTGACCACTGGCCTTGAGATGTCATTCTGCAGTGTGCGTGTTTCTCTATATATGTACACATTACTGTAGTTGTCCTTTACTCATGTTGTTATTGATAATAGACATGTTACTATGTAGATCTAGTTCCTTACACCCAGCTACCAGACCTTATTGCTTTATATATATTTCAGGGCCTGGACACACATCAACTGGGTGGATACATTCTTTTAATGTTCTTCTGAATAGAAAAATAAAGCAGGGACACTGCTATCTAGAAACAACTGAGATATATTGCATTTGATCCATAAATAAAATCCCATGGGCTTGTTGTTTTTCAGTAAACAAGCCTTAGCTTTCCATCTTCTATGGAAATCCTAGCCCACAACAGGCTCGACAGCCATTAACCCTGAGCACCACCTTCTGCCTATATAGTACAGAGGTGTATCTGTCTCTCATGCTCTGGTACAAATGACGTCCATATATTTCCATCAACTCAGCACTGTTGTTATCAGGTGGTCAATGCCTGAAATAGAAGTGCTGTGCATTCTCTCACCCACACCTCCACCCCTCAGTCGCCCTCTCTGTTCTCCTCCTGTTTACTCTGCCTCCTTTTCTCTCAGTGTTGTGGGTCCATGTTGACAGTGTTGTTCAGCATCCGTTGCTAGACAGTTTTCATCAATCAACTCCTCTTTGCATTCCTGCTGCACCTAAGAAAACGACAAAAGTAAATTACATTATAGAGAGATGGAACATAAAGAGCAGACTGTGGAATTCCTTCAGGTCAACATTGGTTTTAGTTGGCCCCAGGCTAATGAAATGCCACTCCTGACCAACAAAGAACTGCAGACGCCTGTGCCAAACCATTACAGAGTAAAAGGTAATTACATGTAAAAGCTCTTCCCTGAGTGCTGTTTCCTTGGCATTTGTGGGGAAGCTTGCATGTTTCAGTGATCCTGAAAGCTATACCGGTGGGGTTTTGGCCCCAGGCAGGTTCAACCATGCCGGGCTGGTTCCAGGTGAGAGGCCAGACTAAACACAGCACCAGGCCCTCCAGGTTGGGGGATGTGTGTGGGGCTAACAACCCCAGCCTGTAAAAACACACATTGTTAAAGAAACTGCAACAACTTTGAAAACTACAACAACAAGGGACCCAAAAGGAAACTTCAGCCAATCCATTGACACTATAACGGCTTCAGATGAAAGGCCTACCCGGGAAATCATGAGCTCAATGAGGAGTTTTCTAGGCACAAAAACTACAGTCTGTCTTGGAGCATGGAACGTCCCCACCATGTTTAAAACTTCAAACGCAGCTGAAGTTATCAGAGAGATGGACAGGTACAACGTGGACATCCTGTGTGTAAGCAAAAGCAAGTGGACTGGTTCTGGACCCAAGGTGACAAGTGATGGCTCAACAATACTCTATTCAGGAAAGGATGATTCCCACTCTAGTGATGTAGCCCTCTTCATCAGTAGAACAGCTGCCAAATCACTCTTGGAATGGGAACCCATCCTGCAATGATATGCCCCCACCAACAAGGCAGAGGAGCAGCTACAACAAGCAGTATCCAAGGTCCCACAACACGATGTGATCGTGATAACGGGAGGTTTGAATGCCAAGGTTGGAGCCAATAACACCAACTGTGAACAGGCTATGTGGCAACACGGCTGTGGTATCATCAATAACAACGGTTAAAGGCTTGTTGACTTCTGCCTCAATAACAGCTGTGTGATTGGTGGCACACTCTTCCCTCACAAAGACATCCATAAGATAATATGGAGATCCCCAGATGGTCACACCGTCAACCAAATCAACCACATCATTATAAAAAATAAATGGCAAGGGTCTCTGCAGAATGTCAAGGTCCACCGTGGGGCAACAGTGACCACTACCTGCTAATAGCCCAGGTGAGGCTGAAACTGCGAGCCACACACACCATACAGCAAGGGCAGAAAGTCTGACATCAACAAGCTCACATCTCCTGAAATAAAGAAAGCTTTTAGAATCGAGCCAATGCAGAAGAAGAAGACCAGGGCACAGTTGAAACAACGTGGAGTAACATCAAGAATGCACACACAGAAACACCAAAGAAAGTTATTGTCTATAGAAAGAAGAAGGGTAAGAAGTGGTTAACACATGATACATTGAAGAAAATAGATGAGAGAATGCTGGCCATAGATAAACTGCTGAGTGCAAAATCACCCAGGCTGATAGCACAACAACTATAGACTTCAGTGGCAGAAGATTGTTGCAGTCTTATATCCCACTGGGACGAAGAGGACTAAGTAAGTAAGTACATGTAAAAGCTCATGCAATTTGTAACTTCAGTAAAATTATATTGACCTACCATTTTAACTGCCAGGGTTCTGTCTCTAAGCCTCGCAATTACCAGAATGATTACCGCTGCGCACCGACACAGAATGTTTCCGGATGGTTGTACTAGGTTAGTTACCTGTGCAATATACAGTATGCAAAGAGCAGGGAAAACAAACAGGGAGAGAATAATGTTATTTCAAGACAGTCTTGAGTATTCATTCTCCAGAAGTACAGTAGGCTAATCTAATTTGTGTGTTTATATATTTCCGAAGCACTATGACAACACAAACTGTATCTCCTACTGAGTTTAGGTGATGTGAATGAAGTTGTAGACTCAATGAGTAATCGAGGTTGTGTGTGTAAAGAGTAAGCCATTAACTTTGCAGTCTCTGAACAAGGTCACCACAGTGATGCTGACCACTGCAACAGTTCCCACAACTACACACAATCAGGGCCGGATTAAGAAATCATAGGCCTGGAGTTCCCAATCAATTCAGGACTGGCAGCCATTGATAGTGTACGCATGAGTTTAACAGACAAATTGCCAGGGTAAGAGGTTCCAAAACCCTTCAATGGGTTATATGTCTATGGCCACAATGCAACAAGCTGTATATTTGGTGCACATGCTGCCCAAACTGTGGCCATCCCAACTGTAGGCATACTGGTAACTGCCAAAACAAAGGAAACACTTGAGTAAATGAGGGATACAAAGTATATGTTATGGTTTGGGGTGCATTTCCTGGCATGGTTTAGGTCCACTTGTAGAATCTATGCCAAGTCGTATTGAAGCTGTTCTGGCAGCTCGTGGTGGCCTATAACCCTTTTAAGACACTCTATGTACAGTGGGGAAAAAGTATTTAGTCAGCCACCAATTGTGCGAGTTCTCCCACTTAAAAAGATGAGAGAGGCCTGTAATTTTCATCATAGGTACACGTCAACTATGACAGACAAAATGAGAAGAAAAAAAAACAGAAAATCACATTAAAGGATTTTTTATGAATTTATTTGCAAATTATGGTGGAAAATAAGTATTTGGTCAATAACAAAAGTTTCTCAATACTTTGTTGTATACCCTTTGTTGGCAATGACACTGGTCAAACGTTTTCTGAAAGTCTTCACAAGGTTTTCACACACTGTTGCTGGTATTTTGGCCCATTCCTCCATGCAGATCTCCTCTAGAGCAGTGATGTTTTGGGGCTGTCGCTGGGCAACACGGACTTTCAACTCCCTCCAAAGATTTTCTATGGGGTTGAGATCTGGAGACTGGCTAGGCCACTCTAGGACCTTGAAATCCTTCGTTTTCACTCAAAATCTCACGATACATGGCCCCATTCATTCTTTCCTTTACACGGATCAGTCGTCCTGGTCCCTTTGCAGAAAAACAGCCCCAAAGCATGATGTTTCCACCCCCATGCTTCACAGTAGGTATGGTGTTCTTTGGATGCAACTCAGCATTCTTTGTCCTCCAAACACGACGAGTTGCGTTTTTACTGACCATATGACATTCTCCCAATCCTCTTCTGGATCATCCAAATGCACTCTAGCAAACTTCAGACGGGCCTGGACATGTACTGGCTTAAGCAGGGGGACACGTCTTGCACTGCAGGATTTGAGTCCCTGGCGGCGTAGTGTGTTACTGATGGTAGGCTTTGTTACTTTGGTCCCAGCTCTCTGCAGGTCATTCACGAGGTCCCCCCGTGTGGTTCTGGGATTTTTGCTCACCGTTCTTGTGATCATTTTGACCCCACGGGGTGAGATCTTGCGTGGAGCCCCAGATCGAGGGAGATTATCAGTGGTCTTGTATGTCTTCCATTTCCTAATAATTGCTCCCACAGTTGATTTCTTCAAACCAAGCTGCTTACCTATTGCAGATTCAGTCTTCCCAGCCTGGTGCAGGTCTACAATTTTGTTTCTGGTGTCCTTTGACAACTCTTTGGTCTTGGCCATAGTGGAGTTTGGAGTGTGACTGTTTGAGGTTGTGGACAGGTGTCTTTTATACTGATAACAAGTTCAAACAGGTGCCATTAATACAGGTAACGAGTGGAGGACAGAGGAGCCTCTTAAAGAAGAAGTTACAGGTCTGTGAGAGCCAGAAATCTTGCTTGTTTGTAGGTGACCAAATACATATTTTCCACCATAATTTTCAAATAAATTCATTAAAAATCCTACAATGTGATTTTCTGGATTTATTTTTCTCAATTTGTCTGTCATAGTTGACGTGTACCTATGATGAAAATTACAGGCCTCTCTCATCTTTTTAAGTAGGAGAACTTGCACAATTGGTGGCTGACTAAATACTTTTTTCCCCACTGTAGATGTTTCATTAAATTTGACAGTTACATGTCTGTGCTTGTGATAAAACTTAATCCACATGTATTTTTTTGGGGAAACTATTCATCCTCTGTGGCTAAATGATGCTATGTGGAGTATTTTGAACATTGAGAGCGTGCTCCTGTGGTTGGATAAAACAATTATAATACAAAACAAATACATTTGTATTTACATTTTTGGGGGGCCCCTACGTGCTTGGGCCCAGCCCCTGACTCATACAATTGACCAGTCACATTTATTTATTATGCAGGTTATTTTAATTTGTTTATTAATCAGTTACCCAATCAAGGCAGGGCCCAATAGTTACGCATTTGGGCCCCCTGCCTCCCCCCTACCTAGCAAAAACAGAATAAACACGTTTTAAATTACATACCTACAGTAGAAAAGAGGATAATCTATTTTTCTAATGATGTGATGTCACGGATTCTGCCGAGGCTGCTCCTCCTCCTTGCTCGGGCAGGCTTCGGCGTTCGCCGTCCCCGGAGTACTAGCTACCACCGTTAGATGTTTCGATGTTAGATTGGTTTTGTCTGTCTATTGCACCTGTGTCCGTTTGTGTCTGATTATGTGTCCTATAAGTTGCCTGCTTTGTGTTGGTTAGTTTGTGTGTTATTGTTACGCCTGTCCGTTAGTGCTGCGTGTTTCTCTATGTTTGTTGTTTTCGTTGTTTACGCACAGTTTGCGTAATCGCTCGCCTCTGTTTTGTGTTGAGGCCGTTTATTGTATTTTGCCTAGTGTTTCACTAGTAAAGTCTGTTGGACTAAGCTTCGGTGTCCTGCGCCTGACTCCCACACCACATTACATCAGCCCTTGACAGAATAACACACCAAATGGAGTCAGCAGGAGCAGCGGCGGCACCCAAGTCGCTGGAAGATCGGATCAGCGATCAAGACACCATGATCCGGCAACTTGGGGCCGCCATGAACGAGGTGTCCAACACTCTGCGCCGTTTGGTTACTGGAGAGGTGCCCACGCCGTCGCACACCTTACCATCACCATCGGCCAGTCCTCCTCTCCCAGCACCGGAACCCAGTGGCATTCGGCTCTCGCTCACGAGGGCATATGATGGTACTGCAGCCGGGTGTCAGGGGTTCCTCCTGCAGGTGGAACTCTACTTGGCCACCATACACCCGGCGCTCTCGGGATACGAGAGCGTCTCCGCCCTCATCTCCTGTCTATCCGGCAAGGCGTTGGAGTGGGTCAACGCCGAATGGAGGGGAATAGACGCCGCCACCATCACCTACGCAGAGTTCTCCCGCCGCTTCAGGGCTGTGTTCGATCATCCACCTGAGGGGAAGGCGGCGGGGGAGCGTCTGTTCCACCTCCGACAGGGGAAGAGGAGTGCACAGGAGTTCGCCCTGGAGTTCCGGACTTTAGCGGCTGATGCGGGGTTGGAATGAGAGGGCCCTCATCGACCATTATCGGTGTAGCCTACGAGAGGACGTTCGTCGTGAGCTGGCCTGCAGGGACACCAACCTATCCTTCGACCAGTTGGTGGACATTTCCATCCGTCTCGACACCCTGCTGGCTACCCGCGGACGTCCCGAATGGGGGTCGTCCATTCCGCCCTCCAGCACCTCCGAGCCGATTCCCATGGAGCTCGGGGGTGCTGGCGCTAGGGAGAGGAGGAGAGAGAACCTGAGGGGGGCCGTCCCCTGCACCAACTGTGGCCGTGGAGGGCACACTGCGGCTAGGTGCTGGGGAGGGTCTCCTGGGAGAGGGGACAACAGGTCACGCACTGGGGAGTCATTTCAGGTGAGTAGGCGCCCCACTTACCCAGAGCTCTCTGTTGGTCACCTGTGTATACCTGTGAGATTTCCACAGGTGGCACCTCATTCCCAGCATAAGGCGCTAGTAGATTCAGGCGCAGCTGGGAATTTTGTTGATCGTGAATTTTGTTCTAGGTTAGGAATTCCCCTTCGGCCGGTGGAAGCCCCCTTTCCTGTTCATGCCCTAGACAGCCGGCCGCTGGGGTCGGGGTTGATCAGAGAAGTCACAGCACCACTTAAGATGACTACGCAGGGGGGTCATGAGGAGATCATTCAGTTTTATCTGATCGACTCTCCTGCGTATCCCGTGGTGTTGGGGCTTCCCTGGTTAAGCGCCCATGATCCTACCATTGCGTGGCAACAGAGGGCTCTTATGGAGTGGTCTGCCCAGTGTGTAGGGAGATGTCTAGGTGTTTCCTTAGGGGCGACTTCGGTGGAGAGTCCGAACCAAGTGCCCGCAATGCGCATTCCCCCTGAATATGAGGATTTAGCACTTGTGTTCAGCAAAACTAGGGCAACACGGCTGCCACCTCATAGACAGGGGGATTGTGCGATAGATCTCCAAACAGGAGCGGCACTTCCGCGGAGCCATGTGTATCCCCTGTCTCAAGAGGAGACAGCGGCTATGGAGACTTACATAGCCGAGTCCTTGGAACAGGGATACATACGGTCCTCCACTTCCCCGGTTTCCTCATGTTTCTTCTTTGTGAAGAAGAAGGACGGGGGTTTGCGCCCGTGTATTGATTACCGTAGTCTCAATCAGATCACGGTTAAGTACAGTTACCCTCTTCCTCTGATTGCGACTATGACGGAGTCATTACGCGGAGCGCGGTTCTTCACAAAGTTGGATCTCAGGAGCGCGTACAATCTGGTGCGCATTAGGGAGGGGGATGAATGGAAAACAGCATTTAGCACCACCTCGGGTCATTACGAGTATCTCGTCATGCCATACGGGTTAATGAATGCTCCTTCAGTCTTCCAATCCTTTGTGGATGAAATTTTCCAGGACATGCATGGGCAGGGTGTGGTAGTATACATCGACGACATCCTAGTGTACTCTTCTACACGAGCCGAGCATGTAGCCCTGGTGCGCCGAGTGTTGAGGAGGCTGTTGGAGCATGACTTGTATGTCAAGGCAGAGAAATACTTGTTTTTCCAGGAGTCCATCTCCTTTTTGGGTTATCGGTTGTCCGCGTCTGGTGTGAAGATAGAGGTTGACCGTGTGTCGGCCGTGCGTAATTGGCAAACTCCAACCACTGTAAAAGAGGTGCAGCAGTTTTTGGGTTTTGCTAATTACTTCCGGAGGTTTATCCAGGGCTTTGGACAGGTGGCAGCTCCCATTACGTCCCTGCTAAAGGGGGGTCCGGTGCGTTTGCAGTGGTCAGCTGAAGCGGACAGGGCATTTGTTAAACTGAAGAACCTGTTCACTTCGGCTCCGGTGCTGGCGCATCCGGACCCCGCTTTACCATTCCAAGTTGAGGTAGACGCGTCCGAGGCCGGTATTGGGGCAGTCCTGTCGCAACGGTCCGGCACGCCACCCAAACTCCGCCCCTGTGCGTTCTATTCTAAGAAGCTCAGCCCGGCGGAGCGTAATTATGACGTAGGGGACAGGGAGCTGTTAGCTGTGGTTCAGGCCCTAAAGGTGTGGAGGCATTGGCTTGAGGGGGCTCAACACCCTTTCCTTATTCTGACTGACCACCGTAACCTGGAGTACATCCGGGCAGCTAGGAGATTGAACCCTCGTCAGGCTAGGTGGAACATGTTCCTGACCCGGTTTGTTTTTAAGATCACATACATCCCAGGGTCCCAGAACGGTAAGGCAGACGCCCTGTCCCGGCGGTATGACACAGAGGAGAGGTCCATTGAGCCTACTCCCATACTGCCAGAGTCTTGTCTGGTGGCTCCGGTGGTGTGGGAGGTCGATGCGGAGATCGAGCGGCCATTGCGTACCGACCCTACTCCCCCAGAGTGTCCTGTGGGGCGGACGTACGTTCCGCTCGAGGTTCGTGATCGCCTTATTTATTGGGCTCATACATCACCCTCCTCTGGACATCCCGGTATTGGCCGGACAGTGCACTGCCTTAGCGTGAAATACTGGTGGCCAACGTTAGCTAGGGATGTGAGGGTTTATGGCTCCTCCTGCTCGGTGTGCGCCCAGTGTAAGGCGCCTAGACACCTGCCCAGGGGAAAGTTACATCCCCTGCCCGTTCCACAACGACCATGGTCCCACCTTTCGGTGGATTTTGTGACCGAGCTTCCCCCCTCCCAGGGGAATACCACCATTTTGGTCGTTGTGGATCGGTTTTCCAAGGCCTGTCGTCTCCTCCCAATGCCGGGTCTCCCTACTGCCCTACAGACCGCTGAGGCCCTATTTACCCACGTTTTCCGGCACTATGGGGTTCCCCAGGATATAGTGTCTGACCGAGGTCCCCAGTTCACCTCCAGAGTCTGGGGGGCGTTCATGGAACGCTTGGGGGTCTCGGTGAGCCTTACCTCGGGTTACCACCCAGAGAGCAATGGGCAGGTAGAACGAGTCAACCAGGATGTGGGTAGGTTTCTGAGGTCCTATTGCCAGGGCCGGCCGGAGGAGTGGTCAAGGTATATCCCCTGGGCAGAGATGGCACAGAACTCTCTCCGCCACTCCTCCACCAATCTAACCCCTTTCCAGTGTGTGTTAGGGTATCAGCCGGTTCTGGCACCATGGCACGAGAGCCAGATCGAGGCTCCTGCGGTGGACGAGTGGATTCGGCGCTCGGAGGAGACGTGGAACGCTGCTCATGTCCATCTGCAGCGGGCCATCCGTCGACAGAAGGCGAGCGCCGATCGCTACCGCAGTGAGGGTCCAGTGTACGCACCGGGAGATCGAGTCTGGCTCTCGACTCGAAACCTGCCCCTCCGCCTGCCCTGCCGGAAGCTGGGTCGGCGGTTTGTGGGGCCTTTTAAAGTCCTGAGGAGATTGAACGAGGTGTGTTACAGGTTACAACTGCCTATTGATTATAAGAATATTAACCCCTCGTTCCATGTGTCTCTTCTCAGGCCGGTGGTAGCTGGTCCACTCCAAGAAGGTGAGATAGGAGAGACCCCTCTGCCCCCACTGGACATCGAGGGAGCTCCGGCGTACACGGTCAGGACCATCTTGGACTCGAAACGTCGGATGGGGGGTCTCCAGTATCTCGTGGAGTGGGAGGGGTACGGTCCGGAGGAACGGTGCTGGGTGCCTAGGAGGGATATCATAGATCCATCTCTCCTGACTGAGTTCCACCGTGGTCATCCCACGCGCCCGGCTCCGCGTCCTCCTGGTCGTCCCCGAGGCCGGGGTCGGCGCACGGCTGGGGCCGCGCGTCAAGGGGGCGGTACTGTCACGGATTCTGCCGAGGCTGCTCCTCCTCCTTGCTCGGGCAGGCTTCGGCGTTCGCCGTCCCCGGATTACTAGCTACCACCGTTAGATGTTTCGATGTTAGATTGGTTTTGTCTGTCTATTGCACCTGTGTCCGTTTGTGTCTGATTATGTGTCCTATAAGTTGCCTGCTTTGTGTTGGTTAGTTTGTGTGTTATTGTTACGCCTGTCCGTTAGTGCTGCGTGTTTCTCTATGTTTGTTGTTTTCGTTGTTTACGCACAGTTTGCGTAATCGCTCGCCTCTGTTTTGTGTTGAGGCCGTTTATTGTATTTTGCCTAGTGTTTCACTAGTAAAGTCTGTTGGACAAAGCTTCGGTGTCCTGCGCCTGACTCCCACACCACATTACATCAGCCCTTGACATGTGAACTCACTGGAATATCTGACATACATTGCCTTCAGAAAGTATTCAGACTCTTGACTTACAGCCTGAATTCAAAATGGCTTTAAAAAAAAATCTCATCAATCTACATACAATACCTATAATGACAAATGAAAACATTTTATACATTTATTGAAAATGAAATTCATAAATATCTAATTTACATAAGTATTCACACCCCTGAGTCAATCAGTGGTGGTCGGTGCTGTTTAAGATGTGGGAGGACAATTTTTTTAAATGAGCATGGGACTTATTTCTATTACAGCATATTGGATGACTGTCATTCATTATCCATTCACCCAGTTAAATGTAACATTGATTGGTTTAGGATACACACAAAAAAAGTATGCATGACTGTAAGTCGCTTTGGATAAAAGCGTCTGCTAAATGGCATATTATATTATTATTATTATTATTATTATTATTATTATTATTATTATACTACATGATACTCAAATTATACCTATACCCATCATGAGGTTGCTACATCCTAGCCTATGAATGAAAGTTTACAACATAGATTCACACAGGTTGAGAGAAAGATTTGAAGTGACAGACAGTGACACATGGACAGACAGTGACACATTCAAATCCTCCTTGCACACTCTTGCCTGCATCTAGCTGATCTAGGGTGTAATCATTAGTCCAACAGTTGCAAACGAGAGTTTCTATGGGACAAATTCAGGTATGTTTATGCCCGTTTCATTCCGTTTGCTTCCGTTTAAGAAACATTTTTCAACAAAATCGGAGGTATGAATACATACATCCCTGATCACACCCAAACAGTTCACTTTCATAGCCACATACAAACAGCTCATTGTATTCCTTCTCACATCTACGCACTCTCCTCCTCTCACTTTTCCCTTCGCTAGTGGACTTCAATGCACAACACATCAGCTGTCTGTGACCAGGCAAACACATTTTTCGAAGCCAAACCCTCATATCATAACCGCTACACACAGCCTACATCGTTATCACCATATTAGCTAAAGTAACGTCATAGTCAACATAGCTAATAGAACTATCGCATTAGTAAACCCACTACAATCATGCAAAACATTATGTACAGTCAGTAAGCAGTTTAGCAGTTATACCGGGGGGCCCAGTGGCAATAAATTAGTAAAACCAAAAGCTTACCTTGACTTGGAAGAGTTCCAGTGTTGGATAGTCATAGCCAGCTAGCTAACATAGCATCCCTCTGTTTGAGCTGGGTGTTTGAGTAGGCTAAACTAGCTAGCTGCATTTGCAAGATAAGTAAGTGAAAGTGAGAACCATGAGCCTCCTAGGTTTTGTGTTGAAGTTAAGGACGGAAGCGCGCTGTCCTCCGGCGACACCATGGTGCTAACCTACAGACAGCTGTTGAGGCTACGGTAGACCATTGCAAAACAGTGTGTTTTAATCAATTATTTGGTGACATGTTAATATATTTTGTATAGTTTTATCTAAAAATGATAGCTTTTTTAATGTTTCACTATTTTTTTTTGTATGAAATTCACTGAGGATGATGGTCCTCGCCTTCCTCTTCTGAGGAGACTCCACTGGAGACAATACATGTTAGAATCACCTTTGGCAGCGATTACAGCTGTGAGTCTTTCTGGGTAAGTCTCTAAGAGCTTTGCACACTTCTTAAAAAAATTATTTAAGCTCTATCAAGTTGGTTGTTGATCATTCCTAGACAGACATTTTCAAGTCTTGCCACAGATTTTCAAGCTGAGTTACACTGAGTGTACAAAACATTAGAAACACCTTCCTCAGAACAGCCTCAAATCGTCAGTGCATGGACTCTAAAAGGTGTCGAAAGCGTTCCACAGAGATGCTGGGCCATGTTTACTCCAATACTTCCCACAGTTGTGTCAAGTTGTCTGTATGTCCTTTGGGTACAAATGGGAAACTGTTGAGCGTGAAAAACCCAGCAGCGTTGCAGTTCTTGACATACTCAAACCGGTGCGCCTGGCACCTACTACCATACCCCGTTCAAAGGCACTTAAATATTTTGTCTTGCCTATTCACCCTCTGAATGGCACATATAAACAATCCATGTCTCAATTTTCTTAAGGCTTTAAAATCCTTCTTTAACCTGTCTCCTCCCCTTCATCTACACTGATTGAAGTGGATTTAACAAGTGACACCATTAAGGGATCATAGATTTTACCTGGATTCAACTGGCAAGTCTATGTTATATTCCTAATGTTTTGTACACTCAATGTATATGTTTTTGGTATGTTTTTTGTAATCACCACCAAGTTTTTATTTTAGCTGTTCAGAAATATGAGGCAAAAACATAGGCTAAATCATCATGTTGACCAAAATGTGTCGATGGTTCAGAAGAGGGTGAGTAGCCTAAAGCATAGAGTTAAGAGAGAAACTTAAATGTGTGTGTAAAATAACACATGGGCAGAACATGATTTGGATCCTAAATTTGGTTTCCACTAGTTACCATAGCCACAAAATGTGCTTTTTAGTTTTGAGAAAGAAACATCCAGAGGGGCAGAACGTGGACGAAAACTCCCTATTCATAGCCTGGCCTTTTAGAAAAGCCAGAGGCTGCGCGACCTGTGTTCGCCCCACCCCCAGCATGACGTTTTACATTCTGCACATTTTTAAGACAACATAAACCTAAGCAGGAGGCTGCGTGAAGTTTTTAGTGCGTGAAAGAAACAGAACATTAGGAGATTTAGAAAACGGGAAAAGGCATCCTGCTGGTGGGACACACAGCCACTCCGTTTAGTAATGATCACAGCCACTCTGTTTAGTAATGTGGTCCTCTGTAGCTGAGCTGGTAGAGCACGGCGCTTGTAACGCCAAGGTAGTGGGTTCGATCCCCGGGACCACCCATACACAAAAAGATGTATGCACGCATGACTGTAAGTCGCTTTGGATAAAAGCGTCTGCTAAATGGCATATTAAATATTATTATTAATTATTAATATTAATCAAGTGCTGTATGGAAAGGGAAAGGGGATACCTACAGTAATCAATTAATAGCACAACTGAATACATTCAACCGAAATGTGTCTTCCTCATTTAACACAACCCATCTGAATTAAGCTACTGACCTCTCCTTGCCTATCACAATGACTTGTCTGTTCCTGTTTTCGTTTCCTGCAGAAACAAGAATTAGGCATTTGATTGAAACTCATAATCAACTATAAATACAATATGAAACCACAGTGAGATAGGCAATGCAGATTTGATTCATTTGAGCTCTTAGGTAAACTACTTTGAGCTACTCACCTAATATGCCATTTAGCAGACGCTTTTATCCAAAGCGACTTACAGTCATGCATGCATACATTTTTGTGTATGGGTGGTCGCGGGGATCGAACCCACTACCTTGGCGTTACAAGCGCCGTGCTCTACCAGCTGAGCTACACAGCCAGACCATACAGCAGATGTTAATGCAGAGATACACTCCTCCAATAGCAGATGGAATTGTGAAGAGCAATAACCTCTGTAGGCTATGTTCAGCATTATCTGTGTGAAGACAAACAGACAGAAACAATTGGGATTTTCAGGAAAGTCTGAAAAGTCTAAAACAAGTGTCATATTCCTTTGCTTTATAACAATATTGTTTTTTTTTTAAAGGGAGATAATAACCAAATAATAACATTATAACACTCATATTGATTGATTGCAATAATTATCACAATAATTGACATTTTTGATCATGTCAAAATTCAACTTCAGAAATGTGTATATTTATATCTAGCATTACAGAATACAGTGTATTCTCCACGTTACAGTATAAACTGAAAATTGCTTCCATTACCTGTGAGGTTATTAGTGATGGTCAAATTCCACACCATTGTCCGTACACCACTTTGATCATCTGTTATTTGACAGCCGTAGTTCCCTGTGTCATTTAACTCTACATTAAAGATAGTCAGCTTTGTAGGCGGATAAACACTCATCCTGTCAGAGGTGAATTTTCTTTCAGTTTTATTCCATATGCCACTATGAGAGAAAATGCGAAGTGTGTCCTTTTTCCAGATGTATGATGCATCCGTCACGGAGTTGTTACACACCAATGTAACAATTTCTCCCAAAGAAGCTGATATATTTTTCTGATATTTTGTTGGGTCACCTACTGACTCTATGGGAGAGAAAACAACAAATAAAATGTTGTAAGTACTGTCCTTTAAAGGGACAGTGTGAGATTTTGGCAATCAATACCTTTTTTAAAGAAATCATAAGAATGCAAACCGAACACAGACAGACAGACAGGCAGGCAGGTAGGCAGGTACACACACACACACACACACACACACACATACACACACACACACACACACACAAACACACGCAAACACACACACACACACACACACACACAAACACACTGTACTATGGTCATCCACTGTAGCTTACCTGTACAGACAAGGAACAGCATGATGACCACAGACACCAGGTCCCAGGACAGGAGAGTTGCCATGACGACCTTAGACCTAACTGACTGACAGAGAAAGAAATGAACAGAGTGGAATGGAACTTTAGAGTCAGAGATCAATGTCACAGCTAGCTAACCAGGAACCACTCAGAGGGGGGTGGGACATTAGCATTTCGTTAGTATGAGGAGGATGGAGAACAGAGGAAGTGGTCGTGTGAGAGAGAAGCACAGAAGTGTCTGAAACATCACAGCCATTGAACTCAGAGACATCACACATACCCACTCAGAATTGTATTACTGAGTGATTTACTGTGTGCTCAGAGTTGGATTTCAAGGTGAATTTCACATCCAAAACGTCCAAATTAATTTGATCCCCCATCCCCCATCAATGATCCCCGTCCCCCAAAACTGTCAGACTGGCCAATAGCTTCTACCCCCATACCAAAAGACTGCTGAATAGCCACTAGGCAGCTTTTGTTAGCCATTGTTTACAGTTAGCCATTGTTATGTAAATGCAAGTGCCTTGCCTTGGCTCCAAGTCAGAGCAGGTCCGCCGTAGCCATGGGCCAGTGAGACACGGGTGCTGGCCCGCGTAGATGGAAACAGAAAAGTCTGAGCCTTTTGGGTAAAACACTGGGGTAAATCCTCAGTGGAAATGCACCAAGAGAGTGCAGGAGTCTGGCTTAGTGGTAGTGCTGCCCACTCCAAACCACCCATCCCCCTGGTAACGGGGATTTGAGCCCTGTCTTGGCCACTCTGTCTGAGCCATAGAAATATATTATATTCAGTATCTTATGATCTGAGCCCCTTCTATCTAACCCTCTCTCTGTATTTCTCACTGTCATTTCATAAAATAAACCACAAAAAGGGCTGCAACTCTAAGAGGTCTGACACATTTACGTTACATTTACATTTACATTTACGTCATTTAGCAGACGCTCTTATCCAGAGCGACTTACAAATTGGTGCATTCACCTTATAGCCAGTGGGATAACCACTTTACAATTATTATTATTATTATTATTATTATTATTTTTTTTTTTTTTTTTTTTTTTTTGGGGGGGGTAGAAGGATTACTTTATCCTATCCCAGGTGTTCCTTAAAGAGGTGGGGTTTCAAATGTCTCCGGAAGGTGGTGAGTGACTCCGCTGTCCTGGCGTCGTGAGGGAGCTTGTTCCACCATTGGGTTGCCAGAGCAGCGAACAGTTTTGACTGGGCTGAGCGGGAACTGTGCTTCAGCAGAGGTAGGAGAGCCAGCAGGCCAGAGGTGGATGAACGCAGTGCCCTCGTTTGGGTGTAGGGACTGATCAGAGCCTGAAGGTACGGAGGTGCCGTTCCCCTCACAGCTCCGTAGGCAAGCACCATGGTCTTGTAGCAGATGCGAGCTTCAACTGGAAGCCAGTGTAGTGTGCGGAGGAGCGGGATGACGTGAGAGAACTTGGGAAGGTTGAACACCATACGGGCTGCGCCATTCTGGATGAGTTGTAGGGGTTTAATGGCACAGGCAGGGAGCCCAGCCAACAGCAAGTTGCAGTAATCCAGACGGGAGATGACAAGTGCCTGGATTAGGACCTGTGCCACTTCCTGTGTAAGGCAGGGTCGTACTCTCCGAATGTTGTAGAGCATGAACCTACAGGATCGGGTCACCGCCTTGATGTTAGCGGAGAACGACAGGGTGTTGTCCAGGGTCACGCCAAGGCTCTTCGCACTCTGGGAGGAGGACACAACAGAGTTGTCAACCATGATGGCGAGATCATGGAACGGGCAGTCCTTCCCCGGGAGGAAGAGCAGCTCCGTCTTGCCAAGGTTCAGCTTGAGGTGGTGATCCGTCATCCATACTGATATGTCTGCCAGACATGCAGAGATGCGATTCACCACCTGGTTATCAGAAGGGGGAAAGGAGAAGATGAGTTGTGTGTCGTCTGCGTAGCAATGATAGGAGAGGCCATGTGAGGATATGACAGAGCCAAGTGACTTGGTGTATAGCGAGAATAGGAGAGGGCCTAGAACTGAGCCCTGGGGGACACCAGTGGTGAGAGCACGTGGTGCGGAGACAGCTTCTCGCCACGCCACTTGGTAGGAGCGACCGGTCAGGTAGGACGCAATCCAAGAGTGAGCCGCGCCGGAGATGCCCAGCTCGGAGAGGGTGGAGAGGAGGATCTGATGGTTCACAGTATCAAAGGCAGCAAACAGGTCTAGAAGGACAAGAGCAGAGGAGAGAGAGTTAGCTTTAGCAGTGCGGAGAGCCTCCGTGACACAGAGAAGAGCAGTCTCAGTTGAATGACCAGACTTGAAACCTGACTGGTTTGGATCAAGAAGGTCATTCTGAGAGAGATAGCAAGAGAGTTGGCTAAAAACGGCACGCTCAATAGTTTTGGAGAGAAAAGAAAGAAGGGATACTGGTCTGTAGTTGTTGACATCAGAGGGATCGAGTGTTGGTTTTTTGAGAAGGGGTGCAACTCTCGCTCTCTTGAAGATGGAAAGGACATAGCCAGCGGTCAAGGATGAGTTGATCAGGGAGGTGAGGTAAGGGAGAAGGTCACCGGAGATGGTCTGGAGAAGAGAGGAGGGGATAGGGTCAAGCGGGCAGGTTGTTGGGCGGCCGGCCGTCACAAGTCGCAAGATTTTATCTGGAGAGAGAGGGGAGAAAGAAGTCAAAGCATAGGGTAGGGCAGTGTGAGCAGGACCAGCAGTGTCATTTGACTTAACAAACGAGGATCGGATGTCGTCAACCTCCCAACAGGAGGAGGAGGGGGTGGGGTGGGGGATTCAGCAGGGAGGAGAAGGTGGCAAAGAGCTTCCTAGGGTTAGAGGCAGATGCTTGGAATTTAGAGTGGTAGAAAGTGGCCTTAGCAGCAGAAACAGATGACGAAAATGTAGAGAGGAGGGAGTGAAAAGATGCCAGGTCCGCAGGGAGTCTAGTTTTCCTCCATTTCCGCTCGGCTGCCCGGAGCCCTGTTCTGTGAGCTCACAATGAGTCATCAAGCCACGGAGCTGGAGGGGAGGACCGAGCCGGCCGGGAGGATAGGGGACATAGAGAGTCAAAGGATGCAGAAAGGGAGGAGAGGAGGGTTGAGGAGGCAGAATCAGGAGATTGGAGGGAGAAGGATTGAGCAGAGGGAAGAGATGATAGGATGGAAGAGGAGAGAGTAGCGGGAGAGAGAGAGCGAAGGTTGCGATGGCACATTACCATCTGAGTAGGGGCAGAGTGAGTAGTGTTGGAGGAGAGCGAGAGAGAAAAGGATACAAAGTAGTGGTCGGAGACATGGAGGGGAGTTGCAGTGAGATTAGTAGAAGAACAGCATCTAGTAAAGATGAGGTCAAGCGTATTGCCTGCCTTGTGAGTAGGGGGGGACGGTGAGAGGGTGAGGTCAAAAGAGGAGAGGAGTGGAGTGGAAAGAAGGAGGCAGAGAGAAATGAGTCAAAGGTAGACGTAGGGAGGTTGAAGTCCCCCAGAACTGTGAGGGGTGAGCCATCCTCAGGGAAGGAACTTATCAAGGCGTCAAGCTCATTGATGAACTCTCCAAGGGAACCTGGAGGGCGATAGATGACAAGGATATTAAGCTTAAATGGGCTAGTGACTGTGACAGCATGGAATTCAAATGAGGAGATAGACAGATGGGTCAGGGGAAAAATAGAGAATGTCCACTTGGGAGAGATGAGGATTCCTGTGCCACCACCCCGCTGACCAGATGCTCTCTGGGTATGCGAGAACACATGGTCAGACGAGGAGAGAGCAGTAGGAGTAGCAGTGTTTTCAGTGGTAATCCATGTTTCCGTCAGCGCCAAGAAGTTGAGGGACTGGAGGGAACATACTACTGACACCCCAGAACATACTACATTCTGAACTACCTCAGTGTAGAATGTAGTACATGACATTAAGATCTGTTTCACATCGACTCAATTACATAAACTCACTTGGTGTTTTTCAATGCTTTTGACTATTTTGTTGAATTTATTTGTCTTTACGTTTGGGATGAAATTATCAACTTAAGATTCAGCCTATATACTCATGCGATCCATGGGTAACTATACGATTTGTTATTTTGTTAGTTTATGTGTGTACTTATCCATATAACTGTTGACAACTTTATGTGAGACTAAGATACAGAGGGTATGAGACCATCGTGCATAAGAGTGGGAGGCATCAAACTGATACAGGATGTGTTTGTGTGGTTTCAAAGGGTGGTTTTGTACTCGTTATAACACTGTACATAGCCATAATATGACATTTCAAATGTCTCTATTCCTTTGAAAATGTTGTGAGTGTAATGTTTACAGTTAATTTTTTATTGTTTATTTCAGAGAGAGAGAGAGAGAGAGAGAGAGAGAGAGAGAGAGAGAGAGAGACAGCGAGGTGGTTACCGTTAATGCAGCCTATTGAATTTGTTAGCTAATATGTGTGTGTGTGTTTTTTGTTTTGTTTTTTGAAATGGTGTTGTGAGGAAATATCACAGTGTAAAGGGTAAGGTTCTATTTTGGAACATGCACTCATCAATTCCATTCCATTAATTAATGGAGAGTTCAGAGGTCACTACAATTCTATATGTCCCTCTATTCTAGCATTGACCACTGTCAATTTCACATTATCTTAATTTCCTTGATACATAACAAATATGTCACTATTCTTCTCCATCCCCACCACTCACACAACCACAGAAACACACTTGCACATACACTACCAGTCAAACATTTGGACACACCTACTCATTCAAGGGTTTTTCTTTATTTTTACAACTATTTACATTGTAGAATAATAGTGAAGACATCAAAACTATGAAATAACACATATGGAATCATGTAGTAACCAAAAAAGTGTTAAACAAATCAAAATATATTTTATATTTGAGATTCTTCAAAAAGCCACCCTTTGCCTTGATGACAGCTTTGCACACCCTTGGCATTCTCTCAACCAGCTTCATGAGGTAGTCACCTGAAATGCATTACAATTAACATGTGTGCTGAAGGATGGGACTAATAACAACTAACAACAACTAATAACAACAAGATAACTAATGTAAAGCATACTGTGTCCATAATAAGTATATAGGTTATAGGTTGAGAGCTTTTGTGAAAGAGCACAGTAGGAAGGATATGGCATATAGAAGCAAACCGGATGGACATCATGAAGAAGATCGGAGAGGTTGAGGGTAGAGGAAGTTCAGGAGTAAAAACAAACAAAATATAATTATTGTAAAATTGACTGTGTCCATAAAATGTATATATTATGTATAAGCTGGAAGTAGAGGCCTAAGCGTTGTTGTTCACTAGTTTACTCCAATTGGGGAAGGGGTGGTGGGGTTGGAAAGTAATAAAGGGAAATATATTTTTTAAAAGGATATGTATATATATATGTATGTATGTGTATATGTATGTGTATGTATGTATATACAGTTGAAGTTGGAAGTTACACTTAGGTTGGAATCATTAAAACTCGTTTTTCAACCACTCCACACATTTATTGTTAACAAACTATAGTTTTTGTAAGCCGATTAGGACATCTACTTTGTACATGACACAAGTAATTTTAACAATAATTGTTTACAGACAGATTATTTCACTTATAATTGACTGTATCACAATTCCAGTGGGTCCGAAGTTTACATACACTAAGTTGACTGTGCATATAAACAGCTTGGAAAATTCCAGAAAATAATGTCATGGCTTTAGAAGCTTCTGATAGGCTAATTGACATCATTTGAGTCAATTGGAGGTGTACCTATGGATATATTTCAAGGCCTACCTTCAAACTCAGTGCCTCTTTGCTTGACATCATGGGAAAATCAAAAGAAATCAGCCAAGACCTCAGATTGTAGACCTCAATTGTAGACCTTCACAAGTCTGGTTCATCCTTGGGAGCAACGCCTGAAGGTACCACGTTCATCTGTACAAACAATAGTACGCAAGTATACTATGAATACTATGGACCGTTGGGAGAGAGGTGGCCTTCCCACACCTCCTCCAACCACTCTACCACCCATACCACAGTCCACCACTTCTCCACCTGGGTCCAGTGGGATTCGGCTCTCGCTCCCGAGGGCATATGACGGTACACCAGCCGGGTGTCAGGGTTTTCTTCTCCAGGTAGAGCTCTATCTGGCAACCATTCACCCGGCGCCCTCGGGATACGAGAGCGTGTCCGCCATCATCTCCTGTCTGTCGGGGAAGGCGCTCGAGTGGGCCAACGCCGAGTGGGGAGGAATTGACGCTGCATCAGTCCGCTACGAGGATTTAACCCCTCCGCTTCCGGGCGGTATTCCTCATCCAGCGGAGGGGAGAGCGGCGGGCGAGCGAGCGTCTGTTCCACCTACGACAGGAGAGGAGGAGCGCCCAGGATTTTGCGCTGGAGTTCAGGGCGTTGGCAGCCAGCGCCGGATGGAATGAGAGGGCCCTGATCGACCACTATAGGTGCAGCCTAAGAGAGGACGTTTGGCAGGAACTGGCCTGCAGAGATACCAATCTCAACCTGGACCAACTGGTGGAGATGTCCATCAGGCTGGATAACCTGTTGGAGACCCGCGGACGTTCTGATCAGGGCCCATTCATTCCATCCCCCAGCACCTCCGACTCTACCCCCATGGAGCTCGGAGGTGCTGCGCTTAGGGAGACCAGGAGAGGGGCCGTCCCCTGCACCAACTGTGGCCGCAGAGGACACACTGCGGGTCGGTGCTGGGGAGGGACCCCAGGGAGTTGAGGCAGTAAGCAGAGCACTGGTCGACCATCTCAGGTGAGTAGGCACCCAACTCACCCAGAGCTCCCTGTTGGTCAGTTGTGTATAGAGGTTGTGTTTCTAGAGTTTTCTCCTCATTCCCAGTATAAGGCACTAGTAGATTCAGGCGCAGCTGGGAATTTTATTGATTGTCAACATTCTCATAGGTTAGGGATTCCTACTGTTCGTGTTGATGTGCCCTTCCCTGTCCACGCATTAGATAGTCGCCCGCTAGGGTCAGGTCTAATCAGGGAGGTTACCGCACCACTCTTAATGAGGACGCTGGGGGGTCATGAGGAGAGGATTAGTCTCTATCTGATTGATTCTCCTGCGTATCCTGTGGTGTTGGGACTTCCCTGGTTAACCACTCATGATCCCTCTATTTCCTGGCAACAGAGGGCTCTCAAGGGATGGTCCAGTCAGTGCTCAGGGAGGTGTGTAGGGGTTTCCTTGGGGGCTACTACGGTGAAGAGTCCAAACCAGGTCTCCACAGTGCACATTCCTTCTGAGTATGCCGATTTGGCTCTCGCCTTCAGTAAGAAGAGAGCGACTAAATTACCACCCCATCGTCCGGGGGATTGTGCGATAAATCTCTAGGTAGGCGCTGCACTTCCCCGGAGTCACGTGTATCCTCTGTCACAGGTGGAGAAGGCGGCTATGGAAACATATGTCTCCAAATCTCTGAGACAGGGATACATTCGGCCTTCCACTTCACCTGTTTCCTCAAGTTTCTTTTTCGTGAAGAAGAAGGATGGTGGGTTACGCCCGTGCATTGATTACCGTGGGCTTAATCAGATCACTGTCAAGTACAGCTATCCCTTACCTCTGATAGCATGTATAACGGAAACACTGCACGGGGCGCACTTCTTCACGAAATTGGATCTCAGGAGCGAGTACAATCTGGTGCGTATTCGGGAGGGAGATGAGTGGAAGATGGCTTTCAGCACTACCTCAGGACACTATGAGTACCTCGTCATGCCATACGGGTTGATGAATGCTCCATCAGTCTTCCAAGCCTTTGTCGATGAGATTTTCAGGGATCTGCACGGACAGGGTGTAGTGGTGTATATTGACAACATTCTCATATACTCTGCTACACGGGCCGAGCATGTGTCCCTGGTGCGTAAAGTACTTGGACAACTGTTGAAGCATGACCTGTATACCAAGGCGGAGAAATGCCTGTTCTTTCAGGAGACCATCTCCTTCCTAGGGTACCACATATCCGCATCTGGGGTGAAAATGGAAAGTGACCGCATTTCGGCCGTGCGTAATTGGCCGATTCCAACCACGGTGAAGGAGATGCAGCAATTTTTGGGATTTGCCAATTACTACCGGAGGTTTATCCGGGGCTTTGGTCAGGTAGCGGCTCCCATTACATTGTTGCTGAAGGGGGGACCGGTGCGTCTGCGGTGGTCAGCTGAGGCGGACAGGGTGTTCAATCATCTGAAGAACCTGTTTACCTCGGCTCCAGTGCTGGCTCATCCGGATCCCTCCTTGGCCTTCATGGTTGAGGTGGACGCATCGGAGGCTGGGATAGGTGCTGTACCTTCCCAGCACTCGGGCACACCACCCAAGCTTCGCCCCTGTGCGTTATTTTCTAAGAAGCTCAGTCCGGCGGAGCGCAACTATGATGTAGGGGACCGAGAGCTGTTGGCCGTGGTCCAAGCCCTGAAAGCGTGGAGACATTGGCTTGAGGGGGCTAACCACCCTTTTCTCATTTTGACTGACCACCGCAATCTGGAGTACATCCGGGCGGCGAAGAGATTAAACCCTCGTCAGGCAAGGTGGTCAATGTTTCTCACCCGTTTTTGTTTCACCATTTTGTACAGGCCAGGTTCCCAGAACGCTAAGGCAGATGCTCTGTCCCGACTGTCTGACACGGAGGAGAGTTCTGTGGAGCCCACTCCCATACTTCCGGCGTTGTGTCTGGTGGCACCGGTGGTGTGGGAGGTGGACGCGGACATCGAGCGGGCGTTGCGTAACGAACCCACTCCTCCCCAGTGTGTACGTCCCGCTGGAGGTCCGCGATCGGTTGATCTATTGGGCTCACACATCACCCTCCTCTGGTCATCCTGGTATCGGTCGGACAGTGCATTGTCTTAGTGGGAAGTACTGGTGGCCCACCTTAGCTAAGGACGTGAGGGTTTATGTTTCCTCTTGCTCGGTGTGCGCCCAGTGTAAGGCTCCTAGACACCTGCCCAGAGGGAAATTGCAACCCCTACCCGTTCCACAACGACCGTGGTCCCACCTATCGGTGGATTTCGTGACGGATCTTCCTCCCCCACAAGGGAATACCACGATCCTGGTCGTTGTGGATCGGTTTTCTAAGTCCTGCTGCCTCATTCCACTGCCCGGTCTCCCTACGGCCCTACAGACTGCTGAGACCCTATTTACACACGTCTTCCGGCACTATGGGATACCTGAGGATATAGTGTCTGATCGGGGTTCCCAGTTCACCTCGAGGGTTTGGAGGGCATTCATGGAACGTCTGGGAGTCTCAGTCAGCCTGACCTCAGGGTTTCACCCCGAAAGTAACGGGCAGGTGGAGAGAGTCAACCAGGAGGTGGGTAAGTTTCTGAGGTCGTATTGCCAGGACCGGCGGGGGGGGTGGTCGGTATTCCTCCCCTGGGCAGAGATGGCCCAAAACTCACTCCGCCACTCCTCCACTAACCTGTCTCCATTCCAGTGTGAATTAGGTTATCAGCCGGTCCTGTCACCATGGCAACAGAGCCAGATCGAGGCACCTGCGGTGAATGAATGGTTTCGGCGCTCGCAGGATACCTGGAACGCTGCCCATGTGCGCCTGCAGTGGGCCATCGGGCGGCAGAAGGCGAGTGCCGACCGCCACCGCAGTGAGGCTCCGGTGTATGCACCGGGGGACCGGGTCTGGCTGTCGACCCGAAACCTGCCCCTTCGCCTGCCCTGCCGGAAGCTGGTTCGGCGGTTTGTGGGGCCATTCAAAGTCCTGAGGAGATTGAACGAGGTATGTTATAGGTTACAGCTTCCTCCTGAGTATCGTATTAACCCCTCGTTCCATGTGTCTCTCCTCAGGCCGGTGGCAGCTGGTCCACTCCAGGAGTCTGAGATACGGGAGGTTCCTCTGCCCCCACTGGACATCGAGGGGGCACCGGCGTACTCGGTCCGTTCCATCTTAGATTCGAGGCGTCGGGTGGGAGGCCTGCAGTATCTCGTGGAGTGGGAGGGGTACGGTCCGGAGGAGCGGTGCTGGGTCCCTAGGAGGGACATCCTCGATCCCTCCATGTTGAGGGATTTCCACCGTAGTCATCCGACTCGCCCCGCGCCTCGTCCTCCTGGCCGTCCCCGAGGCCGGTGTCAACGCAAAACGGGAGCCGCACGCCGGGGGGGGGAGGGGGGGGGGGTACTGTCATGGATTCTGCCGAGGCTGCCCCGCCTCCTTGCTCGGGCAGGCTGCGGCATTCGTCGTCACCGGAATACTAGCTACTGCCGATCTATGTTCTATGTTTTTATGTTGCACCTGTTGTCTAATGTTGTCATACACCTGTTGTCCATTATTGTATCACGCCTTCCCTATTTAACCCAGTGGCTCCCAATGTGTTTTGTGCGTGGTTGTTTTTCGTTTCGTGTGTCGTTGGTGAGCGGGTTAGTTCCTTCCTGTGTGGAGGTATTTCTGTGTTGTTTTCTTTACTCATTTTCAGTAAAGTAAGTTTTTTCGAGTTCTGTGTCCTGCGCCTGACTTCGATCCACCGCATTACACTGACACTCGTTACACCTAGAGATGAACATACTTTGGTGTGAAAAGTGCAAATCAATCCCAGAACAACAGCAAAGGACCTTGTGAAGATGCTGGAGGAAACAGGTACAAAAGTATCTATGGCCACAGTAAAACGAGTCCTATATCAACATAACCTGAAAGGCCGCTCAGCAAGGAAGAACCCACTGCTCCAAAACCGCCATAAAAAAGACAGACTACGGTTTGCAACTGCACATGGGGACAAAGATTGTACTTTTTGGATAAATGTCCTCTGGTCTGATGAAACAAAAATAGAACTGTTTGGCCATAATGACCATCGTTATGTTTGGAGGAAAAAGGGTGTTGCTTGCAAGCCGAAGAACACCATCCCAACCGTGAAGCACGGGGGTGGCAGCATCATGCTGTGGGGGTGCTTTGCTGCAGGAGGGACTGGTGCACTTCACAAAATAGATGGCATCATGAGGAAGGGAAATTATGTGGATATATTGAAGCAACATCTCAAGACATCAGTCAGGAAGTTAAAGCTTGGTCGCAAATGGTCTTCCAAATGGACAATGACCCCAAGTATACTTCCAAAGTTGTGGCAAAACGGCTTAAGGACAACAAAGTCAAGGTATTGGAGTGGCCATGACAAAGCCCTGACCTCAATCCAATAGAAAATTTGTGGGCAGAACTGAAAAAGCGTGTGCGAGCAAGGAGGCCTACAAAACTCATTTACACCAGCTCTGTCAGGAGGAATGGGCCAAAATTCACCCAACTTATTGTGGGAAGCTTGTGGAAGGCTACCCAAAACGTTTGACCCAAGTTAAACAATTTAAAGGCAATGCTACCAAATACTAATTGAGTGTATGAAAACTTCTGACCCACTGGGAATGTGATGAAATCAATAAAAGCTGAAATAAATCATCCTCTCTACTATTATTCTGACATTTCACATTCTTAAAATAAAGTGGTGATCCTATCTGACCTAAGACAGGGAATCTTTATTAGGATTAAATGTCAGGAATTGTGAAAAACTGAGTTGAAATGTATTTGACTAAGGTGTATGTAAACCTCCGACTTCAACTGTATATATATATATATATATATATATAAAGCTCTGAAAAAAATTAAGAGACCACTGCAAATTTTTCTTAAATCATCATCTCTACATGTATGACAGCCATTCCATTCCAGTATCTGTTGAATTCCAACACAGGCACACCTCATTCTACTGAATTAGGTACTGACTAGGTGATCACCTGAACCAAATCTTATTTAACGAGGAAAAGTATAAAAGACACTGCTGTGGTCATTACTATCCTCTTGCAATAGAACCAGCTGGATGGCAAAAACAGTGCTAATAGTACCTCAAAAGTAATATTAATCAAAAAATAACTACTGACATTTTTTTTGTTGACCATGCCAAAAGAGTTGAAAAGGAATGTTTTGAGTGAGGAAAAGAAGGGTTCAATTCTGGCTTTACTGGCAGAGGGATACAGTGAGCGTCAGGCTGCTTCTATCCTTAAAATGTCAATGATGGCAGTTCATAAGAACAAGTTCAAGCAGCAGACATTGGGGACAACAAAGCTATAGACCGGCAGAGGGCAAAAACGACTCTCTACTGACCAGGATGACCGCCAACTCATTCGAATATCACTCAACAACCGTAGAATGACATCAAGGACAGCGGAGTCACTGACCACCTTCTGGAGACACTTGAAACCCTACCTCTTTAAGGAATACCTGGAATAGTATACAAGTAATCCTTCTACCCCCCCCCTCCCCCACCCCCCCCATTAAAAAAAGATAGGAAAAAAAATGGGTGGTTGTCCCACTGGCTATCATAAGTTGAATGCACCAATTTGTAAGTCGCTCTGGATAAGAGCGTCTGCTAAATGACGTAAATGTAAATGTAAATCAAGTGACCTACAAAAAGAATGGCAAACGGCAGCTGGGGTGAAGTGCACGGCAAGGACGGTTCGGAACAGGCTCCTAGGGGCAGGGCTGAAGTTGTGCAAAGCTAGAAAAAAGCCCTTCATCAATGAGAAGCAAAGAAGAGCCAGGCTGAGGTTTGCAAAATACCATAAGGATTGGACCGTTGAGGACTGGAGTAAGGTCATCTTCTCTGATGAGTCCAATTTTCAGCTTTGCCCAACACCTGGTCGTCTAATGGTTAGACAGAGATCTGGAGAGGCCTACAAGCCACAGTGTCTCGCACCCACTGTGAAATTTGGTGGAGGATCGGTGATGATCTGGGGGTGCTTCAGCAAGGCTGGAATCGGGCAGATTTGTCTTTGTGAAGGACGCATGAATCAAGCCATGTTCAAGGTTGTCCTGGAAGAAAACGTGCTTCCTTTTGCTCTGACATTGTTCCCCAACTCTGAGGATTGGTTTTTTTCAGCAGGACAATGCGCCATGCCACACAGCCAGGTCAATCAAGGTGTGGATGGAAGACCACCAGATCAAGACCCTGTCATGGCCAGCCCAATCTCCAGACCTGAACCCCATTCAAAAGTTCTGGAATGTGATCAAGAGGAAGATGGATGGTCACAAGCCATCAAACAAAGCCGAGCTGCTTGAATTTTTGTGCCAGGAGTGGCATAAAGTCACCCAACATCAATGTGAAAGACTGGTGGAGAGCATGCCAAGACGCATGAAAGCTGTGATTGAAAATCAGGGTTATTCCACCAAATATTGATTTCTGAACTCTTCCTAAGTTAAAACATTAGTATTGTGTTGTTGAAAAATGAACATGAACTTATTATTATTTTTTATTTTTTTATTTTTTTATTTTTTTTGGGAGGGGGGAATGGATCAGCTTAATATTGCAGATAGATTGTATCTTCTATCAATGTAATTGTCTGCATCACTTCCAATCCCCCATGTTTTTTTAAATATATATATATACTCCCCTTTATTACTTTTCAACCCCACCATCCTTTCCCTACTTGGAGTAAATTAGTGAACAACAATGCCCAGGCCTCTACTTCCGGTCTATACTTACTATCTACACCTTATGGACTGAGTTAGTGTATATACACTGCTCAAAAAAATAAAGGGAACACTAAAATAACACATCCTAGATCTGAATGAATGAAATAATCTTATTAAATACTTTTTTCTTTACATAGTTGAATGTGCTGACAACAAAATCACACAAAAATGATCAATGGAAATCAAATTTATCAACCCATGGAGGTCTGGATTTGGAGTCACCCTCAAAATTAAAGTGGAAAACCACACTACAAGCTGATCCAACTTTGATGTAATGTCCTTAAAACAAGTCAAAATGAGGCTCAGTAGTGTGTGTGGCCTCCACGTGCCTGTATGACCTCCCTACAACGCCTGGGCATGCTCCTGATGAGGTGGCGGATGGTCTCCTGAGGGATCTCCTCCCAGACCTGGACTAAAGCATCCGCCAACTCCTGGACAGTCTGTGGTGCAACGTGGCGTTGGTGGATGGAGTGAGACATGATGTCCCAGATGTGCTCAATTGGATTCAGGTCTGGGGAACGGGCGGGCCAGTCCATAGCATCAATGCCTTCCTCTTGCAGGAACTGCTGACACACTCCAGCCACATGAGGTCTAGCATTGTCTCGCATTAGGAGGAACCCAGGGCCAACCGCACCAGCATATGGTCTCACAAGGGGTCTGAGGATCTCATCTCGGTACCTAATGGCAGTCAGGCTACCTCTGGCGAGCACATGGAGGGCTGTGCGGCCCCCCAAAGAAATGCCACCCCACACCATGACTGACCCACCGCCAAACCGGTCATGCTGGAGGATGTTGCAGGCAGCAGAACGTTCTCCACGGCGTCTCCAGACTCTGTCTCGTCTGTCACATGTGCTCCGTGTGAACCTGCTTTCATCTGTGAAGAGCACAGTGCGCCAGTGGCAAATTTGCCAATCTTGGTGTTCTCTGGCAAATGCCAAACGTCCTGCACGGTGTTGGGCTGTAAGCACAACCCCCACCTGTGGACGTCGGGCCCTCATACCTCCCTCATGGAGTCTGTTTCTGACTGTTTGAGCAGACACATGCACATTTGTGGCCTGCTGGAGGTCATTTTGCAGGGCTCTGGCAGTGCTCCTCCTGCTCCTCCTTGCACAAAGGCGGAGATAGCGGTCCTGCTGCTGGGTTGTTGCCCTCCTACGGCCTCCTTCACGTCTCCTGATGTACTGGCCTGTCTCCTGGTAGCGCCTCCATGCTCTGGACACTACGCTGACAGACACAGCAAACCTTCGTGCCACAGCTCGCATTGATGTGCCATCCTGGATGAGCTGCACTACCTGAGCCACTTGTGTGGGTTGTAGACTCCGTCTCATGCTACCACTAGAGTGAAAGCACCGCCAGCATTCAAAAGTGACCAAAACATCAGCCAGGAAGCATAGGAACTGAGAAGTGGTCTGTGGTCACCACCTGCAAAACCAGTCCTTTATTGGGGGTGTCTTGCTAATTGCCTATAATTTTCACCTGCTGTCTATTCCATTAGCACAACAGCATGTGAAATGTATTGTCAATCAGTGTTGCTTCCTAAGTGGACAGTTTGATTTCACAGAAGTGTGATTGACTTGGAGTTACATTGTGTTGTTTAAGTGTTCCCTTTATTTTTTTGAGCAGTGTATATATATATATATATATAATTTTATTTTTGCTCCTGAACTTCTTCTACTCTCAACCTCTCCGATCATTTTCATGATGTCCATCCGGTTTGCTTCTATATGCCATATCTTTCTAACTGTGCTCTTTCCCAAAAGCTCCCAACATACAACCTATATACTTATTATGGACACAGTATGCTTACATTATTAGCTATCTTTGTTATTATTTGTTGTTATTTGTTATTAGTCCCATCCTTCAACTCTATTCAATAATTCCCATCTATCTCTTAACACCATCCATATAGGATTTCTATTTGCCATATATATTTCAACCGTACTGTGATGTTTTACAAAAGTTCTGAACCTTTCTATTCTCATTGCTTCTACAGATTGTGAATTAAAAATAAACATTTTTGCTAAAAGTATTATTATATTATTGATTGATTGACTATGACTTTTCAGATCACCCAGTAATGCTATCTGCAAGGTTAGCTCCAGGTAAATATTGCAATCCTTTAGTCATTCCTGGACCTGTGTCCAAAAACAAGCTACAAATGGACAGAACCAAAACAAACTTATTTTCTTTACTTTCTGACAACATTGCATCTTTTTTGTTATTTTCACCAGTTGTCATTTTCTGCAAATAAATGCTCTAAATGACAATATTTTAATTTGGAATTTGGGAGAAATGTTGTCAGTAGTTTATAGAATAAAACAAAAATGTTATTTTTACCCAAACACAAACCTATAAATAGTAAAACCAGAAAAACTGATAATTTTGCATTGGTCTCTTAATTTTTTCCAGAGTTGTATATGTATATATATATATATATATATATACAGTGGGGAGAACAAGTATTTGATACACTGCCGATTTTGCAGGTTTTCCTACTTACAAAGCATGTAGAGGTCTGTAATTTTTATCATAGGTACACTTAAACTGTGAGAGACGGAATCTAAAACAAAAATCCAGAAAATCACATTGTATGATTTTTAAGTAATTAATTTGCATTTTATTGCATGACATAAGTATTTGATCACCTACCAACCAGTAAGAATTCCGGCTCTCACAGACCTGTTAGTTTTTCTTTAAGAAGCCCTCCTTTTCTCCACTCATTACCTGTATTAACTGCACCTGTTTGAACTCGTTACCTGTATAAAAGACACCTGTCCACACACTCAATCAAACAGACTCCAACTTCTCCACAATTGCCAAGACCAGAGAGCTGTGTAAGGACATCAGGGATACAATTGTAGACCTGCACAAGGCTGGGATGGGCTACAGGGCAATAGGCAAGCAGCTTGGTGAGAAGGCAACAACTGTTGGCGCAATTATTAGAAAATGGAAGAAGTTCAAGGTGACGGTCAATCACCCTCGGTCTGGGGCTCCATGCAAGATCTCACCTCATGGGGCATCAATGATCATGAGGAAGGTGAGGGATCAGCCCAGAACTACACGGCAGGACCTAGTCAATGACCTCAAATAAAACCATTAGTAACACACTACGCTGTCATGGATTAAAATCCTGCAGCGCACGCAAGGTCCCCCTGCTCAAGCCAGCGCATGTCCAGGCCCGTCTGAAGTTTGCCAATGACCATCTGGATGATCCAGAGGAGGAATGGGAGAAGGTCATGTGGTCTGATGAGACAAAAATAGAGCTTTTTGGTCTAAACTCCACTCGCCGTGTTTGGAGGAAGAAGAAGGATGAGTACAACCCCAAGAACACCATCCCAACCGTGAAGCATGGAGGTGGAAACATCATTCTTTGGGGATGCTTTTCTGCAAAGGGTACAGGACGACTGCACCGTATTGAGGGGAGGATGGATGGGGCCATGTATCGCGAGATCTTGGCCAACAACCTCCTTCCCTCAGTAAGAGCATTGAAGATGGGTCGTGGCTGGGTCTTCCAGCATGACAACGACCCGAAACACACAGCCAGGGCAACTAAGGAGTGGCTCCGTAAGAAGCATCTCAAGGTCCTGGAGTGGCCTAGCCAGTCTCCAGACCTGAACCCAATAAAAAATCTTTGGAGGGAGCTGAAAGTCCGTATTGCCAAGCGACAGCCCGAAACCTGAAGGATCTGGGGAAGGTCTGTATGGAGGAGTGGGCCAAAATTCCTGCTGCAGTGTGTGCAAACCTGGTCAAGACCTACAGGAAACGTATGATCTCTGTAATTGCAAACAAAGGTTTCTGTACCAAATATTAAGTTCTGCTTTTCTGATGTATCAAATGCTTATGTCATGCAATAAAATGCAAATTAATTACTTAAAAATCATACAATGTGATTTTCTGGAGTTTTGTTTTAGATTCCGTCTCTCACAGTTGAAGTGTACCTATGATCGAAATGACAGACCTCTACATGCTTTGTAAGTAGGAAAACCTGCAAAATCGGCGGTGTATCAAATACATGTTCTCTATGTATATACAGTGGGGGAAAAAAGTATTTAGTCAGCCACCAATTGTGCATGTTCTCCCACTTAAAAAGATGAGAGAGGCCTGTAATTCTCATCATAGGTACACGTCAGCTATGACAGACAAATTGAGAAAAGAAAATCCAGAAAATCACATTGTAGGATTTTTAATGAATTTATTTGCAAATTATGGTGGAAAATAAGTATTTGGTCACCTACAAACAAGCAAGATTTCTGGCTCTCACAGACCTGTAACTTCTTCTTTAAGAGGCTCCTCTGTCCTCCACTCGTTACCTGTATTAATGGCACCTGTTTGAACTTCTTATCAGTATAAAAGACACCTGTCCACAACCTCAAACAGTCACACTCCAAACTCCACTATGGCCAAGACCAAAGAGCTGTCAAAGGACACCAGAAACAAAATTGTATACCTGCACCAGGCTGGGAAGACTGAATCTGCAATAGGTAAGCAGCTTGGTTTGAAGAAATCAACTGTGGGAGCAATTATTAGGAAATGGAAGACATACAAGACCACTGATAATCTCCCTCGATCTGGGGCTCCACGCAAGATCTCATCCCGTGGGGTCAAAATGATCACAAGAACAGTGAGCAAAAATCCCAGAACCACACGGGGGGACCTAGTGAATGACCTGCAGAGAGCTGGGACCAAAGTAACAAAGCCTACCATCAGTAACACACTACGCCGCCAGGGACTCAAATCCTGCAGTGCAGGACGTGTCCCCCTGCTTAAGCCAGTACATGTCCAGGCCCGTCTGAAGATTGCTAGAGTGCATTCGGATGATCCAGAAGAGGATTGGGAGAATGTCATATGGTCAGATGAAACCAAAATATAACTTTTTGGTAAAAACTCAACTCGTCGTGTTTGGAGGACAAAGAATGCTGAGTTGCATCCAAAGAACACCATACCTACTGTGAAGCATGGGGGTGGAAACATATATATATGCGAGAGCAAAAAAACATATGGAGGATTGGAAGTGATGCAGACAATTACATTGATGGAAGTAGCAATCTATCTGCAATATTAAAGCTGATCTACCCCCTGAAAAATGCTAACGTGTGCTAATGTGATTAACATGACTGTTGTAAGTAACAGGACATAGATATATCTTATATGGGCAGAAAGCTTACATTCTTGTTAATCTAACTGCACTGTCCAATTTACAGTAGCTATTACAGCTAAAAAAAGACCATGCTATTGTTTGAGGAGAGTGCAAAACAACAAAAAATTTAAGGCAACTGGTTTGATACATTCACCTCTGAAGGTAAAAAATGTACTTACATTCAGTAATATTGCTCTGATTTGTCATCCTAAGGGTCCCATAGATAAAATGTAGCATAGTTTTGTTTGATAAAATCAATTTTTATATTCAAATGTAGGAACTGGGTTCTACAGTTTGAACTCCTGCTGTCTCTGGCTCCACACCCACCCCACCTGGCCATCTAGATAAGTCGCTCTGGATAAGAGCGTCTGCTAAATGACGTAAATGTAAATGTAAATGTAGATGTGTGAAAGTTAGTGTATAAGCTAAAGATCCATCATATATGACATTCCTGGGAGTGTGTAAACTTACATTTTGAATTACCATGTCATTTTTGTATGTTCTCTATAGTTATGTACTTGAAAATGTATCAATTGACAAATTCAGCACATTTGGGCAGACTTTATACAAAATAGTCCAGTATTGGAATGCTTCACTGGATCAATGTGAAACTTTGTACACACACTGCTGCAATATTATATTGTGGCCTTTCTATTACATTTACATTTTAGTCATTTAGCAGACGCTCTTATCCAGAGTGACTTACAGTTAGTGAGTGCATACATATTATTATTATTTTTTTTTTCATACTTGCACTCTTGCATTTCAAATATGATGGAACACATTTGTTTATAGAAAAAGCATATTTTTTTGTTTGTATTATCTTTTACCAGATCTAATGTGTTATATTCTTCTACATTAAAAACACCTAAGATTATATTAGCCTACTGTACTTGAGAGTGAAATAACATTCTTCTCTCCCTGTTTGTTTTTCCCGCTCTTTACATACTGAATATGTGTCACGTTCGTTGTGTAAAGGATCGGACTAAGGTGCAGCGTGGTATGCGTACATAGTCGTTTATTTTAATAAACACCGACAAAATAACAAAATCCAACAGAACGTGAAGTTCAAGAGGCTAAACATCAAACAAGCCAAACAGAAACAAGATCCCACACCTAAGGTAGGCAACATGGCTGCCTAAGTATGATCCCCAATCAGAGACAACGACCGACAGCTGCCTCTGATTGGGAACCACACCCGGCCAACATAGAAATATATAAATTAAAATTCACACCCTGACCAACCCAACTAGAGATCTCAATGTCAGGGCGTGACAGTATCCCCCCCCCCCCCCCCCCCCCCCAAAGGTGCGGACTCCGGCCGCAAAAACCTGACTCATTAGGAGAGGGTCCGGGTGGGCATCTAGCCTCGGTGGCGGCTCCGGCTTCGGACGTGACGTAAGCAGTAAACTCTTCTCCCACCCTGCCTCCCCTTTGCACGCCCGGTCCGGTCTGGACCCCGGCACGATGCTCCCCCTCTCAGTCCTCCCACAATGCACCAAGCCCTGTCTGGACCCTGGTGTGGGAGCCTTCGACCCTGGAGAGGGGCTGACATCTGGTCCCGGCCCAGCAGTATTAGATTTCACACCCTGACCAACCCAACTACAGATCTCAATGTCAGGGCGTGACAATATGGCAGAGGTCACACACTGACTATAAAAATGGTAGGTCAATATAATGTTACTAAAATTACAAATTACATGAGCTTTTACATATAATTGGCCTTTGACTGTGAAATGGGTTGGGAAAGGCGTCCGTAGGTCTCCGTTCGTCAGGTGTGGTATTTTATTAGCCTGGGGCCAACTGAAACTAAAGGTAAATTACCAGGCTATCTTTATGTTCCATCTTTCCATAGTGTCATTCACTTTTGTTGTTTTCTCAGGTGCAGCTAGAATGCAATGAGGAGGTGATTTATGAAAATTGCCTAGCAACTGAAGTTGCACAACACTGTGAACATGAACCCACAAGACTGAGAGAAAATGAGGCAGAGTAAACAGAAAGAGGACAGCAGTGAGAGAGGGAGCGAAGGGAGGCGCGGGGTGGAGGTGGGGGTGAGAGAGAGAGGGGAGGCACGGGGTGGAGGTAGGGGTGAGAGAGAGCGGGGAGTCACGGGGTGGAGGTGGAGGTGGGGGTGAGAGAGAGAGAGAGAGAGAGGGGAGGCGCGGAGTGGAGGTGGGGGTGAGAGAGAGAGAGAGAGAGAGAGGGGAGGGGTGGAGGTGGGGATGAGAGAGAGAGGGGAGGCACGGGGTGGAGGTGGGGGTGAGAGAGAGAGAGGGGAGGGGAGGGGTGGAGGTGGGGGTGAGAGAGAGAGGGGAGGCACGGGGTGGAGGTGGGGGTGAGAGAGAGGGGAGGCGCGGGGTGGAAGTGGGGGTGAGAGAGAGAGGGGAGGCGCGGGGTGGAGGTGTGGGTGAGAGAGAGAGGGGAGGCGCGGAGTGGAGGTGGGGGTGAGAGAGAGTGGGGAGACGCGGGGTGGAGGTGTGGGTGAGAGAGAGAGGGGAGGCGCAGGGTGGAGGTGATAACAACAGTGCTGAGGCCAAAAGTCCTAACAGTTAGCTATTATTTTTGCTCAATCACATTAAACCTGAATCAAACCAAAGTTCCAAAGGCTGGGCCTAATATTGTGTATAAGAGGTCATACATTAAGTTCTGTAGTGATTCCTATGTTGTTGATGTGAAGAATATTTGATGGTCTGTGGTGTGTAATGACGAGCAACCAGACGCTGCACTTGACACATTTATGAAATTGCTTATTCCAGTTACTAATAAGCATGCACCCATTAAGAAAATGACTGTAAAAACTGTTACATTCGTTGTGGATTGATGAGGAATTGAAAAATTGGATGGTTGAGAGGGATGAGGCAAAAGAGATGGCAAATAGGTCTGGCTGTACAACCGATTGGCAAACGTACTGCAAATTGAGAAATCATGGGACTAAACTGAATAAAAAGAAGAAGAAACTACACTATGAAACAAAGTTAAATGACATAAAGAATTATAGTAAAAAGCTTTGGAGCACCTTAAATTAAATTTTGGACAAAAAGGTAAACTCCGCTCCATCATTCATTGAATCAGATGGCTCATTCATCACAAAACCCACTGATATTGCTAATTACTTTAAATATTTTTTCATTGGCAAGATTAGCAAACTTAGGCATGACATGCCGGCAACAAACACTGACACTACACATTCAAGTATATCTGACCAAATTATGAAAGACAAGCATTGTACTTTTGTATTCCGTAAAGTAAGTGTGGAAGAGGTGAAATAATTATTATTGTCGATCAACAATGACAAGCCGACGGGGTCTGACAACTTGGATGGAAAATTACTGAGGATAATAGCGGACGATTTGCCACTCCTATTTGCCATATCTTCAATTTAAGCCTACTAGAAAGTGTGTGCCCTCAGGCCTGGAGGGAAGCAAAAGTTATTCCCATACCTAAGAATAGTAAAGCCTCCTTAACTGGCTCAAATAGCCGACCAATCAGCCTGTTCCCAACCCTTAGTAAACTTTTGGGAAAAATGGTGTTTGAACAGATAAAATGCAATTTCACAGTAAACAAATTGACAACAGACTTTCAGCACGCTTATAGGTAAGGACATTCAACAAGCACAGCACTTATACAGAGAAATTGATGATACAACTATTGTGGGGGCTGTTTTGTTAAACTTCAGTGCGGCTTTTGACATTATCGATCATAGTCTGTTGCTGGAAAAACATATGTGTTATGGCTTTGTAGTGTATTAAAATTATGTCTTTGTTAAATGTTTTTCATGACGAAATGGAATGTTGGTTGTTCAAGCCAGAGGGGGGATGTTTTATGATGTTATTTGAAATGTGCCGCTTGGAGGGTGACGCCCGAGGGGAGACTGGTGATTGGCCAGAAGAGGGGGTAACCCTTATTTTGGTATTGTCTATATAAGAAGGGTTTTAGACAATAAACCCCAGAGCGGTTATTATAATTCGAGGCAACTGCTCTCCAGACAACGCGTGTCTGTAATTTATGCTGTAACCTCGTGGTATGAATAAAAACTTCTGACACGATGCAGCATGGATGGACTCTTTTGTTGACAGCAATGATGACCACCATTCATCATATACGACATAATGGCGAGCTTGCCAGGAGGGATGATGCAATCCTTCTTTGCTGCATTTGGAGTCACCAAGCTAACTCAAGCTGACTTTGATTTGGAGTCATGACCCGACTAAACACAGCTAAGTTGTTGGTTTTGTTACTGCTTATGTACACTGGAGGAATGTACCCTTACGACCGTGTTTCGGGTGGCGTTATGGCTGTTGAATAGGAGTCTGGAAAATTTCTAAATTTGGTTGATGGGTAAACGGTAAATAATTTTAGAGCAATCGATGGTAGAGATATTAACGGCAGATATTGGCAGAATGAAGTCAGGAATACGTATGCATTTTAGGGCATTGTCAATCTGGAAAGACCTCGAAACGGGGCGACTCGTAATAATAATAATTATTATTATTGAGTGGGCTACAAATCCTGTGTGAAGTGTTAGGCTTTGGCAGGTTGGTTCCGGGAACCATGAATTGAATGATTGTATTTATGTTATACTCCTCCTCTGGCCGACGGGAAATTGGCTGGGGGTAACCTCTCGATATGATATTCATAATTCAAGGCAGCATAAAGTTAGATGGATATATGGATAATGATTTGGGGACAATGCTAGGATATTTGTTGGCGTAGTAGGCCGCAGTTAGCTAAAGGCTAATGGTGAGTGATTATGCTTCATGCTACATGATACATGGCTGCTAATGATAATGCTAAAGGCTAATTGTGTTGAGTGCTACATGCTAGCGGATGTCCTTAAAGGCCCCGTACCGACGGATTAAAGTCTTTTAAATTTGTATTTGTGTGTAAGTCAGGTTATATGTTTTGTGAGCTCTGTTATGTGTAATTGTGTGAGTATAAGGTATAAAATGGTGGAGCTGTAGCGTAATGCTGTCGTTCTGTGGTGGGGGAAGCATGGCTTTAAAATTGGATGTGCGCATGTGCGTGATTTTACGGGGCTAAAACTACAACATGTGGTTATGTGCTAAGCCTACAAAGCACGGCATTATGGGTAAGGGTCATAGGTCCCATGTGGGGGTCGGAAGGGACAATAGTCACAGAATAGAGAGATTTTGGGAAAAATCTCCTAGGTGTTAAACGGCTGTTGTTCGAACGTGAAACTATTTGGCGAGATGTAGTAAAGTTATAAATCAAATATATGTTGACGGAGTATAATTAATTAAATTAAAAGACGATTAAAATTAAATGAAATGTTTTGGAGCGATCTATTTAATAAATGTATGGGCATGTGTTTAATTTTGCGACATTACACTACAGAACGGGGGAGTTGGAGTTTATGGCACGAGATTAGGGAACATTTTGTTTTACGGCACTAGACGGCACCACGATGGGATGCTGAAACTCAAGCATGAGGTTAAAATGATATTTGCGCATGCGTGGATTTCTGTAAAACAACACATTGGTTAAACTGCAGGGGGAGACAGAGGAACACAGACGACGGAACAAATACGCATAAAGAGATTTTAACACGAATCTTATAAGTTTAAACGGCGGTGGGTTAAGATGAAACTTGTTTTGGGACTTATTGAATTTATAAATTAAATATATGATAATGGATTATAATGGATTGAATTAAATAATTAAATAACGGATTAAAATAATGTTTTTGAGCAATCTATTTAGTTCTGAGTTTAGTCTTAGAGTGAATAATGTAGAACGAATGAATATTGAATGGTTGGAAATACTCAGTGATGGCATTAACTACTAAAAGCTGTTCTTGTGTCTTTGTCCCTTGTCATGAGAGACAGGAGAGAGGGGGAGCGAGGAGATACAGGAAGTGATCACGTGACGCGGCAGAGGATCAAGTCATAAAAAAGGTTACTGTTACAAGATATGTGATGTTATGACGATTTTACATAGGCTTGGCAAATACTATTTCATTAGAAATTGCATTTTGGTGGCTCTGTGTATCACTGGGGTTTGATTACAGATGTGTTGGGAATCAAGGATGGATTGAGGATTGTTCTGTAAATTTAAGATAATTAGAGCTAATAGAGCAAGGGGTTATGGGAATTGGAGTATTGAAGGGTTGTAAGGTTAGAAGGCTTTGTTTATGGGTATTTTAGTCTGAAGATGACTAACTTGCATTTACTTGCAGTTGATGGGTTGTGGTAAGATAGCTAACACTAATTGATATTGGTGACATAGGAATAGGAATTGGGGTTAATTATTCAGGATTGTTAATGGATTTGTTTAGGTTATATTAAGAATTACAGGGGGGAAGCCTATATAACTTATATAGTCTAAAATAGGATAGTTCACAATAAAGGAATAGAAAGGCTTGTTACAATGGGGAAAAAGATATCAGGACTATGAAAGTCATTACACGGGTTGAAATAGTGGTAATCCTTTAATTAAAGTGTTGCTAGGGTATCCGGCAAGTGAAACAAAAGTTGCCCTTCATTCTCAAACAGAAATTGATAAAATATTCCAGCGATAAGATAGGCTAAAAAGTAGAGCTTAGGGATGTTTATTCTCAGCTTACAATGATCATCTAGGAGTGATTATTGCATCAGAAATTAAGATGAACAAATAATAGATAGGGTACCAGCAGAAACAACGATGAAGATGAATCCAGAAGACGGAAGAAAATGAGAGGTCTGGAACGTGAAGGAGAAGAGGATGATGAAGATGAGAGTGATTGAGAGAGGTCATGGGTGGATATGACTCTGTGATCAGAAGGAAGTTGGCAAGAGAGAAACGAAGAAGGGTACACGAGATTTGATCTCTGATGGAAGTTGAAGATGAAGAAAGCGATGAAGATTTGGAGATTAAAGGTGCTTTATTTTCAAGAGGAGTTTGTCCTACAAGGACTGGCACAGAAGAAAAGTAAGAAGATGATGGAAGATGATATTTCGAGGACAGAACTTAGAACTAAGGTTGAAGAATACTGATATGTCAACGACGAGAAGGAACAGGACCAAGAAAACTGCTGAGAGAATCCCAAGAACAGGAGAAAACAACAGAGGAAGATGAAGGAGCAAGTGAAGATCACCTGTTCTAGAGAAGATCCGGAAGGGGGGTGCATTGCTGAGAGCCTCGATTGGAGAGGAAGAGAAAATAGCCAACAATTGAAGTAAAAACAACCGACCATTAGAAGTGATAGTGAATAGGGGAAAAACTTATCTGGGTTCAGTCTAAAGAGGTTAAACATATCACTCTGTAAAATAAACTAATTAGGTTAGGATAGGGATTGGAAGTAGTAAAACAGTTTAATTACTCTTAAGGAATCAATTGAGCTCTGCTATAGAAGTCAAATAGGAATTAAAAGAGACAATATACCAATGACATTGTGGGAAGAGATGCATGGTGTAAATTGAAGTGTTCAATCAGAGGCACACTAGACGACTGACTGTCTGGTAGAATATTTTAAAAAGTAGGGTTTTTGGGAATCATTTGCTTAAAAAGATAATATCATAGGAAGGATGATAATCTATTAGATTGCCTATTAGACAATCTGTCTGGGAAAATAAACTTAATAGGGTGACTGTTATTCTGGGTTACATTCTTACACTAAGAGATTTCAGGCTAGGCTAAAAGGTGTTTAGACGTTTTGCCAAGTCTGTGTGTAATGAGTCAGAAGCAGGTGGGGAACTTTCCCAATCACATATTCTACAAATTTGGTGGTAAGAGATTTTGTCAATAAGTCAGGGGAAAAGGTTTTAAATGTTATGAGAGAAAAGATTAGATTAAAATAAGTTAGGGGTAGGCTAGGTTGAAGGGACTCTGAGACAGTAAGCTAAGTTTCAAAGTTAGTAGTGAGAGAGAACCGTAATGAATGACACTTTAGAATAGGAAGATCAAGGTAATTGTGGGTACCTTTTGTTATAATCAGAAGGTTTAAAGTTTAGAGGTAGAACTGAAAGGGGGAAAAAGTGACACTAGTGGTGATGGATGGAAGTACAAGTAAAGAGTTGAAAACTAGGTTGTTTATAGGGGTCCAGCATCAATTATAGGGGGAAAATACTGTTATTAGGGTTAGGAGAATAATAATTATAATATGCCATTTAGGATGATGACGTTTCTTTCACAGAGAGAGAGAGAGAGATAATTAGGGAGAATATGTGTACTTATCTAGTGAAATCATTAAAATTTGTTTTGGTTAAGAATTATTGGTTAAAGGGCTATGTAATTTGTAAGGTGACGCTTATAATGGAAGATTTGAAGTCTGTAGAAGTTTCCACAGTCACAGAGGGAGTTAAGGATAAGTTTATTACAGTAGTCACTCCAACAGTGAATAATACACATGGGATATGGGTAGCTTTTCCACTAGAAGGAATTAAGGGTTTTAATTCATCAACTAAATCAACGACGGTAATGGTAACTTTGGAAAGAAATTAATGACTCAGGAGTTTATGTTACGGATGGAGAGGGCTGTCAATGATAGTACGAATAGGATTAAAATAGGAGAGCAGATAGAAACAATATAGATTAATCTGAAATGGAGAATATAGATTCATCATGGAAGCTGCAGGATGGGGTCTTTTGATTTTGATGACAGAGGGGGGGGGGGGGTATCTGATCAGTGCTGCTCGTTCCTCTGTTGTGAAAATTAGAGATAGATTAACTCATTCTGTAAGGTCAGTGAGGAATCTTGAGGGTTGATGTCTGTTGGGGATGCCAGCCCAAGACGTGTTAGACGGTCGCGCGGCCTCTATCAGGTGTGGGTAAGTCTTATGCTTTGTCATGACTGTGGTATCGGCAACAGTCATTGACAGATAAAATAATGTAGTTGTCAGAACAGTAGGGTTTAAGTGTTCTTGGGTAAATGGATTACCCTATGGGAATTGTTAGATGGAAAGTAAAGTCAGGTAACAGTGGAAACCTGAAGTATTCAGGTGAACCAGTGAGGATAAAAGTTGTTGTTGTTCTAATAAAACATATGAGGTAAGGGGTATGTTTATGGGAATATCAGAGTGTGATGAGTATAGGATAACCTTGGATAAGTATGACCTTAAGGGTAGTAATGACAAATAATAGGTTACTTTTTATATATCAGGTAGTAAGAAGAGCAGGACTTTGATGGTTAAAAGATTAGCTTTTGACTGACAATGTGACTATGGGAATTTTAGAGATATTTGGTGGGTTTGTGATGATAGAGTATATTCTTACCCTATGGGGGATAGGAGGTTGTTACAGGTCAACGTTTAAGCTTCCATATGAGGTTTTTACCATTAAAAGAGGAGTGGTACCAACACAGAAATCTGAAGCTAGGGTTGAAAATGGGGTGAAAAGAGACATGGCTACATGTCATAGTCTTCAAGCCTATCATTGAAGGGTAAGTCTAAGGGAGAAGGGGGGACTTCATTCATGGTATGGTGTAACATTTGGGAAGATAATATTGATAAATATTAGTTATACTTTGAGTCCAGATAGTTCAGATAATATCACTGGGGTTATAGATGCATTATAAGGGATGTGTTTGGGAGATCTGAGAGGATGCAAGATCAATTAGGCCAGTAGGGGCAGTGATGGGTCAGATTTTAGTTTTAGCTTTGATAACACTGTGATGTTTGTAATTTGTTACTGATCTTTGAGAAAGCTATGATATTGAGATAGGTTGGAGAGTGATTCCTGGAGACAACACTCAGATGCCCGTGTTGACTGTTCCTGATCTGGATAAAGATGGATGGACTACTGATGGATAAATATCATTTTTTTATGAGTTGATTATTTTTCAAAAAAAAAATTCAATAGTAGGGTGATGTTGGTATGATTTATGAATCAAGGGGGGGATAGGTTAATGTGATTCATACATCATTTATAGGTCATTTTTTATATTCTTAAATTGATGTTGAGGTTTAATTTGAAAATGTTGTTTTGCAAAAGATACTGTTTGGTCGTTATTTTCTTGTCATTCCAGAAGCATTTGGGGGAACATGTGACTCAAAGACAATATGAAGGGACAATATGACTGGAGGAGATGAAACAAGGAGGGTGTGGCTGATTCCATCATTAACAAGTCCATTGGAAGTCGAGACTACGGAGGAGATGAAGTGTAGTGGACTACATTCCAGTGTCTGCAATGAAATATAGACATATTTGATGTGTAATACATAATTGTGTCATATTCTTAGGTATTGATTTTAGTAGAATGATGTTTGATGTTATTGAATGCAGATGAGGATCTTAGATGCTTTTGTTTATTTCGATGGGGTAGGGAAAGGACGTTTAGGCAGGGAGAGATTCCCTTTCAGGTCCTATGGGTTGACCAGCCTGAGAGTGGATGTTTCTGGATAGGATTTTGTTTGCAGGGGAAACATGTGTATTTAATGGCATCATAGTTTCAAATGTATTTACATGGTTTATGAGTTTATCTGGAGTACCGCGGTGGTTGCCTGGGGCAGAGGGACCGTGAGAGAATTTTACTGTCTTGATTGATATGGATGGATGGCTGCTGGACAGTTTTTCGCTCTTACACTCCATAGAGATTTCTTCATATGTCATAGTAATGTATTCACACTCCATAAAGATTTATTCATAATTCATAGTAATGTGTTCACACTTCATGAACAGTTTGTTCATAATTCATAGTAATGTGTTAACATTTCATCAACAGTTATTCATATTTCATAAGAAAGGTATTTACACTCTAGAGGAGAATGTGTTTGGTTTAATGTTAAAGATACTCAATAAGATAAATGGTTAATAGTCATAATCCTATTCTGTTTGGTTTCGAGACGTTTAGGTTGTCTCGAAAGGGGGGAATATGTAGTGTATTAAAATTATGTCTTTGTTAAATGTTTTTCATGACGAAATGGAATGTTGGTTGTTCAGGCCAGAGGGGGGATGTTTTATGATGTTATTTGAAATGTGCCGCTTGGAGGGTGACGCCCGAGGGGAGACTGGTGATTGGCCAGAAGAGGGGGTAACCCTTATTTTGGTATTGTCTATATAAGAAGGGTTTTAGACAATAAACCCCAGAGCGGTTATTATAATTCGAGGCAACTGCTCTCCAGACAACGCGTGTCTGTAATTTATGCTGTAACCTCGTGGTATGAATAAAAACTTCTGACACGATGCAGCATGGATGGACTCTTTTGTTGACAGCAATGATGACCACCATTCATCATATACGACAGCTTTACACCCCCTGCTATATTGTGGATACAGAGTACCTGTCTAACAGAACACAGAGGGTGTTCTTTAATGGAAGCCTCTCCAACATAATCCAGGTAGAATCAGGAATTCCCCAGGGCAACTGTCTAGGCCGCTTACTTTTTCCAATCTTTACTAATGACATGCCACTGGCTTTGAGTCAAGCCAGTGTGTTTATGTATGTGGATGACAACACTATACACGTCAGCTACCACAGTGACTGAAATGACAGCAACACTTTTTATTTATTTATTTTATTTTATTTAACCTTTATTTAACCAGGTAAGCCAGTTGAGAACAAGTTCTCATTTACAACTGCGACCTGGCCAAGATAAAGCAAAGCAGTGCGATAAAAACAACAACACAGAGTTACATATGGGGTAAAACAAAACATAAAGGCAAAAAATACAACAGAAAATATATATACAGTGTGTGCAAATGTAGCAAGTTATGGAGGTAAGGCAATAAATAGGCCATAGTGCAAAATAATTACAATTAGTATTAACACTGGAATGATAGATGTACAAGAGAAGGTGTGCAAATAGAGATACTGGGGTGCAAATTAGCAAAATAAAGTTTAACCAGACACCTAGGTATTTGTAGTTGTCCACATACTCTAGGTCAGACCCGTCGAGAGCAGTGATTCTAGTCAGGTGGGCGGGTGCCAGCAGCGTTCGATTGAAGAGCATGCATTTAGTTTTACTTGTGTTTAAGAGCAGTTGGAGGCTACGGAACAACAAAGAGCTGCAGTTAGTTTCAGAATGGGTGGCAAGGAATAAGTTAGTCCTAAATATTTCTAAAACTAAAAGCATTGTATTTGGGACAAATCATTTACTAAACCCTAAACCTCAACTAAATCTTGTAATGAATAATGTGGAAATTGAGCAAGTTGAGGAGACTAAATTGCTTGGAGTAACCCTGGATTGTAAACTGTCGTGGTCAAAACATATTGATACAGCAGTAGCTAGGATGGGGAGAAGTCTGTCCATAATAAAGTGCTGCTCTGCCTTTTTAACACTATCAACAAGGCAGGTCCTACAGGCCCTAGTTTTCTCACACCTGGACTACTGTTTAGTCGTGTGGTCAGCTGCCACGAAGAGGGACCTTGGACAAATACAATTGGCTCAGAACAGGGCAGCACGGCTGGCCATTAAATGTACACAGAGAGCTAACATTTATAATATGCATGTAAATCTCTCATGGCTCAAAGTGGAGGAGAGATTGACTTCATCACTACTTGTTTTTGTAAGAAGTGTTGGCATGCTGAATGCACTGAGGTGTCTGTTTAAACTACTAGCACACAGCTCGGACACCCATGCATACCTCACAAGACATGCCACCAAGGTCTCTTCACAATCCCCACGCCAAGAACAGACTATGGGAGGCACACAGTACTACATAAAGCCATGGCTACAGGGAACTCTATTCTACTTAAAAAATATATATTTTAAAATCAGATTTTAAAAATGTGCCTTTTACTGTGGACTTGTTTCCGTCTGGCCACTCTACCATAAAGGCCTGATTGGTGGAGTTCTGCAGAGATGGTTGTTCTTCTGGAAGCTTCTCAACCACATCCAATGAGAAAATCTGGAACTCTGTAAGAATAATCATCGGGTTCTTGGTCACCTCCCTGACCAAGGCCCTTCTCCCCCGATTGCTCAGTTTGACCGGGCGGCCAGCTCTAGGAAGTGTGTTGGTGGTTCCAAACTTCTTCCACTTAAGAATGATGGAGGCCACTGTGTTCTTGGGGATCTTCAATGCAGTGGTGATTTTAGCTTATAAATCTTGGTGTGGCAAAGAAAAATAATAATGAGGGATGCATTCCAGCAAAGCCACAACACAACACAACACAACAGTAAACAATACATTCATTGCACTATAATAGTGACAAACGATGCCCACAAACTGTTAGGGCATACATAAAGCTGTCCCAACAGCAGAGTCCCAACAGCAGTCCCAACACCTTACCACTGCTACACCTCGCTATCAGTGGAGCCTTGTCTGGCAGCGAAACAGATCATTCAGTCTCATTTACTGCCTTAAAAAAAAAACATGGCTAACTTGCTTAAACAAATGTGGTTTCTACTGACAATTGAGATGTACAAACTATGGCATAAGGGGACGACAAGCGGATAAGAGGCAATCCATAACTTCGATTAAGACATTAATGAGCCAACTAGGAAGGACGTAGTCAATATAACTATTTGTTCAGCACTTTTGAAATGTACAGCGACAGAATTCAGAACATGGGCCGTCTTACAGTGTTCTCCCTGTATACCAAGTCAGAACCGTAGGATAAATAAAGGGGGCATATAAGCTGACAATGAAAGCTCTTACAATATTTGATGATTACATTTCTCTAAAATAGGCTATAGGCTACATGTGCACCACCAAGTCAGAACAGTAGGCAAAATTAAGAGGGGAAAATATACCAAATTATTAGGGTGAGGCACATGTGCTACTAACAGCTTACTACACAACATATACTTAGTATTACTTTCTTAGCTACAGTATACATATCTCCCTGGCATATTACATAATTTATGCAGCAGCATACAATATACTTTTGGACTCACCTTGTTGTGCTGTGCTCACTTGAACAGGAAGGTGGCGTGGCTGTCCTTCGTGGGCAAATGTTGTCATTAAACTTTGTCATCAAAGTCTGGCATTCTCTGGATTTATGGTGCTTTCAAGACAACTGGGAACTCTGAAAAAACAAGGTTGAATCATGATGACGTCAGTGATCTTCAGGTCATAGCTCTAGAAAGAGGCCAGAGTTCCCGATTTACAATTCCGAGTTGGATGACCGTTCAAAATGTATTTTCCCAGTCGGAGCTTGTTTTTTCCCGAGTTCCCAGTTATCTTGAACTCACTGAAGTCAGATTTCCAACTTGTTGTGTAATGTATATGTCCAATGGCCGATTAGCACCGATACGTTTTATTTATAATTTATCTTAATTATTTATCTTCACATGACAAGGATTAACAAGGTTTTGCCAGTAGATTGTGGAGTTGATTCGTGATGATGACTACAAGCTAAGATTTTGAAAGTATGATGTTGACATGATCAGTCCAATCAAAGCTACTGTAGATATAACGTGATTTGACGTCATTTTATCTGTGGCAAATGACCTTGAGCCTTCTTGGATAGGCACTTCTAATGGAACTCTATGGCAGCACCCAAGGGGCTTGAATTTTCGAGCTCTACCCTTAGACTTGGCGGTGATGTAGTGTCCCCATGAGTGACAGAACACTGAGCCAATCACGGCTCAACTAGAGAACATTACCAACCCCTGGCTGCCCCACCACCACAGAAAGCACTGAGCTAGGCTGAAACACATCCATGTTGGAGCTGCCTTACTCAAGAAAGCAAAAAAGAGACCATGTTTGTATGAGGCTTTATTAACTCAATGATTATTATTATTTTTTTACATTGTTTACAAACTGATATGTGACACGTCGTAATGCCAAAATAACATGCAAAACAGGCAAGCCCAAAAAAATTGCTACAAATGTGGGGCTTTACCCCACCTTCCCTGAATGATGGGTCGCCACTGCTTCAATGATGCAGACATTTTTTGGTACCCTTCCCCAGGGCTGTGCCTTGACACAATCCTGTCTCGGAGCTCTACGGACAATTCCTTCGACATCATTACTTGGTTTTTGCTCTGACATACACTATTAACTGTGGGACCTTATATAGACAGATGTGTGCCTTTCCAACTCATGTCCAATCAATTAAATTTACCACACGTGGACTCCAATCAAGTTGTAGAAACATCTCAAGTATGATCAATGGAAACAGGATGCACCTGAGATCAATTTCGAGTCTCATAGCAAAGGGTCTGAATACTTCTATAAATAAGGTATTCATGTTTTTTATTTTTAATACATTTGCAAATATTTCTAAAAACCTGTTTTTGCTTTGTCATTATGGGGTATTGTGTGCACTCACTAACTGTAAATCGCTCTGGATAAGAGCGTCTGCTAAATGACTAAATGTTAAATGTAGATTGATAAGGCAAAAAATATTTTTAGCCATTTTAGAATAAAGCTGTAAAAAGTCAAGGGTTCTGAATTCTTTCCGAATGCACTGTATGTATGTATGTATGTATGTATGTATGTATGTATGTATGTATGTATGTATGTATGTATGTATGTATGTATGTATGTATGTATGTATGTATGTATGTATGTATGTATGTATGTATGTATGTATGTATGTATGTATGTATGTATGTATGTATGTATGTGTTGTAAAGGGAACCCAGGTATAAGCTAAATAATATGTACTACATGGAGAAGCTTGTCAGTAATAACTAGACATATCCCTGGCTGATGGCACTTCTTGCAGCTGCTCCATAATGCATTCCTTCATATTATGAAGTCAATGCAGTCTTGGTACAGGGAGCAGTTACAAGAGGAACCATGAAACCAAGGGTGTGGCTAGTGATCAACTGGGAACAGAAGCTCCACTAACAGCTGCCTTATGATCCACACCTTAACCCTATCCCTTTTGAACCCTATATTTTTTTGGGTTTTAGCCTAGCATTAGTGTACTGTAGATAGTTAGTAGAATGCAGGTCTTTTCAATATATTAGTAGTTAGAATGCAGCTTAGAAAGATGCTTTTTGCATTATGTCATGCCTTGTTCAAAGTTTATTCAAGGCCGTGCTTTGGTTAGTGCACTGTAACCTTGCATTTCAACTTTGGAATTAGGAACACACAGGGATATGCTGTTTGATGTGAGGCCTTTGAGGCTCAGCTCTGTCTGCCTGATGGAAGTTATGGGCTTCTGTAGACGGGTAGATTAATTACCTCCAGAACCACCAACTGTTCACACTGCTGACACATGCTGATTGGCTAGAGGCTAATTAAACCTATACTATACTAAGCGGGACATGCATTTCATTCTTCAGTGAAAATAAATAATTAATTATCTGTAGTGACTATTTAATGTGTTAAGTGTGTAGTATGTAAATAATAGCTATTTTTTTGTAATTGTTTTATTCAACCTGTATTCATCACTCATTGTCATTCATTTAAGGTTCTCTTTCTCACGGGTCTATTTTCTTCTGTTATTTCTGGTGTGATTGGAACAACAAGATCACATGAGCATCAGAAGGAAACATATCCCACAAGGCTAACTTTATGTATAACCATTACTGACATATACTCTCCTCGCCTCCTTCTCAAAACCCTTTGGACTAGAAGGTCAGAGGGGAGGGACCATGTACCTTCTCTTCCAATACTGTTGAGAAGTGTCACGGTTTCGGCCGAGGCTGCTCCTCCTCCTGGTTCGGGCAGGCTTCGGCGTTCGCCGTCCCCGGAGTATTAGCTGCCACCGCTCTATGTTTCTGTGTTTGATTGCTTTTGTCTGTCTGACACACCTGTGTCTGTTTGAGTATTGATTACGTGTCTTATAAGTTCCTTGTTTTGCTCTATGGTAATTGTGTGTTGTTATTTTCCGTTGCCTCTTTGTATTTGATACGTGTTTGTTTTCCGTATCATTTTTCTATGTTTGGTGTTTTACGCGTGTGCGTAATTTTCCCTCGCCTCTTCGTGTTATCGAGGTCGGGGTTTATACTATTGCATTTGAGACTATTAAAAGTCTTGTTGGACTAAACCTCTGCCTCCTGCGCTTGACTCCTCCACCACATCCACGACGGTTTATGACAGAACAACACACCATTATGGAGTCAGCAGGATCAGCGGCGGCACCCGAATCCCTGCTGGACCGGATCAATTTCCAGGACGCCATGATCCAGCGACTCGGGACCGCCATGGACGAGGTGTCCAACGCCCTGCGCCGATTGGTGAACTCTGAGGTGGCCAAGGACCCTTACAACATCACCTCACCAACGGCCAGTCCTCCTCTCTCAGTACCGGAACCCAGTGGCATTCGGCTCTCACTCCCGAGGGCATATGACGGTTCTGCAGCCGGGTGTCAGGGATTCCTCCTGCAGGTAGAACTGTACCTTGCCACTATACACCCGGCGCCCTCGGGATACGAGAGCGTCTCCGCCCTCATCTCCTGTCTCTCCGGCAAGGCGTTGGAATGGGCCAACGCCAAATGGAGGGGAATAGACGCCGCTACCATCACCTACGCGGAGTTCTCCCGCCGCTTCAGGGCTGTCTTCGATCATCCCCCTGAGGGGAAAGCGGCGGGAGAGCGTCTATTCCACCTCCGACAGGGGAAGAGGAGCGCACAGGAGTTCGCACTGGAGTTCCGGACACTAGCGGCGGATGCGGGGTGGAATGAGAGGGCCCTCATCGACCAGTACCGATGTAGTCTACGAGAGGACGTTCGTAGGGAGCTGGCCTGCAGGGACACCAACCTGTCGTTTGACCAGTTGGTGGACATTTCCATCCGTCTGGATACCTTGCTGGCTACCCGCGGACGTCCCGAGTGGGGGTCGTCCAGTCCACCCTCCAGCACCCCCGAGCCGATTCCCATGGAGCTGGGGGGTGCTGGCGCTAGAGAGAGGAGGAGAGGGAACCCGAGGGGGGCCATCCCCTGCACCACCTGCGGTCGTGGAGGACACACTGCGGCCAGGTGCTGGGGAGGGTCCCCTGGGAGAGGTGACAACAGGCCACGCACTGGGGAGTCATTTCAGGTGAGTAGGCGCCCCACTCACCCAGAGCTCTCTGTTGGTCACATGAGTATTCCTGTGAGGTTTCCACAGGTGGCACCTCATTCCCAGCATAAGGCGCTAGTAGATTCAGGCGCAGCTGGGAACTTTATTGATTGGGCATTTTGTAGTAGGTTAAGGATTCCCCTTCGGCCGGTAGACAATCCATTTCCTGTCCACGCATTAGACAGCCGGCCATTGGGGTCGGGCCTGATCAGGGAGGTCACAGCACCACTGACTATGACGACGCAGGGGGGTCATGAGGAAATCATTCAGTTCTATCTGATTGACTCTCCTGCGTACCCAGTGGTGTTGGGCCTTCCCTGGTTAAGCACCCATGATCCTACCATAGCGTGGCAACAGAGGGCTCTTATGGAGTGGTCTGCCCAGTGTGTAGGGAGATGTCTAGGTGTTTCCATAGGGGCGACCTCGGTAGAGAGTCCGAACCAAGTGCCCGCACAGCGCATTCCCCCCGAGTATGAGGATTTAGCACTCGTGTTTAGCAAATCGAGGGCAGCACGGCTACCTCCTCATAGACAGGGGGACTGTGCGATAAATCTCCAGACCGGAGCGGCTCTTCCCCGGAGTCATGTGTATCCCCTGTCTCAAGAGGAAACTGCGGCTATAGAGACATACATAGCCGAGTCCTTGGCACAGGGATACATACGGTTCTCTACTTCCCCAGTCTCCTCGAGTTTCTTCTTTGTGAAGAAGAAGGACGGGGGATTGCGCCCGTGTATTGATTATCGTAGTCTCAATCAGATCACAGTTAAATACAGCTACCCACTTCCACTGATTGCGACGATGACGGAGTCATTACGCGGAGCGCGGTTCTTCACAAAGTTGGATCTCAGGAGCGCGTACAATCTGGTGCGCATTAGGGAGGGGGATGAATGGAAGACAGCATTTAGCACCACCTCGGGTCATTACGAGTATCTCGTCATGCCATACGGTTTAATGAATGCTCCTTCAGTCTTCCAATCCTTTGTTGACGAGATTTTCCGGGACATGCATGGGCAGGGAGTAGTAGTTTACATTGACGACATCCTAGTGTACTCTGCTACTCGAGCCGAGCATGTAGCCCAGGTACGCCGAGTGTTGAGACGACTGTTGGAGCATGACTTGTATGTCAAGGCAGAGAAATGCCTGTTTTTCCAGGAGTCCGTCTCCTTTTTGGGTTATCGATTGTCCGCGTCTGGTGTGGAGATAGAGGTAGACCGGGTATCGGCCGTGCGTAATTGGCAAACTCCAACCACTGTAAAAGAGGTGCAGCAATTCTTGGGTTTTGCTAATTACTACCGGAGGTTTATTCTGGGTTTTGGACAGGTTGCAGCTCCCATTACGTCCCTGCTAAAGGGGGGTCCGGTTCGCTTGCAGTGGTCGGCTGAGGCGGACAGGGCATTTGTCAAACTTAAGAACCTGTTCACCTCGGCTCCTGTGCTGGCGCATCCGGATCCCTCTTTACCATTCCAGGTTGAGGTAGACGCGTCCGAGACTGGTATTGGGGCAGTTCTATCACAACGGTCCGGCACGCCACCTAAACTCCGCCCCTGTGCGTTCTACTCCAAGAAGCTCAGCTCGGCGGAGAGTAACTATGATGTCGGGGACAGGGAGCTGTTAGCCGTAGTCCAGGCCCTAAAGGTGTGGAGGCATTGGCTTGAGGGGGCTCAACACCCTTTCCTCATTCTGACGGATCACCGTAACCTGGAGTACATCCGGGCAGCTAGGAGATTGAACCCTCGTCAGGCTAGGTGGAACATGTTCCTAACCCGGTTCGTTTTTAAGATCACATACATCCCTGGGTGCCAGAATGGTAAGGCAGACGCCCTGTCCCGGCGGTATGACACAGAGGAGAGGTCCAACGAGCCTACTTCCATACTGCCGGAGTCCTGTTTGGTGGCTCCGGTGGTGTGGGAGGTCGATTCAGAAATCGAGCGGGCACTGCGTACCGACCCTACTCCCCCCGAGTGTCCTGTGGGGCGGACGTACGTTCCGCTCGAGATTCGTGATCGACTTATTTATTGGGCTCATACATCACCCTCCTCTGGACATCCCGGTATTGGCCGGACAGTGCACTGCCTTAGCGTGAAATACTGGTGGCCAACGTTAGCCAGGGATGTGAGGGTTTATGTCTCCTCCTGCTCGGTATGTGCCCAGTGTAAGGCGCCTAGACATTTGCCCAGGGGTAAGCTACATCCCCTGCCCGTTCCACAACGACCATGGTCCCACCTATCGGTGGATTTCGTAACCGACCTTGCCCCCTCCCAGGGGAATACCACCATTTTGGTCGTTGTGGATCGGTTTTCTAAGGCCTGTCGTCTCCTTCCCATGCCGGGTCTCCCTACTGCCCTACAAACCGCTGAGGCCCTATTCACCCATGTTTTCCGGCACTATGGGGTCCCCGAGGATATTGTGTCTGACCGAGGTCCCCAGTTCACTTCCAGAGTTTGGGGAGCGTTCATGGAACGGTTGGGGGTCTCGGTAAGACTTACCTCGGGGTACCACCCAGAGAGTAATGGGCAGGTGGAACGTGTCAACCAGGATGTGGGTAGGTTTTTGAGGTCCTATTGCCGGGACCGGCCGGAGGAGTGGTCGAGGTTCATCCCCTGGGCAGAGATGGCCCAGAACTCTCTCCGCCACTCCTCCACCAACTTAACTTTTAGGTTATCAGCCGGTCCTGGCACCGTGGCACGAGAGCCAGATCGAGGCCCCTGCGGTGGACGAGTGGATTCGGCGCTCGGAGGAGAGGTGGGACGCTGCCCATGTCCATCTGCAGCGTGCCATCCGTCAACAAAAGGCGAGCGCCGATCGCCACCGCAGTGAGGGACCGGTGTACGCACCGGGAGATCGAGTCTGGCTCTCGACTCGAAACCTGCCCCTCCGCCTGCCCTGCCGGAAGCTGGGTCGGCGGTTTGTGGGGCCCTTCAAAGTCCTGAGAAGATTGAACGAGGTGTGTTACAGGTTACACCTGCCAATTGAGTATAAAAATATTAACCCCTCGTTCCATGTGTCTCTTCTCAGGCCGGTGGTAGCTGGCCCACTCCAAGAAGATGAGATAGGAGAGACCCCTCCGCCCCCTTTGGACATCGAGGGGGTCCCGGCGTACAGGGTCCGGACCATCCTGGACTCGAGGCGCCGGAGGAGTGGTCTCCAGTATCTCGTGGAGTGGGAGGGGTACGGTCCGGAGGAACGGTGCTGGGTGCCCAGGGGGGACATACTCGATCCATCCCTCCTGACTGAGTTTCACCATGGGCATCCCACGCGCCCGGGTCCGCGTCCTCCTGGCCGTCCCCGAGGCCGGGGTCGGCGCGCGGCTGGTGCCGCGCGTCAAGGGGGGGGGTACTGTCACGGTTTCGGCCGAGGCTGCTCCTCCTCCTGGTTCGGGCAGGCTTCGGCGTTCGCCGTCCCCGGAGTATTAGCTGCCACCGCTCTATGTTTCTGTGTTTGATTGCTTTTGTCTGTCTGTCACACCTGTGTCTGTTTGAGTATTGATTATGTGTCTTATAAGTTCCTTGTTTTGCTCTATGGTAATTGTGTGTTGTTATTTTCCGTTGCCTCTTTGTATTTGATACGTGTTTGTTTTCCGTATCATTTTTCTATGTTTGGTGTTTTACGCGTGTGCGTAATTTTCCCTCGCCTCTTCGTGTTATCGAGGTCGGGGTTTATACTATTGCATTTGAGACTATTAAAAGTCTTGTTGGACTAAACCTCTGCTTCCTGCGCTTGACTCCTCCACCACATCCACGACGGTTTATGACAAGAAGGAGGCGAGGAGAGAGGATGTAAGGAATCAGGGACAGACAAGTTGAGATAGAGCCATGATTAGGGCTGTTATTGTCACCGTATTACCACCACACCGGTGGTCACGAGTCATGAGCGCAGTCACATTCCACGTGACCGTTTAGTAACGGTAACTAGGCTTCTCCAAAACTGCGCTCTGATGCCGCTGATGGTCATTAGTAGCCTACCAAACTTGCTAACTGCCAGTCGCTAATGGCCTGGTACTCAGCGCTCTATTGTCCCGCTAATCACTCTAAAGTCAATGCAAAAGAAATTCAAACACTTAATGACAGCCCATGAGCTTTTTTTTTTTTGTCATTTAGCAGACGCTCTTATCCAGAACAATTTACAGTAGCAATTAGGGTTAAGTGCCTTGCTAAAGGGCACATCAACAGATTTTTCACCTAGTCGGCTCAGGGATTAGAACCAGCAACCTTTCAATTACTGGCACAACGCTCTTAACCACTAAACTACCTGCCGCCCACTAAGCTACCTGCAACATTTCTATAGGCTATGCAATTGTGTGAGAAAACAGAGTTTTTATGGCCTTTTTAAAGAGGAGGATCCCATCAGCTTCCTATAGGCTAGGTGTCAGTGGTACTGATGTCGATGTGGTGGTGGAGTCAGGCGCAGGACACAGAAGCTTAATCCAAACAGACTTTACTAGTCAGGAAAAGGACAAAATACAAAACAAAGAGCCTCAAACGACGGAGGCGAGTGATACGCAGACCGTGCGTAAAACACTAAATACAAGAGATGCGCAAACAGTGCGAAACTACTCTTGAACACGAGAATGCAAAAAACCAACAAACCCCAACAGACAGGCGTACAATTACACACAACTAACTACAAACAAAACGAGAAACTTATAGGGGACATAATGAACACTAAATGGAAACAGGTGTACAAGGAAGACAAAACCAAACAAACATCGATAACATTCAACGGTGGCAGCTAGTACTCCGGGGATGACGAACGCCAAAGCCTGCCCGAGCAAGGAGGAGGAGCAGCCTCGGCCGAATCCGTGACACTAGGCCTACTATCATAGCCACGGAAAGTAGGGGTGCTGAGGGTGCTGCAGCACCCCCTGAAAAATAATCAAAATATATTAATAAAACAAAACAAACAAAACAATAAAAATATTTTTCTCACAGAAGTAGTGCACTGTGCTAGTCCTGTATTAGCAAGATTTTTGTTGACTTCATCCACATTTAGTTGATATAAAGTTACAGCCTGAATTTAAAATTGATTAAATTGAGATGTTGTGTCACTGGCCTACACACAATAGAACATTTTACAATTTCATTAAAAATGAAAAGCTAAAGTGTCTTGAGTCAATAAGTATTCAACCCCTTTGTTATGTCTAGCCTCAAGAAGTTCAGGAGTGAAAATCTGTTTAACAAGTCACATAATAGGTTGCACAGACTCACTCTGTGTGCATTAATAGTGGTTAACATTATTTTTGAATGACTACCTCATCTCTGTACCCCATACATACAATTATCTGTGAAGTCTTAAGTCTCTCAGTCAAGCAGTGAATTTCAAATACAGATTCCACCACAAAGATCAGGGAGGTTTTCCAATACCTCGCAAAGAAGGGCACCTATTGGTAGATGGGTAAACATTTTAAAAAGCAGACATTGTGCATGGTGAAGTTATTACACTTTGGATGGTGTATCAATACACTCAGTTACTAAAAAGATACAGGCATCCTTCCTAACTCAGTTGCCGGAGAGGAAGGAAACTGCTCAGGGATTTCACCATGAGGCCAATGGTGACTTTAATACAGTTACAGAGTTTAATGGCTGTGATAGGAGAAAACTGAGGATGGATCAACAACATTGTAGTTACTCCACAATACCAACCTAAATAACAGAGTGAAAAGAAGGAAGCCTGTACAGAATAAAAAATATTCCAAAACATGCATCCTGTTTGCAAGAAATGTTGCAAAATAAATGTTGCAAAATCCAACACAACACATTACTGAGTACCACTCTTCATATTTTCAAGTATGCTGGTGGCTGCATCATGTTATGGGTATGCTTCTCTTCGACAAGGACTATGGAATCTTTTGGGATAAAAATATATGGAATAGAGCTAAGCACAGGCAAAATCCTAGAGGAAAACCTGGTTCAGTCTGCTTTCCAACAGACAGTGGTAGACAAATTCCCCTTGCAGCAGGACAATAACCTAAAACACAAGGCCAATTATTCACTGTTGCTTACCAAGACAACATTGAATATTCCTGAATGGCCTAGTTACAGTTTTGACTTAAATCGGCTTGAAAATCTATGGCAAGACTTAAAAAATGTTGTCTAGCAATGATCAACAAACAACTTGACCAAGCTTGAAGAGTTTTAACAATAATAAATATTGTACAATCCAGGTTTGCAAAGTTCTTAGATACTTACCCAGAAAGACTCACAGTGGTAATTGATTCCAAAATTAAACATCTTAACAGGTATTGACTTATGTCAATTAGATATTTCTGTATTTCATTTTCAACACATTTCACACAAAAAATGTAACATATTTTCACTTTGTCATTATGGGGTGTTGTGTCTAGATGGGTGAGCTTAGTGGTTAAGAGCATTGTGCCAGTAACCGAAAGGTCGCTGGTTCTAATCCCCGAGCCGACTAGGTGAAAAATCTGTCGATGTGCCCTTGAGCAAGGCACTTAACCCTAATTGCTCCTGTAAGTCGCTCTGGATAAGAGCGTCTGCTAAATGACGAAAAAAAAAAAAAAAAACTCTAAATGAAGCATATAGGAGGACCTGTTTCTTTGTTAACCGCTCAACACAGATTAGCCACATGTACACACTCCCTCAGAAATCATTTGGGGAAAATATCCTTTATATTTTATGTTCAATTGTGTTCTTCATATTTTAAAATAATATAAAATAATACCACGGAATGCTAAGCAAATCTTGTCTGCTAAATGAACTAGTGTAGCCCACAGTCATATGGCATAGCCAGATCAGGGCGTAACATAAGGACAACTCAGAATATGCTATTCTGTTCTTCTGAAATAGGCTACATTTACTTCATATAATGTTTCTTTAGACCTGTGTAAATTAAATAATGAATTTATTGTGATGGTGTAGGCTATATTAAATTGATTTATTAGACTTTGAATATGTAGATGTTCCAAGGGTCTGCATCAGTAGGCTATGCGTGGAAGCCAGGAGATGCTAAACGTGTTTATGTTAATTACGGTCAATTACAGTGAGAACGGCAGTTATTTGCATGACAATCATGGGCTGACAAAATTTCATGACCACCACAGCCCTAGCCAAGACGTTTGACCACCCATTTGGCTCTGTTTCATGGAGATGGGGGGTTTCCCTCTATGGGATGTGCAACCAGTGACAGAGGCGTGAAACTGAGAGGCTGAGGAAGCTTTTACAAAATGTCACAAGAAAAATACAGTACATCAGACATTGTAATAACAAAAAAAGTATTCCTCCCCTCAAAGAAGTTACTGTTTACATCCTCCGCCATCTACATCAGATTCAGAACACTGCCTCTGCCCAGACTCCTAACTTGATTGCTATCCTATTACACTGAAAAGTACCCAGGCATGATCCTTATGGGAATGGGTGAAATTGGAGTGCTTCAACCCAACCCACATGGCTTTATGGCTGTGAAGCATTCATCTGTGTCATTCCTCAGTTCAGTAATTTTTTACAAAATATCAGAAGAAAAACACAGTACATCAGACATTGTAATAATAAAAAGAGGAGTTACTGTTTACGTCCTCTACATCAAATTCAGAATCTTGCCTCTGCCCAGACTCCTAACTTGATTGCTATCCTATTACACTGAAAAGTACCAAAGCATGATCCTTATGGGAATGGCTGAAAATGGAGTGCTTTAACCCAACCCACACGGCTCTATGGCTGTGAAGCTATTCAGCTGTATCATTCCTCAGTTAATCATTTTATTTTTAGAGAAGGAGAAAGAAGGAAAAGTAGTTGTACGACTTGAAATATAGATAACAACTGATGTTTTTACAGGGTTGGGGAGTAACTAGGCTGCAAATCTCGGTACATTTTGCTGCTAACTAACCAACCCCCATTAACTGGTTAATAAATGGTTAAATTCGTTTTTAAACAGTACAATTACATGACCAACATAAAAACATGCGACAATAGCAAGCCCTTTGTGTCATATTATTGAACATGCAACTACTGTCATGAAGCAGACAATGTTATACACCTTTTATAAACATTTGTCAAAAATTTCAAAAAGACACACCTGATGTGAGCCATTTCATATAACATAGATGAACATCTACGTTAGAAACGTAGGGACAGATCGAAATTTACTGGGGTGGAGGGTTGTCAAAAATGGAAAATAAATCTTTGGGGAGGGTTGTGTGGTTTTTTATTGGGCACAGGGGAGGGTAGTGCGTTTTTTCCCTGGTTTACATTCACACTTTTGAAGGTTTTACTAGATAATTTCATCCATCCTAGCCACATTTCCTAATCTGCTTGCATGCGCCTCCCCTATATCAAGGTATTTTGGTCCTTCCCTTAGGCACTACACGTTTCCTTTTACTAACTTTTACTATACCACAGGTCAATATAGTCTACCAGTCTGTCTATCCTGCACTCTATCCACCATTCATAGTGATAATAGTAGTAGGTGGATAATTTGTCTAAATCTGCAATAGGCTAACTAGCAATCATACCACAAATAAAAGCATTCAAAACTTCATAAATTCTCAATATTAATCCACAATTATTTTTCTTTAATGCCAGTTTGGTTATTGTAACCAAAATATGTTTTTCCTTGACTTCCACTAGAGAGATCTAACAGCTACTGGTAACTACAGTGCCTGGTCACTACAGATATTGAAATATTTTTCATTTCACTGAAGAATGAAATGCATGCCCCAATCAGTATAGTATTTGTATTTGTATTTATTAGGGATCCCCATTAGCTGCTGCACTCTTCCTGGGGTCCAAACATATTAAAACACTTACATTACATATAAAACAAAATATAAAACAGTACATCATATAAGATTATTACACCACTACGTGTCTACAATACAAAATGTTTAACACCACCATAGAACAATATCACAATGTATGAATATGCATGTGTCTGTACCTTTGTGTGTTTCTCTTCACAGTCGCCGTTGTTCCATAAGGTGTATTCTTACCTGTTTTTAAAATCTGATTCTACTGCTTGCATAAGTTACCTAATGTGGAATAGAATTCCATTTTAGTCACGCCTCTATGTAGTACTGTGCGCCTCTTATAGTCTGGTCTGGACTTGGGGACTGTGAAGAGACCTCTGGTGGCATGTCTTGTGGGGTATGCATGGGTGTCCGAGCTGTGTGCTAGTATTTTAAAGAGACATTCAGCTTGTCAACACCTCTTACAAAAACAACTAGTGATGAAGTCAATCTCTCTTCCAATTTGAGCCATTTGAGATTGATATGCATGTCATTAATGTTAGCTCTCCATGTACTTTTAAGGGCCAGCCGTGCTGCCCTGTTCTGAGCCAACTGCAATTTTCCTAAGTCCCTCTTTGTGGCACCTGACCACACGACTGAACAGTAGTCTAGGTGCAACAAAACTAGAGCCTGCCTTGTTGATCGTGTAGTTAAGAAGGCTGAGCTGCACTTTATTTTGGACAGACTTCTCCCCATCTTAGCTACTGTTGTATCAATATGTTTTGACCATGACAGATTGCAATCCAGGGTTATCCAAGCAGTTTAGTCACCTCAACTTGCTCAATTTCCACATTATTCATTACGAGATGTAGTTGAGGTTTAGGGTTTAGTGAATGATTTGTCACAAAAACAATGCTTTTAGTTTAGGAATATTTAGAACTAACTTATTACTTCCAACCCATTCCGAAACTAACTGCAGCTCTTTGTTGAGTGTTACAGTAATTTCAGTTGCTGTAGTAGCAGACGTGTATAGTGTTGAGTCATCCGCATACATAGACACACTTAAAGCCAGTGGCATGTCGTTAGTAAAGATTGAAAAAAGTAAGGGGCCTAAACAGCTACCCTGGGGAATTCCTGATTCTACCTTGATTATGTTTAAGAGGCTTCTATTAAAGAACACCCTCTGTGTTCTGTTAGACAAGTAACTATTTATCCACATTATAGCAGGGGGTGTAAAGCCAAACACCTCAGTTTATCCAGCCGCAGACTGTGATCGATAATGTCAAAAGCTGCACTGAAGTTTAACAAGACAGCCCCCACAATAATTGTATCATCAATTTCTCTCAGCCAATCATCAGTCATTAGTGTAAGTGCTGTGCTTGTTGAAGGTCCTTCCCTATAAGCGTGCTGAAAGTCTGTTGTCAATTTGTTTACTGTGAAAAAACACAATTTTCCCAGAAGTTTACTAAGGGTTGGTAACAGGCTGATTGGTCGGCTATTTGAGCCAGTAAAGTGGGCTTTACTATTCTTGGATAGCGAAATGACTTTAGCTTCCCTCCAGGCCTGAGGGCACACAGATTCTAGTATGCTTAAATTGGAGATGTGGCAATTAGTAGTGGCAATATGATCCGCTATTATCCTCAGTAAATTTCCATACAGATTGTCAGACACCGGTGGCTTGTCATTGTTGACAGACAACAATCATTTTTTCACCTCTTCCACACTGACTTTACGGAATTCAAAAGTACAGTTCTTGTCTTTCATAATTTGGACAGATATAGAGTACCAGTCAAATGTGTGGGGGTGCTTTGCTGGTGAAACTGTCCGTGATTTATTTGGAATTCAAGTCACACTTAACCAGCATGGCTACCACAGCATTCTGCAGCGATACTCCATCCCATCTGGTTTGGGCTTAGTGGGACTATCATTTGTTTTTCAACAGGACCTCCAGGATGTGTAAGGGCTATTTTACCAAGAAGGAGAGTGATGGAGTGCTGCATCAGATGACCTGGCCTCCATAATCACCCGACCTCTAACCAATTGAGATGGTTTGGGATGAGTTGGACCTCAGAGTGAAGGAAAAGCAGCCAACAAGTGCTCAGCATATGTGGGAACTCCTTCAAGACTGTTGGAAAAGCATTCCAGGTGAGGATGGATGAAAGAATGCCAAGAGTGTGCAAAGCTGTCATCAAGGCAAAGGGTGGCTACTTTGAAGAATCTAAAATCTAAAATACAATTAGATTTTTTTAGCACTTTTTTGGTTACTACATATGTTCCATATGTTTCATGGGTTTTGATGTCTTCACTACTATTCTACAATGTACAAAATAGTAAAAATTAAGAAAAATCTTTGAATGAGTAGGTGTGTCCAAACTTTTGACTGGTACTGTATACATACAGGAGAGTTGTTGTTCCTGCTGAAGAAACAAAGCCCCTACACAATGACAAGGCAGTCCACGAGAGAAGCTGTGGTGGAGGAGGGGCCGAGCCGAGGTTTCTAATGTCACAGTGAATACTGCTAGGGTCTCTGTTCATTAGATGGTTGGAGAATGTGCCTCTTCTTTGCAAATGGTTAGAACAATGGAGAATGTGCAGACTGGAATTCTTCCCACACCCAGTGCATGTCTGAGATTCTTCTGGCATCCGCTCTCAGCCTGTCCGGCGATTTCATTAAAATAGCACAATAAATATACCTCATGAATAGACAATAGCACAAACAATTTTTTTTTGAATAATTTAAAACAAATATTTCAAGAACAACAAAAAAATGGTTTTCCTTACATCACGATACTTCTTCCTGATCCGCCTTCCTGGTTTGGAGTGTTAGAACCCAGACGTCCCAGGTTCATCTTCCTCAACCTTGTCATCAGACATTATAACAGTATTATTACATAGCAAAAAGTGGCTGATGTGATAGGTTAATCACGCAACAATGGTGGACTTTTACATAGTCACATACCTGTGGGGGTGCCTGGAACTGGTGATTGGCCATGATTGAATTCCTGAGATATCGTCCAGAACAAAATATCATATGAAATTGAGCCAAATCAATATATGATCATCTAATGCAAATGCATTTTTTTCACAATACAAAATTCAGTTCATGATATCACAGTGGATGATATTACCAAGGAAACTGTCCGTATTTCCTCCAGTACCATACGAGTGCAGCCGCAGTAACAATCAGACATAGAATGACAATGAGTAGAACCCAACAGGCAGCAGAGGTCTCTGTGAGGAGAGAGGGGATACAGTTAATATAGGAAACAGTCTGTATTTACAATTACATATAATTGTGTTGACCTAACAAGCATCATGGCTCTGATGAAAACACTTTCCTGCAGAAAGCAAAGAGATAAAACTAAGTAATAAAACATGTACATATGCAGTAAGAGATAAGTGTGTATCATTACCATTTTAGTTAGTTGTTATACAGTACCTTCCTGTAGAAAGAGGAATGAGGCCATAAGTCTGAAACTAACACATGCAGTGAAAGATAAGTGAGCATCTGGCTCAACTTTGTTATCCATGCTACATCACATTTCTCATAACCTCATATATGTGTTTTATGTGTATGCCAGGAATGCCTGTATTGTTGCCAGACACATTTCCCTATGGAACAATAAAGTATTCAATAAATCAATCAATCATATAACAATTATAAGCAACCAGTTAAGCAACCAGCATGAATAGTGTGTGTGTGTGTGTCTCTCTCAGGTGCTTCTCACCAGAGGATGTGTGTACATAGAGGGAGCCAGTTGCTCGTCCGTAGGGGTTGGAGGCCTCACAGACATAGAGACCATTCAGCTCAGAGCTGAGACTGAGGAGGTGCAGTATGTCTCCCTCTGCTCTCACTGAAGACCCAGGCCATGGCTGGCCCACTCTGGGGGAGAGAGAAGAGAAGGGCTGAGTGTGTGTGTGTGTGTGTGTGTGTGTGTGTGTGTGTGTGTGTGTGTGTGTGTGTGTGTGTGAGAGAGAGAGATAGGCAAAAGCATGACTTGACTACCAACATTATTTATGAACATACTGAAGCGTCAAGCTAATATATGTCTCATATGTTTAAACAAGTGTACCTAACATTAGCATTTAAACTGCTTTGAACTAGTTTACATAGGAGTGAGTACCTGCTCCAGGTGTAGTTGGGTTGTGGGTTGCCGTCTGCTACACATAGTAAGACTGTGGCTTTAGAGGCCTCACTAAGGGTGATGTTCACTGACTGAGGTGGATCTATGAGAGATAGAGAGATAGAGATAGAGATAGAGAGAGAGAGAGAGAGAGAGAGAGAGAGAGAGAGAGAGAGAGAGAGACAGAGAGAGACTGTATATTTACAGTCTATAGTGTAGGACAGTAGTAGTAGAATATATTTACAGTGTCTGTCTATAGTGTAGGACAGTGGTAGTAGAATATATTTACAGTGTCTGTCTATAGTGTAGGACAGTAGTAGTATAATATATTTACAGTGTCTGTCTATAGTGTAGGACAGTAGTAGTAGAATATATTTACAGTGTCTGTCTATAGTGTAGGACAGTGTTAGTAGAATATATTTACAGTGTCTGTCTATAGTGTAGGACAGTGGTAGTAGAAGACACTTACAGTGGATGTCTATAGTGTAGGACAGTGGTAGTGGAGTATATACTTACAGTGGATGTTTATGGTATAGTTGTAGCTACTTTCTGTTGTCAGGGCAGACTGGTTGACGACACACTGGACCTGCTGCTGATTGGCTGCTCTGGTTGGCACCCCGAGCAGGTGGCTGAGTACAGTGGTGGTTCCGTTGGCGTGCTTGGTGGAGTTAGTCACCGTCCTCAACAAACTGCCGAATGTACCTGTCTTCCACTTCACTTCTGCCTGTGGCTTGGCACCAGCAGCCACGCAGGTTGCCAAGACAACCTCATTCTCCCCAATGACAGGAGGAACATCAACTGGCACACTCACTACTGGAGGAACTATGACCAGAAAACAAACAAACAGAGAACAGAAAACATGAACAAGTCACTCATTATTGTGTTTCCCATGTAGCTCAGTTGGTAGAGCATGGCGCTTGCAACGCCAGGGTTGTGGGTTTGATTCCCACGGGGGACCAGTATAAAAATGTATGCACTCACTAACTGTAAGTCGTTCTGGATAAGTGTGTCTGCTAAATAACTACAATGTAATTATAAATGTGGAACTATATGTGAAAAACAACCAAAACACACACAGCCTGTCATGTGAAACTTATCCAAATGCTCATGTTACATGACCAACAAACCCTACCATGTTTTCTATCTGGCCAATTGCAATATACATCATTAGTAGCTACACATTTACTGTATTGGAGGTTTGGGCAAATCCGGTTTTAACAGGTTTTAGCTCAGCCTGATGATCGGTACCTGCACCTGAGGTATTAGGTTTCACACATCACAAAAGCTGTTTTTCATTTTCAGCAGTTCCATTGAAAAGCCTTCACAGCCCAGTGATTATGCCGTTAAGGGATGCTGTATATATTCCAACATCTGTTCCACCATAAGGGAAACTATTGATGCCTGGGCTCTCCTGGTTACAGCTTGAGTAACAGGATACACTCTTAGAAAAAAAAGGAGCTAAATAGAACCATATAGGTTTCTTTGGGTTGTCCCCATAGTGGAATCCTTTTTGGTGCTAGGTAGAACCCTCTTCAAACCCTCAAACTGCTTCAATAGAAGGCTGCTTCCATGTACTGTCACAGACACCAGATAGGTGCAGTTTTACAGGGTCATCCATAGTAGTACAGCACCACTGGAGCAAATTAGGGTTAAGTGTCTTGCTCAAGCGCAAATCAACAGATTTTTCACCTTGTCGGCTCAGGTATTCGAACCAGTGACCTTTTCGGTTATGGCCCAATGCTCTAACCGTTAGGCTACCTGCCGCCCGAGAACCCTTATATCTTTGAAGGAATCTTCCTAGAACCCTCTATGAACGGTTCGACCAACCTTATTAGCCTTTAAAATTAAACTCTTTATGACAATGCATTACATACAGTATATATCATAAGGCCTTTATTTGAGGGCCTAGTTCTACCCTAAAAATGAAACTCCTGGTTTACAGGCCACATCAGGCCTGCAATTCACATTATGCTGGCTTGGTAAGTGATGTGTAATTGCTATTGGAATCCAGCCACTGAGGATATAAAACAATTTGAACTTTTAGTCACCCGCAACCTGCATTCAGAATGACAGCCAGGGTAGGTAAGACTGATATATTAGACTACCTAAATCATCTAAACTGGAACAACTTTCTCAGTAATGGGTGCAATAAATTCAACTAGTAACAGATTGGATTAGTTTGGGGAAATACATGTATGTTATTTATCTTTGTGTAGCATAAATATACTAATCACTGGACATGCAAAAACACAGATATTGAAACAAACTATTTTTTTAAATCTACCTCCAATAAAGCATGCTGAGAAATATGATAATGATGGGAGTGGTTTTGAGTGTTTTACTCTACACCAGAACAAATATATATACAGTAACTTCAGAAAGTATTAACAAATACAAATATATTTACTGAGCTTTCTTATATCTCCTAGATATAGGACAAACACTTCAAAACCTTATTCCTTATAATTAATTTTTTGACTGTCTTTTTTGCCATTTATGAATGTGTTATTCCATTATTATTCGTTAAAAAAGTTATAACAGACTATATATGGGCAAATACTATTCATAGAATAAAAAAGGAACGTTTTACATCTTCCTAAATCTGAGGGTGGTTTCAACCTTCCAGACATGGAATTGTATCAGCTTGCTACACAAGGCTTTTACTTGCAACATATAGTTAAATGCACTTAAGAGAAACAATGGGTACATATTGAAGACGTTCATGTTCATCCCCAGAATCTTTTTACATGTCTATTTGCAAAGGATAAAGCTAAGAACATTAACAACTTCATAGTTAAGAATACTATAACGATATGGAAGAAAATGAGATGTATTTTACAAGAACCAATATCTCTCCCTAGAAACACAACCTTATGGAACAATGCTTGGATAGCTTTTCAGAAACACAAACTTATGGAACAATCCTTCGATAACTTTTCAGAATTCATCGATAAATTGCCCCACATGGAAAACTAAAGGCATAGAAACCGTAAATGACTTGGTAATAGGAAATACATTTATTTCCATGACAGCTTTAAAAAGCAATTTTGTGTTGACCAATGTAGATATTTTCAAATACATGCAACTTAAAAGCTATATATCACAACATTTCAGTTAGAAATCTTTTGGACATCAGAGCAATTTTGAGGGAATCCTATGAGTCAGAAAAGGATATTCATATGATAGGTAAGCTTTACGAAACCTTGCAGAGAGCCTATACAACTGACAATATAAACTATTGGAAGATTTTGTCACAACTTGCTCCGAAGCTGCCTCTTCTCCTTGTTCGGGCAGGCTTTGGCGGTCGTCGTCACCGGCCTTCTAGCCACTGCCGCTCCTCATCTCATCATTCCATTGGTTTTGTCTTGCTTATTACACACACCTGGTTCATATCCCCTCATCAGTACCTGCATACAGTGGGGTAAAAAAGTATTTAGTCAGCCACCAATTGTGCAAGTTCTCCCACTTAAAAAGATGAGAGAGGCCTGTAATTTTCATCATAGATACACGTCAACTATGACAGACAAAATGAGAAAAAAAAATCCAGAAAATCACATTGTAGGATTTTTAATGAATTTATTTGCAAATTATGGTGGAAAATAAGTATTTGGTCAATAACAAAAGTTTCTCAATACTTTGTTATTTACCCTTTGTTGGCAATGACACAGGTCAAACGTTTTCTGTAAGTCTTCACAAGGTTTTCACACACTGTTGCTGGTATTTTGGCCCATTCCTCCATGCAGATCTCCTCTAGAGCAGTGATGTTTTGGGGCTGTCGCTGGGCAACACGGACTTTCAACTCACTCCAAAGATTTTCTATGGGGTTGAGATCTGGAGACTGGCTAGGCCACTCCAGGACCTTGAAATGCTTCTTACGAAGCCACGCCTTCGTTGCCCGGGCGGTGTGTTTGGGATCATTGTCATGCTGAAAGACTCAGCCACGTTTCATCTTCAATGCCCTTGCTGATGGAAGGAGGTTTTCACTCAAAATCTCACGATACATGGCCCCATTCATTCTTTCCTTTACACGGATCAGTCGTCCTGGTCCCTTTGCAGAAAAACAGCCCCAAAGCATGATGTTTCCACCCCCATGCTTCACTGTAGGTATGGTGTTCTTTGGATGCAACTCAGCATTCTTTGTCCTCCAAACACGACGAGTTGAGGTTTTACCAAAAAGTTATATTTTGGTTTCATCTGACCATATGACATTCTCCCAATCCTCTTCTGGATCATCCAAATGCACTCTAGCAAACTTCAGACGGGCCTGGACATGTACTGGCTTAAGCAGGGGGACACGTCTGGCACTGCAGGATTTGAGTCCCTGGCGGCGTAGTGTGTTACTGATGGTAGGCTTTGTTACTTTGGTCCCAGCTCTCTGCAGGTCATTCACTAGGTCCCCCCGTGTGGTTCTGGGATTTTTGCTCACCGTTCTTGTGATCATTTTGACCCCACGGGGTGAGATCTTGCGTGGAGCCCCAGATCGAGAGAGATTATCAGTGGTCTTGTATGTCTTCCATTTCCTAATAATTGCTCCCACAGTTGATTTCTTCAAACCAAGCTGCTTACCTATTGCAGATTCAGTCTTCCCAGCCTGGTGCAGGTCTACAATTTTGTTTCTGGTGTCCTTTGACAGCTCTTTGGTCTTGGCCATAGTGGAGTTTGGAGTGTGACTGTTTGAGGTTGTGGACAGGTGTATTTTATACTGATAACAAGTTCAAACAGGTGCCATTAATACAGGTAACGAGTGGAGGACAGAGGAGCCTCTTAAAGAAGAAGTTACAGGTCTGTGAGAGCCAGAAATCTTGCTTGTTTGTAGGTGACCAAATACTTATTTTCCACCATAATTTGCAAATAAATTCATTAAAAATCCTACAATGTGATTTTCTGGATTTTTTTTCTCAATTTGTCTGTCATAGTTGACGTGTACCTATGATGAAAATGACAGGCCTCTCTCATCTTTTTAAGTGGGAGAACTTGCACAATTGGTGGCTGACTAAATACTTTTTTTCCCCACTGTGGTGTTCCCTCTGCCCCCTTGTCTTTGTGTGTGATTGTTTATTGTGGAGGATAGTGAAGCTCGGTGGAGCTCCGTGTATTTTGTATCGCTGGGATATGTCCCTGTGTGCCTTGTATTTTCCAGTGCGCCTGTTTTGCGCACTGGAGTGTTTTTGACGCATTTCTGCGTAACTCTGTATTTGCGGAATAAAGCCTGTTATTCTGTGATTGACCATCCTGTGCCTGACTCCTTCAACATCACCACATCACAGATTTAAAAAGAACTGATATTGGCACAAGATGGAGGGAATGTTGGAACATAACTAACGAGATTACAGTTAACGAAAATGTACGCTTAATCCAGAATAAATTAATGTTTAGAATTTACATACAAGACACAAAATTCACAAATTCTACCGCACATCGGCAGTCATGTCTGAAGTGTCAAACTACTAATGACTCAATCATTCATGCCTTCTGGGAATGTTACACAATTCAAAAGTTATGGGCGGAGTTGGAAAGATGGATGTCAGAAGTATTGCAATGTAAATGTACTATTAATTTGTCTGTCTGTATATTTCAAGACATGACATATGAGGGTGCAATGAGATACCCGATGGGTTGGACAATACTCTTCTCATCAATAATCTTTAAACAAAACATATACTCAAAAGCTGGAGATAAGCCAATCCTCCGTCTTTCACACAATGGAAAGGTCAAATGCTTTAATATTAAAAAATTGAAAGACAGTGTGCGACGGAGAGAAACAAAATTGTGCCGTTTGAGGCCATGTGGCAGAAAGCGTTTGAGGCCATGTGGCAGAAAGCGTTTGAGGCCATGTGGCAGAAAGCGTTGCGGGCGCTGGAGATTGGGGTGGGGGCTAGTGGGTCTGGGCGGGTGTGATATAGTTGATGTTTGTATGATGTAGTCATTTGTATGTCTATGTTTTGTATTGTTTATAAAAGATAAAATAAAATCTTTAAAAAAATAAATAATAATAACCTACCAACTTTTTAGCTGTCTAGTGTTGATTATCACAAACAGTCTTTCTACACTGTCAAATGTAGAAACAGTGATACAAAGAGTGAAGAAAGAGTTCTTACCAATCACAGTCAGAGGTATCTCTGTATTGTATGCTCCACTGGGGAAAACACTGAATATACATGTGAAGGTGCCTTCATCCAACAGTCTAGCAGCTGTTATTCGAATAGATCCAAGGTTTTCTGATGGGTTCCCAATAAACTGGACTCTACCTTTCAATCCATTCAGTGCAATAAACTTAGTATCCCCATTCGGATAAATCAGCATAAAATTATGGTTCTGTGTTTCTTCCAAAGTACTTTTCTGCCATGTTATCTGTTCGAGGTCCTCGGTTGTCTCTATCAGTCTGCAGGATAAGTCCACATCCTCCCCCTGTACCACAGTCTTGCGTCCTCCAATCACCTGTGTACCTGAAGAGAAAACACAAGCCAAAAACACTGTCCAAAAGATACCTGTAGAATAGATGCTTATGAACTCTAATAAACAGAGATGTTACCTAAACACACTGATAAGACCATTATTTGTATATTTGTATTTAGCTGTGCTTATGAAATATGACATCCAATTGATGCTGAAATTTGGATATTGCAACAACAACAAAAATGTGCCAATTGCTCAATATTTGAACCAAAAACCCATTTGTGCAGCCATAGTCAGAGGAGATCGCTAAAGCACATGATCTGGGTCCAGTCTAGGCTGAAGCTGTTATTAGAATATGTTCTTAGAATAATAAGCCAAAAGCCTTGAATCTATCCCTATACTTATTCAAGAGTAAGATATTCAATACATTCCCAGATACTTGGGCATGCTCAGCATGTCTCAAAACATACTGAGTTAAAAACATAGTAAACATACTGAGTTAAAAACATAGTAAACATACTGAGTTAAACACATAGTAAACATACTGAGTTAAAAACGTAGTAAACATACTGAGTTAAACACATAGTAAACATACTGAGTTAAAAACATAGTAAACATACTGAGTTAAACACATAGTAAACATACTGAGTTAAACACATAGTAAACATACTGAGTTAAAAACATAGTAAACATACTGAGATAAACACATAGTAAACATACTGAGTTAAACACATAGTAAACATACTGAGTTAAACACATAGTAAACATACTGAGTTAAAAACATAGTAAACATACCGAGTTAAAAACATAGTAAACATACTGAGTTAAAAACATAGTAAACATACTGAGTTAAAAACATAGTAAACATACTGGGTTAAAAACATAGTAAACATACTGAGTTAAAAACATAGTAAACATACTGAGTTAAAAACATAGTAAACATACTGAGTTAAAAACATAGTAAACATACTGAGTTAAACACATAGTAAACATACTGAGTTAAACACATAGTAAACATACTGAGTTAAAAACATAGTAAACATACTGAGTTAAAAACATAGTAAACATACTGAGTTAAAAACATAGTAAACATACTGAGTTAAAAACATAGTAAACATACTGAGTTAAAAACATAGTAAACATACTGAGTTAAACACATAGTAAACATACTGAGTTAAAAACATAGTAAACATACTGAGTTAAAAACATAGTAAACATACTGAGTTAAACACATAGTAAACATACTGAGTTAAAAACATAGTAAACATACTGAGTTAAAAACATAGTAAACATACTGAGTTAAAAACATAGTAAACATACTGAGTTAAAAACATAGTAAACATACTGAGTTAAAAACATAGTAAACATACTGAGTTAAACACATATTAAACATACTGAGTTAAAAACATAGTAAACAAACTGAGTTAAAAACATAGTAAACATACTGAGTTAAAAACATAGTAAACATACTGAGTTAAACACATAGTAAACATACTGAGTTAAAAACATAGTAAACATACTGAGTTAAACACATAGTAAACATACTGAGTTAAAAACATAGTAAACATACTGAGTTAAAAACATAGTAAACATACTGAGTTAAACACATAGTAAACATACTGAGTTAAAAACATAGTAAACATACTGAGTTAAAAACATAGTAAACATACTGAGTTAAAAACATAGTAAACATACTGAGTTAAAAACATAGTAAACATACTGAGCTGTGTGTGCCTTATTGTACCCTAGAAGGACAAGGACGACAATTTAACAGTAGGATTGTGTGTTTGGTGGTTGTTATTGCCTTGCCTTGTGTCAATAAGAAAAAGAAAAAGGAAAAAAAATGCACTCGAAAGTATGACATTTTATGACATCAATTGGAAACCTACTTTCTGTGTCCCTCTGGATGATGAGTAGAATCACACAGCACAGCTTCCGTAACATGCTTTGCTCTTCTCATTGCTAAGATCACTAGGGGAAATGTAATTATAGCATTATATTACATTTTCAGATTGACGTTTTGTAATAATGAGGACCTATTCATTGTTTATGTACGACAGTTATGTAGGCTAAGTTATTTCAAATGTAAAATTATGTTGAATGCAATGCAAATTATTCAAGCACTGGTCTGCAATCATTACTCAGATAGAGACAACGCACATCTTGCAAAGTAGCCTACACCTTATAACAAAAATAAACAAACAGTCCTACATTGGTCAGTAATAATGGAATAAAACAGATTAATCTGTAAATGTAATAGGCCACTAACCTTTGATGAATGTTAGTTCCTCTGCTGAAGTAGCCAAAACATCATTATTTTGCCGTTTGTGCTGCCAGAATAATGTCCTGTTGTTCCTGCAGAAAAACGCATTTTCAATAAAGATGTCAGGCTGCTTTCCAGCCAAAAAAAAAAAAAAAAAAAAAACAGTTATTCTTCTTCGATGAGGTTTACAGCAGTTGTTATTCAATAAATGTTGCATTACCGCCACCTACTAGACTGGAGTATAACTCCTTTATACTTTTTGAAAAATAGACAAATACCCTACCATCTAACCCTACACTCACTTAAATAAAAAATAAAAACACTATCCTACTGCACTATTAAAATATATTTAGTCCTACATCAGGCCAATAGCCTGAAAGGATGGGACACTACCACTTAGAACAGCGCCGGAGAAGATGGCTGCCGTTTTACAGCCCTCTAACCAATTGTACTATTATGTGTGTTTTTCCGCGTTATTTGTAATTTATTTTGTACATAATGTTTCTGCCATCGTCTCTTATAACCAAAAAGAGTTTCTGGATATCAGGACAGCGATTACTCACCTCGTATTGGACGAAGATTTTTTCTTCAATGAGGCGGCCGCGAAGGATATCATACAGACACCCGACAAGGCCCAAATCCCCGTCATTCGCGTGAGGAAGAGACGGAGATATCGCGGACGAAGATCGGGGTGCCTTGTAAGGATCCGACGGCGAGCGAGTAAACTGCCTCTTCCATCAATCCTATTAGCCAACGTTCAATCTTTTGAAAATAAAGTGGACGATTTAAGATTACGGTTATCCTACCAACGGGACATTAAAAACTGTAATATCTTATGTTTCACGGAGTCGTGGCTGAACGACAACAATGATAACATTCAGCTAGCAGGCTATACGCTACATCAGCAGGACAGAACGGCCGACTCCGGTAAGACAAGCAGTGGCGGTCTGTGTATATTTGTAAACAACAGCTGGTGCACAAAATCAAATACTAAGGAAGTCTCGAGGTTTTGCTCGCCTGAGGTAGAGTATCTTATGATAAGCTGTAGACCACACTATTTACCAAGAGAGTTTTCATCTATATTTTTCATAGCTGTCTATTTACCACCACAAACCAATGCTGGCATTAAGATTGCACTGAATGAGTTGTACAAGGCCATTAATCAACAGGAAAACGCTCATCCAGATGCAGCGCTTCTAGTGGCCGGGGACTTTAATGCAGGGAAACTTAAATCCGTTCTACCTAATTTCTACCAGCATGTTAAATGTGCAACCAGAGGGAAAAAAACTCTAGACCACCTTTACTCCACACACAGAGACGCATACAAAGCTCTCCCTCGCCCTCCATTTGGCAAATCTGACCATAACTCTATCCTCCTGATTCCTGCTTATAAGCAAAAACTAAAGCAGGAAGCACCAGTGACTCGGTTAATAAAAAAGTGGTCAGATGACGCAGATGCTAAGCTACAGGACTGTTTTGCTAGCACAGACTGGAACATGTTCCGGGATTCTTCAGACAGCATTGAGGAGTACACCACATCAGTCACTGGCTTCATCAATAAGTGCATCGATGATGTCGTCCCCACAGTGACCGTACGTACATACCCCAACCAGAAGCCATGGATTACAGGAAACATCCGCACTGAGCTAAAGGGTAGAGCTGCCGCTTTCAAGGAACGGGACTCTAACCCGGACGCTTATAAGAAATCCCGCTATGACCTCCGACGAACCATCAAACAGGCAGAGAGTCAATACAGGTCTAAGATTGAATCATACTACACTGGCTCTGACGCTCGTCGGATGTGGCAGGGCTTGAAAACTATTACAGACTACAAAGGGAAGCACAGCCGCGAGCTGCCCAGTGACACAAGCCTACCAGACGAGCTAAACCACTTCTATGCTCGCTTCGAGGCAAGCAACACTGAAGCATGCATGAGAGCACCAGCTGTTCCGGATGACTATGTGATCACGCTCTCCGTAGCCGATGTGAGTAAGACTTTTAAGCAGGTCAACATTCACAAGGCTGCAGGGCCAGACGGATTACCAGGACGTGTACTCCGAGCATGTGCTGACCAACTGGCAAGTGTCTTCACTGACATTTTCAACATGTCCCTGACTGAGTCTGTAATACCAACATGTTTCAAGCAGACCACCATAGTCCCCGTGCCCAAGGACTCTAAGATAACCTGCCTAAATGACTACCGACCCGTAGCACTGACGTCTGTAGCCATGAAGTGCTTTGAAAGGCTGGTCATGGCTCACATCAACAGCATTATCCCAGAAACCCTAGACCCACTCCAATTTGCATACCGCCCCAACAGATCCACAGATGATGCAATCTTTATCGCACTCCACACTGCCCTTTCCCACCTGGACAAGAGGAACACCTACGTGAGAATGCTATTCATTGACTACAGCTCAGCATTCAACACCATAGTGCCCTCTAAGCTCATCACTAAGCTAAGGATCCTGGGACTAAACACCTCCCTCTGCAACTGGATCCTGGACTTCCTGATGGGCCGCCCCCAGGTGGTAAGGGTAGGTAACAACACATCTGCCACACTGATCCTCAACACGGGGGCCCCTCAGGGGTGCGTGCTCAGTCCCCTCCTGTACTCTCTGTTCACCCATGACTGCATGGCCAGGCACGACTCCAACACCATCATTAAGTTTGCCGACGACACAACAGTGGTAGGCCTGATCACCGACAATGATGAGACAGCCTATAGGGAGGAGGTCAGAGATCTGGCCGTGTGGTGCCAGGACAACAACCTCTCCCTCAACGTGACCAAGACAAAGGAGATGATTGTGGACTACAGGAAAAAAAATAGGACTGAGCACGCCCCCATTCTCATCGACGGGGCTGTAGTGGAACAGGTTGAGAGCTTCAAGTTCCTTGGTGTCCACATCACCAACGAACTATCATGGTCCAAACACACCAAGACAGTCGTGAAGAGGGCACGACAAAGCCTATTCCCCCTCAGGAGACTAAAAAGATTTGGCATGGGTCCTCAGATCCTCAAAAAATTCTACAGCTGCACCATCGAGAGCATCCTGACTGGTTGCATCACCGCCTGGTATGGCAACTGCTTGGCCTCCGACCGCAAGGCACTACAGAGGGTAGTGCGTACGGCCCAGTACATCACTGGGGCAAAGCTTCCTGCCATCCAGGACCTCTATACCAGGCGGTGTCAGAGGAAGGCCCTCAAAATTGTCAAAGACTCCAGCCACCCTAGTCATAGACTGTTCTCTCTGCTACCGCACGGCAAGCGGTACCGGAGTGCCAAGTCTAGGTCCAAAAGACTTCTCAACAGCTTCTACCCCCAAGCCATAAGACTCCTGAACAGCTAATCATGGCTACCCGGACTATTTGCACTGCCCCCCCACCCCATCCTTTTTACGCTGCTGCTACTCTGTTAATTATTTATGCATAGTCACTTTAACTCTACCCACATGTACATATTACCTCAACTACCTCAACTAGCCGGTGCCTCCGCACATTGACTCTGCAACGGTACCCCCCTGTATATATAGCCTCCCTACTGTCACTTTATTTTACTTCCGCTCTTTTTTTTCTCAACACTTTTTTTGGTTGTTGTTTTATTCTTACTTTTTTTGTTTAAAATAAATGCACTGTTGGTTAAGGGCTGTAAGTAAGCATTTCACTGTAATGTCTGCACCTGTTGTATTCGGCGCATGTGACCAATAAAATTTGATTTGATTTGATTTGATTTGATTCTGACGTCAAGTCTCGAACACCCAAATACCTCTCTGCAGCTGCCACCACAACATCCATTTTCTGCGACCTACATTCCATCCCTGCAGTACAGATGATAACCATTGCTATAAATCCAATCTTACTGAAACATATATCACTTGTTGGCCTATCCCTCTGTACTAGTACGGATCTACTACTCACACCACTCCTCTCAGGATCCCTACCCCTTGACCCATCTTCCTATTTTTTCACTGCCTCAGCATATGACAACTTCTGCACTACTCTAACCCTGGAAACCTCAACCTGCATCTCTCGCACCAGACATTTCTGATCCCCAGCCCCATGGGCACCCCTAAAATTAACACATACCACTACTTTCCCCAATGCTACACATTCCTTTGTCTCATGCCCCTCTGCACACTTCTCAGACCTCCCTCTTACAAACTGCTACCACATGCGCATAAGTTTGACACCTGTAACAACGTAATGTATTCAGCACAAAAGCTCCTACAGGATAACTTATACAGTATATCCTAACATCACTTTGTCGAGCAAAGACTCAACATCAAAACTCAAATGAACAGATAATGACTCTTCTGTTTCACCACTCTGCGTCGCACCAAACGACGAGCATCACAATCTTCCCCTTCAGTTGGTCAACTTTCACATTTACCGCTAACACAGTAATCACTCCCTTTTCTTGTGAGCAAAACAACTCACATCTCTTGCCCCCATTCGACGCCATTTAACCAGTTGTCACAATCCGCACAAACCCCTCGGGATGTAGCACTCAACAGTGCATCCCACTTGTAAAGCAGCTGCTTCATCTTGATGTTCTTCTATATCAATAGCTACCGCGATGCTTTTACATTTCAAACAAGTGCGCTCTTCCAACCACCAGCCAAAACAGTTCGGAAGAGTTTGTGCATATATTATGAGGACATTTTGGACGTTTTTGTTCGTTTTGGACTTCGGTAAGCGTTTATTCGTCTGTTTGAGCACACACATTTTTTTGGGGAGGCAAGCCGGAGTCGGTAGCCGAAGTCTACACTACTTCATCGGTGATTGGTCAACAGTAGGGATTCGTCAATAAAGTATTTGTTGGCAATCAACGAGAGACGACTCGTTTTCATTCAAATTGGTTGAGAGAATGCCAAGAGTGTGCAAAGCTGTCATCAAGGCAAAGGGTGGCTAATTTGAAGAATATAAAATACATTTTGATTTGTTTAACACTTTTTTGGTTACTACATGATTCCATATGTGTTATTTCATAGTTTTGATCTCTTCACTATTATTCTAAAATGTAGAAAATAGTAAAAATAAAGAAAAACCTTTGAATGAGTAGGTGTGTCTGTCACGTGCATTAAGGAACGGGACGGACCAAGGTGCAGCGTGAAAGGCGTACATGTTTATTAAAGAATAAACACACAACACAGTAACCAAAATAACAAAACATAACCGTGACGGTCCAAAGGCTAACACACAAGCCTAAAACAGGAACACAACAAAAACCCACAACACAGGCAGGAAAACTGGCTGCCTAAGTATGATCCCCAATCAGAGACAACGAGCGACCGCTGCCTCTGATTGGGAACCACACCGGGCCAAACATAGAAATACAAACCTAGAAATTCACACCCTGACCAAACTAGCTAGAGTTCTATAAGCCAGGGCGTGACAGTACCCCCCCCCAAAGGTGTGGACTCCGACCGCACAAACCTGACTGAATAGGGGAGGGTCCGGTTGGGCTTCCAGCCTCGGTGGCGGCTCCGGAGTGGAGCCGCTGACCGGAGCTGGACTTGGCACCGGTGGAGCGGACTGCTCTGGCTCCAGCTTTGAGCCGCTGACCTGGAGCTGGATCAGGCACCGGTGGAGCGGACTGCTCTGGCTCCGGAGTGGAGCCGCTGACTGGTGCCGAACCAGGCACCAGTGGAACGGGCACGGGCCGTGCCGGACTGGCGACGCACCCCACTGGCTTGGTACGAGGAGCAGGAACAGGCCGGGCCGGACTGGCGACGCGCACCACTGGCTTGGTGCGAGGAGCAGGAACAGACCGGGCCGGACTGGCGACGCGCACCACTGGCTTGGTGCGAGGAGCAGGAACAGGCCGGGCCAGACTGGCGACGCGCACCACTGGCTTGGTGCGAGGAGCAGGAACAGGCCGGGCCGGACTGGCGACGGGCACCACTGGCTTGGTGCGAGGAGCAGGAACAGGCCGGGCCAGACTGGGAACACGCACCACTGGCTTGGTGCGGAGAGCAGGTACGGGGCGTACCGGACTGGGAACCGGCACTGGAGGTCTATGAGTGTCTCCGTCCTTTACACTCCGCGCCCCGTCCTCCTCCAGTGAGGACCTCCTTGAGCCGCCACGAGTGCAGTGGTTGAGGCTCCTCTCTGTCGCTCCCCGACCACCCTTTTAGCCCCCCACATTTTTTTTATTGGGGCTCTCTCCACCCTGATCCCTTTCAGGGCCTCCATCTGCCTTGCCAGATTCCTCTCTTTTCTCCCGCCAGGTCCATCCTCTCTGTTCCTCCTGGGCACGCTGCTTGGTCAATTGGTGGTGGGTTTTTCTGTCACGTACGTTAAGGTACGGGACGGACCAAGGTGCAGCATGAAAGGCGTACATGTTTATTAAAGAATAAACACACGACACAGTAACCAAAATAACAAAACTTAACCGTGACGGTCCAAAGGCTAACACACAAGCCTAAAACAGGAACACAACAAAAACCCACAACACAGGCAGGAAAACTGGCTGCCTAAGTATGATCCCCAATCAGAGACAACGAGCGACAGCTGCCTCTGATTGGGAACCACACCCGGCCAAACATAGAAATACAAACCTAGAAATTCACACCCTGACCAAACTAGCTAGAGTTCTATAGGCCAGGGCGTGACAGTGTCCAAACATTTGACTGGTACTGTACTTGTTTCAATAGCTATTGATGAGAGGAAACCTAATATCCAATATAAAAGTTCTTAAACCGCTATCAGGAAACCCACTAGTTATTAACTGCAGAACTACAGTGAAGACAAATACAATGAACTGTAAATGTTGTGGTATTGTTGTAACACGTTTACTAAGAAGTTGAGTCTTGTAAACTGTAAAGCATCAAATGTGGTATTCTGTTGATTTCTTTCACTATGATACCTGGCTCTTTTTTGGCATGTTAACTAACTATTTTGGATTACATTGTGTAATTAGTCTTGTCCATAGACTGAGTTGAGTCTTTTGAAGTATTGACTCTGCTGGCGTTGTGCTCTTCGGGCAGTGTGACCATCAGACTGGGTATTGCTCTCCTGTAGGGGAGAGAAGAGAGGAGTGAAGAGAAAATACAGTATATAAGATATAGATGAGAGGAGAGGTGAAAAGAGGAGAGGAAAGGGGGCGTAAAAAATATGTGAGACAAAAGAAGAGTAGAAGAGAGAAGAGAGTGAAGAGAGGAGAGAGTGAAGAGAGGAGAGAGTGAAGAGAGAAGAGAGTGAAGAGAGGAGAGAGTGCTGATTAAGAGAAGACAATGTTCCTTCACTGTAAACATTTCCTGTTGTTTTTACGGGGACTTACCAGTTACCTGTACAAGGAAAAGGTACCGTAAAAAAAGGTACAGTATTTTACTGTAATTGTAAATGTTATCCAGTAGTGTTACTGTAATTGATTACAGTACCAATAATTATACGGTACTCATTTTACTATAACAACTACTCTTAGTGTAATCTTTGATACCGTTGTTTTAAGGTAACTGCACTATTAGGTACACTCCCGGGTACTGGTTCCTGTGAAAATACAGTAGATATAAAATATGTTTTTACTGCTAAATTAAGGTGTTTTTGCTGTAAAAGGACAGTATAATGTTGAGTGCTAATTAATTGGGACAATACCTCACGTAGTATTTGAACTCACATCCTATTGATTGGTAACTACTTGAATTCCCTGCTGCACCACCAGTTCAGTGAGAATACAAGAGAAAAATAAAGTATATATACAGTGAGGGAAAAAAGTATTTGATCCCCTGCTGATTTTGTACGTTTGCCCACTGACAAAGACATGATAAATCTATAATTTTAATGGTAGGTTTATTTGAACAGTGAGAGACAGAATAACAACAAAAAAATCCAGAAAAACGCATGTCAAAAATGTTATAAATTGATTTGCATTTTAATGAGGGAAATAAGTATTTGACCCCTCTGCAAAACATGACTTAGTACTTGGTGGCAAAACCCTTGTTGGCAATCACAGAGGTCAGACGTTTCTTGTAGTTGGCCACCAGGTTTGCACACATCTCAGGAGGGATTTTGTCCCACTCCTCTTTGCAGATCTTCTCCAAGTCATTAAGGTTTCCAGGCTGACGTTTGGCAACTTGAACCTTCAGCTCCCTCCACAGATTTTCTATGGGATTAAGGTCTGGAGACTGGCTAGGCCACTCCAGGACCTTTAATGTGCTTCTTCTTGAGCCACTCCTTTGTTGCCTTGGCTGTGTGTTTTGGGTCATTGTCATGCTGGAATACCCATCCACGACCCATTTTCAATGCCCTGGCTGAGGGAAGGAGGTTCTCACCCAAGATTTGACGGTACATGGCCCCGTCCATCGTCCCTTTGATGCGGTGAAGTTGTCCTGTCCCCTTAGCAGAAAAACACCCCCAAAGCATAATGTTTCCACCACCATGTTTGACGGTGGGGATGGTGTTCTTGGTCATAGGCAGCATTCCTCCTCCTCCAAACACGGCGAGTTGAGTTGATGCCAAAGACCTCGATTTTGGTCTCATCTGACCACAACACTTTCACCCAGTTCTCCTCTGAATCATTCAGATGCTCATTGGCAAACTTCAGACGGGCCTGTATATGTGCTTTCTTGAGCAGAGGGACCTTGCGGGCGCTGCAGGATTCCAGTCCTTCACGGTGTAGTGTGTTTCCAATAGTTTTCTTGGTGACTATGGTCCCAGCTGCCTTGAGATCATTGACAAGATCCTCCTGTGTAGTTCTGGGCTGATTCCTCACCATTCTCATGATCATTGCAACTCCACGAGGTGAGATCTTGCATGGAGCCCCAGGCCGAGGGAGATTGACAGTGCTTTTGTGTTTCTTCCATTTGCGAATAATCGCACCAACTGTTGTCACCTTCTCACCAAGCTGCTTGGCGATGGTCTTGTAGCCCATTCCAGCCTTGTGTAGGTCTACAATCTTGTCCCTGACATCATTGGAGAGCTCTTTGGTCTTGGCCATGGTGGAGAGTTTGGAATCTGATTGATTGATTGCTTCTGTGGATAGGTGTCTTTTATACAGGTAACAAACTGAGATTAGGAGCACTCCCTTTAAGAGTGTGCTCCTAATCTCAGCTCGTTACCTGTATAAAAGACACCTGGGAGCCAGAAATCTTTCTGATTGAGAGGGGGTCAAATACTTATTTCCCTCATTAAAATGCAATTTATAACATTTTTGTCATGCGTTTTTCTGGATTTTTTTGTTGTTATTCTGTCTCTCACTGTTCAAATAAACCTACCATTAAAATGATAGAATTATCATTTCTTAATTTTTTCTTTTTGTATTTTTTAGGGGGTAGATCAGCTTTAATATTGCAGATAGATTGTAACTTCCATCAATGTAATTGTCTGCATCACTTCCAATCCCCCATATGGTTTTTTTCTCTCGCATATATATATATATATATATATATATATATATATATATATATATATATATATATATATATACATATACACATACATACACATATACATACATATCCTTTAAAAATATACAGTGGGGAAAAAAACTATTTAGTCAGCCACCAATTGTGCAAGTTCTCCCACTTAAAAAGATGAAAGAGGCCTGTAATTTTCACATTGTAGGATTTTTAATGAATTTATTTGCAAATTATGGTGGAAAATAAGTATTTGGTCAATAACAAAAGTTTCTCAATACGTTGTTATATACCCTTTATTGGCAATGACACAGGTCAAATGTTTTCTGTAAGTCTTCACAAGGTTTTCACACACTGTTGCTGGTATTTTGGCCCATTCCTCCATGCAGATCTCCTCTAGAGCAGTGATGTTTTGGGGCTGTCGCTGGGCAACACGGACTTTCAACTCCCTCCAAAGCTTTTCTATGGGGTTGAGATCTGGAGACTGGCTCACTCCAGGACCTTGAAATGCTTCTTACGAAGCCACTCCTTCGTTGCCCGGGCGGTGTGTTTGGGATCACGACGAGTTGAGTTTTTACCAAAAGGTTCTATTTTGGTTTCATCTGACCATATGACATTCTCCCAATCCTCTTCTGGATCATCCAAATGCACTCTAGCAAACTTCAGACGGGCCTGGACATGTACTGGCTTAAGCAGGGGGACACGTCTGGCACTGCAGGATTTGAGTCCCTGGCGGCGTACTGTGTTACTGATGGTAGGCTTTGTTACTTTGGTCCCAGCTCTCTGCAGGTCATTCACTAGGTCCCCCCGTGTGGTTCTGGGATTTTTGCTCACCGTTCTTGTGATCATTTTGACCCCACGGGGTGAGATCTTGCGTGGAGCCCCAGGTCGAGAGAGATTATCAGTGGTCTTGTATGTCTTCCATTTCCTAATAATTGCTCCCACAGTTGATTTCTTCAAACCAAGCTGCTTACCTATTGCAGATTCAGTCTTCCCAGCCTGGTGCAGGTCTACAATTTTGTTTCTGGTGTCCTTTGACAGCTCTTTGGTCTTGGCCATAGTGGAGTTTGGAGTGTGACTGTTTGAGGTTGTGGACAGGTGTCTTTTATATTGATAACAAGTTCAAACAGGGGCCATTAATACAGGTAACGAGTGGAGGACAGAGGAGCCTCTTAAAGAAGAAGTTACAGGTCTGTGAGAGCCAGAAATCTTGCTTGTTTGTAGGTGCAGTGGCGGCTCCTGAAAAAATTCTCAGGGGGGGGCAATTTTTCTGATGATTTAGGTGACCTACACACATTTTAAAAAATATATGTCCAGCAACAACATGAAGACAGGGGCAGCATATAAGTCAATGCCAGAAGCATTTATTGACTGATCTCAAAAGTGTTGGCTTACAAAAGCAAAATAAGTTTTCACAGTAAAAATAATCAAGGGTGTTCTTTCACATTCCTCAACACTGCATAAACAATATGCATTTCCATAAACAAATGAAATATCAGCTGAAAATACAGCATCTTGGTTTTTGTTCAGATTGCAGGATCAACAAGAGCTTTTACCACATTTTTTGATATTGTTTAATCTTACCTTATGGCCTGCACTTGCTTGTGAAGCTGTCGAGGGCACGTTTGATAAAGACAGCATCGATGTCCTTCTTCTGTAGCTTCTGGTACAGAATGTCGACGTGGGGCATGATTTTGTGAAAAAGCCGCAGGAAAAAAATTAAATCTTCATCATGTAGTATCCTCACGTAGCCAGCTGCCTCTCTCACGGTGTGCTGGTCAAATGAACCCAATGAACCCGTCCGGATGGCTTCAAAACATTCTATGAGGTCGTCTCGATTCTCGTAGACAGTGTTCACGACTCTGCTGTTGCTAACCTCATCGTTGTGGCGGCGGACAGCTAGCCTGTATCCCTCATCCAGTTGAGTGGCAATATTCACTCTCCCCAAAGCAGACAATCTCAAACAGCTATATGTGGGTCTTTGACAGCTCATTTTTCTTAATCTTTTCTGAAAGATGGTGCATGTCGGTTACACCAGTCGCTGTCCAAGCGGTGCTGTCTGCCTTGCCGCCTTCAGGGTGAAAGAGTAGTTTCTTAGTTACGTTCATGGTTACGTTACGTTACGTATGACGAAAGCGCGTAAGTGCAAGCCCTCAGAAACCCATAGAGATTGTATTGAAAGCTCTGATATTTGAAAAAAAAATATTTTACATTAGAGGCTATGAGAGACTTCTGGGCGATTTTCAACCTGACTGAAATCGCCCCAAAACGGGCGGGGACATTTGAAGCACGACTTTAGCCTGATTGGACATTTAGTGGCAGATCAGGCGTCTAGATTAGAACACTGAACTACTGTTGCCGTGATATAATTGATTAGAAAAAAAATCCCTTCCTTTTCCCGTTTGGCAGTGCGTCGCCCATATCGCCCTAATGAACACACCGCCCCTGTGTAGGTGACCAAATACTTATTTTCCACCATAATTTGCAAATAAATTCATAAAAAATCCTACAATGTGATATTCTGGATTTTTTTTCTCTCAATTTGTCTGTCATAGTTGACGTGTACCTATGACGAAAATTACAGGCCTCTCTCATCTTTTTAAGTGGGAGAACTTGCACAATTGGTGGCTGACTAAATACTTTTTTTCCCCACTGTATAGTGCCTCTCATACACACCGGATGTAACACTAAAGTCTGTTCAAGTGACCAGAAATAATTACATATCCTCTGTTTTACTTGGTGGCTGACTAAATACTTTTTTTCCCCACTGTACATATTTCCCTTTGGTCCTTAAATGAAACTGGTAAACTTTTTTATTTATCACAATTTTCTTTAACCAATTATGTTCTTTAATGCAAGGCCGAAAGACAAGTTCCTTACGTTTTCCTCCTTCCACTTTCCTCTTCCATTTTTGCGGTAATGCTGCAATTATTTGGTTGTAATTTTGGGTAGAGCAGACATTTCCATATCTTTTGGTTAGCTGCATGTAACTCCACCATTCCTACCGATAATAACATTTACGAAGATTATACCTTTTTTAAACATTTTCTCCAAATATAATGGTTTTTTTATCAATTAGTATATTTGAGTTTAACCACAATATTTGTTGCAATATTTGTTCTGTCATTTCTGGAGGATTAAATTGAAATTGCAACCAACTTTCTATGGCTTGTTTTAGAAATAGTGATATTTGGGAGATTATTTCCTTTTCAAATACCTGAAAGTATTGGGCAAACATACAAAATCAGCAGGGGATCAAATACTTTTTTCCCTCAATGTAGCCTATTAACAACCTGTCATCTTAATGCTAATTTAATACAAAGAAAAAAATTGAAATACCACATTTACATAATTATTCAGACCCTTTACTCAGTACTTTGTTGAAGCACCTTTGGGAACAATTACAGCCTCGAGTCTTCTTGGGTATGACGCTACAAGCTTGGCACAGCTATATTTGGGGAGTTTCTCCCCTTCTTCTCTGCAGATCCTCTCAAGCTCTGTCAGGTTGGATGGGGAGCGTTGCTGCACAGCTATTTTCAGGTCTCTCCAGAGATGTTTGATCGGGTTCGAGTCCGAGCTCTGGCTGGGCCACTCAAGGACATTCAGAGACTTCTCCCGAAACCACCCCTGTGTTGTCTTGGCTGTGTGCTTAGGGTCGTTGTCCTGTTGGAAGGTGAATCTTCGCCCCAGTCTGAGGTCCTGAGCGCTCTGGAGCAGATTTTCATCAAGGATCTCTCTGTACTTTGCTCCGTTCATCTTTGCCTCGATCCTGAGTAGTCTCCCAGTCCCTGCTGCTGATAAACATCCCCACAGCATGATGCTGCCACCACCATGCTTCACCGTAGGGATGGTGCCAGGTTTTCTCCAGATATGACACTTGGCATTCAGGCCCAAGAGTTCAATCTTGGTTTCATCAGACCAGAGAATCTTTAGGTGCCTTTTGGCAAACTCCAAGCGGGCTGTCATGTGCCTTTTACTGAGGAGTGGCTTCCGTCTGGCCACTCTACCATAAAGGCCTGATTGGTGGAGTGCTGCAGAGATAGTTGTCCTTCTGAAAGGTTCTCCCATCTCCACAGAGGAACTCTAGAACTCAGTCAGAGTGACCATCAGGTTCTTGTTCCCCTCCCTGACCAAGGCCCTTCTCCTCCGATTGCTCAGTTTGGCCGGGCGGCCAGCTCTAGGAAGAGTGTTGGTGGTTCCAAACTAAATCCATTTAAGAATGATGGAGGCCACTGTGTTCTTGGGGACCTTCAATGCTGCAGAAATGTTTTGGTACCCTTCCCCAGATCTGTGCCTCGACACAATCCTGTCTCGGAGCTCTAGGGACAATTTATTCGACCTTGGTTGGTGCTCTGACATGCACTGTCAACTGTGGGACCTTGTATAGACAGGTATGTGCCTTTCCAAATCATGTCCAATCAATTGAATTTACCACAGGTGGACTCCAATCAAGTTGCAGAAACATCTCAAGGATGATCACTGTAAACAGGATGCACCTGAACTCAATTTCGAGTCTCATAGCAAAGGGTCTGAATATGTATGTAAATAAGGTATTTTATTTATTTATTTTTATTCATTTGCAAGAATTTCTAAAAACCTGTTTTCACTTTGTCTTTATGGGGCATTGTGTGTAGATTGCTGAGGATTTTTTAAAAATATACATTTTAGAACTAGGCTTTAAGGTAACAAAATGTGGAAAAAGTCAAGGGGTCTGAATACTTTCCGAAAGCACTGTACATCAGAAGTTGTATCGAATAATGCTGGGTACCCGGACACGGACAAAATTCGGCTCTCCTCCATGTTTTTGCGTGATCTCGACTGTGAAGACACAAGCACTGTACTGACTTTGGTGAAGATGCAGAGCTGCTTCTTCTTCTTCTTCTTCTTCTTCTTGTTCTTGTACTTGTTCTTCTTCTTCTTCTTCGTCTGTGAGGTTTAACAGCGATTATTACATTTACATTTACATTTTAGTCATTTAGCAGACGCTCTTATACAGAGCGACTTACAGTTATTGACTGCATACATTTTCATACATTCATACATACATTCAATTTTAATGATGTTGCATTACCGTCACCAACTAGACTGGGGTATAAATCCATTATAGTTTGATCCAGAAAAAGAAAATGTGCCTACCATCTCATTAAATCCCAACACCCTATTCCACTTTTTAACCCTATCTGTCCCTGACCCAGGTCTCTCCAGAGATGTTAGATCGGGTTCAAGTCCGAGCTCTGGCTGGGCCACTCAAGGACATTCAGAGACTTGTCCCGAAGCCACTCTTGCGTTGTCTTGGCTCTGTGCTTAGGGTCATTGTCCTGTTGGAAGGTGAACCTTTGCCCCAGTCTGAGGTCCTGAGTGCTCTGGAGCAGATTTTCATCAAGGATCTCTCTGTACTTTGCTCCGTTCATCTTTGCCTCGATCCTGACTAGTCTCCCAGTCCCTGCCGCTCAAAAACTCACAGAGATCCTCTCAGGATTCCTCACCCTTGATCCATCCTCCTCTACATTTTTCACCGCCTCAGCATAAGACACCTTCTGTACTACTCTGACCCTGGCCACCTAAACCTGCCTCTCTCACACCGGACACTCCTGATCCCTAGCAACATGGGCACCCCTACAGTTGACACACACAACTTTTTCCACCGAAAATATATATTCCTCTATCCCATGCCCTCCTTCACACTTAACACATCTTGGAATCGCCCTCCTACACACTGCTGCAAAATGACCATACACGTGGCACCTGAAACACCGCAGTGGGTTCGGCACAAAATCTCTAACAGGATAACTGATATGTCCTAACATGACTTTGTCAAAACTCAAAAGGACAGAGAGTGACTATTCTGCTTCCCCATGCTCACCACCAGGTTTGCGTAGCATCAAACGGCGGGCGTCACAAACACCGGGAATCTTCCCCTTCAATTGCTCCACCTCCACACTTAATGCTACCCCAGAAAGATCAGGAAATGAAAATGAAAAATGCCTTCTTCCTCTCTTTCCTCTTCCATTCCTCACAGCGTGAACGGAATACGGTTTCCTGCAGCTTAGGTAGAGGAAGTAAGTTCCCATACTCATAACAGAAGTTCCTGTGGTTCCCGCTTGTCTCTGTAGCCTTTTTCCACTCGACCGTGCCCACAATATCCATGATCGTACCATATTAAACTCCCCTGTTTTCTCAAGGAAAGTAGCTAGCCACATTACTTCCACTGACAAAACTGAGAAAATCGCACTTGCGTGTTTCTGCCTCTCACTGTTTCCACCTGTGTTTGAGCACCTGTGTGCACGCAGCGTAAGGAGTTCAGCCAAGCCCGCAGGGATGCCACCGCCATCTAGGAACAACTTGTGACTTGAGATACTGTATATTTCATTTAATTCCTAGATAAAAGCCTAATCCCTAGACTTCATCACGTGGCTATGTTGTTTTGCTGTTAACAAGCGTTAGGCCCTATGCTTTCCAGACACTATGCAAATCCTTTCCCACAACAGGCTTACCAGCCCTTAACCCTGAGCACCACCTTGAGGCTATATAGTACAGAGGTGTATCTGTCTCTCATGCTCTGGTACAAATGACGTGTCATAGCAGATGCTCTTATCCAGAGCGACTTACAGGAAATGCATTCATCTTAAGATAGCTAGGTGAGACAACCACATATCACAGTTGTGATCATCAATATACAGGATACAAACATTCCATTCCAGCTTAACAATGGATATATAGCTTTTTGCTAAAAAACAAATTTTCATACCTAAAATCTATTAATTAAAAATCTGAAAACAGTATTATTTTACACACACATTAAGGTAGTGAAAAGCATGAGCTGGCGCACACTGCAAAAAGTTGTTAGAGGTGCTGACTAACGGCAAGTAAACTATACGTTATAGATAAGCTCCCAGTAATTTATTGGGTAAACCACCAACGTTTCGGCATCACTGTGCCTTCTTCAGGGTAATGTCATGAATGCTTGAACCAGGTTATATAGACAAACAATGCAATTAGTGCAACCAATGACAATAGTGAGGGGTGTGTAATAGTAATTAGGGTGATGAGGATGAAAAAGTTAAACTGTTAAAAGACAATCGTTTACAGCATGTTGAATATATTAGGTTATTGTTTTCACTATCATATTGCAACATAATTAGATATTGTATAGATTGTATTAACATCAACATTCATTATTATTTCATTTCATATTCAGTTGAAGCTGGAACTTTACATACACCTTAGCCAAATACATTTATACTCAGTTTTTCACAATTCCTGACATTTAATCCTAGTAAAAATTACCTGTCTTAGGTCAGTTAGGATCACCACTTTATTTTAAGAATGTGAAATGTCAGAATAATAGTAGAGAAAATGATTTATTTCAGCTTTTATTTCTTTCATCACATTCCCAGTGGGTCAGAAGTTTACATACACTCAATTAGTATTTGGTAGAATTGCCTTTAAATTGTTTAACTTGGGTCAATGTCATGAAACCGTCGTGGATGTGGTGGAGGAGTCAAGCGCAGGAAGCAGAGGTTTAGTCCAACAAGACTTTTAATAGTCTTAAAAGCAATAGTGTAAACCCCGACCTCGAAATAACACTACGAGGCGAGGGAACATTACGCACACGCGTAAAACACTAAACGTAGAACAATGATACGGAAAAAACAAACACGTATCATACACAAAAGGCAACGGAAAATTAACAACACACAATTACCAAAGAGCAAAACAAGGAACTTATAAGACACCTAATCAACACTCAAACAGACACAGGTGTGACAGACAGACAAAAGCAATCAAACACAGAAACATAGAGCGGTGGCAGCTAATACTCCGGGGACGGCGAACGCCGAGGCCTGCCCGAACAAGGAGGAGGAGCAGCCTCGGCCGAAACCGTGACAGTACCCCCCCCTTGACGCGCGGCTCCAGCCGCGCGCCGACCCCGGCCTCGGGGACGGCCAGGAGGACGCGGACCCGGGCGCGTGGGGTGCCCATGGTGAAACTCAGTCAGGAGGGATGGATCAAGTATGTCCCCCCTGGGCACCCAGCACCGTTCCTCCGGACCGTACCCCTCCCACTCCACGAGATACTGGAGACCACTCCTCCGGCGCCTCGAGTCCAGGATGGTCCGGACCCTGTACGCCGGGGCCCCCTCGATGTCCAAAGGGGGCGGAGGGGTCTCTCCTATCTCATCTTCTTGGAGTGGGCCAGCTACCACCGGCCTGAGAAGAGACACATGGAACGAGGGGTTAATATTTTTATACTCAATTGGCAGTTGTAACCTGTAACACACCTCGTTCAATCTTCTCAGGACTTTGAAGGGCCCCACAAACCGCCGACCCAGCTTCCGGCAGGGCAGGCGGAGGGGCAGGTTTCGAGTCGAGAGCCAGACTCGATGTCCCGGTGTGTACACCGGCCCCTCGCTGCGGTGGCGATCGGCGCTCGCCTTTTGTTGACGTATGGCACGCTGCAGATGGACATGGGCAGCGTCCCACGTCTCCTCCGAGCGCCGAATCCACTCGTCCACCGCAGGGGCCTCGATCTGGCTCTCGTGCCACGGTGCCAGGACCGGCTGATAACCTAAAACACACTGGAAAGGTGTTAAGTTGGTGGAGGAGTGGCGGAGAGAGTTCTGGGCCATCTCTGCCCAGGGGATGAACCTCGACCACTCCTCCGGCCGGTCCCGGCAATAGGACCTCAAAAACCTACCCACATCCTGGTTGACACGTTCCACCTGCCCATTACTCTCTGGGTGGTACCCCGAGGTAAGGCTTACCGAGACCCCCAACCGTTCCATGAACGCTCCCCAAACTCTGGACGTGAACTGGGGACCCCGGTCAGACACAATATCCTCGGGGACCCCATAGTGCCGGAAAACATGGGTGAATAGGGCCTCAGCGGTTTGTAGGGCAGTAGGGAGACCCGGCATGGGAAGGAGACGACAGGCCTTGGAAAACCGATCCACAACGACCAAAATGGTGGTATTCCCCTGGGAGGGGGGAAGGTCGGTTACGAAATCCACCGATAGGTGTGACCATGGTCGTTGCGGAACGGGCAGGGGATGTAGCTTACCCCTGGGCAAATGTCTAGGCGCCTTACACTGGGCACACACCGAGCAGGAGGAGACATAAACCCTCACATCCCTGGCTAACGTTGGCCACCAGTATTTCATGCTAAGACAGTGCACTGTCCGGCCAATACCAGGATGTCCAGAGGAGGGTGATGTATGAGCCCAATAAATAAGTCTATCACGAATCTCGAGCGGGACGTACGTCCGCCCCACAGGACACTCGGGGGGAGTAGGGTCGGTACGCAGTGCCCGCTCGATTTCTGAATCGACCTCCCACACCACCGGAGCCACCAAACAAGACTCCGGCAGTATGGAAGTAGGCTCGTTGGACCTCTCCTCTGTGTCATATCGCCGGGACAGAGCGTCTGCCTTACCATTCTGGGACCCAGGGATGTATGTGATTTTAAAAACGAACCGGGTTAGGAACATGTTCCACCTAGCCTGACGAGGGTTCAATCTCCTAGCTGCCCGGATGTACTCCAGGTTACGGTGATCCGTCAGAATGAGGAAAGGGTGTTGAGCCCCCTCAAGCCAATGCCTCCACACCTTTAGGGCCTGGACTACGGCTAACAGCTCCCTGTCCCCGACATCATAGTTACTCTCCGCCGCACTGAGCTTCTTGGAGTAGAACACACAGGGGCGGAGTTTAGGTGGCGTGCCGGACCGTTGTGATAGAACTGCCCCAATACCAGTCTCGGACGCGTCTACCTCAACCTGGAATGGTAAAGAGGGATCCGGATGCGCCAACACAGGAGCCGAGGTGAACAGGTTCTTAAGTTTGACAAATGCCCTGTCCGCCTCAGCCGACCACTGCAAGCGAACCGGACCCCCCTTTAGCAGGGACGTAATGGGAGCTGCAACCTGTCCAAAACCCCGAATAAACCTCAGGTAGTAATTAGCAAAACCCAAGAACTGTTGCACCTCTTTTACAGTGGTTGGAGTTTGCCAATTACGCACGGCCGATACCCGGTCTACCTCTATCTCCACACCAGACGCGGACAACCGATAACCCAAAAAGGAGACGGACTCCTGGAAGAACAGGCATTTCTCTGCCTTGACATACAAGTCATGCTCCAACAGTCGTTTCAACACTCGGCGTACCTGGGCTACATGCTCGGCTCGAGTAGCAGAGTACACTAGGATGTCGTCTATGTACACTACTACTCCCTGCCCATGCATGTCCCGGAAAATCTCGTCAACAAAGGATTGGAAGACTGAAGGAGCATTCATTAAACCGTATGGCATGACGAGATACTCGTAATGACCCGAGGTGGTGCTAAATGCTGTCTTCCATTCATCCCCCACCCTAATGCGCACCAGATTGTACGCGCTCCTGAGATCCAACTTTGTGAAGAACCGCGCTCCGCGTAATGACTCCGTCATCGTCGCAATCAGTGGAAGTGGGTAGCTGTATTTAACTGTGATCTGATTGAGACTACGATAATCAATACACGGGCGCAATCCCCCGTCCTTCTTCTTCACAAAGAAGAAACTCGAGGAGACTGGGGAAGTAGAGAACCGTATGTATCCCTGTGCCAAGGACTCGGCTATGTAGGTCTCCATAGCCGCAGTCTCCTCTTGAGACAGGGGATACACATGACTCCGGGGAAGAGCCGCTCCGGTCTGGAGATTTATTGCACAGTCCCCCTGTCTATGAGGAGGTAGCCGTGCCGCCCTCGATTTGCTAAACACGAGTGCTAAATCCTCATACTCGGGGGGAATGCGCAGTGCGGGCCCTTGGTTCGGACTCTCTACCGAGGTCGCCCCTATGGAAACACCTAGACATCTCCCTACACACTGGGCAGACCACTCCATAAGAGCCCTCTGTTGCCACGCTATGGTAGGATCATGGGTACTTAACCAGGGAAGGCCCAACACCACTGGGTACGCAGGAGAGTCAATCAGATAGAACTGAATGATTTCCTCATGACCCCCCAGCGTCGTCATAGTCAGTGGTGCTGTGACATCCCTGATCAGCCCCGACCCCAATGGCCGGCTGTCTAATGCGTGGACAGGGAATGGAACTTCTACCGGTCGAAGGGGAATTCCTAACCTAGCACAAAATGCTCGATCAATAAAGTTCCCAGCTGCGCCTGAATCTACTAGCGCCTTATGCTCATGTGACCAACAGAGAGCTCTGGGTGAGTGGGGCGCCTACTCACCTGAAATGACTCCCCAGTGCGTGGCCTGTTGTCACCTCTCCCAGGAGACCCTCCCCAGCACCTGGCCGCAGTGTGTCCTCCACGACCGCAGGTGGTGCAGTGGATGGCCCCCCTCGGGTTCCCCCTCCTCCTCTCTCTAGCCCCAGCACCCCCTAGCTCCATGGGAATCGGCTCGGGGGTGCTAGAGGGTGGACTGGACGACCCCCACTCGGGACGTCCGCGGGTAGCCAGCAGGGTATCCAGACGGATGGAAATGTCCACCAACTGGTCAAACGACAGGCTGGTGTCCCTGCAGGCCAGCTCCCTACGAACGTCCTCTCGTAGACTACATCGGTACTGGTCGATGAGGGCCCTCACATTCCACCCTGCATCCGCCGCTAGTGTCCGGAACTCCAGTGCGAACTCCTGTGCGCTCCTCTTCCCCTGTCGGAGGTGGAATAGACGCTCTCCCGCCGCTTTCCCCTCAGGGGGATGATCGAAGACAGCCCTGAAGCGGCGGGAGAACTCCGCGTAGGTGATGGTAGTGGCGTCTATTCCCCTCCATTCGGCGTTGGCCCATTCCAACGCCTTGCCGGAGAGACAGGAGATGAGGGCGGAGACGCTCTCGTATCCCGAGGGCGCCGGGTGTATAGTGGCAAGGTACAGTTCGACCTGCAGGAGGAATCCCTGACACCCGGCTGCAGAACCGTCATATGCCCTCGGGAGTGAGAGCCGAATGCCACTGGGTTCCGGTACTGAGAGAGGAGGACTGGCCGTTGGTGATGCGAAGTTGTATGGATCCTTGGCCACCGCAGAGTTCACCAATCGGCACAGGGTGTTGGACACCTCGTCCATGACGGTCCCGAGTCGCTGGATCATGGCGTCCTGGAAATTTATCCGGTCCAGCAGGGATTCGGGTGCCGTCGCTGATCCTGCTGACTCCATAATGGTGTGTTGTTCTGTCATGTAACCGTCGTGGATGTGGTGGAGGAGTCAAGCGCAGGAAGCAGAGGTTTAGTCCAACAAGACTTTTAATAGTCTTAAAAGCAATAGTGTAAACCCCGACCTCGAAATAACACTACGAGGCGAGGAAACATTACGCACACGCGTAAAACACTAAACGTAGAACAATGATACGGAAAAAACAAACACGTATCATACACAAAAGGCAACGGAAAATTAACAACACACAATTACCAAAGAGCAAAACAAGGAACTTATAAGACACCTAATCAACACTCAAACAGACACAGGTGTGACAGACAGACAAAAGCAATCAAACACAGAAACATAGAGCGGTGGCAGCTAATACTCCGGGGACGGCGAACGCCGAGGCCTGCCCGAACAAGGAGGAGGAGCAGCCTCGGCCGAAACCGTGACAGTCAAATGTTTCGGGTAGCCTTCCACAAGCTTCCCACAATAAGTTGGGTGAATTTTGGCCCATTCCTCCTGACAGAGCTGGTGTAACTGAGTCAGGTTTGTAGGCCTCCTTGCTCGCACATGCTTTTTCAGTTCTGCCCACACATTTTCTACAGGATTGAGGTCAGGGCTTTGTGATGGCCACTCCAATACATTGAATTTGTTGTCCTTAAGCCATTTTGCCACAACTGTGGAAGTATGCTTGGGGTCATTGTCCATTTGGAAGTCCCATTTGCAACCAAGCTGGAACTTCCTGACTGATGTCTTGAGATGTTGGCGGCAGGTAGCTTAGTGGGTAAGAGCGTTGTGCCCGTAACCGAAAGGTTGCTGGTTCTAATCCCCGAGCTGACTAGGTGAAAAATCTGTCGATGTGCCCTTGAGCAAGGCACTTAACCCTGATTGCTCTTGTAAGTCGCTCTGGATAAGAGCGTCTGCTAAATGACTGTAAATGTAAAAATGTTGCTTCAATATATCCACATCATTTTCCTTCCTCATGATGCCATCTATTTTGTGAAGTACACCAGTTCCTCCTGCAGCAAAGCACCCCCACAGCATGATGCTGCCACCCCCGTGCTTCACGGTTGGGATGGTGTTCTTCGGCTTGCAAGCCACCCCCTTTTTCCTCCAAACGTAACGATGGTCATTATGGCCAAACAGCTCTATTTTTGTTTCATCAGACCAGAGGACATTTCTCCAAAAAGTACGATCTTTGTCCCCATGTGCAGTTGCAAACCGTAGTCTGGCTTTTTTATGGCGGTTTTGGAGCAGTGGCTTCTTCCTTGCTGAGTGGCCTTTCAGGTTATGTCGATATAGGACTTGTTTTATTGTGGATATAAATACTTTTGTACCCTTTTCCTCCAGCATCTTCACAAGGTCCTTTGCTGTTGTTCTGGGATTGATTTGCACTTTTCGCACCAAAGTACATTAATCTCTAAGAGACAGAACGCGTCTCCTTCCTGAGCGGTATGACGGCTGCGTGGTCCCATGGTGTTTATACTTGCGTACTATTGGTTGTACAGATGAACGTGGTACCTTCAGGCGTTTGGAAATTGCTCACAGGGATGAACCAGACTTGTGGAGGTCTAAAAAAAAAATTCTGAGGTCTTGGCTGATTTATTTTGATTTTCCCATGATATCAAGCAAAGCGACACTGAGTTTGAAGGTAGGCCTTGAAATACACCTCCAATTGACTCAAATGATGTCAATTAGCCTATCAGAAGCTTCTAAAGCGACTTGCCAAAACTATAGTTTGTTAAAAATAAATTTGTGGAGTGGTTGAAAAACGAGTTTTAATGACTCCAACCTAAGTGTATGTAATCTTCCGACTTCAACTATACATATTTCATTGTTTCCTTTTCATTTCATATTTGTTACATGCAATCTTTTGGTTCAAACATAATGCATAACAAGCATCATAAACAAAGGGAACACATTGGGTGCACGCTGATAAGCTGCTGAAAGAATATGCTCATTTAGCAGACTTGTTCATAAAAAAAGGGGACGTGTTCATAAAAAAGGCCTGAGGTCAAAGTAAAAAAAATACTTTAAAGTACTACTTAAGTCATTTTTTGGGGATACCTGTACTATTTATATTTTTGACAACTTTTACTTTTATTCCACTACATTCCTAAAGAAAATATGCACTTTTTACTCCCATACATTTTCCCTGACACGCAAAAGTACTCATTACATTTTGAATGGTCAGGCAGGACAGCAATATGGTCCAATTCACACCTATCAATATAACACGTTGTCATCACTACTGCCACTGATCTGGCGGAATCACTAAATACAAATACTGCATTTGTAAATTATGTCAGTGTTGGAGTGTGCCCCATCTGTCTGAAAAAAAAATCCCCAAACAAATTGTGCCGTCAGGTTTGCGTAATATAAGGAATTTGATGTGTAGTATTTACTTTTACTTAAGTATGACAATTTTGTACTTTTTCCACCACTGGCTGCTACTGTGTAGTCAGTGTTCTTACACCTGATTGAGCTGCAGTATTCAGCTATGCGTTGTTTTAATTGTCTTTTCAGTTGTCCTACGTAGGCTTTCTCACATGGACAGGTGATGAGATAGATTACTTTGTCTTGCATGAGATGACAGCCCTAACAGGGATTTTTCAACCTGTGTGTGGGTATCTGAAGAAGGATGTTTTCATGGTGCTGTTTCCCTGTGCACATGAAATTCCCATTTGGAATGCCAAGAGTGTCAGAGTGAGCTCAGATCTCACGGAGCTGTCCCCAATGTTCGGCCACGCTTTTAGACCACCAATAGGGGTTCCTTGAAGAGAATTTGCCAGTGCTTTTTCAAGCTTGCTTTCATTTTCGTCTCTCTCTCTCTCTCTCTCTCTCTCTCTCTCTCTCTCTCTCTCTCTCTCTCTCTCTCTCTCTCTCTCTCTCTCTCTCTCTCTCTCACTCTCACTCTCACTCTCACTCTCACTCTCACTCTCACTCTCTCACACTCACACACCGTTGTAATTATGCAGTAGCCTACAAAGAAATATGTGCACTGTTCACAACAGGTTTTTGCAGGCATTTTAGCAAACAAGAGTTAAATTACAGTTTTTCTCAATTGCTAAAACACTAAACCCTATTGTCTGAACCAAATGCTCAGTTGCCTGAACCCACTGATTGAATCAATCACTCTTTTGGCAAAACCATAAGCACTTTTCACCTGTTTAGACATAACTTGCCAACACATTTTCATTGTGATGCACCCGTGCTGCATAATGGTGAGCACAGGTGACAAAAGTCAAACACAATTAGAGCACAGGTGTCACCACTTGAACACAACAACTCAAAATTGATCACACTTGTGGCTAATGATGTGAGGGAACATATACAGTAAGCCAGTTCAGAGAGCACTGGTTTGTGAGGCCCTACAATGGATAGAAATCTGAGAGGAAGGGTTCGTGTGAGAGGAGGTCGAGGTGGTCGAGGTGGTCAGCGAAGACAAAGAACAGTAATATCTGATGAAATCAGAGCTACTGTGATTGACCATGTTCTTGTCCATGGTATGAGCATGAGGGAGGCTGGACAAAGGGTACAACCAAACATCAGTAGATTCACTGTGTCCACCATAATCCGAAGATTTAGAGAAGAGAACAGGTAATTACCTTTTTTTGACATTATAGTACAGTATGTAAATGTTAACAGCAATTACTGTATGACATACTATATACTGTACCACAGTATACTGTAAGTAAATATATGTTTCAGTACATCACTGTACCAATGTACTGTAGTATTGTAATGGAGGGTTGGTCTAACTGTTTGTAGGCCTAGTATTCCATGTATATTTTTTGTAACTCCATGTTCTCTTTTTGTAGAATTGAAAGACTGCCACATGGGGGTGGGAGGACAGGTATGTTCTCCCCACACCAAGAGACCCTAATTGTTGATATGGTCCGTGAGAACAATGCCATTAAACTGAGCGAAATTCAGCAGAAGATCATTGAGGACCATTTACATTTTGAGGGTATCAACAGTGTCAGCCTCTCTACTGTTGATCGTGTCCTCAAGCGCAACAGACTGCGCATGAAACAGCTATACAGAGTGCCCTTTGATCGCAACTCAGACAGAGTCAAAGAGCAAAGATTCCAGTATGTACAGGTTGGCATATATCCAGACACATTCAATGTTGATTACTCTAAGTAGTGATTTACTGTAGTGGCCTAAATCACTTTTTCCGTATCACTTACAAAACTATATGTATTTCTACAGAGGGTTTTTCAACTGGATGCAATGGAAAGACCCCATCAATACATCTACATGGATGAAGCTGGGTTTAATCTCACCAAAAGGAGAAGGAGAGGCCGTAATGTGATTGGCCATCGGGCCATTGTTGGTGTCCCTGGGCAGCGTGGTGGCAATGTCACATTATGTGCTGCCATCAGCAATCATGGGGTTGTCCACCATCATGCCAACCTGGGGCCCTACAACACTCACCCGCTCCTCATTTTCCTCAATCACATGCGAGATGCTTTGTTAGGGCAGCAGGATGAGCATCCCATCTATGTTGTTGTTTGGGACAATGTGAGTTTTCACAGAGCCCTCCAGGTTAGAGAGTGGTACAATATGAACCAAGGTTTTATCAATCTTTGCCTTCCACCGTACTCCCCTTTCCTAAACCCCATTGAGGAATTATTCTCCTCATGGCGGTGGAAGGTATATGAACGCCAACCTTACACCAGGGTAAATCTCCTGCAAGCCATGGGACTTGCCTGTGGTGACATAGGTGTGGAGGCATGCCAAGCCTGGATACGGCATGCCAGGTTTTTTTTCCCCCATTGCCTGGCCAGACAAAATGTGGCCTGTGATGTGGATGAAGTCCTGTGGCCTGACCCAGTACGGAGACATGATGCTGTGGCTGAGTAATGCACTTATTTGTATATTTTTGTACTTTATTTTTACATGGGCTTACAAGTGGCAAACACATAAGATTTCTGTTTGTTTTTACAAGTGCTACATGTAAATGCACAAGATTTCTGTTTTGTATTTTTGTACAAGTGCTAAATGCACAGTTTTTGTTTGTTTTGCAACATGCATTTAGCCTACAGTGAACAATAAACATTTATTTCTCCAGCTTCATGTCCTGCGCATTGTGTTTTCTATTTTTCTACGTAGTGTTTAGTGACTGTTCAGTAGTGTTTTTTATTTTGATTGACTCGGGGCACGATTTGACAACATAGTTCAGTTTTGAGCACAGATTGAACTGTTTTGAGGTGAAAGTTTGGTTTTGCAAGAAGAGTCTGAGGTTTTGTGAATGTAGCTTGAAAATTGGGTTTTGTGTTCACAGTTAAGAGAAAAGGAGATCAGCTTTCAAGAAATGTGTCTTAGCAATCGAGAAAAACTGTAAATGCAAAACACTTTATTTTGTGATGGGGCCCTCAGCTCAGTTTGGGAACCTTAATCCAGGCTGGACAGCAGGAACTCAACCTGTATTTCTAGATTCCGCATCACCTCCCCCGAGAGCCTCTCTGGGCTTTCATAGATTGACTCATTGAGGTTGAAGATGGATTGTAGCCATGCCTTCATCTGGCCCTGTTGACAACAGACACATCATCAACTATTATTGAGAGAGAGAGAGAGAGAGAGAGAGAGAGAGAGAGAGAGAGAGAGAGAGAGAGAGAGAGAGAGAGAGAGAGAGAGACACACAAATGTACCTTAACGAGGAGGTAGAAGTTCTCAGCAGCCTCTGTCCAGGCTCCTCCAGGAGGGTCAATCCTCATTATGACTTGCAGGAGCAGATAAAGGAAGCTACCAGGCTCCTGGAGAAGGAACAGGGGACATGAGTGAGTGTCTACAGATCTGATATGACAACAGTGTGTATAGCATAGATAAACAACAGGATGTTCCATTCTTAGGGCCACTTACAGATATAGGAAGAGATGTCTTTCCTTCTAGAAGGCTTAGTAGAACGAATTCATAAAAAACATCTGCGAAGTTGATGCGGTCGATCTGAAGTCAAACAAATAGGATAATTACATAATCTTCATTGATAAGCACTTTAGAAAGTCTCATTGAGTAGATGTTAGATGAGAAGACGGTGCCTGCAGCTAACGCTCAAGCTTGCATGTAGACCTACTCCTACGAGAGCCATCTCCTGCTCTAGTCGCTCCCTGTTTGCTGGCTCATTAATGAAGTTCACCAGTAGGTCGTAGGCCTGCTGAAACTGCCTCACATCCTCAAAACAAAACAATCATAAAATTCCTTAAAACTTAGATCATAAACTCAAAGATTCAGGTCTGTAATTCAAAGGGCCTCCGATTGTTTGGCTAGTATGACGTTGAAACTTTTCAACTAAACCCTATGAATCACTGTTGCCTAAAGGTAACCCACTGTGCAAGAACTGGTTGAATCAATGCTGTATCAATAAAAAATGTCAATGTGATGATGTTGAATCAAAGTGGGAAACTGATTGGATTTGAAAGAAGTCATCAACGTAAGGGAATTTCGTCTTTTAACCTAAATCCAATTACGTTAATTTTTGGGGGGATTTCACATTGAATTCACATTAGTTGACAACTCAACCAAATGTAAATCAAAACGAGACGTTGAAATGACATCTGTGCCCAGTGGGAACTATATATCTGGTCTGATGAACGTTGCACAATTATGTAATTGGTTACCTGCTGGTTGAGCTCGGATAGTCCACTCAACACCATCCTCCCAGCGTGGGTGAGGTAATTGAGGGAGGTACTGTCTGAGGATGTCAGAGCCTGTGAGAACAAGACAGTACATTTACAAATAGTCCAGAAATGTTCATGAAGTGAAATACAAAAGGTGCTAAATTCACATTTTCTCACCTCCATAGCACGTCTGATAGCGGCCAGCCTCAGATCTTAATTTGATCACTCTTTTGTTGCTGAGAATTTTCCTGCACGGCAGGAAATGCAAACTTGTAGCGTATTTGGAATTTTCAAGTTTGTAATTTCCACTTTGAAATTTTAGACTCGATTTGCCCTAACGAAAAATGTATCCTGTTGCTGCAGGATTATTTTCCTGCTGTAGCAAACTGTCTAAAATTAAGATCCTACATCTGTATAACTACAATATTGGGCAGTGTCACACCCTGGCCTTAGTTATCTTTGTTTTCATTCATATTTTAGTTAGGTCAGGGTGTGACATGGTGAAGTATGTGTTTTGGTTTGTCTAGGGGTTTGTAGGTTTAATGGGGTAATGTCTTGTCTAGGTGTTTGTATGTTGATGGCTGCCTGGATTGGTTCTCAATTGGAGACAGCTGTGGTTTATTGTCTCTAATTGGGAGCCATATTTAAGGCAGCCATGGGCATCATGTGTTTGTGGGTAATTGTCTATGTTGAACGTTTGTTGCTTGTCTGTGCACTTACGTTATTTAGCTTCACGGTCGTTTGTTGTTTTGTAAGTTTTGGATAGTGTTCGGTTTCGTGTTTTTCTCTCTTCCAAAATTAAAGAGATGTATTTTGCACACGCTGCGCCTTGGTCCTCCTCTATGCTTGACGATCGTGACAGAATTACCCACCAATCTAGGACCAAGCGGCGTGTCAAGCGGCAACAGGACCCACCTACACAGGATTCATGGACATGGGAGGAGATACTGGATGGAAAGGGTCCTTGGGCACAACCGGGAGAAGTTCGCCGTCCTCGTGAAGAGCTGGAGGCAGCTAAAGCCGAGAGGAGGCGATATGAGGAGGCAGCACGGAGGCAAGGCTGGAAGCCCGTGAGCACTAGCCAAAAATTTCTTGGGGGGGGCCTTAAAGGGAGTGTGGCGAAGTCAGGTAGGAGACCTGCGCCTACTCCCTGTACTTACCGTGGAGAGCGAGAGTACGGGCAGACACCGTGTTACGCAGTAGAGCGCATGGTGTCTCCTGTACGCGTGCATAGCCCGGTTCGGTACATTCCAGCTCCACGTATCGGCCGGGCTAGATTGAGCGTTGAGCCGGATGTCATGAAGCCGGCCCAACGCATCTGGCCACCAGTGCGTCTCCTCGGGCCGGCTTACATGGCACCAGCCTTACGCATGGTGTCCCCGGTTCGCCTACATAGCCCGGTGCGGGTTATTCCACCTTCCCGTACTGGTCGGGCGACGGGGAGCATACAACCAGGTAAGGTTGGGCAGGCTCAGTGCTCAAGGGAGCCAGTAAGCCTGCACGGTCCGGTATTTCCGGCGCCACCTCCCCGCTCCAGCCCAGTACCACCAGTGCCTACACCACGCACCAAGCCTCCTGTGTGTCCCCGGAGTCATGTGCGTCCTGTTGCTGCTCCCCGCACTAGCCCTGAGATGCGTGTCCTCAGCCCGGGACCACCAGTTCCGGCACCACGCACTAGGCCTTATGTGCGTCCCCAGGGTCCAGCATGCCCTGTTCCTTCTCCCCGCACTAGACCTGAGATGCGTGTCCTCAGCCCGGTACCTCCAGTTCCGGCACCACGCACCAGGCCTATAGGGCGTCTCGGCCGGCCAGAGTCTGCCGTCTGCCTAATGGCGCCTGAACTGCCCGTCTGCCCAACGCCGTCTGAACTGTCCGTCTGCCAAGCGCTGCATGAACTGCCCGTCTGTACTGAGCCTGCTAAGCCGCCCGTCTGCCATGAGCCTTCAGAGCCGTCTGCCAGACCGGAGCCGCTAAAGCCTTCCGCCAGACAGGAGCCGCTAGAGCCTTCCGCCAGACAGGATCAGCCAGAGCCTTCCGCCAGACAGGATCAGCCAGAGCCTTCCGCCAGACAGGATCAGCCAGAGCCTTCCGCCAGACAGGATCAGCCAGAGCCATCCGCCAGCCATGAGCAGCCAGATCCGTCAGCCAGCCATGAGCAGCCAGATCCGTCAGCCAGCCATGAGCAGCCAGATCCTTCAGCCAGCCATGAGCAGCCAGATCCGTCAGCCAGCCATGAGCAGCCAGATCCGTCAGCCAGCCATGAGCAGCCAGATCCTTCAGCCAGCCATGAGCAGCCAGATCCGTCAGCCAGCCATGAGCAGCCAGATCCGTCAGCCAGCCATGAGCAGCCAGATCCTTCAGCCAGCCATGAGCAGCCAGATCCGTCAGCCAGCCATGAGCAGCCAGATCCGTCAGCCAGCCATGAGCAGCCAGATCCGTCAGCCAGCCATGAGCAGCCAGATCCGTCAGCCAGCCATGAGCCGTCCAGCCAGGATCCGCCAGAGCCGTCCAGCCAGGATCCGCCAGAGCCGTCCAGCCAGGATCCGCCAGAGCCGTCCAGCCAGGATCCGCCAGAGCCGTCCAGCCGGGATCCGCTAGAGCCGTCCAGCCGGGATCCGCCAGAGCCGTCCAGCCAGGATCCGCCAGCCAGCCAGGATCCGCCAGAGCCAGCCAGCCAGGATCCGCCATTCAGTCCGGTGCTGCCCCTTAGTCCGGTGCTGCCCCTTAGCCCGGTGCTGCCCCTTAGTCCGGTGCTGCCCCTTATCCTGGTGCTGCTCCTTATCCTGGTGCTGCTCCTTATCCTGGTGCTGCCCCTTAGTCCGGTGCTGCCCCTTAATCCAGTGGGGTTAAGTTGGAGGGTGGTCATTGGGAGGAGGCTACGAAAGCGGGTAGTGACTATGGTGGGGTGGGGACCACGACCAGTGCCAGAGCCGCCACCGTGGACAGACGCCCACCCAGACCCTCCCCTAGACTTTATGCTGGTGCGCCCGGAGTTCGCACCTTAAGGGGGGGGTTATGTCACACCCTGGCCTTAGTTATCTTTGTTTTCATTCATATTTTAGTTAGGTCAGGGTGTGACATGGTGAAGTATGTGTTTTGGTTTGTCTAGGGGTTTGTAGGTTTAATGGGGTAATGTCTTGTCTAGGTGTTTGTATGTTGATGGCTGCCTGGATTGGTTCTCAATTGGAGACAGCTGTGGTTTATTGTCTCTAATTGGGAGCCATATTTAAGGCAGCCATGGGCATCATGTGTTTGTGGGTAATTGTCTATGTTGAACGTTTGTTGCTTGTCTGTGCACTTACGTTATTTAGCTTCACGGTCGTTTGTTGTTTTGGATAGTGTTCGGTTTCGTGTTTTTCTCTCTTCCAAAATTAAAGAGATGTATTTTGCACACGCTGCGCCTTGGTCCTCCTCTATGCTTGACGATCGTGACAGGCAGATTATTTCAAAGCAAAGGTTTTTACTATAGATGAACACATGAAAGCGAACCCACCGCAACTGGGGCACATCTGCAGCATTATTTTGCTCCTCCACAAACTCCTCCTCAAACTCCTAAAACAGACATCACATTAACTTAAACTCTACTAAACTGCATTTCACCTGCAACATCAACTGAAGCAGACAAAACATTCAGTGACATCATAACAATACTTTCATCTTGACCTAACAACTTGACCCTTGACAGACAACACAAACCTATCGATACCAAAACAATGACACACACCTGTACACACAAGTACAAATGAAATAAGAATTATTGACTGTAGAAAGAGTTTTACCTGAGGAGTGTTGTCAGGGGTCTGGTCCTGGTCCTGGGTGGAGTGGTAAGGTGGAGGGGGACTGGGAGGGGAATCGGAAGGGAAAGGGGGAGGCGGAGAATTCTGGGGGAACTGGTGAGAGGAGCCAGAGGACGGCTCATGAGGGGTGGTGATGATGTCAGAGGTGGAGAACTGATATGCCATCATCTCATCCCCCCTCTCCTGGTACCCCTCCACTGTGGTGGAGATATCCACCTGCTGTTTAACACACAACATGTGACACTGTCAGCCCAACACTGAAAACCACCATATTGAAAACCCCTCAACCAAACACTGAAATAAATCATAACACAGAGAAACAACGGGGTGTACCTGGGCATCCTCATAATAGGTGAACTCAGACCTCCTCTTGACAAGGCCGGACATGAGTCCATGGATCCTTCTACCAAGGAACTAAAAATGAGGCAAGAGATTAGAACGTGTAATTTCATTTTCTGTCAACATGTATTTATTCAAATAGGTAAATGGACATTTGCCACTTTACATTTTTTCTGTGAAAAATTGCCTGACTGTACCTTAATACCAATCAGCTTCTTGTTGGTGAGGACCACCTGGACGAGACCCTTTAAAAGAGACAGAGAAACATTACATTTCATCCAGGAAATATAAGTAGACCTATAGCATGTGCGTCATTTTACACAAATCAGGTGCATTTGAGATGAAAGACCAGTTGAGAATCTCTCACCCATGGGTCCAGGATTTTTTCCTGGATGACTCTGCTCCACCACAGCTGCTTCTCCACTCCCCTCACAATGCACAGGTGATGCATGTCCTCTTCATTTTGCTATAAAGAAAAAACTCATTCAGTCTCCAGACCTCTCTCTATATGTTAGCTGTAGATGTCTATAACATTTGGCAGGCGATTTCAGTTCTGAGTATAATCCCTGGCAGTGATATAGAGCCCACATGATGTTCGTACGACAAGTTTCCCCTAGGTTTCAATTAGGGACAGACATACAAAAGAAAACCCAGAGACAATTGGGAGTTCAAATACACAGGTGTGTTCATAAATGTTAAGAATATGTCTGAAGTACCTGCACTCGTCCATAATGGATCTTCCAGTAATGGAAATGAAACGAACCCCAGTTCCCAACCAGCTGCAACTTCTCATAGGGAAAACCAGAGTCTTCCCTATTTGGCTGAAAAACAAAGACATCCCCTAATTATAGAGATTGCTCTGTGATTAATAAGACACACAATTGTGGAGATAGAGGACATGGTAATGTGTACTATTACTAATCAGCTATGACTGTCTAATAATGTGATTGACTACCTGTGAATGGCTATCTGAAGGTGCTGACAGTTCGTCAAGCACTAGCCTCCCAGCTTCAGTGAGGTGAATGGTAGGCTCCTCAATAACCAATTTGGAAGTCTGTGAAAGAAAAGGGAACAGGGTAAATAAAGTAAATTCTCCCTATAAGATCAGATGAGCTTTGGTTAATAATGTGTTTGGTTACCTGTGTGTTTAACACTGCAAGCTCTGTTACCAGCATTCTCCCAGCACGAGTGAGGTAGTAGATTGGTTTGGCCTTGGAGAAGACAGGCTATGAAGACAAGGGAATATGTTTTTTCATTATGTGGTTTTATAGAAAACTAGTGACTTGATGTTAATCTTTAATATCCTCTAAAGACCAGAGAGTATCAGAATGGATAGACTCACAAAGATAGGAACACACAAGGGTCCAGACCAAGGGATTAAAGCCAGACAGGACCGGTGCCCAACCTCCTCATCCACATACTAAGGAACAAGACAGGATTAAATTAAGAGTCAGTTTGAATGATAGACAGGTAGCCTATAGGACTGACAGACTGGAATAGGGAGGATCGCAAGAGGAGGCCACTGCATGATAGATTCTAAGACAATTGGCAGTTGAAATACACATGTCTGTGTTCAAAGGTTAAGGAAACATCTGAGGTACCTGCCTATGAATGGTTACCTGTTCATTTTGAGAGGACAGTTCCTCCCATACCATCCTCCTAGCAGGAGTGAAACTGATGATAATGGGCTGCTCCATTGTGAAAATCTGAGAAAATGAGGGAACAGCTTTAAAGATATCAAACTATTCTACTAGTGGATACTGAAGGTAATTATCCCTATTAGATCAGATGAGTAATGGTTAATAATCTGAATGGTTACCTGTGTGTTTAACATTGCCATCTCTCTCACCAGCATCCTCCCAGCGTGGGTAAGATAATAAATTGGCTGCAGTTTGACAGGCTATAAAAAAAGGGAATATGTTTACAGAAATGTATTTCCAGAAGTTTCTTTTAGAAAAAGTTATGTTTATGTTTAAGCCCCCCTAAAGACCAGAGAGTATCAGAATGGATGGACTTACAGCGTTTGAAACCCACAGAGGTCCAGACCAAGGGATTAAAGCCAGACAGGGCTGCTGCCGAACCTCCTCATCCACGTACTAAGGAACAAGACAGGATCAATTTAAGAGTCAGTTTGAATGATAGACTGGTACTGTATAGGAGTAAAATATTGGCATAGGGAAGATTGCAAGAGGAGGCCACTGCAATGATAATAGTTGAAATACACAGGTCTGAGATATAAATGTTAAGAACATGTCTGAAGTACCTGCAGATGAATGGCTACCTCTTCAAGCTGAGAGGACAGTTCATCCAATACCATCATGCCAGCACGAGAGATGAAAATGTGCTGCTCAATCTTGCAAATCTGTAAGAAAATGAGGGAACAGTTTTAAGGGCATCAAAGTATCCCACTACCATAGTAGATACTGAAGGTAATCCTGCCAATTAGATAAAATGAGCTTTGTCCAATAATCTGCATGGTTACCTGTGTGTTTAACACTGCCAGCTCTCTCACCAGCATCCGTCCAGCATGGGTAAGGTAATAAGTTGGCTGCAGTGTTACAGACTATTACAAAAATAGGGAATATGTTTACAGAAATGTATTTCCATATTGTTCTTCAGAAAACATCATGTTTATGTTTAAAGTACATAAACCAGTTTTAAGACCAGAGAGAAGACCAAAGAGTATCAGAATGGATGGACTTACAGAGCTGGGAACGCACAGAGGTCCAGACCAAGGGATTAAAGCCAGACAGGGCCGGTGCCCAACCTCCTCAACCACATACTAAGGAAGAAAATCAGGATCAATTTATGAGTCAGTAAAATGACAGTTTGAATGACAGATTGTTATTGAACCAATCCTGCTAATGAAGCAGTATTGTTATAGCCTGGGTGCCAGTCTGTTTCAGCTCTCTGTCCACTCCTTATGGGATTGTGATGCCAATATCATATTGCCACGATGGAATTGGCAAGAGAGCAGAAAGACTGGCACCCAAGCTATTGATAGGCCTGCAGCATTCTTACCTGAACAAGGACTGGGTCCTCCTGGTCCAGGGTGGGCTCATTATCTTTATGAAAAACAATAAAGGATTGTTTTCTCTAAGTTTAAGAAATACTAGCTACAAGACACCAGACAGCTGTCCATGTAGTTAGGCTGATCATATATTTACTTGTGTTTTATATTGTATGACATCAAATGTATTTATGTGTCTGCATAATGTACCAACATGTTCAATTAAACCTAAAGCAAAGGTTTGGTTTCAAAGGAGCAAGTTTGTTTGTTGTTGTTAATCTAGGGCTACACTGTAAAAAATGTAATCACCATGATTGCTACCTAAATGACACCCTATTCCCTATTTAGTGCACTACTTTTGACCAGCGCCTTTTAACCATAGAACTATGGGTCCTGGTCAAAATAAGAAATAGGGTATTGGGTGGCATTTGGGACTATTACTATTTAGACATTGTCAAATATGTAAACTTACCCTCCTCAACCGTGACAACACGGTCCACGCTCTCCACGGTGGCCAGTGCATCCTCACCGATACCGTAATATTTGCTATAAAAGTAGACTGCCGAACCGGTCGCAAACAACAGGCCAGCTGCACTCAGAAGCGGCCTCTCGCGGAGGAATCTCAGCGGGGTCGCTGTCAACAAACGACTGAACATAGACCTACTCATTATCGCTCTACATACTGCAGTGATTTTGACTGAGTTCAAAACCATCTGACAATTCTTTCTTAGAATTACAGGGTTTTATAGGGACCATTAATACGTCAAATTCTTCCATAAGTCATGGTTGGCTATGTCACAATGGGACAAACATGTTTATCAAACAGATTAAAAAACACTCAACAGTGACATCAATTAAATTGAATTTTGAGCATGATTTGGGAGTTTATACAATTGTAAACTATTGTAGTGTATTAAAATTATGTCTTTGTTAAATGTTTTTCATGACGAAATGGAATGTTGGTTGTTCAGGCCAGAGGGGAGACTGGTGATTGGCCAGAAGAGGGGGTAACCCTTATTTTGGTATTGTCTATATAAGAAGGGTTTTAGACCATAAACCCCAGAGTGGTTATTATAATTCGAGGCCACTGCTCTCCAGACCTCGCGAGTCTGTCACCCATGCTGAAGCTTGTGATCTGAATAAACCTTATGATCAACGTGCAGTATGAGCAGACTCCTTTTGTTCATCAGCAATAATTGCCACCATTCATCCGATACGACACTATGAAACCATTGTTTAGAGAACAGTAGGAGTATAACCATTTAGAAAATACTGTATCTATGGCTCTGAGTAGGAGTAGAAGGGACAGCGTCACAATGCGCTCGCCATGGTTCTGAAAAAGAACGTTGCTGCGTTCATCAGCTCTGTGATGTTCTAGGCGGAGACACTCACTGAACCACTCACTTTCACGTTCAAGGTGTCAAAGCGTTCAACCAACATGCATTGGACTAAAACATCATTCAAATAGTTACTAAAAAGCCTACAGATATGTTTTACATGATTATTTTAAATCTCCTGCATAAATCAGCTGAGATAGCCTACTCTTCTCATCTCTTCGCCCTCCTGCCCTGGTGGTTATATCTGAGCGTTTTGATAACTGATTGATAATTTGGATTATTCATATCCAAAGTGAAACGCTGATTGTGTCATATTTATAATGTAGGCCTAGTAGCCCACGTTTCATTACATAACCCTAATCCTAAAATAGACTAAAACTGAAACCCTGGGCGAGCACACAAGCTCTGGCTGTACAGCCGGCAACAATAATACATCCAAAGAGGGTGGCTGTTGAGGAAAACCAGTACACCAACAAAATCTTCATTAGGAGATAAAAGTAATCAGAGGCTAAAAGAAAATGGCAGACAATAGAAATCGAATGCGTATGTTACGGCTGGTTAGTGTTTTAATTACGAAGGACTCCCACAAATCTATTGTCTCTCTAAAAAACTGTAGGCTGCATATTGGTGGTCAAAGTGGTCGAAACGGTGTAGTGATCCTCGCTAATACAGTGAGCCACATTACAATTCTGACCAAGTGGGTTAAATCTGTTGGAGCGATGCGTAGGGTGTGTGCCTTTCACGCATGTAACCTGGGTTCGCTTCCCCGCCCCTTGTTTGCTACAATATTTTAGGAAAGGGACATCTTCATGACCAACAATCTTACTCTAAAAACGTTTGTGAAAAAAGTTTGGTCAGTCTGTGAAAGTTAGAAAAGGTTGGTTAGTCTGTGAAAGTTAGAAACTTCCAGCAGGAATTGACAGTCATCAGTCAAGGTGGTTGGATTATATAGCTACAGTGGTGCTATGGTTCCAAAAGTGCTGGTGATAAAATTAACATTACTGGCATACACATTTCAAAACAAAAGCCTATGATCAGGTATGGAGTTTTGGAAATGTTGTTAAACCCAACTCTATAGCACAAAGTGTGATGTCCCCAATGATAAAATTGCATGTTACTCTAATTGTGAGATGTGTTACAGTTTACAATAGGCTACTTGGGTCTACTATACCTTCATCCTTTATTAAAGCATTCGGTTGCTAGCATTATCTCCACAAGCAAGGGTATCCTGGAGAAAGACAAATATTCTCCTCCCAGTAGACTAACTGAATCAAAGCCTCTAACATTACTGCTAGATAGCCATGTAAACACGAACCTCAGTGGCAGAGCTAAAGCTCATCTGAGATCTTGCATAGGCTGCTGTTTACCATAATCAGGATATTTTTTTTACAAACCTTGGCGATACTTTCTTTGTTCTCGATTCGGAAGAAACGTGTCTCTTATGAACATATGTGTGCAGTTGCAGGTGGAACTCCAAAAAACAGAGAATATTCAGAAAAATATTAAATCCACTTTTTGTATTGAGCGATAAATACCTCTTGCATATGTGTAGATCTTTCTTTTGGTCGCACTGTGGGAAGTGCTGTCATTAAGGCTACTTCTACAAGCGGCCGCAGCCGCTTCGCATAGAAACGACTAGTTACTGCAACGGTGTTGGGAAATGTGAGATGTGCACAGCTAAAATGCCGAGGACTGTGCAAAAGGTGGATTTAATATATTTTTTGTCGAATTTTCTCTAGTTTTTGGAGTATGCTACCTGTAACTGCACACAGACGTTTATAATAGACACGTTTCTTCCTAGGTTAGGGGTCTATAATTGTAAAATAAATGTGTTTGATTGAATAACTAGCCTAATCTAACTATCGTGGTCATACATCTGGACTCTTCATCATCATCATCAACACTTTGAATTACTAAGGAATATTCCTATAGCAACTGGTTGCTAGGGGAAACGAGACACTAGCATTATCCTCTTGTTGTGAGACTGAGAGGAAGGATTGGAGAAGTGCACGAGGAGGGGTGGGAAGCAGAGAAGACGGAGCATGGTTGAAATTCCACCAAATGGATAAGAAGAGGCAGACAAAGTTTGACACATTTATGTTTTCGGTGGTTGACCGACACGAATGAACGAGTAAACCTTGTTTTAGCCTAGTGAAGTATCACAAATTAATACCTAAGTATTAATTATCCACTGCACGGAATCTCCATGAGGCCACAAGTCTGCATGACGATTTTCGCGTAAAGAGAGGCAGCGCGGGAGAGCTGACTTGTCGCCTGGCAGGTATGTTCTGCTATTTTGAATAAAGCTAGCCATACAGCTAATATAAGTTTTAGGCTATTATTAATTTCGTATAGCTAACTAAATAAATGAAGCTATCTAACAGCAATGCTGTTGTGGGCTTACACATGTAATAATTACAACCAGGAGCCTATAATGGAGGAAGTCAGCTTTTCAGTCAGTCCTATCATTTAAATTGAAAATAGGTTATTATAACACAAGGTAAACACACATTTACAATAATTGTTAGGTCTATGTTATTAGCCAAAAATGTACTGATACAAGTACAGAAACATTCATAGCCAGAGGCAACCTAGGCTACACTGCAATTAACACTATACTTATTATACACGCTATGTTCTACAGTGCTGATTCTAAGAACAGGGTTAATTCCCATAAAGTATTAGTATCTCTGTCTCTATCCCATACATGCATGGCCAAGGAAGATAGGTTGCATAAACAGATACAAATATAGAGCGATAAGGCGCAAGGGGGACAGGGGAAGAGAATAAACAGTGAGAGGGAAAGAATTGGTGAGTACGCTCTGTCCTGCAAATGCCAGAGCACATCAGCGCCGGAGCTACATCTAGTTTGATGTAAGGAAGTAGCCTACTCGATTGCCTATCCAGGGGCCTTGTATGTGATCAGACCTGTTGAAGGTGGGGTTCGTGTGTGAATGTGAGTATGAAAGTGTGAGTATGTATAGCTGTAAGAATGAGAACGTATCAGTGTACCATACCCCGTTCAAAGGCACTTAAATATTTTGTCTTGCCCATTGACCCTCTGAATGGCACACATACACAATCCATGTCTCCAGGCTTTAACCTCTCCTCCCCTTCATCTACGCTGATTTGAAGTGGATTTAACAAGTGACATCAATAGGATAATAGCTTTCCCCTGGTCTGTCATGGAAAGAGCCATCAAAGATGGAGCAGAAAAAGATGGAAAATGAGAGACAGAAGTAGGAGAATAACAAGAAGTTGGGACAAAAGAGGCATCACAAAGATATTAAGTTTAAGAAGGCCCAGAAGGATTTCATAAAGGAGAAATGGGTCAAGGTAGTCAGAAACAAGTATCTGTCTGCTTTTAAGAGTGAGAACGAGTGGGACAAACTTACACAGAAACGGATTAAAGCTGACTAGAAGAAACAGGAGGACCTCAAGACAAAGGAAGATATGAGAAAGGTGGAAACCAAAGAACACAAAGGCAGCCAGAAGAGAAGAGGCTGCAAGGGAAGAAAAACCTATGATTGGTTTTGGAAAAACTGCAATGGTGCTGCAACAAGTGGAAAATAAATATGTGTGTTTGTATGCGTGAGTAACTTCCATTTTAGTGTCCGGTTCCACTGTAACCCTTTAAGAACATTCAAAAACGTTTCCACAAGAATTAGAAAATGGAGCTTGGCAGGTAAAAACAACAGATATAAAACCAGCTGTGTACAGTATCATTACATATTGGTTGAATGAGTCAATTGTGAAATAATGAATGACATTCACCAGACAAATTAGTCATTGGACACCATGAGTTTGTTTAGATTTTCCTTTACTGACATGACAAATTAAATACAAAGCAAGAAGTGGCGACGATTAAGACTTCAATGTGTGGTCTAGTACTGTAGTGTGTTGCTGAAATTCCCTCCCCCTGAAGCTACTTCAAAAGGGCCTGTATATCCGACCTTCGCAAAACTGCAGTAACCGCCTGAACTGACCTTTGTTCGTAAGTACTGTAAATCAAATGCCGACTTCTCATAGTTGGTTCAAGTCCCAGGTTTGCTTAAAAACCTTAGTGTAGTCAACATGATTTTCCTGTGTTTTATATATATTCCACACTGAGGTTGGAATAACAGTGAAATTCTAAAAGATTACAATGCCGTTTTTAGTGTAAGAGCCATTTTAAAAGACGCCTGAAATGTCATTCTATGGTGGTGAGACGAAATGTTGGCCTGCCTGGTGACATCACACCTCCAAACCGCTGTCAATAACAGCTAGTTTTCCCCTCCCCACTCACACCACTCCCAGACAGTCCTATCAAAATTCTTGCTTGAGAAATGTCTCTTTGCTAAGAAGCTATTAGTTTCTTTTTGACCATTTTAATTTAAAATAAATCACAGTAAGGTACTTAATTGTTACCCAGAAACTATTTTAAATTGAGATAAAACAGCTGCATTGGACCTTTAAATGGGACTCTTCTTCTCTTACTCCCATATAGTCATCTTTAACTTTAGCTCTAATTTTAACCAAACTTTTTTGCATCTCCTATATGGACGAGGATATGGGCGACGCCATCCGGCCCTACGTGGTGCACCGCTGCCGCCAGAGCATTGCCTTCTCCCTGCAGACGGCATGGCTGCTCGGCGCCTACTCCTCCGACATGCACATCTCTACCCAGCGCCACTCGCGCTGCGCAAGCTAATCCTCTCAGACGAACTAAAGCCCCACTCAGCTTCTAAAGGTGTGGGTCCCGCCGGTGCTGCGGACGCCAGCCCTGGGCTGCGGGACGTTGCCCACATTCGACACCACCAGCGGCACACCGTGGAGCCGCCCCCGGCCCCCGACAGCCAAATCATCCCTGCCGATGCCTACCTCTCGCCTTCCAAGCGTACACATCAGCGATCCAAGTCGGACGCCACGCATTGCACAAGCCTGGGGAGTAACCTCAGGAGAACAGCCAGCAACCCCAAGGTGGAAAGCGGCTACGATGAGGTGAGTACCTTTAACATATTTTGTCATACAAATACAAATTCTCCCGAGTGGCGCAGTGGTCTAAGGCACTGCATCGCAGTGCTAGCTGTGCCACTAGAGATCCTGGTTCGAATCCAGGCTCTGTCGTAGCTGGCCGCGACCGGGAGACCCATGGGCGGCACACAATTGGCCCAGCGTCGTCCAGGGTAGGGGAGGGAATGGCCAGCAGGGGATGTAGCTCAGTTGGTAGAGCATGGCGTTTGCAACGCCAGGGTTGTGGGTTTGATAAAATAATGTATGCGCTAACTGTAAGTCGCTCTGGATAAGAGTGTCTGCTAAATGACGTAAATGTAAATATACAAAAAGAGGGAAGGGAGAGTGGTATCAGAGTTGTAGAGTATAGAATGTCTTTGTATGTTTTTAATCTTTAATAGTAGGCCTGTTGCATACATGTTCTCTTTTATAGTCCCTATGGATGATAAAGCACAGTAAACCCTGAGTAAGCTGAATACCAAGTTTTTCTCCATCTGTGTGTCAGTAGTAAATGGTTGTCCTACATAACACTGTGGGATTCAGCAAGGGAAACTTGGATCAGCCATGCTGGAGTGTGCTGAGTCAGCAATACTTTTTATTATTCGCAGGTGCAGCGTTTGCTTGCGACTTGCAGGCTCGTCTTCCATGTCTCACAATAATATTACTTGTGCAAAAACTGTTCTGTCAAAATTGAACATTCTTTGGGAGCCCAGGAGTACGAGTTTTGGACATTGAGGAGCGTTATTCCAGCTCTTTCTATGGTCTAGCCAGACTACCCTCAGTCTAACTAATAAAGAAGGGGGTGGGGTTAGGTAGCATCTGTCCCACATCTCCAGAGTTCCCTCCCTATTGTTTTGGGCGTGCAGTCTCCTCCCTCTCCTTTTTGGCTGGACTTCTCAGCCAGATTGCTCTGCAGCTGGTGTCAGAGTGAGGTTGAGGGTGGGTCCCTCTCGAATGGAGAGCTTGGTGAAAAAATTGGTCACTTTCTATCATTGCAGACATTGGATTGTTTAGCAGATGCTATTGTGAGCATGTTTGTGTTGGGGCAGGATTTGTGTCAGTGTTGACGAGCGATATGGTTCTTGTGGAAGTTTTCTGCTTCCTCTTGTCTGGCCTTTCTCTCGGTCTCACTGATTGTCTGGCTTGCAACCTTCTGTCAGTCCTCTCTCTCTCTCATCAGGGGATCAGTTATTTTATGAGAAATCAAATTGGGTAGTTTTAGATGGGACAAGGTCCTGAACTATAGCAGAAAGATGGTCCCTCTCCCCTCGTTCAATGCTTTCTTGGACTCTCCCAGGCATCTTGCTGTGTTATGCATTTTCTCCCTACTACCAATGTTTCCTCTCACCTCTAGTCTCTCTCTCACCTCTCTCTATTCTGTTTTTTGTGCCTGTTTTTGTCATCCTTTTTAAAAATCCTCTACCCATCCCTCTCTCAGCTAATCTCCTCTCCTTCTCTTTCGCTCTCCCTCACTCTGTTTTCCTCCCCTCCCTTCCCCACGTATGCCTGCATCAAACCTCCCTGCTGATGTTGTTGTGGCCAGTGATCCCTGTTTAATCTGTGTCTGTGCTGTGAAGAATCCTGTAGGGCAGGTGGAGCACATTAACAATCCACAGAGCGCAACCAACAGCCCAAAGGAGTTCAAGGGCACTTCGCTTTATTGACTTTGCTCTTTAGGATGTATTAGCAAAGATGGGCAGAAACTGCTTCTCCAATAGAAATCCCCGATCACGCTTGTAGGTGATGTTTTGGCAACGTTAGCTAGCTAAGCTCATGTGCAGAAACACATCGTCGGGTTTAACGGTCGTGCAGGCCGTCAAATCAAAGGCACATAGATTCAAGCTAGGCTTAAGTAGCGGAAACTGTCATTACTACAACCTCATGAAAGTGACAGGTTTTTATTTTCAACAAAAACAACTTTATATCAAAGTTTTTGTCAAATAAAAACCTGTCACTTTCATGAGGTTGTAGTAATGACAGTTTCCGCTACTTAAGCCTAGCTTGAATCTATGTGTTGCATTTAGATTTCGAGAAACTTAACAACTAAGAATACATTTTTCACTTCTCCCATTGACTTACCAAACCCTGGTCTGGTCTGCTGAGTCTGCTTCGCAAGCATTATGGGAAGTCTCGCGTGTTGCACCTCTGGGTTTAGAAACTCTGTGGTATTAGTACACAGTGATCACTAGTTGGATGCCAAGCAGTCCATTTTGCTTTGATAATAAATACTGTACTGATAGTCCTTATTGATAAGGCTTCACACGCCATCTTGTTAGTCCTGGTTATTGGCCTAAGGACTGACCTGACTAATTTTGTTTTGATCTTTTTACTTGGCCTCTGGCTGGATTGCAACAGTGAGGGAAAAACCAAGAGGCACCAATCACAGTGAAGAGGAAGAAGAATGCTGTGAAATATGTCCACAATTTTGAGCCGCGCTGTAATGTGAGTGGGACCACCCCCGCAGTGCAGATTGGGTGGGTGTTGCATTACAGCCCTTTTTGTTTACAGTCTGGGCTCAGCTGTCAGTGCCCAGGTATGCCCTCTCCGCCTCACTACTTCCCTCTTCCTGCCCACCCCGCGTCGTCTTGGCAACATAGCCGCCGGGCTGGGGCACTGTGGTGGATTCAGATAGCACCATTTTCCCCCCAGAGTGGGATTCAATGTAAACATACATGAGGGGTTTAACTACAGATGCAGCTGTCGCTTTACACAAATTATTTCTGTTTCTATATACACTACCGTTCAAAAGTTTGGGGTCACTTAGAAATGTCCTTGTTTTTGAAAGAAAAGCATTTTCTTTGTCCATTTTTAAAATAACATCAAATTGATTAGAAATACAGTGTAGACATTGTTAATGTTGTAGCTGGAAACGGCAGATTTTTAATGGAATATCTACATAGGCGTACAGAGGCCAATTATCAGCATCCATCTGTCCTGTGTTCCAATGGCACGTTGTGTTTGCTAATCCAAGTTTATCATTTTAAAAGGCTAATTGATCATTAGAAAACCCTTTTGCAATTATGTTAGCACAGCTGAAAACTGTTGTGCTGATTTTAAAGGAGCAATAAAACTGGCCTTCTTGAGACTAGTTGAGTATCTGGAGCATCAGCAATTGTGGGTTCGATTACAGGCTCAAAATGGCCATAAACAAACAACTTTCTTCTGAAACTCGTCAGTCTATTCTTGTTCTGAGAAATGAAGGCTATTCCATGCGAGAAATGCCAAGAAACTGAAGATCTTGTACAACGCTGTGTACTACTCCCTTCACAGAACAGCGCTCTAACCAGAATAGAAAGCGCGTATTACACTGTATTTCTGATCAATTTGATGTTATTTTAATGGACAAAAAAATTGCTTTTCTTTTGAAAACAAGGACATTTCTAAGTGACCCCAAACTTTTGAACAGTAGTGTGTGTGTGTGTGTGTGTGTGTGTGTGTGTGTATATATATGTGTGTATATATATGTCAGAATTACATGGCCAGTATTGAATAGAGGAGAATCCTAGCAAATTCTGAGCGTTTGAGAGACTGTTTTACAACCGGAGTATGCAATATTGGTTTCATCAACACACCTGTATCAACTGCATGTCGGCCATTTGCGGTTATACGTGAGTGCCGGTGGAAAGTTTATCTGGATATAGGACATCTGACATGACAATGACATTAATACATGCTAATAGTTAACTAGCGAGAACCAGCCACTCACTATGTTTTGAAATGGCTATCTAGTTAGTCTATAGGCGAAATCATTATTTTACCTGCTGCGCAATGTCTCTCACCCTCTCTCTCCTCTGGCAACTGCCCACTTGAACACATGCAGGTGATGGACACACCATGACTTTTCCAAGATTTTCATTGCTGACCAAAAATTGGCTATAACTGGGTAAATAGCTCACTAACTAGCAATCAATATCAACATGTTCACGTGGAGCTAGTCTCGCTTTGATCTCAAAAACACATCTTGCGACTGCATGATTGAAAGACCACTCGTGCCTGTAGGCCTACAATAACAGAGGACACTTTGATCAAATTCTGATTGGGGTAGCATAATTGTTTGATTTTTGTGATTTTTGGCGTGATTTATTATTATTTTTTACTTATCAGTTCGGTCAAGCATCAATGTCGGGCCCAGCATTATTCACTTGAACATAAAGACGTTCGGTGGCAGGCAAATGCCTCAACATTGATTTGACTGCTGTAAAATCAGTTGTAGGTCTTTAGACTGACTTCCTTATCAGATAGGCTAGTACAGAGGAGCTATGCGTTGTCACCCGATTTTAGCTCCGCCCTTACAAAATGGTATTCTAACACGTCGCCCTGTGTTCAACAATCACCTGGACAACAAGTGCAAAGGAAGTCTGCTCTACTGCTGACGTACATGCACACAGAGAAAATGCATTTCTGCCACACCTTGTTGTGTTCTGCAGGTAACCCAAGCCTCCGGCTCTGTCTCCCTGTCGACTCTATCCCCAAGGCAGTTGTCATCAGCAACGTGTACTTTGGTTACATGTCTATTGGGTGAGCAGTTACTGTCTATACAGGTACATTCCGGAAAGTATCCTACAGCTAATTGCTCATTTTAGGCTAGACTCCTGAAATGCATTACATATTTGAAAATCTAATCAGCATGAGAATTACATTTTCAGTTATTTGGATCCAGTTGCGGTCAAATACACAATATAGACAAAAGTATGTGGACACCCCTTCAAATTAGTGGATTTGGCTATTTCAGCCACACCTGTTGCTGACAGGTGTATAAAATCGAGCACAGCCATGTGATCTCTATAGACAAACCATGGCAGTAGAATGACCTTACTGAAGAGCTCCGTGACTTTCAACGTGGCACCGTCATAGGATGCCACCTTTCCAACAAGTCAGTTTGTCAAATTCCTGCCCTGCTAGAGCTTCCCCGGTAAACTGTAAGTACTGTTATTGTGAAGTGGAAACGTCTAGGAGCAACAACGGCTCAGCCGCAAAGTGGTAGGCCACACAAGCTCACCGAACGAGACCGGCGAGTGCTGAAGCGCATGGCGCATAAAAATCGTCTGTCTTCGGGTTCCAAACTGCCTCTGGAAGCAACGTGAAGTGGGTTTCCATGGCCGAGCAGCTGCACACAAGCCTAAGATCACCATACGCAATGCCAAGTGTCGGCTGGAGTGGTGTAAAGCTCACCGCCATTGGACTCTGGAGCAGTGGAAACGCGTTCTCTGGAGTGATGAATCATGCTTCACCATTTGGCAGTCCGACGGACTAATCTAGGTTTGGCGGATGCCAGGAGAACGCTACCTGCCCAAATGCATAGTGCCAACTGTAAAGTTTGGTGGAGGATGAATAATGGTCTGGGGCTGTTTTTCATGGTTCGGGCTAAGCCCTTTAGTTCCAGTGAAGGGAAATCTTAACGCTACAGCATACAATGACATTCTAGACGATTCTGTGCTTCCAACTTTGTGGCAACAGTTTGGGGAAGGCCCTTTCCTGTTTCAGCATGACAATGCCCCTGTGCACAAAGCGAGGTCCGTACAGAAATGGTTTGTTGAGATCGGTGTGGAAGAACTTGACTGGCCTGCACAGAGCCCTGTCCTCAACCCCATCGAACACCTTTGGGATGAATTGGAACGCTGACTGCGAGCCAGGCCTAATCGCCCAACATCAGTGCCCGACCTCACGAATGCTCTTGTGGTTGAGTAGAAGCAAGTACCCGCAGCAATGTTCCAACATCTTCCAACATGCCCACGATTTTGTAATGAGATATTTGACAAGCAGGTGTCTACATACTTTTGGTAATGTAGTGTATATTGTCACCCTTGCACTTTCCACAAAAAAAGACGGGTTATTTTATTTTCGTGCCGGCTTCATCCATAACCGAGTGGCGCAGTGGTCTAAGGCACTGCATCTCAGTGCTTGAGGCGTCACTACAGACCCCCTGGTTCGATTCCAGGCTGTATCACAACTTGCCGTGATTGGGAGTCCCATAGGGCGGCGCAGAATTGGCCCAGCGTCGTCTGGGTTTGGCTGGTGTAGGCCGTCATTGTAAATAAGAATATGTTCTTAACTGACTTGCCTAGGCTCTGTTTCAATGTCCACACCAACTAGCACATGTATGCATTGTGCATGATTTTTTTTTATTATTTTTATTATTATTATTATTATTATTATTATTATTTTTTTTGGGGGGGGGATGGATCAGCTTAATATTGCAGATAGATTGTATCTTCTATCAATGTAATTGTCTGCATCACTTCCAATCCCCCATGTTTATTTTTTATTTTTTATATATATATTCCCCTTTATTACTTTTCAACCCCACCATCCTTTCCCTACTTGGAGTAAATTAGTGAACAACAACGCCCAGGCCTCTACTTACGGTCTATACTTACTATCTACACCTTATGGACAGAGTTAATTTTACAATAATTCTATATATATATATATATATATATATATTTATTTATTTATTTTTTTGCTCCTGAACCTCTTCTACTCTCAACCTCTCCGATCATTTTCATGATGTCCATCCGGTTTGCTTCTAAATGCCATATCTTTCTAACTGTGCTCTTTCCCAAAAGCTCCCAACATACAACCTATATAGTTATTATGGACACAGTATGCTTACATTATTAGCTATCTTTGTTATTATTTGTTGTTATTTGTTATTAGTCCCATCCTTCAACTCTATTCAATACCTCCCATCTATCTCTTAACACCATCCATATAGGATTTCTATTTGCCATATATATTTCAACCGTACTGTGATGTTTTACAAAAGTTCTGAACCTTTCTATTCTCATTGCTTCTACAGATTGTGAATTAAAAATAAACATTTTTGCTAAAATTATTATTATATTATTGATTGATTGACTATGACTTTTCAGATCACCCAGTAATGCTATCTGCAAGGTTAGTTCCAGGTAAATATTGCAATCCTTTAGCCATTCCTGGACCTGTGTCCAAAAACAAGCTACAAATGGACAGAACCAAAACAAATGATCTAATGATTCTATCTCTTCACAGCAAAATCTGCAGAGCTGGGAAGATTGTATCCCCCATATAAATAACATTCTATTGGTAGCAAGAATTTTATATAATAATTTAAATTGAAAGATTCTAATTTTTGAATCCGGTGTCGTTTTGCGTGTAAGTTCATAAACACTATGGCATGGGATCGGTACGTCAAAGATCTCTTCCCAACTATTTTGCAATCTATATGGGACGGCTGTCAATCCTTTGGTCCTTAAGTGAAACTGATATACTTTTTTATTTATCACAGTTTTCCTTAACCAATTATGTTCTTTAATGCAAGGCCGACAGACAAGTTCCTTACTTTCTCCCCCTTCAACTTTCCTCTTCCACTTTTGCGGTAAGGCTGCAATTATTTGGTTGTAATTTTGGGTAGAGCAGACATTTCCATATGTTTTTGTTAGCTGCATGTGCGACATAACTCCACCAGTCCTACCGATGATATCATTTACGAAGATTATACCTTTTTTAAACATTCTGTCAAAAAATAAAGGTTTTTTGTCAATTAGTATATTTGAATTTAACCACAATATTTGTTGCATTATTTGTTCTGTCGTTTCTGGAGGATTAAATTGAAATTGCAACCAACTTTCTATGGCTTGTTTTAGAAATAGTGACATTTGGGAGATTATTTCCTTTTCAAATAACTGAAAGTGAGAGGTTGTAATCTGAATAAAGGGAAAAAGGCCTTTCTTGAACAGTGGGTGAGACAATCTTACTAATTTGCTTGAGAACCAGTTCGGATTTAAGTATAACTTTTGGATGACTGAAGATTTTAGTGATAGGTCTAATGCTTTAATATTTAATAATTTCTGTCCTCCGAATTCATATTCATTATATAAATATGCTCTTTTAATTTTGTCTGGCTTGCCGTTCCAAATAAAATTGAATATTTTTTTCTCATATAATTTAAAAAACTGTTTGCTAGGCGTAGGCAAGACCATAAGCAAATAGGTAAACTGGGATAATACTAAAGAGTTAATCAGGGTGATTTTTCCACAAATTGACAGGTATTTTCCTTTCCATGGTAGTAAGATCTTATCTATTTTTGCTAACTTTCTATTAAAATTTATTGAAGTGAGATCATTTATTTCCTTTGGGATATGTATTCCGAGTATATCCACATCACCATCAGACCATTTTATTGGTAAACTACATGGTAATGTAAAATTTTTATTTTTTAGTGATCCAATACGTAATATAGTACATTTGACATAATTTGGTTTTAATCCAGAGAGGTTAGAAAATGTATCTAGATCCTCTATGAGGCTGTGGAGGGATTCTAGTTGTGGATCTAAAAGAAAACATGAATCATCTGCGTACAATGACACCTTTGTTTTTAAGCCCTGTATTTCTAATCATCTGATATTATTATTGGATCTGATTTTAATAGCTAACATCTCGATGGCCACAATAAATAGATATGCCGATAGTGGACAACCTTGTTTCACTCCTCTTGACAGTTTAAAACTTTCTGAGAAATAGCCATTATTTACTATTTTACACCTAGGGTTACTATACATGATTTTGACCCATTTTATAAGAGATTCTCCAAAATTGAAATGCTCCAGGCATTTATATATAAATTCCAGTCGAACTTTATCAAATGCCTTTTCGAAGTCTGCTATGAATAGCAGGCCTGGTTTCCCATATTTTCCATAGTGTTCTATTGTTTCCAATACTTGCCTTATATTATCTCCAATGTATCTTCCATGTAAAAAACCTGTCTGATTAGAATGAATAATATTAATAATTGGGCATGATTTCTTTGTGGTATAAAAGTATGGACATTGGCATGTAGTGCAATGGTCTCAACCCCTTGGGTTGTTTTTCTCTCTGTAATCGGATAACTTGCTTCATGTTTTTGAAAAATGCTTCTGGGAGTTTTGGAATGGGGAGACTCAGCTAAATGTAAAGACACCTGGAGTAACCTTTACTGAAGGAGAGTCAGTCAAAGTCAGTCATAATTACACACGTTTACACATTTTACATGGTAGTCCTAAGCAACAAATACGCCACTGGCAGTAGTTCATGTGGCAAAAATTGGCCTACCTGGTATTAAAGGTAGACTCAGTGGGATGACGTAGATGCAGAAAGTAAACAGCATAGTGGGTCAATTTCCACAACAACTAAGAGCATTGAAGTGCGAGGCTCAACTTCTCCGCTGTTTTGGTCCCTTGGCTACCATGCTGTAACAGTGCGACTGTGTGAGCAAAGTATTTTATCTCGCTCATCTCAATATCTCCTGTGCTGCTCGTGGCAACATACATTTCACTGAGTCTACCTTTAACTAAGAACTAACAAATTAACCTTTTTTTCTTGTGTGTTAAGTATTTTAACAAAAATGTTAACTGTCCCATATGTTAGCCTACTTAATTGGAACTTGTTTCCATAACAAAACAAAATGTAAGTACTTTTTTTATATAGTAACCTTATGATTGAGATGTTATCTAATTTCAAAGTAGCCTTAATGGTGGACTGTAGAACAAAGGACTTCCTAGATTTGTACTTTGACCTACTATAATGGTATTGAATATTGCTCATACTTTAAATATGAAGATATTGGACACCATAAGTTGACTAAACATCTCCAAGGCCCAAGAGCTTGTCTGGTATCTGGGTTTCGCTCAAGTCTCTCATTTTAACCATTGTGGTACTGATCTCTGGTGCTAGTATGTGGTACTGCAATGGGTTGACAGAATTTAATTTATTTGCTTCTTTCTCCCTGTGCCCATGCATTCTTAGTCTTATACCTCCCCTTGGTTTTCTCTTCAGATTCCGCTCCTAAAACATCCTTCTTTCAATTCCCATCATACCCATCTTCCTCCCTCCTTTCTCAGGCTCTTTTTTTTTTGTGTGTGTGCAGTCATTCAAGGAAGGACCCTAAAAAAAAGATGTGCAACTTGTTATTTGCTGTAGCTTGTTGTAAATGTCTTCAGAACACAAAAAGACATCTGTCTTGATCTAGATTCTAACCAGCTCTCCTCCTCCTAACCTCGCTCCTCCTCTCTGTAGCCGTTGCGCCTGACGCTGCAGAGGGAGTTCATCAAGTCTCTGATGGGCATCGGAAAGCGGCTGGCCACGCTGCCCACCAAGGAGCAGAAGACCTGGCAGCTCATCTCAGAGCTGTCACAGCTCAACCACAAGCTGCCAGCCCGCGTCTGGCTGCCCACTGCAGCCTTCGACCACCACGTGGTGCGCATTCCCCACACACAGGCCGTGGTGCTCAACTCCAAAGATAAGGTGAGGCAACTTGTTGTAAAACACATGTATAAGGAGGTACACACACACAACAGGCTCCAAAAACAAGGTGACCAGAATGCCTAGTAGTTTGACACGATTAATTAGTTAACTCATTTGTTAGTTTATTTATTTCCTGAGGAGCTTTAGTTTAGATGGAGTGGGCCCCAATGCTCTTTGTCAATGGGACTTCCTGCATAAATGTACCTTACAAAAATAGGTCTAGAACTCCAGTGACCTCTTCATTCTCCCCTTCCTCTCAGGCCCCATACATCATCTACGTGGAGGTGCTGGAGTGCGAGAGGTCCGAGACGTCCGGCATTCCCCTGCGCATCCCGGAGACATGCATCCGCAGCGCCCGCTCTGTGGACAACCTCCTCCCGGAGTGCGTTGGCCGTGGATGACATCGGCAAGTTGGAAGTGGAGGTGGGTACCCATGGCAACCACATGGTGGCACCGTCTGACTTTAAGTCACATTTTGATGACTAGGTTGTTGGGGAAGGAGGAGGTGAATCAGATTTGAATGTACTTTTAACTCTGGGGTCCTTCTATGGTTCCAGCTCCCAGAAGGCCACACCAGTAGCAGTGACAACATCTCCCAGTTCTCTGTGGACAGCATCACCAGCATGGAGAGCAAGGAGCCTGTCTTCATCGCCGCTGGCGACATCAGGTACAGGGTCACTGCCTGACAGAATTGCCCTGCTAGCTTGTAGTTTGTCTTTAAGACTTTCTTGTTATAGAGTTTTGGTCTGGATAGCTGTTTTACAACCGCGTGTTTCTTTTGTCTTAGGCGACGTCTATCAGAGAACCTGGCCCACACCCCCACAACGTTCCGGAAAGATCCGGAGGACCCGTCCGCTGTGGCGCTCAAGGAGCCCTGGCAGGAGAAAGTCAGGTGGGTGATTGGTACATAGAAATATACACTGCTCAAAAAAATAAAGGGAACACTAAAATAACACATCCTAGATCTGAATGAATGAAATAATCTTATTAAATACTTTTTTCTTTACATAGTTGAATGTGCTGACAACAAAATCACACAAAAATTATCAATGGAAATCAAATGTATCAACCCATGGAGGTCTGGATTTAGAGTCACCCTCAAAATTAAAGTGGAAAACCACACTACAGGCTGATCCATCTTTGATGTAATGTCCTTAAAACAAGTCAAAATGAGGCTCAGTAGTGTGTGTGTGTGTGTGTGTGGCCTCCACGTGCCTGTATGCCCTCCCTACAACGCCTGGGCATGCTCCTGATGAGGTGGCGGATGGTCTCCTGAGGGATCTCCTCCCAGACCTGGACTAAAGCATCCGCCAACTCCTGGACAGTCTGTGGTGCAACGTGGCGTTGGTGGATGGAGCGAGACATGATGTCCCAGATGTGCTCAATTGGATTCAGGTCTGGGGAACGGGCGGGCCAGTCCATAGCATTAATGCCTTCCTCTTGCAGGAACTGCTGACACACTCCAGCCACATGAGGTCTAGCATTGTCTTGCATTAGGAGGAACCCAGGGCCAGCATATGGTCTCACAAGGGGTCTGAGGATCTCATCTCGGTACCTAATGGCAGTCAGGCTACCTCTGGCGAGCACATGGAGGGCTGTGCGGCCCCCCAAAGAAATGCCACCCCACACCATGACTGACCCACCGCCAAACCGGTCATGCTGGAGGATGTTGCAGGCAGCAGAACGTTCTCCACGGCGTCTCCAGACTCTGTCACGTGCTCAGTGTGAACCTGCTTTCATCTGTGAAGAGCACAAGGCGCCAGTGGCGAATTTGCCAATCTTGGTGTTCTCTGGCAAATGCCAAACGTCCTGCACGGTGTTGGGCTGTAAGCACAACCCCCACCTGTGGACGTCGGGCCCTCATACCACCCTCATGGAGTCTGTTTCTGACCGTTTGAGCAGACACATGCACATTTGTGGCCTGCTGGAGGTCATTTTGCAGGGCTCTGGCAGTGCTCCTCCGTTTCCTCCTTGCACAAAGGCGGAGGTAGCGGTCCTGCTGCTGGGTTGTTGCCCTCCTACGGCCTCCTCCACGTCTCCTGATGTACTGGCCTGTCTCCTGGCAGCGCCTCCATGCTCTGGACACTACGCTGACAGACACAGCAAACCTTCTTGCCACAGCTCGCATTGATGTGCCATCCTGGATGAGCTGCACTACCTGAGCCACTTGTGTGGGTTGTAGACTCCGTCTCATACTACCAAAACATCAGCCAGGAAGCATAGGAACTGAGAAGTGGTCTGTGGTCACCACCTGCAGAACCACTCCTTTATTGGGGGTGTCTTGCTAATTGCCTATAATTTCCACCTGTTGTCTATTCCATTTGCACAACAGCATGTGAAATATATTGTCGATCAGTGTTGCTTCCTAAGTGGACAGTTTGATTTCACAGAAGTGTGATTGACTTGGAGTTACATTGTGTTGTTTAAGTGTTCCCTTTATTTTTTTGAGCAGTGTAATTACTAGAAGAGACAAAATGGATGGGCATACACAATCCCCCACCCGAGGATACATGTCTGTCCCACTTAGTGCAGCGAAGACAACACATTGTGGCATTGTAAAGTCATTTGCTGTGTCTCACTATTTCTTTCCGCTCTCTCCATCCCTCAGGCGGATAAGGGAGGGCTCCCCTTACGGTCACCTGCCAAACTGGCGGCTGCTGTCGGTCATCGTGAAGTGTGGGGACGACCTGAGGCAAGAGCTACTGGCCTTCCAGGTGCTCAGTCAGCTACAGGTACTTGACTCTCCACAGTAGAGTCCCATTCCACAGAAATGCTCTGAATTATTTATTCTTATTAGCATTCATTCAATCACTAATTCGCTCCACTACTCCCCTTTCCTCTCCAGTCCATCTGGGAGCAGGAGCACGTCCCCCTGTGGATCAAGCCCTATAAGATCCTGGTGATGTCATCGGACAGCGGGATGATCGAGCCCGTGCTGAACGCTGTCTCTCTGCACCAGGTGAGCAGAGAAAATGAGATGGACCCAATTGTGCACTTGAAATCTCATGACAAAGTTGCCTAACAATAACTTCAAGCCGAGTTGTTTAGCTATGTAATCCAGTACCTCTTGGGATGAAAGATTTTGATAATCTAAGTAATTTCGTGTCAGTTGCTAATTCTAATGGAATGCCGTGTCTGTAGCTTTTTCTAATGGAATACTGTGTCTGTTGCTATTTCATACAAAATGCTGTTTCTGTGCTCCAGGTGAGGAAGCAGAGCCAGCTGTCTCTGCTGGACTACTTCCTGCAGGAGCACGGCAGCTACACCACCGAGGCCTTCCTCACCGCCCAGTGCAACTTTGTGGAGAGCTGCGCCGGCTACAGTCTCATCTGCTACCTGCTGCAGGTTAAAGACAGGTGGGCAGCCCTCCCTTTTCACCCCTCTTCAGTTTCACTCGTTACATTACTCACATGTTCCATTTCCCCTCTTAGCTTCCTTTGTCTTTGAGCCTGTTTGGCTACATTTACACAGGCTGCACAATTCTGATCTTTTGCCAATAATTGGGCAGAAGGTCAGAATTGGGCTGCCTGTGTAAACACAGTTTTTGTGGTCTGATATCAACTACCACATCCCACCCTCTCCTCTATTCCTATACCCTTTACTCAGTTCCCCTATCCCTCATCTCCTTTCTGTCTTTCTCCAGACACAATGGAAACATCCTCCTGGACTCGGAGGGCCACATAATCCACATTGACTTTGGCTTCATCCTGTCCAGCTCGCCCAGGAACCTGGGCTTTGAGACCTCCGCTTTTAAGCTCACCAGCGAATTTGTGGATGTGAGTCAAATGAATTATACTGCATGCGAATTTGCATTGTCATATAAGTGTAAACTGGAGAACACTGTGGAATTGATCATACAATCTAGCTAGAAACCTCACAAAATGTTCACTGCATAAATGCATACATTTGTTAGTGTTCAAAGATGCTATTAGCGAGTTTGCTGGTTAGCTGCAGTAGCCTGCATAACCTGTTGGTTTTTTATGTGTAAAGACTAACCTCTGTTGTCTGTGGTTCTCTCAGGTGATGGGAGGCCTGGATGGAGACATGTTCAACTACTACAAGATGCTGATGCTCCAGGGCCTGATAGCTGCTCGCAAACACATGGAGAAGGTGGTCCAAATAGTGGAGATCATGCAGCAAGGTACTGTTAGCTAAAACGGTATATTAGCATGACCAGTGTGTTGTGGTGTTTTTCCATAAACATTATCTATCTGCCCGGTTTCTCTGTGGTCTTGGGATTGCAACTCCTCTGACTCCCTCTCCCTGGGTCTCCCCTCTCTCCTCCCCCACCAGGCTCTCACCTACCCTGCTTCCATGGCTCCAGCACCATCCGCTACCTGAAGGAACGTTTCCACATGAGCCTGACGGAGGAGCAGCTACAGGTGCTGGTGGAGCAGATGGTGGATGGCTCCATGCGCTCCATCACCACCAAGCTTTACGACGGCTTCCAGTACTTCACCAACGGCATCATGTGAACAGTTCGACACCAAACTCTACTACATGGGACAACCACATGGGAGAGCAAGCAAACATACATATAAAGATGGTGGTGAACATGTGCATATGGACTCACGCATGTGTGCTTGCCATAGCAGCACATTTAGGAAAATGGACTTGTGTATAGACTAGTGCTACAGGACCTGTTTGCAAACTCGGTATGTTCTTTGTCTTAGACGGACCACTGTTTACCCCCTCCTTGTTTTGGCCTTGTGGAGGGGGAGTCCGCACCTCCTCTCCCTCTTGTCCTCCTATCCATATGACATTTACCGCATTGACTGTTCTAAAACGAGGCATAACGCACAGTTCAAATCACACACGAAAAGGATAAGTATCAATATCGGAGAAGGTACTTCATTGAAAAGGGGGAGGGGCAATGTGGTAGTGGTCTATATTCAGAGGAGCCAAGAAGACTTTTCTCAGAATGGATGAAAAATGAATAACTGTAGATCAATTGTGCAAGAGCATCACAAAGCAGTACATATAGAATATATGTACTTATTTTTGTTCTTAGAGCAAAATTGACTTTGAGAAGTTGAGAAACCACTATGTAACGACAACGAAAGCACAAGACATATCAATTGCTGAGGGTTTCTAATGGACATTTTCTTTGTTCTCTGAAAGTTCTGTGGTTATCAAGAATGAGCCAACCCGAAGAGAGGGGAAAAAGGACTATAACAACCATTGGTGTATGAGTGTTATCTGTCTGGAAAACAACTCCTTAATCCAAGGTTTTTATGTGTTTTGAACGATGTTTAAACTTGAACTGGAAAATTGAACTAGGACCAACTAATCTCTTATTAGGGGTCCAAGCATGCAGCAAAGCTGCTGGTTGTATGTGTTTTTGTTCCCATCCTTAATAGCAGGTGCAGTTTCATTTCAATCTGGGTTTTGGACAACTGGGGCTCATTCAGTAGAGCACATCTGTAACGCACTTAGTGTTATAGATAGAAATGCAATGAATAGAAAAGAGACTGTTCTCTATCGTCACAGTTCAATTCTCTAGGGACTCTTGTCCTTACTGAATAAGCACCATGCAACAGTCTGTCTAGTATGTGAAACCATCAGGAAAGGGCAGGACATTTTACCATTTGAATATGCCGACTGTGTCATACCAACATGCATCATGTAGATATTTTCTAGTTTCACTCTGTAAACCACCATACTTGAAGGAACATTAATGTAGTAATGAGCCTCATGCACTTGATGACAGTTATGTTGAACCAAAATGGCTACCTGTGGTTAAATTTACAAAACCATTACAATGGATTTATGCAAAAACTCAACATTGCTGTTCCACTAATGTTAGTCTTTAATCTCTAACGAAATGTGTATATTAACACATTATTATTGTATGTTATGTTAACTTAGGTTGCATATTTAAAGAATGCTCAAACGTTCCTCTGGTTGGCTCTCGGATGCATTCCTGTGAATAACTCGGGCCAATCCAGAGAGAGGGTTGTCCTTGAGCAGATTATGTAAATAATGGGAGTGTTTCTCTTATTCCTCTGTCTGTTGGACTGTTTTATTTCTCCTTGTTTTGAACAGTATGAGCTCGCTATCACAAGTCAACTTCCTTGATTTATGTGAATTTTTAAAATATTACTTCTTTTTTTTTGCAGTCTCAAACACAAGCATGTATTCAGTATTGAAGAGAGCGGTTTCAAGAGCTACATGCTTGGATAACTTATTATCTGCTCATGTCTTATGTTTGAAAGCTAAGTCGTTGGTGGGGGGCTTTTGTGTGTAGAAAAACGGACAACTTGTCTCTCCAAAATGCAGTCATTCCTGTGAGCAAACAGATGCCTTGATGTACGGGAGGTACAACTTTTATCAATGCAACAGTTGGGACAAGGGTGTACAGGTCATGTACCCAGGAAGTGCTTTTATCAGTTTAACACTCCTGCTTACTTTTCTCTAAATACTACTTCATTGCCTTTCCCTTCATTCATTCCAACCCAAACATTATTCTGTAAGATTATATAAATAACTAAAGTGCATTTATCTTTGCTGGAGCGGGTTCTGTCAGTCAAACCTGGGTGTTGATTTTGATGTCTCCCCATTCAGAACCATGGAGAAGCAGAATTTTTGTCTTCGTCCAGTGTCACACCAGATAAATGCTTGTCCATTCAGATGGCCCTGAGGCCAAGGGGTATATTCAGTGCAGAACAATGTTCAGACTGCTCCAGATAGAAATGTATTGTATAGATCACACTTGTTTCAAATCGAAAGTGATGTCTGCTCTATATGTATGATTTTTGCCTTCAAAGTTCTGAACATTGTGCCTTCCTGAAAGAGACATGGTTTTAGACGGAATTGGTTCACACCAAGCAAAGCATTTATTCCAGTAAATTAACTATGGTTGATATGGAGTGCCTTGACCTTGATACTAAAGACATTTAGAATGTACAGGGGAAGAAATATTGTCCACTTTACATTGTATCAAAACACTAACACTTAAGAAGCGTTCTAATTCTGTTTCACTTTTCATTCACGTGGTACAGAGACTGACCTTTTATCATGTCGAGACTAAATGCATGACTCATTCAATAAATCGGAAATTGTTTAGTTTTTAACTTTTCTTGGTTTTTAACATTTTGATAAATATTACATATATAGACATTCATTCAGACTAGTAGTTTGTGTTGCAGTAGATTTATACAGTTTCCCATAAAGGATAGACTAGCCTCGACTATTGTTAGTTCAGCAGTTTAATATGGAATGACGCTCAACGTGCTATGGGCTATTGTAATCAACTGGCGATTTTAAATAAATATTATGAATACTAATAATTTGCAGCGCTGATGCCACTATGGCTGTGTTGAGACGGGCAGCCCAATTCTAGTATTTTCACTAGTTGGTCTTTTGACTGATCAGCTCTGATGTGATTGGTCAAAAGACCAATTAGTGAAAAAATATCAGAATTGGGCTGCCTGTGTGAATGCAGCCAATAACTTCTAATGCTAGGGTTATAGCTACTTTGTCTGGGCATGGACTCTACAAGGTGTCGAAAGCGTTCCACAGGGATGCTGGCCCATGTTGACTCCAATGCGTCCCACAGTTGTCTCAAGTTGGCTGGATGTCCTTGGGCCATTCTTGATACACACGGGAAACAGTTGAGGGTGAACAACCCAGCAGCGTTGCAGTCCTTGACACACTCAAACCGCATGTGCCTGGCACCTACTACTAGGGGTGTAACGATTCGTTTTAACAACGATTCGATTTGTATCACGATTCGTGGTTGTCGATACGATTCAAGGACGATATTGGTTCATTTAGAACGATACGATCCGAAACGATTCAGTGACTTGAAATCGATTCAGTAACCTTTTAGCCAAAAATTCAACCAGTGTGACTGAAATAAATACCTGGATACTGGACAGTGCAAATCAAATCAAATCAAATCAAATTTTATTGGTCACATGCGCCGAATACAACAGGTGCAGACATTGCAGTGAAATGCTTACTTACAGCCCTTAACCAACAGTGTATTTATTTTAAACAAAAAAAGTAAGAATAAAACAACAACAACAAAAAAGTGTTGAGAAAAAAAGAGCAGAAGTAAAATAAAGTGACAGTAAGGAGGCTATATATACAGTAAAATAAAGTGACAGTAGGGAGGCTATATATACAGGGGGGTACCGTTGCAGAGTCAATGTGCGGGGGCACCGGCTAGTTGAGGTAGTTGAGGTAATATGTACATGTGGGTAGAGTTAAAGTGACTATGCATAAATACTTAACAGAGTAGCAGCAGCGTAAAAAGGATGGGGTGGGGGGGCAGTGCAAATAGTCCGGGTAGCCATGATTAGCTGTTCAGGAGTCTTATGGCTTGGGGGTAGAAGCTGTTGAGAAGTCTTTTGGACCTAGACTTGGCACTCCGGTACCGCTTGCCGTGCGGTAGCAGAGAGAACAGTCTATGACTAGGGTGGCTGGAGTCTTTGACAATTTTGAGGGCCTTCCTCTGACACCGCCTGGTATAGAGGTCCTGGATGGCAGGGAGCTTTGCCCCAGTGATGTACTGGGCCGTACGCACTACCCTCTGTAGTGCCTTGCGGTCAGAGGCCAAGCAGTTGCCATACCAGGCGGTGATGCAACCAGTCAGGATGCTCTCGATGGTGCAGCTGTAGAATTTTTTGAGGATCTGAGGACCCATGCCAAATCTTTTTAGTCTCCTGAGGGGGAATAGGCTTTGTCGTGCCCTCTTCACGACTGTCTTGGTGTGTTTGGACCATGATAGTTCGTTGGTGATGTGGACACCAAGGAACTTGAAGCTCTCAACCTGTTCCACTACAGCCCCGTCGATGAGAATGGGGGCGTGCTCAGTCCTCTTTTTTTTCCTGTAGTCCACAATCATCTCCTTTGTCTTGGTCACGTTGAGGGAGAGGTTGTTGTCCTGGCACCACACGGCCAGATCTCTGACCTCCTCCCTATAGGCTGTCTCATCGTTGTCGGTGATCAGGCCTACCACTGTTGTGTCGTCGGCAAACTTAATGATGGTGTTGGAGTCGTGCCTGGCCATGCAGTCATGGGTGAACAGAGAGTACAGGAGGGGACTGAGCACGCACCCCTGAGGGGCCCCCGTGTTGCGGATCAGTGTGGCAGATGTGTTGTTACCTACCCTTACCACCTGGGGGCGGCCCGTCAGGAAGTCCAGGATCCAGTTGCAGAGGGAGGTGTTTAGTCCCAGGATCCTTAGCTTAGTGATGAGCTTAGAGGGCACTATGGTGTTGAATGCTGAGCTGTAGTCAATGAATAGCATTCTCACGTAGGTGTTCCTCTTGTCCAGGTGGGAAAGGGCAGTGTGGAGTGCGATAGAGATTGCATAATCTGTGGATCTGTTGGGGCGGTATGCAAATTGGAGTGGGTCTAGGGTTTCTGGGATTATGCTGTTGATGTGAGCCATGACCAGTCTTTCAAAGCACTTCATGGCTACAGACGTCAGTGCTACGGGTCGGTAGTCATTTAGGCAGGTTATCTTAGAGTTCTTGGGCACGGGGACTATGGTGGTCTGCTTGAAACATGTTGGTATTACAGACTCAGTCAGGGACATGTTGAAAATGTCAGTGAAGACACTTGCCAGTTGGTCAGCACATGCTCGGAGTACACGTCCTGGTAATCCGTCTGGCCCTGCGGCCTTGTGAATGTTGACCTGCTTAAAAGTCTTACTCACATCGGCTACGGAGAGCGTGATCACATAGTCGTCCGGAACAGCTGGTGCTCTCATGCATGCTTCAGTGTTGCTTGCCTCGAAGCGAGCATAGAAGTGGTTTAGCTCGTCTGGTAGGCTTGTGTCACTGGGCAGCTCGCGGCTGTGCTTCCCTTTGTAGTCTGTAATAGTTTTCAAGCCCTGCCACATCCGACGAGCGTCAGAGCCAGTGTAGTATGATTCAATCTTAGACCTGTATTGACTCTTTGCCTGTTTGATGGTTCGTCGGAGGTCATAGCGGGATTTCTTATAAGCGTCCGGGTTAGAGTCCCGTTCCTTGAAAGCGGCAGCTCTACCCTTTAGCTCAGTGCGGATGTTTCCTGTAATCCATGGCTTCTGGTTGGGGTATGTACGTACGGTCACTGTGGGGACGACATCATCGATGCACTTATTGATGAAGCCAGTGACTGATGTGGTGTACTCCTCAATGCTGTCTGAAGAATCCCGGAACATGTTCCAGTCTGTGCTAGCAAAACAGTCCTGTAGCTTAGCATCTGCGTCATCTGACCACTTTTTTATTAACCGAATCACTGGTGCTTCCTGCTTAAGTTTTTGCTTATAAGCAGGAATCAGGAGGATAGAGTTATGGTCAGATTTGCCAAATGGAGGGCGAGGGAGAGCTTTGTATGCGTCTCTGTGTGTGGAGTAAAGGTGTTTTTTTCCCCTCTGGTTGCACATTTAACATGCTGGTAGAAATTAGGTAGAACGGATTTAAGTTTCCCTGCATTAAAGTCCCCGGCTACTAGGAGCGCTGCATCTGGATGAGCGTTTTCCTGTTGATTAATGGCCTTGTACAACTCATTCAGTGCAATCTTAATGCCAGCATTGGTTTGTGGTGGTAAATAGACAGCTATGAAAAATATAGATGAAAACTCTCTTGGTAAATAGTGTGGTCTACAGCTTATCATAAGATACTCTACCTCAGGCGAGCAAAACCTCGAGACTTCCTTGGTATTTGATTTTGTGCACCAGCTGTTGTTTACAAATATACAGAGACCGCCACCCCTTGTCTTACCAGAGTCTGCAGTTCTGTCCTGTCGATGTAGCGTATAGCCCGCTAGCTGAATGTTATCATTGTTGTCGTTCAGCCACGACTCCGTGAAACATAAGATATTACAGTTTTTAATGTCCCGTTGGTAGGATAACCGTAATCTTAAATCGTCAATTTTATTCTCAAAAGATTGAACGTTGGCTAATAGGATTGATGGGAGAGGCAGTTTACTCGCTCGCCGTCAGATCCTTACGAGGCACCCGGATCTGCGTCCGCGATATCTCCGTCTCTTCCTCACGCGAATGACGGGGATCTGGGCCTTGTCGGGTGTCTGTATGATATCCTTCGCGAACGCCTCGTTGAAGAAAAAATATTCGTCCAATGCGAGGTGAGTAATCGCTGTCCTGATATCCAGAAGCTCTCTTTGGTTATAAGAGACGATGGCAGAAATATTATGTACAAAATAAATTACAAATAACGCGGAAAAACACACATAATAGTACAATTGGTTAGAGGGCTGTAAAACGGCAGCCATCTTCTTCCGGCGCTGTTATAAATTGGGTGAAGCAGGTGAAGTTTCCTAGATTCCTGTTTCTTGTAAGGACCGCAATGGTGGCTTGATAATTTCTCGCTCGTCGGCTTCTCCTCTGTCATCCGCCATGCTATGCTTTGTTGTCTTGGCGCCTTTGCGCTGCTGCTGGCGCGATGACGTCACGGATAGGCAGAGTGAATCGAGTAATGTTTAAAGCCTTTATCATTAAAAGTGCTAAGAAAAAACATCCATATAAAGTCTGACGTGCTTAAATCCAATGGGTTATTTCCTAGTATCGATACAATCGATGTATTACATTTTAAAACGATGTTAGATCGATATATGTTGTCCAAAAGGCCAACTCGCCGAGCACAGATCGATGTAGTTGGATCATAGGAATATAAATCGATACATCGATGTAGTAGATGGATCGTTACACCCCTAGTAAAAACACTCCAGTGCGCAAAACAGGGGCACTGGAAAATACAAGGCACACACGGAATATTCCCGGCGATACAAAATATATGGAGCTCCACCGAGCTTCTCTCTCCTCCACAATAAACAATCACACACAAAGACAAGGGGGCAGAGGGAACACTTATACAGGTACTAATGAGGGGATATGAACCAGGTGTGTGTAATAAACAAGACAAAACAAATGGAATGATGAGATGAGGAGCGGCAGTGGCTAGAAGGCCGGTGACGACAAACGCCGAAGCCTGCCCGAACAAGGAGAGGGGCAGCCTCGGAGGAAGTCGTGACAGATACTGTATATTTTTGAAAGAATACTATATTTCCCTTGACAGAGTAATGCTGAATGTAAAAAATTGCTCAACTTACCCCACTCTCCCCTACACATGATGTAACATTTGTTTACGATTGACAGATAATGTTTACAGTTTTTCTCAATTGCTAAAACACTAAACCCTATTGTCTGAACCAAATGCTCAGTTGCCTGAACCCACTGATTGAATCAATCACTCTTTTGGCAAAACCATAAGCACTTTTCACCTGTTTAGACATAACTTGCCAACACATTTTCATTGTGATGCACCCGTGCTGCATAATGGTGAGCACAGGTGACAAAAGTCAAACACAATTAGAGCACAGGTGTCACCACTTGAACACAACAACTCAAAATTGATCACACTTGTGGCTAATGATGTGAGGGAACATATACAGTAAGCCAGTTCAGAGAGCACTGGTTTGTGAGGCCCTACAATGGATAGAAATCTGAGAGGAAGAGTTCGTGTGAGAGGAGGTCGAGGTGGTCGAGGTGGTCAGCGAAGACAAAGAACAGTAATATCTGATGAAATCAGAGCTACTGTGATTGACCATGTTCTTGTCCATGGTATGAGCATGAGGGAGGCTGGACAAAGGGTACAACCAAACATCAGTAGATTCACTGTGTCCACCATAATCCGAAGATTTAGAGAAGAGAACAGGTAATTACCTTTTTTTGACATTATAGTACAGTATGTAAATGTTAACAGCAATTACTGTATGACATACTATATACTGTACCACAGTATACTGTAAGTAAATATATGTTTCAGTACATCACTGTACCAATGTACTGTAGTATTGTAATGGAGGGTTGGTCTAACTGTTTGTAGGCCTAGTATTCCATGTATATTTTTTGTAACTCCATGTTCTCTTTTTGTAGAATTGAAAGACTGCCACATGGGGGTGGGAGGACAGGTATGTTCTCCCCACACCAAGAGACCCTAATTGTTGATATGGTCCGTGAGAACAATGCCATTAAACTGAGCGAAATTCAGCAGAAGATCATTGAGGACCATTTACATTTTGAGGGTATCAACAGTGTCAGCCTCTCTACTGTTGATCATGTCCTCAAGCGCAACAGACTGCGCATGAAACAGCTATACAGAGTGCCCTTTGATCGCAACTCAGACAGAGTCAAAGAGCAAAGATTCCAGTATGTACAGGTTGGCATATATCCAGACACATTCAATGTTGATTACTCTAAGTAGTGATTTACTGTAGTGGCCTAAATCACTTTTTCCGTATCACTTACAAAACTATATCTATTTCTACAGAGGGTTTTTCAACTGGATGCAATGGAAAGACCCCATCAATACATCTACATGGATGAAGCTGGGTTTAATCTCACCAAAAGGAGAAGGAGAGGCCGTAATGTGATTGGCCATCGGGCCATTGTTGGTGTTCCTGGGCAGCGTGGTGGCAATGTCACATTATGTGCTGCCATCAGCAATCATGGGGTTGTCCACCATCATGCCAACCTGGGGCCCTACAACACTCACCCGCTCCTCATTTTCCTCAATCACAGGCGAGATGCTTTGTTAGGGCAGCAGGATGAGCATCCCATCTATGTTGTTGTTTGGGACAATGTGAGTTTTCACAGAGCCCTCCAGGTTAGAGAGTGGTACAATATGAACCAAGGTTTTATCAATCTTTGCCTTCCACCGTACTCCCCTTTCCTAAACCCCATTGAGGAATTCTTCTCCTCATGGCGGTGGAAGGTATATGAACGCCAACCTTACACCAGGGTAAATCTCCTGCAAGCCATGGGACTTGCCTGTGGTGACATAGGTGTGGAGGCATGCCAAGCCTGGATACGGCATGCCAGGGTTTTTTTCCCCCATTGCCTGGCCAGACAAAATGTGGCCTGTGATGTGGATGAAGTCCTGTGGCCTGACCCAGTACGGAGACATGATGCTGTGGCTGAGTAATGCACTTATTTGTATATTTTTGTACTTTATTTTTACATGGGCTTACTGTACACAAGTGGCAAACACATAAGATTTCTGTTTGTTTTTACAAGTGCTACATGTAAATGCACAAGATTTCTGTTTTGTCTTTTTGTACAAGTGCTAAATGCACAGTTTTTTTTTTTGTTTTGCAACATGCATTTAGCCTACAGTGAACAATAAACATTTATTTCTCCAGCTTCATGTCCTGCGCATTGTGTTTTCTATTTTTCTACGTAGTGTTTAGTGACTGTTCAGTAGTGTTTTTTATTTTGATTGACTCGGGGCACGATTTGACAACATAGTTCAGTTTTGAGCACAGATTGAACTGTTTTGAGGTGAAAGTTTGGTTTTGCAAGAAGAGTCTGAGGTTTTGTGAATGTAGCTTGAAAATTGGGTTTTGTGTTCACAGTTAAGAGAAAAGGAGATCAGCTTTCAAGAAATGTGTCTTAGCAATCGAGAAAAACTGGAACATAGGCTGCAGTGACAACTGTTACTGAATCTTGTCCCAAATCTTGGCTTTGGTTACACCTTTTGATCTATGTTAATGACTTGTATTTAATTTCTGATTGTGTCTTTTTTATTCTGTTTGCTGATGACACCAACAAGATTCGGTAACAGTTGTAACAGCTCTTGTCAGCTGTCTGATAAAGACAGTCAGAAGCTTATCACATATTTTCTGGGGGAACAAAATAATGTTGACAACTGGTTTAAATCAATTTAGTTGTCCCTAAATATATATATTTTTAAAGCTCTTACATGCTTTTTATTCCCCCACCCCCAAAAAAAAGGTTTACATTTTAAATGAGGAAATCCGCATCTTGAACAATTTACTATCCCGTGTTAAATCTTCCAAATTCTTATGTGTTCTCATTGACGAAAAAATGAACTGGAAAAATAAAATTGTATTTGTCTGCATCCCTGTTAGTGAGCATTTCAATTTTGCCAAGATAATCCATCCACCTGACAGATGTGGCATATCAAGAAGCTGATTAAACAGCATGATCATTACACAGGTGCCACTCTAAAATGTGCAGTTTTGTCACACAGCACAATGCCACAGATGTCTCAAGTTTTGAGGGAATGTGCAATTGGCATGCTGGCTGCAGGAATGTCCACCAGAGCTGTTGCCAGAGAATTTAATGTTAATTTCTCTACCATTGTTTTAGAGAATTTGGCAGTACGTCCAACCAACCTCACAACCGCAGACAATGTGTTTGGTGTCATGTGGCAGAGCGGTTTGCTGATGAGTGCCTTATGGTGGAGGTGGGGTTATGGTATGGGCAGGCATAAACTACGGACAACAAACATAATTGCATTTTATCAATAGCAATTTGAATGCACAGAGATACCGTGACGAGATCCTTAGGCCCATTGTCGTGCCAGTCATCCGCCGCCATCACCTCATGTTTCAGCATGATAATGTGTGGCCGCATGTCGCAAGGACCTGTATACTATTCCTGGAAGCTGAAAATGTCCCAGTTCTTCCATAGCCTGCATACTCACCAGACATGATAACCATTGAGCATGTTTGGGATGCTCTGGATCGACGTGTACGACAGCGTGTTCCAGTTCCCGCCAATATCCAGCAACTTCGCACAGCCATTGAAGAGGAGGGGATCAACATTCCACAGGCCACAATCAACAGCCTGATCAACTCTACGCAAAAGAGATGTGTCGTGCTGCATGAGGCAAATGGTGGTCACACCAGACACTGACTGGTTTTCTGATCCACACCCCTACCTTTTTTTAAGGTATCTGTGACCAACAGATGGATATCTGTATTCCCAGTCATCCATAAATTAATAAATTAATAAAGTAATCCATAGATTAATGAATTCATTTCAATTGACTGATGTCCTTATATGAACTGTAAATCAGTAAAATATTTGAAATTGTTGTATGTTGCATTTATATTTTTGTTCAGTATATTTCATATTGCAAGGTTTCTGGGCCAGTACTTGAAAAATTAACCTTAACAACATATTCTTTCTCCAAAAACGTTTTGTGAGGATGGCAACTCATTCAAACAGTCGTGCCAGGTCCTCTCCACTTTTCCATCGCCTTCAAATCCTCAATATTTATGTCTGTTTGTATTTCATTTCAAAACTAATCTACACAGTTTCTTTTCAATCGCTATTCACATTCAATACTCAGGTCCATCACTACTCCACATGAACTGCCACCGATCTCCCCACCCCAATGAATCTCCTATAGAGGTCTGTTTTTCTTTTGGAACAGTCTCCCAGAACACCTCAAGCACTGCAACAGCTTCAACTCCTTCAAAAAGATCCAATGGACATTCCACTTAATGCCCCATCCCAATAATTTCTCAGCCTATTAGCATTTTATTTTGATTATACATTGTACTTGAATTGTATTTTTTTCCTCTTATTCACCATCTGTTTTCCTTCTTCTTTGTGTAAGTCTCCAATTATTTGTTTATCTCTCTTAAAAATCTGATTATGTTTTTGTTTGTTTGTTTTATAAACATTGAAAGGGGGAGGTGCCTACTAGCCCCTCCTGCACATGTTATTTTTGTTTACCTTTTAAACCTTCATCATATTGTTTTGTATTTTCTTGTGTGCAAATAAATAAATAAATAAAAACATAAATCAATGCACACACACACACATACTGTACATACACACATACGTGTGCACAAACACACACCAAAGTATTTTAGTGGCGTGTATTCATGGATGCCAAGGGAAGCCAGTCTTCCCCAAAAAAATGACCAATATATATACATATTTTTTATAATAATAATCTTCCGTCTCTATGTGTTTCATACATTTCCTTCAATTCGCAAGATGCTGAATGTACACTATATATACAAAGGTATGTGGACACCCCTTCAAATTAGTGGATTCGGCTATTTCAGCCACACCCGTTGCTGACAGGTGTATAAAATCGAGCACACAGCCAGGCAATCTCCATAGACAAACATTGGCAGTAGAATGGCCTTACTGAAGAGCTCAGTGACTTTCAACGTGGCACCGTCATAGGATGCCACCTTTCCAACAAGTCAGTTCGTCAAATTTCTTTTCTGATAGAGCTGCTACGGTCAACTGTAAGTGCTGTTATTGTGAAGTGGAAATGTCTAGGAGCATCAACGGCTCAGCGGTGAAGTGGTAGGCCACACAAGCTCACAGAACGGGACCGCCCAGTGCTTCAGCGCATAGTGCGTAAAAATCGTCTGTCCTCGGTTGCAACACTCACTACGGAGTTCCAAATTGCCTCTGGAAGCAATGTCAGCACAAGAACTGTTCCTCAGGAGATTCATGAAATTGGTTTCCATGGCCGAGCAGAAGCACACATAGCCATTGGACTCTGGAGCAGTGAAAACGCGTTCTCTGGAGTGATGAATCACGCTTCACCATCTGGTAGTCCGACAACGCTACCTGCCCGAATGCATAGAACCAACTGTAAAGTTTGGTGGAGGAGGAATAATGGTCTGGGGCTCAATGTACTGCAGAGCTAACAACAAAGCTAGAGCTTCTTGTTCAATGGTGGAATAGTTTGTCTGACATTTGTTAAATTTCCGTGAAAAATAACAGACAGGATGGTCCCCTCCACTCTGGTCCTGCTGCAGTAGAACAGCACCAGCACCTCTGGCACTTGCATCTACCTCCAGTTTAAACGGTCGTTCAAAATCTGGCGCAGCAAGAACAGGAGTACTACATAAGAGTGCTTTAGCAGTGTTGAAGGCAGTACGACAATCTTCAGACCATACACATTTTCTCGCCGGACTGAGCAAATCCGTTAATGGAGCAACTACCGCAGAGACATTTTTACAGAAACTACAGTAGTAGCCAACCATCCCTAAAAAACGGCGTAGCTCTCTTCTGGTGGTAGGTGCGGGAAATGCATTTATAGCTGAGACCTTGGCATCTAGAGGGCGCACCTGACCATGGCCGACCTGTTTACCGAGATAAGTAACAGTGGCCTTCCCAAACTCGCACTTTGCTAAGTTCAGGGTTAGAGAAGCGGCTGCTAGACGTTCACACACTACCCTTAGAGTGTTAACATGATCAGACCACTCAGTTGAATAAATTACCAGATCATCAAGGTAAGCACTACAATTAGGAACTCCAGCCAATACTGTGTTAACCAGGCGTTGGAAAGTGGCTGGCGCATTCCGCATCCCAAATGCCATGACAGCATATTGTAGGAAGTGATCTGGGGTCACAAAGGCAGAGATGTCGGAGGCACGTGAGGTTAACGGCACCTGCCAGTAACCTTTTAGAAGATCTAGTTTGGTTACATAAGTAGCAGCACCAACAGTATCAATACAGTCATCCAATCTGGGTAACGGGAACGAGTCGGGCACTGTGACAGCATTTACAGTGAGGGAAAAAAGTATTTGATCCCCTGCTGATTTTGTACGTTTGCCCACTGACAAAGAAATGATCAGTCTATAATTTTAATGGTAGGTTTATTTGAACAGTGAGAGACAGAATAACAACAACAAAAAATCCAGAAAAACGCATGTCAAAAATGTTATAAATTGATTTGCATTTTAATGAGGGAAATAAGTTTTTGACCCCCTCTCAATCAGAATGATTTGTAGCTCCCAGGTGTCTTTTATACAAGTAACGAACTGAGATTAGGAGCACACTCTTAAAGGGAGTGCTCCTAATCTCAGTTTGTTACCTGTATAAAAGACACCTGTCCACAGAAGCAATCAATCAATCAGATTCCAAACTCTCCACCATGGCCAAGACCTAAGAGCTCTCCAAGGATGTCAGGGACAAGATTGTAGACCTACACAAGGCTGGAATGGGCTACAAGACCATTGCCAAGCAGCTTGGTGAGAAGGTGACAACAGTTGGTGCGATTATTCGCAAATGGAAGAAACACAAAAGCACTGTCAATCTCCCTCAGCCTGGGGCTCCATGCAAGTTCTCACCTCGTGGAGTTGCAATGATCATGAGAATGGTGAGGAATCAGCCCAGAACTACACGGGAGGATCTTGTCAATGATCTCAAGGCAGCTGGGACCATAGTCACAGAGAAAACAATTGGTAACACACTACACCGTGAAGGACTGAAATCCTGCAGCGCCCACAAGGTCCCCCTGCTCAAGAAAGCACATATACAGGCCCGTCTGAGGTTTGCTAATGAACATCTGAATGATTCAGAGGAGAACTAGGTGAAAGTGTTGTGGTCAGATGAGACCAAAATCGAGCTCTTTGGCATCAACTCAACTCGCCGTGTTTGGAGGAGGAGGAATGCTGCCTATGACCCCAAGAACACCATCCCCACCGTCAAACATGGAGGTGGAAACATTATGCTTTGGGGGTGTTTTTCTGCTAAGGGGACAGGACAACTTCACCGCATCAAAGGGACGATGGACGGGACATGTACCGTCAAATCTTGGGTGAGACCCTCCTTCCCTCAGCCAGGGCATTGAAAATGGGTCGTGGTTGGGTATTCCAGCATGACAATGACCCAAAACACACAGCCAAGGCAACAAAGGAGTGGCTCAAGAAGAAGCACATTAAGGTCCTGGAGTGGCCTAGCCAGTCTCCAGACCTTAATCCCATAGAAAATATGTGGAGGGAGCTGAAAGTTCGAGTTGCCAAACGTCAGCCTCGAAACCTTAATGACTTGGAGAAGATCTGCAAAGAGGAGTGAGACAAAATCCCTCCTGAGATGTGTGCAAACCTGGTGGCCAACTACAAGAAACGTCTGACCTCTGTGATTGCCAACAAGGGTTTTGCCACCAAGTACTAAGTCATGTTTTGCAGAGGGGTCAAATACTTATTTCCCTCATTAAAATGCAAATCAATTTATAACATTTTTGACATGCGTTTTTATGGATTCATTTGTTGTTATTCTGTCTCTCACTGTTCAAATAAACATACCATTAAAGTTATAGACTGATCATGTCTTTGTCAGTGGGCAAACGTACAAAATCAGCAGGGGATCAAATACTTTTTTCCCTCACTGTACCTTCCGATAGTCCGTACATAACCTGGATGTCCCATCAGGTTTAGGAACCAGAATGCACGGAGAACTCCAAGGACTTGAACTTGGCATAGCCAGGTTATTCTCCAGCAAATAACCGACCTCATCCCTCATTATCTTTCTTTTAGAGACGTTAACACGATAAGCATGTTGCTTGATAGGTGCAGCGTTTCCAACATTAATGTCATGTTCTAACACATTTGTGCATGTAGGAACATCATTAAAAAGACATGGAAAGCTGTGTAATAGTCTCACAATATCATCTGACTGTCCGTCCGTTAAATGAATCAGGCTTGACGGGAGAGACAGCAGCATCTCTGAATTGGGCAATCTAGCACACTGCTGCTGAGTATTGCGGAACTCCAAACCATCTCCGTCCACATCATTAACATGACCTCCCACTACAGCCAGTTTCTCTGGACTGTCTATCTGAGTGACGGGTCTGGTGTGGTATGTCTTCAACATGTTAACGTGGCACACACGAGATTGGCGTTTTCTATCAGGAGTCTGTATCACGTAGTCAGTTTCACTTAGTTTCTTTTCAATTACATAAGGACCAGAGAAACGTGCTGACAATGACGCTCCTGGCACAGGCAACAATACAAGAACTTGGTCACCTGGCTGCAGTGAACGAGAAACAGCCTGGGTGTCATAGTGCAGTTTCATTCGTCTCTGTGAGGAAGACAGCGCTTCCTTTGCTAGAGCACAGGCACCATGTAGGCGCTCACGAAAGCGACTAACGTAGTCCAACATTTTCTGTTACACACAACTCTTGTGATAAAAACTGATCCTTAAGGACTTTCATAGGTCCTCTCATGGTGTGTCCAAACACCAGTTCAGCTGGGCTGAACCCTAAGGATTCCTGTACTGTCTCAGGGACAGCAAACAAAACTAGAGGAACTCCCTCATCCCAATCCTTCTCAGATTCCAAGCAATATTTACAGAGCATAGACTTCAGAGAGGACCTGATGCCAACGTTCAAGCGCACCCTGAGACTCTGGGTGATATGCGCTTGACACACAGTGTGTAACTGACAAGGATTTTAACACTTGTTTGAAAAGCTTAGAAAGGAAATTTGTACCCTGATCAGTTTGTACCACCTTAGGTAACCCAAAAGTTGAGAAGAATTTGAGCAACGCTTTACTCACCACCGGAGCAGTAATCCTTCGCAGAGGAATGGCCTCTGGGTACCTGGTGGCCACACACATAATCGTCAACAGAAACTGGTTACCAGATTTTGTCTTTGGTAATGGTCCAACACAATCAACCATCACATGTTCGAATGGTTCACCTATCGCCGGTATGGGACAAAGAGGCGCGGGGGAAATAACCTGGTTCGGTTTCCCAGTTACTTGACAGGTGTGGCAAGTCCGACAGAACTGAGCAACATCTTGTTTTAAACCAGGCCAAAAGAAATGTCGCAAAACTCGATCATATGTCTCGGTGACTCCCAGATGTCCGGACCACTGGTGATCATGAGCGAGGGATAAAACATTTTGTTGAAAGGCTGTAGGAATCACTATTTGGTAAACAGCATTCCAATCTCCGCCAGCGTCAACATGGGATGTCCATTTACGCATGAGGAGATTACCATCAATGAAGTATGCCATGTTTTTCTTCTTTAGCTCCTCCTCTGAGACAACACTAGAAAAACATTTAGCCAGGCTAATGTCAACCTTCTGGTTAGCGATCAGCTGCTCACGAGTGACTGGTAACTGTATTGCCTCAGCAACAAGTTCCACCTCCTTCTTCCTTTCTCTGGGCTGTTGGTCAGACTGCACCAGCTTACCAGAGGTAGCAACCGAGCTATCCTCTGGGTCACACTCTCTGAATAGAATCGTGTTCGACAAATCTATCACGTCGCCCACTTGTCGTGCTTGAGCACGTGTGACAGCACAAGCGGGGAACACATCTGGATAACCCTGTGCCAGCTCCTCGGAGAGAGACTGGTCACTTTTATCCAATACGTGTATCACCTTTCCTCCGCCAATATCGTTGCCCATTATCAATGTCACACCTTTTACTGGCAACATAGGACGTACTCCAACTCTGAACAATCCACTGACTAACTCAGAGTGTACGTTCACAAAGTGCAATGGCACGGGGACGAATCCCATTTCAATTCCTTGTACTAACACACTGGAACCACAATATGTATTATTGGACAAGGGCAACACATCAGATAGTATGAATGACTGCGCCACACCAGTATCTCTGAGGATTCTAACTGGACGCTGAGACGCTTCGTCATCTGATATGGAAACAAACCCCTCAAAAATGAACGGTTCATAACTGTGATCTGGGAATGTGACTTTCAAACCACATTCACCATGAGGCATCTGCTTTGATTCCGGCCTTACAACCGTACGAATCAGCCCAACACCCGTTGGCGGCCTGGCGTGCTGAGGCATCCCCTGTTTGCGTTTAAGCAGAAAGCAATCATTAACCATATGTCCCACCTTATGACAATAGAAACAGTGACGCACATCTTTTGGGCGTGCTGGATGTACTGCTGGTCGACTAGGACTAAAAGTTAGCAACTCTGCGGCCCTGCTCTCCGTACGAGCCAAAAACACGCTCTTATGCGTCAACACAAACTCGTCTGCCAATACAGACGCTTCCGACAGTGAGGATACTTTCTGTTCGTTCAGATAAACTACAATGCGTTCGGGTAAGCAATTTTTAAACTCTTCTAACAAGATTAACTCCCGTAGAGAGTTTAAATCAGTTACCTTACTAGCACTGTGCCATTTGTCAACCAGATGTCCTTTGTCTCTAGCAAACTCCACATAAGTCTGAGTAGAATACTTTTTATGAGACCTAAATCTCTGTCGATATGCCTCAGGAACAAGCTCATAGGCACGAAGAACAGTAGCTTTGACCACGTCATAATTCAAGCTGTCTTCAAGAGGTAGCGCTGACAGAACCTCTTGGGCTTTACCTGTTAATTTACACTGAAGTAATAGGCACCATACCTCTTCGGGCCATTTCAATGCTACTGCTATACGTTCAAAAACACTGAAATAGGAATCAACCTCTGACTCCCTAAACACAGGTACCAAGGTGATCTGTCTACTAATATCAAAAGTAGCAGATGACACAGCTGGTGAGGATGGCTCACTAGCAGGCATAGTATGAGCAGAGACTAACCTCGCTGTTTCTGCCTCCAGTTCCATTTTACGCATCTCCAGTTCCATCTTACGCGTCTCCAGTTCTTGATCAAGCCTACGCGTCTCCTGTTCTGCCTCTAGCTTACGCGTCTCCTGTTCTGCCTCTAGCTTACGCGTCTCCTGTTCTGCCTCTAGCTTACGCGTCTCCTGTTCTGCCTCTAGCTTACGCGTCTCCTGTTCTGCCTCTAGCTTACGCATTTCCAGCTTGTCTTGCCTGATTTGTGCCCGCTCTTCCGCCTCCATTTGGAGCCGTGTCGAGCGGCCATCCATCCTAGCATCACTGTCGGACAGTGGGGAGAGTGGGTCAAAATGGGGCAATGTGGCTGGAGCCTTAGCCTCGTCCTCAGACACTGACGGGCATACAGGAGCAGCAACCACATCCCCTACAGGAGCAGCAGGGTCAGGCGGCGGTAACTCAAGCACTCGCTCGTTCAATAACATCTCTGACACTGCTTTCCTAACTTCTGCTTTCACTAAAACCCTTGATATGGGTACAGAAAAGTGGTCAGCCAAAGCCTGTATATCCACTACGGCAATTCTCAAAAACCTCCCACGTAGGGTTTTCCAAAAATGCATCCAACTCAAAAGTAGCCAGTCTAAACTAACACGAGCCGACGAATACTGAACAACAAAAAAAAACAGATAGTTACAGCTGCCAAGCTCAACACTGAACCAGACACTACACTAATTTGCATGAGTAACACGGGTATCAATGAGAATTATCCCAGACGAGCCCCCACATTATGTTACGAACCCTGTGGCTTTCAACATCTAGGGTGGATGGACAAGAGAACCCGTAACATAATTCATGCAAATTAGAATCGTGACATGAAACAGTGAGAACAAAAACTACACGACAACCATAAACTACCGTCAAACATAAAATGTTTATTTTTGAACACACGGTAAAGGTTTGGGAAAAAGGGCTGAGCAGGACCCAAGAAATGAAACAATAGTATAAAAAAACCCTAAACTGATCTTGCCTGCCTCAAGAACCGCTAAGCTACTGCTAATCATACAAAAATATAGTGGGTTGTCCGCTCAGGTCTAACTAGTGTTTTTAGACAGTTTTCTTCCTACGGGTAATGTATGCCCAAGGGCAACTTGCTTAAATTCCCCTTTTCCCAGAAACACACAAAGTTACCAAACAGAGTAACCAGCAAATGAGTGAGTACACAAAACACAGGACACCACAGTATCCATACTCACATACTGAAAATAGTCTCTAACAAAGTTACCAAACAGAGTAACCAGCAAATGAGTGAGTACACAAAACACAGGACACCACAGCTTCCATACTCACATACGGAAAATAGTCTCTAACAACAAACACAACTGACCGGCTTTTAAACAATGGGATGTGTGATTGAAAAACCAGAAACAGGTGGTGCAATGCAGAGGAATGTCCACTGATTGGTCCACCTCATTAATCAGCAGACACCCAAACGACCACCAATCAGGAACATACAGGACACCTGTGATTAGGGCAGAAGGAGAGGAAAAACACAAAAAGACACAGGATACCTGTATCCGTAACAATTGGCCTCATGGTGAAATGCCTGAGCAGTTTCCTTCCTCTCCGGCAACTGAGTTAAGAAGGAAGCCTGTATCTTTGTAGTGACTGGGTGTATTGATACACCATCCAAAGCCTAATTAATAACTTCACCATGCTCAAAGGGATATTCATCTACCAATCTGTGCCCTTTTTTGCAAGGCATTGAAAAACCTCCCTTGTCTTTGTGGTTGAATCTGTGCTTGAAATTGACTACTCGATTGAGGGACCTTACAGAAAGTTGTATGTGTGGGGTAGAGAGATGGGGTAGTCATTCAAATATTATGTTAACCACTATTATTGAACATTGAATGAGTCCATGCAACTTATTATGCGATTTGTTAAACACATTTTTACTCCTGAACTTATTTAGGCTTGCCATAACAAAGGGGTTGAATACATATTGACTCAAGACATTTCAGCTTTTAATTTTGTTATTAATTTAAAAAAATGTCTACAAACAAAATTCGACTTTGACATTATGGGGTATTGTGTGTAGATCAGTGACACAAAATCTCAATTGAATCCATTTTAAATTCAGGCTGTAACACAACAAAATGTAGAAAAAGTAAACGGGTGTGAATACTTTCTGAAGGTACTGTAGTACAAACCAGTTCACACTTGTGAGGTGTGACTTAGCAGGACTTCCTCTGTTCCATTTAGGCTTTTAGGGAGAGTTTTGTCAGTATTTTAGTACACTATTGACACTTGCAAAGTAAAGTGTACAGTTGAAGTTGGAAGTTTACATACACCTTAGCCAAATACATTTAAACTCAGTTTTTCACAATTCCTGACATTTAATCCTAGTAAAAATTCCCTGTCTTAGGTCAGTTAGGATCACCACTTTATTTTAAGAATGTGAAATGTCAGAATAATAGTAGAGAGAATTATGTATTTCAGCTTTTATTTATTTCATCACATCCCAGTGGGTCAGAAATGTACATACACTCAATTAGTATTTGGTAGCATTGCCTTTAAGTTGTTTAACTTGGGTCAAATGTTTCGGGTAGCCTTCCACAAGCTTCCCACAATAAGTTGGGTGAATTTTGGCCCATTCCTCCTGACAGAGCTGGTGTAACTGAGTCAGGTTTGTAGGCCTCCTTGCTCGCAAATGCTTTTTCAGTTCTGCCCACAAATGTTCTATAGGATTGAGGTCAGGGCTTTGTGATGGCCACTCCAATACCTTGACTTTGTTGTCCTTAAGCCATTTTGCCACAACTTTGGAAATATGCTTGGGGTCATTGTCCATTTGGAAGACCCATTTGCGACCAAGCTTTAACTTCCTGACTGATGTCTTGAGATGTTGTCTCAGTTGTCTCATGTTGTCTCAGCCCTGACCTCAACCCTATAGAACATTTGTGGGCAGAACTGAAAAAGCGTTTGCGAGCAAGGAGGCCTACAAACCTGACTCAGTTACACCAGCTCTGTCAGGAGGAATGGGCCAAAATTCACCCAACTTATTGTGGGAAGCTTGTGGAAGGCTACCCGAAACATTTGACCCAAGTTAAACAACTTAAAGGCAATGCTACCAAATACTAATTGAGTGTATGTACATTTCTGACCCACTGGGAATGTGATGAAATAAATAAAAGCTGAAATAAATCATTCTCTCTACTATTATTCTGACATTTCTGACAAGGAGACAGCAGATCCACGAAGCGCCCCACAGGCATCGGAGCAGTAAATACACACCTACACCTATTTAATAATTATTCTATTTATTATTAATTTATTTTACCCTCAAGAGTAGCTGTGCTCCATCGGGTTTGGCTTTGGAATGTTAGCTGTCACAAAAGCATCAGGTATTGCCAGAGAGACATGTCACGGACAGAAGAGGACCCAAGAGCGCAAGTTCAAATTCAGAGTTCTTTATTGAAGGTTTCAGGCGGGAAGAGGAGTGCCAGGGGTGTCAGGGGTTCCAGGGGTGCTTGGGGCTCTGGGGTTTTTCAGGGTCCTGTGGGTACCTGTGCTCCGGGGTCACCAAATGTCCGGGGGTGTCCAGTCCAAGTGCTTAGTGTGTGTGTACCTGTGCTCCGGGGGTCACCAAATGTCCGGGGGTGTCCAGTCCAAGTGCTTAGTGTGTGTGTTCCCCAGTGATGGAGCGGCGTATCGGGCTGAGGGTGGTGAAGCGTCTGGGCACGCTCATCTGGTGGTCGGAGACCTGGGGGAACACACACACAACAGCAATATGAATGGCAGGCAGAAGTACAGATCAGGGCTGGGCCAATATCGTGGTGAGAGACAGAAAGCAGAATCGAGTTACCGGAGGGGCTGAAGATCGGAGAGTAGTCGAGGTCCAGAAGGCAGGTCGGGATAGACAGGGCAGTAGAACAAGGAGGCAGTCAAGAAAGGAACGGTATCACAAACAGGAGTCAGAGCGCAGACAGGCAGGTTACTGGTCCGGGTTTGAAGACGATCTGACAGGGCTTGGCTGAAAAACAGGGCTTGATATACTGGGAGAGGTTAGTGGGGAAATGCAGTTCAGCTGGCAGAGTAATTAGAACAGAGTGAGGCAAGGTGAGGATGGTGAGTGGGAAATGCAGTGCAGCTGGCCAGGTAACAAGAGCAGAGCAGGGCGGAGCCAGGTGGAGCTCGTTAGGCAGAGTAGGGAGAGAGTGAGCAGAGTGGCAGAGAATTGAATGCAATTAATGTTGCTACCAGGGAGAGAGAGTGCTCATGACAGGACCCCCCCTCCAAGGGACGGCCCCAGAAGTCCCAAGAACAACATCATGCCGGGAGGGTGGAGGGGAGCAGGCGGCGGGTCAGAACTCCTCCGAGCGGTCCGAGTGAATCTCCTCATCCTCAGAAGGAGCTGGAGGGTCACGGTCGGGAGACAGGACAGGCACTGAGACAGGAGCAGGGTCAGGCACAGGACAGGAAGCAGGGCGGGCAGGACGGCTAGGAACCCCTCTTGGACGGCCCCTACGGATTGCAGGCTGATCAGGATGTAGTCGGTGGAAGTCAGTGATAAGGGTCCGGTCCACTATCCTCCTGGCCGGGATCCAGGTCCTCTCCTCTGGACCATATCCCTCCCAGTCAACGAGGTACTGGAGACCCCTACCCCTTCGCCTAGAGCGGAGCAGCCGCCGGACGGTGAAGACAGGACCGCCATCTACGAGGCGCGGAGGAGGTGGCGCCGGAGCTGCAGGGACCAGGGGACTTTCATGGACCGGCTTGACCTTGGAGACGTGGAAGGTGGGGTGGACCCGCATGGAAGCGGGCAACTGAAGTCGGACCGCCGTTGGACTGATGACTTTCTGCACAGGAAAAGGACCAATGAAGCGAGGGGCCAGCTTTCGTGATTCAACCCGCAGCGGCAGATCCCGGGCAGACAGCCAGACCTTCTGACCAACCCGGTAAGTAGGTGCTGGGGTCCTCCGTCGGTTGGCACCGACGGCGTAGCTGGTTCCAGACTTCAGGAGCACAGTGCGAGCCTGGGCCCAAGTGCGGCGGCAGCGGCGGGCATACGCAAGAGCAGACGGACAGGTGGCATCCGCCTCCTGGCTGGCAAACAGTGGAGGTTGATACCCGTAGACACACTGAAAGGGGGAGAGCCCGGTGGAGGAACTGGTGAGTGAATTATGGGCATATTCCACCCAGAGCAGGTGTTGAGCCCAGGCCCGGGGATTTTGGGAAGCCACACACCTCAGTGCCTTCTCCAGCTCCTGGTTCATGCGTTCAGTCTGGCCGTTTGACTGCGGGTGGAATCCAGACGATAGGCTGGCGGTGGCCCCAAGGAGATGACAGAACTCCTTCCAAAAGGTTGCTGAGAATTGCGGGCCCCGGTCTGACACTATATCCTGGGGTAGGCCATGGATACGAAACACATGTTCCAGGACCACCTGGGAGGTCTCTTTAGCAGAGGGTAGTTTGGGAAGGGGCACGAAGTGGGTCATCTTACTAAAGCGGTCAACAATGGTAAGGATGACTGTGTGTCCGTCAGAGGGCGGAAGGCCCGTAACAAAGTCCAGTGAAACGTGGGACCAGGGCCTCTTGGGTATGAGTAGGGGTTGCAGCAACCCAGCAGGAGGCTGGTTGGGGGTCTTGTTTCGGTTACAAGTGGGACAAGCTCGGATGAATTCTCGGACATCCCGTCTCATCCGCCGCCACCAGAACCGCTGGCGGACCAGATGAAGGGTGCGAGTGATGCCGGGATGACAGGCCAGACGGGATTCGTGCCCCCACTGAATCACAGGTGACCTGAGATTTGCTGGAACAAACAGACGGTTGGGGGCGCTGGTGCTTGGACCTGGCTGGTCCCGAAGAGCCTCCATGACCTGCTTCTCGATCTCCCAGGTGAGGGCCGCTACGACCAAGTGGCTGGGAAGAATGGGGGCTGTCATGGCGGTGGTCTCGTCCTTCTGAAACATCCGGGAAAGAGCATCAGGTTTGATGTTGCGAGATCCCGGGCGGTAGGAGAGCGTGAAATTGAAGCGCGTAAAGAACAGAGACCACCGCTGTTGACGGGAGTTCAGCCTCCTGGCTGTTTGGATATACTCCAGGTTCTTGTGGTCTGTCCACACTACGAATGGTTCCTTTGACCCCTCTAACCAGTGCCGCCATTCTTCAAGGGCGAGCTTGACAGCCAACAGCTCGCGGTTCCCAATGTCGTAGTTGCATTCGGCAGGGGTTAGCCGACGGGAGTAGAAGGCACAGGGGTGCATCTTGCCATCCTCAGCTGCTCTTTGAGAAAGCACTGCACCCACTCCCACGTCCGAAGCATCTACCTCCACCACAAACTGCCTTGCTGCATCTGGCATCTGGAGGATGGGAGCAGAAGTGAAACATGTCTTGAGGATATTGAAGGCCTTATCAGCAGCTGATGTCCATTGGTACGGTTGTTTAGTGCTGGTTAGCGCCGTGAGGGGTGCAGCCACTGTGCTATAGTTTCTGATGAATCTCCTATAAAAGTTGGCAAAGCCCAGGAACTGTTGCAACTTTTTCCGAGACTCAGGAACTGGCCAGGAAGTGACAGCCGACACCTTCGTGAGATCCATCTGAATGCTGCCCTCGGTCACCACATACCCCAGGAATGAAACGGTCTTGGCATGGAACTCGCACTTCTCTGCCTTCACGAAAAGAGAGTTCTCCAGCAGGCGGCGCAGGACCAACTGGACGTGGTGCGTGTGTTCTGACAGAGTCTTTGAGAATATTAAAATATCGTCAAGGTACACAAATACGAACGTATTTAGCATGTCCCTGAGGATATCATTCACTAGGGCTTGAAAAACTGCTGGGGCATTGGTGAGGCCGAAGGGCATGACGAGATATTCATAGTGGCCGGTTGGTGTGTTGAACGCTGTCTTCCATTCGTCTCCCTCCCTCATCCGCACCAGATGGTAGGCATTGCGAAGGTCCAGCTTTGTGAATACAGTGGCTCCCTGCAGCAGTTCGAAGGCAGACGAAAGTAAGGGCAGTGGGTAGCGATTCTTAACCGTGATGTCGTTCAGACCCCGGTAATCTATGCATGGACGAAGAGAACCGTCCTTCTTGCCGACAAAGAAGAATCCCGCTCCTGCGGGGGAAGATGACGGTCTAATTATCCCGGCGGCAAGAGAGTCATTAATGTAGTCCTCCATGGCCTTTCTTTCCGGGGCTGACAGTGAATACAGACGACCCTTGGGAGGTGCTGTGCCAGGCAGGAGATCAATCGCGCAGTCATAGGGTCTGTGTGGGGGTAGAGATGTCGCCTTGGATTTGTTGAACACCTCTTTCAGGCTGTGGTAACAGGCCGGAACATTGGATATGTCGGAGGTAGCGCTAGATCTTTCCCGGTGAACGGGCAGGGTGGCCCCCCTTAAACAGGTCTGGTGACAACTCCTTCCCCACTCACGGACTGTTCCTGTCTCCCAGTCGATGTGGGGGTTGTGCTGACGGAGCCACGGGTATCCAAGAATGAGTGGTTGGCCAGGTGAGTGTAGGAGGTGAAACTGGATGGACTCCTGGTGGTTTCCTGACAGCAGGATTGTCACAGGGGCGGAGATATGAGTGACAGTGCCAAGATGATGCCCATCCAGGGCTCGTGCAGGAATGGGTTGTGTCAGTTGATGATGGTTCACGCCCAGTTGCTGTGCAAGCTCAGGGTCCATGATGTTTGCTTCGGCTCCGGAATCCACAAGGGCGGCCAATGTATGAGTCTTGTCAGAAAGCTGAAGGCGGAGATGAAGCAGGGTCTTTCGGATGGAGGGAGACTGAAGGCTTGTTGAGCTCACCCGGATCTCCCCTACACCTGGTGAGCTGCGGCTTTTGCCGGACAAGTGGCGACACGGTGATTTTCGCCACCACAGTAGAGGCAAAGGTTGGAGCTTAGACGGCGCCGACGCTCCTCGGGAGTCAGAGAGGCACGGCCAATCTCCATGGGCTCAGGCTGATTGAGTTGGCTATGGGACTTGACAGGCAGGGGCTGGACAGAAGCGGTATCGACCCGAGTGCGGATGGCAGGTTGACTGAGACGGCCCTTCTCCCTCCTCCGGGTCTGTATACGGCGGTCAATGCGGACGGCAAGGTCAATGGCGGCATCAAGCGTTGAGGGCGGGTCATGGGAAACAAGCTCGTCTTTGATATAGTCCGCCAGGCTATGGAGGAAGGCTTGCACCAGTGCCTCTGGGTTAAACGAGCTTTGACTGGCCAGGGTACGAAAGTCAATGGAGAAGTCTGCCACTGTCCGATTGCCCTGACGGATGGTGAGCAGAGCTTGTGACGCTTCGGCTGTTGGCGAGCCTAGGTCAAAGACCTTTAACATCTCCTCCTCAAAGGCACTGAAGGAGGCACAGGCTGGGGTTTGCCGGTCGAATTCCGCCGTTCCCCACAACCGAGCTCGACCGGTGAGATGTGTGATGACATACCCCACCTTGGCTCCCTCTGTTGAGAAAGTCCTGGGCTGTAGTGCAAACTGGATTCGGCAGCTGCTCAAGAATGGTCTTACTTGCTTCTGGTTGCCATCAAAACGTTCCGGGTTCCCAATCCTTGGTTCAGGAGCGTGGGGATCTGGTGGCAGCACTGCCGGGCCTGCAGCATTGGGACCTCCAGCGGAGGGATGAAGGAGTGTCGGTGGTACAGGAACAGAAGGACCAGGGGGGGGTGCAGGTGGAGTAGCCGGGTTTGAGAGTAGTTGCAGGGCTTGGGCTAGCTGTTGTTGCTGCAGTTGGAACTGTTGTTGCTGCTGGTTGAATAGCTGGAGAAGGGAAGCGATGTCGCCAGCCATCCGATTTATGTCTCCCTCAGAGCGTTCCAGTCGCTGTAGGGCAGTCATCTCTGGCTCTTCTTCCATCGTGGTCAGGGAGTGCGCTGGGTCCATGAAGGTCAGATCGTTCTGTCACGGACAGAAGAGGACCCAAGAGCGCAAGTTCAAATTCAGAGTTCTTTATTGAAGGTTTCAGGCGGGAAGAGGAGTGCCAGGGGTGTCAGGGGTTCCAGGGGTGCTTGGGGCTCTGGGGTTTTTCAGGGTCCTGTGGGTACCTGTGCTCCGGGGGTCACCAAATGTCCGGGGGTGTCCAGTCCAAGTGCTTAGTGTGTGTGTACCTGTGCTCCGGGGGTCACCAAATGTCCGGGGGTGTCCAGTCCAAGTGCTTAGTGTGTGTGTTCCCCAGTGATGGAGCGGCGTATCGGGCTGAGGGTGGTGAAGCGTCTGGGCACGCTCATCTGGTGGTCGGAGACCTGGGGGAACACACACACAACAGCAATATGAATGGCAGGCAGAAGTACAGATCAGGGCTGGGCCAATATCGTGGTGAGAGACAGAAAGCAGAATCGAGTTACCGGAGGGGCTGAAGATCGGAGAGTAGTCGAGGTCCCGAAGGCAGGTCGGGATAGACAGGGCAGTAGAACAAGGAGGCAGTCAAGAAAGGAACGGTATCACAAACAGGAGTCAGAGCGCAGACAGGCAGGTTACTGGTCCGGGTTTGAAGACGATCTGACAGGGCTTGGCTGAAAAACAGGGCTTGATATACTGGGAGAGGTTAGTGGGGAAATGCAGTTCAGCTGGCAGAGTAATTAGAACAGAGTGAGGCAAGGTGAGGATGGTGAGTGGGAAATGCAGTGCAGCTGGCCAGGTAACAAGAGCAGAGCAGGGCGGAGCCAGGTGGAGCTCGTTAGGCAGAGTAGGGAGAGAGTGAGCAGAGTGGCAGAGAATTGAATGCAATTAATGTTGCTACCAGGGAGAGAGAGTGCTCATGACAAGACAGACACATCCATTTGATTGTTTTTTGAGGGGAGAAAAAGGATTTGGGTGTTCTGTTTATTTCTTTATTACACCTTGAAATATAATTTTTCCTCAAAGTGATTATTACCCCCCTTGACAGGGCATGTACTCCAACAGGTAAATTTCCGTCTTGATCTAGTTGGTCACAATTTATTTATCAGAGATTTCATAAATGTTTATTTTGCTTAAAAGTGTTGAAGTTCGACTGATATTTGAAACGAGCTTCCCTTCCAAACCTCATGAATGACAATAATTAAAACAGGTGAAGGTTTTAAGTTTCAGACCATGGAAGTAACATTTCAACATGGTTTTGAGGGTCTTGATTGTACAATGCAAGTTTAACTGCACTCCAGGACTCCTATGGATCAGGTTAGTGTATATGAGGAAGGAGAGACATTTTTTTTATTCAACTTTACATAATTGTGAGCCAACAAACTTTTTTATAAAAAAGAAGAGTACTTTACTGAAAGTCGTGCACAGGAGGCACTGTTTCTCTACGATAGAAGAGAATGTATGAAAATGTATGCACTCACTAACTGTAAGTCGCTCTGGATAAGAGCGTCTGCTAAATGACTAAAATGTTTTTAAAAATGTTGCTTCAATATATCCACATAATTTTCCTTCCTCATGATGCCATCTATTTTGTGAAGTGCACCAGTCCCTCCTGCAGCAAAGCACCCCCACAACATGATGCTGCCACCCACGTGCTTCACGGTTTGGATGGTGTTCTTCGGCTTGCAAGCAAACCCCTTTTTCCTCCAAACATAACATAATGGTCACAAGTGTGAACTGGTTTGGTCATTATGGCCAAACAGTTCTATTTTTGTTTCATCAGACCAGAGGACATTTCTCCAAAAAGTACGATCTTTGTCCCCATGTGCAGTTGCAAACCGTAGTCTGGCTTTTTTATGGCGGTTTTGAAGCAGTGGCTTCTTCCTTGCTGAGCGGTCTTTCAGGTTATGTCGATATAGGACTCGTTTTACTGTGGATATAGATACTTTTGTACCCGTTTCCTCCAGCATCTTCACACGGTCCTTTGCTGTTGTTCTGGGATTGATTTGCACTTTTCGCACCAAAGTACGTTCATCTCTAGGAGACAGAACGCGTCTCCTTCCTGAGCGGTATGACGGCTGCGTGGTCCCATGGTGTTTATACTTGCATAATATTGTTTGTACAGATGAACGTGGTACCTTCAGGCTTTTGGAAATTGCTCCCAAGAAAGAACCAGACTTGTGGAGGTCTACAATGTTTTTTCTGAGGTCTTGGCTGATTTATTTTGATTTTCCCATGATGTCAAGCAAAGAGGCACTGAGTTTGAAGGTAGGCCTTGAAATACATCCACAGCTACACCTCCAATTGACTCAAATGATGTCAATTAGCCTATCAGAAGCTTCTAAAGCCATGACATCATTTTCTGGAATTTTCCAAGCTGTTTAAAGGCACAGTCAACTTAGTGCATGTAAACTTCTGACCCACTGGAATTGTGATACAGTGAATTATAAGTAAAATAATCTGTCTGTAAACAATTATTGGAAAAATTACTTGTGTCATGCACAAAGTAGATGTCCTATCCGACTTGCCAAAACTATAGTTTGTTAACATGACATTTGTGGAGTGGTTGAAAAACGAGTTTTAAGTCGGTATGTAAACTTCCGACTTCAACTGTATATTCAACATGTGACCTGGTATGCGTTTGGTCTATACAGGTCAGCGGTCACTTTTGATGTATTCATCAATCTCTTTAACTAATGTTTCAAAGTAACCTGATAACAGTACATACAGTAAACACTCAGCAGTCAGCAGGGCTTATTGCTTAGTATTTAGTGAAGCTGTTTCTAACATCAATTACTGAGTCACTATCTTTACCAACAGAGGGCAGTAGATACTCACTAATACTTGATACAAGTTTAACCATGTACATTTAGAATACTCTGGATCGTAATTTACTGTGGCAATAAGCTGCAAAGCACCAGATATCAGCACAGTGTGTGTGTTTGTTTGTTTGTTTGTGTGTGTGCGTGCGTGTGCGTGCGTGTGTGCGAGAGAGAGAGGGAGAAGTTTGAATAGAAACAATGATGCAACACTTCTTGAACACGTGTGACCTTTTATTGCCTTGGTTCACTTTCCAAAAGATGATACTGCCACACAACTAGGAGCAAAGAGGACTACAAGTTAGTAAAAATGATTATTTTCTTTCCAAAGATTCATCAAATGGTTTTACAAACAATAAATTAAGGGGAACTGTTTGAAACCAAAAACACACATGCACCAAATACATGAATTTACCAATTACAACACATGAGAACCAGAACAAATGTTGGTTTTGGAATATATTTTACAGTGCTGAAATGTGCTAAACTATTCTGCAATTGTGAAAAGCCTGTCGTCTCATTCACAAGGTTGTCACAGCTTTGGCTTATGGGAGGCAAAGGAGTGTCTGGGGGTCACAAAGGGGTCAAAGCTGCCTTTCTGTCAGAGTTTGTCTAGAGCCGTTTGATCACACCCCCAAAACCAACACTGGAAGTATGTTGCATTTGCATGCACATGTGTATGCATGTGTGTGTATGCATGCGTGCATGTACGTGTGCGTGTGTGTGTGTCTGTGTGTGTGGCTTTTCTGCACCATTTTATAATCTGTGCCGCTGGATAAACACACTGCTGCACTAAACAACCCCAATGCTTTGCTTTAAGGCACAGGACTGACTGAGAAGTAAGTACACTTGTTTGCAGACATATTCTACATTTTCCTAAAAAAAATAAGGGGGATTCTGCATACAGTATACAAAGGATTATTTGAAAGCTAAAGAAAAAATATCTAAAACATGACATTAAAACATGACATTCACAGTTTTCCCAGAGAAATGTAAGCACGTTAACCTTTACAAAGACATTTGAGAATGTACATTTACAGAAAAAGCACAGAAAATTATACACTAGAAAGCATTATAGCCAACAATTTAAATAAAGCAGAGAGTGCAAGAGAGAAAAATAGATAAATATTTGATACAAGTAAGTCGTACTTTAAGGCATCCCTTTCATAGAGCATTGTTTTTGTTAGAATTTTGAAAAAGTACTTCTAAGAAACTTCTGCTCTCGTACAACTTAATAATAAAAAAATACAAAATAAAACATCTCTGGGACAGAGAGAAGACAGGTCAAAAGGTTCTGAAATGCAAGTCTTTGGTAATTATGGAAATAATGCTCAGGTTTAATTTTCCCTACCAAAACAGTGTTTGTAGCAGCGTTATGGATGTTTTTTCTAGTGTTTAAATAAATAACTGGTAGTTTCCCTATTGGATAAATTAACGATAGTCATCATAGTAATAATAATTTAGTTATAGATTATATCAGAACTTAAACTAAGTGTTCTCAACATAATGTTTGCTATTAGACATCAGATACAATTACGTACAATAAGATTCTCAGTTTATAGTTTTTTCCTAGAAAATGTTGTAATCATTGCCCTAACTATTTCATATTCGTACAGGGGAAAGCAACATTAAGGGCAAGTAAAATAAAGTAAAACGATTTTCCCCCACAACAATGTCAAGGATGCTTGTTTTCATATATGAGTGGTTTATTTTATTGTCTGTGGCTCAACAATACTTTGTGCTGATCGTGCGTGATCTTTATCGCCGTGACGCCTGTTTGTACAGCGCGAAAAGAGAGGATTTGGCCTGAGGTCGTTACTATGGTTCAGTCTGTGATCGGGCAAAACCAGCACTCCTCTCTTTCCACAGACAGACAACATTTTCACAGTGCCCACTTCTGCGTTATATAGGCAAAGAAAGATATAAGCAATCCAAAAGATGAGATGTAGAATCACATTGAATAGAGACCATTAACATGAGGTTTTTGGGGGTTGTTTTTCTCCACCACTCCACTTTTTTGCTGTACTACTCTGTATATAAACATGAAAAGGAGAGATATGCTCTTGTACATTATTTCAAATCTCCCTTCAATTGAAAGAAGTGTAAATCGATGCATAGTTGAGGTGATATGTGGGTTATATAGGCCTTGCACAGAGTTCTATATCCTCTAAGAAATGTGTGCAAAAGTTACGCTCTTTTCAATCCAAAAATGGACTATCAACTTGGTGTTAAAGAATCATACGTTTTTTTTGTTGCTCTGTGACTTTTCTGTGCAAGGACTTGGTGTGCAAGAGCCCTTCCACCTGCGACATGTTTGCAGCTAAATATGAAAGTGATTGCCTGCCTACAGTAATTTTACTGCTTTGCAGACACACAAGAATATATGATCAATCTCTTCCCCCTACCCATTCAACCCCCCAGAATATGTAAACATTAGTAATCTTTCATTGGTTATTGTTAAAACTCTTTCGATAGAAAAAGGTGTTTTCTAAAACCAGCATGGATTTTCATCAGGTAAAAAATATTTTTCCCCTCTCGGCATGTCCTTTCTACATTTGGTTTCATATAACACGCTTAATAAAACAAATCTATCCCTCTTCTCTTAAACCACAACTTTTTATAATATTCACTTATCTCACAAATGAGCACATATCTTTTTGTTGCCTTGTTGAGTGATGTTACCAACGTCCTAATGGTAATAAGTGTGTGTTGTCTTGAGCTAGATGTGTGTGTTCTCCTGTGTTCGGTTTTGTGTGCGTGTAAGTTTGTGTGTGTGTGTTCTCTCACAGGTTCATACGCTGAGATCGTCTGACCTGGCCCTGCTGCTGGCTTTGCTCAATCTGCTCAGTGGTCTGGTGTCCTCTATCGTATCCATCGCTTCCATCCCCACCTTGGCTGGAGGTCCCCCGTCCCTGTCCACCACCTCCTCCTCCACCACCTCCTCCACCTTCTCAACAACCTCCTCCACTACATCCTCCTCCTCCCGCTCCTCTTCATCCTCCTCCCTCTGCTCTTCCTCTTTCTTCCACTCCACCCCCCTATCCACCACCACCTCCACCACTTCATCCACCACATCCTCCACCACCCCATCCACCACATCCTCTTCCACCACTCCATCCACCACAACCTCCACCACCCCATCCACCACATCCTCCTCCACCACCTCCTTCACCGCCTCCTCCTCTTTGTCCTCCTCCACCTCCTGCTGCTGCTCCTCCTCCTCTTGGTGTAGTGGTAGTGTGTCCTCCCCTATCTCTGTGGTCTGGGCGTAGGAGGGCAAGGTCTCATCGTACACCTTCGAAATGTCCTCCATGTTCCCCAGTTCCTCCACTTTCTCCTTCATGCACTGGAAGGGCGGAGCCAGAGGGATTAGCCTCCCTGCCTCCATACACGCCTTTGCCAGGGGGTAGAGGTGGGTCTCCTCCTCCAGCAGCCTGTAGCCTTTAGCCCTCTGGAAGGAGGGCACAGCCACGGGGGGCAGGCTCTTGAGGCCCCCCCCTGGAGGGGGCAGTGGGCTTGGGCCCTCACCCTGGGCTGGCCTCGGTGCCGGCTTCCAGAAGACAAAGCGGATCTTCTTCAGGCCCAGGTGACTAATCTCCACGAAGTTGAGGAAGAGGGAGACGCAGGCCACTGCCAGCATGAATATGATGAAGACAGTCTTCTCTGTGGGGCGCGACACAAAGCAATCCACGGTGTTGGGGCAGGGCCAGCGGCTGCACTTATACAGCGGCAGGATGCGGAAGCCGTACAGGAAGTACTGGCCCACCACAAAGCCCACCTCAAACAGCGTCTTGAAGATGATGTGACAGATGTAGGTCCTCAGCAGGGTGCCCTCCAGCCTGAACTTCTTGCTGCCCTTGGTGCTGGTCTCCTTGGTGGTGCGCACACTGCCCTGGTCTGGCGCTAGTGTCAGCCGCTCCTCGCTCAGCTCCTGCTGGCGACTCAGCTCGGCCTCCTCGCGCTCCTTGTGTTTCTCCTCCATGTGGACGTGGTGCACGGCATGGCCTACGTACACCAGAGACGGCGTGGACACGAAGATGATCTGCAGAACCCACAGGCGGATGTGGGAGATGGGGAATGCCTCGTCATAACACACATTCTCACAACCGGGCTGCTGTGTGTTACAGACGTAGTCCGACTGCTCGTCACCCCACACGAACTCTGCCGCCGTACCCAGGATGAGAATGCGGAAGATGAAGAGGACCGTGAGCCACACCCGGCCGATCACCGTCGAGTGCTCATTCACTTCCTCTAAAATATTACCCAGAAAGCTCCAGTCACCCATGATAGGTCCGTAGCGCTGTAGATAGAATGAATGGATGGATGCAGGGGGACAGGGAGGGTGGAGGAAACAGAGAGAGCGAGAGAGAGAGAGAGAGATGCAGGGGGACAGGGAAGGTGGAGGAAACTGAGAGAGAGAGATGCAGGGGCGACAGGGAGGGTGGAGGAAACAGAGAGAGAGAGAGAGAGAGAGAGATAGGTGTTAAAAACAGACGTGTGGAAAGCAGCGAAACTTAGTCCTGCTGCTGAAAAGCTGTTGCATGTCAATATAATGGCGACATAACAGCCAGCCGTTGCGGTAAAGTCAATTTACAGTCCGTACACAAGGTCTGTACAGTACACAAGGTACACAGCTTAAAAATGAACTGCCTTTTAGAACTTTTGTACTCTGCATGTTCCTCTTTATTGTCCATAATAATCCAACGCCATTGGATAAAAGAATCAGCTAAATGGCGTACTACAACAGAAACACAAAGCAAAATGGTCTTGCTGTAGTCTCGCTAAAGCACCATTCCACTAGCCACCAAATGCTACCAAATCAACCATCCATGAAAACCAGCAATAACACACCCATAACCCAAGTGTTTACATCTGCAAGGTATGATGGTTAAACGTTATCAAATGGGCAACTTGCCACAGCTGCGGTTCCGGCGAAGTCGTAGTGTCCTGTCCCGTTCTCTTGGCACCCGGGGAAAAGTTAACTTTTTTCTGCCCTCTTTCCCACCTAAAGCCCTGTCCTTGTCGCCCCACTGAGCAGATGTGAATGAATCAGCTCTGATGGTTCGTTTTTCGTTTGCTGCAATATTTAAGCTTGGAGCCAGACGGCCTTTATTCGCCAGGCGAGGCGTGGTGACGCAGGAGACAATAGGATCAACAGACCCAGAGAGGGGATGTGGGGATGTATGGGAGCCGGCCTGAGGCTCCCAAAGGAACATGGACACCGCAGAGCCAGGGCACAGGGTGCATCCCCCTCTGCAGCCCGCCTCACTGCAGCCCTCCACACAGAGAGAGAGAGAGAGAGAGAGAGAGAGAGAGAGACATAGAAAGAGAGAGTTAGAGAGAGAGCCAAAGCTGCCACAGCAGCTAACCTACCACTGGCCACTGTCCTACTATCAACCTGCAGAGACAGAGTCAGGCTTTAACTCTGTGAGAAGTGCGGGCAGGGGGCTGAATGTCCTCATGGACCTACACTGGGTTTTTGGTTGTTGTCATTTCATCCATGGTCATATGGTTCTATTTTACAGCTGAGTGGGGATATATTGTCATCGCTGTTCATTGTGCAACCTGAGTGGTAGCCTAGTGTTATAGCCTAGTGTGGAGCGAAAGTATTTTCTCTAGCCTTACTTTTAGCAAATAACTTAAATTATGACCATTCATATTCTTATACAATTGACAGTATATTATATGTGGCATGCTTTGGATTGACTTTGGAATAGTAAACTTAATCTCTTCAGAAAAAATCTAGTTAACAGTGAATTTAGTGGTCATAAAAAAAGTGTATTTACAGGTATACTCACATTTTAGAAGGACCCAAGGCAGGAAGCAGAGTGACAACACAGTGTGACATCATAGTAGACAGGAAGGCTATAGATGGTAAGTACGAAAACAATACTGTAATGAGGATTCACAGTTTTCATCTACATTACTTTGGTACATGTGTGACTGGTTTATGAACTGAGTAAGGATCATGTCATGTGTATGTTCTACACATACCATAGCTAGTCAGTGTCATAGGTTTTAATTATCTGTCTGGAATGTGAAGAATTTCAACTTTGTATAGACAGGACTCTATTTTGGAAACATCCCCATCTTTCCAGGAATAGGTAACACAAATGTCAACCCTTTATGGCTTGGTTTTATCTTTCGATCTACAGTATAACTTGTCTTGCAGATGATGTAATGTCTACAACATCATGACATCATATGCTAATTCAAAACGAAAATGTATGAGCGCTGTAACAGATTTGCAACTGTTTTGTCAAATTAAATGACATTATTTCATGAAATTTCATGGATTTGATACATTCTAAAACTCTCCACAACGTTCTCTTACAGTGTATTTATCTCAACCCAGTACCTTGCACAGGAAGATAAATACAATTAAAATAAGATACATACACAATTGCATTGGGCTTCAAACAGTCTAACTCAAATACCCCCCACTCATACATAGCAAGGCAACTTTTTCTCTGACTCTGTTGTTGACATGATTCAGGAGCTCAGCTATAGAGCAGGTGACAACAACGGCAAGGCAGTAAGAGAGGCCAGAGTATCATCAATCTGGAGGTGATACAGCGGGGCGCAGTGGCATGTTTATCACCTGTCACACGCACGCAGGCACACACATACACACACACACATACAAACAGAAACATGCACAGGCACACACATGCACAAGCGCACGCAGGCACGCACACACATGCATACACACACATTCTCATGCTCACAGACTGGCATACACTAAAATGCACGACTTGTCAGTGGCTAATTGTTCCCCGGGCGCCAATGACGTGGATGTCGATTAAGGCAGTCCTCCGCACCTCTCTGATTCAGAGGGGTTGGGTTAAATGCAGAAGACACATTTCAGTTGAATGCATTCAGTTGTACAACTGACTAGATATCCCCCTTTCCTTTTCCATTTCCCTTTAAGAGAGAGATATATTAGTGCCATAAACATGAGCATTTTCAGTGGCGTGCACTTTTTATGATCACAAATAAGTGATTACAGTACTACTGTATAACTGCATATTTGAATTTTGAACTTAGACCATGAGCGTCCTCCAACTTGGACACCACAGTCCTACTTCTCATCAAGCCAAGACTTGAGATGGCAGATACAGTACATACAAACCACACTCAGAAGTGGGAAAGGTTTATTTGAAGAAAGGAAGTGTTTGTCTGTTATCTAAACTGTTGAAATATTGTGCTCCAGATGAAGCCGTTGGTGCATCAATTCAACGGAAGGGAAAAGTGGTTATGTCGCAGTCAATGGGCAATGTTTTATGCAACCTAGACAGAACGTTTATTTAGATTTACACAATTAAATTCCCCTGCACAATCTCATTCTCATGACCCAGAGTCGCTCCATGTAGTCAACAGGAGATTTACTGTACATTTAGGGCAAAGTTCTTCCATTGTAGTTTAACCCCATCCAATATTACAAGCTAAATAGAGATGTGCCGACAACCACACACCTGTAAGGACAGTTAGAATTGACAACTTTGAGGAATCATTAGATAACAACAATATTTTATTGGGCCTTAAACGGATTGTCTTACTCAGTACCATTGAAGCACTAGTCAATAGTGGAGGCAAGCCACAACTCCTTTCTACACCACTACATCTCCTGTCTCATTTTACTAAGCTCTCCATTGGGATTTCCTCCAACCAGTAAGTGATCATGCCCTGTGTGACATCATTGGTTTGTGGACTGGACCCCATAACCTGGGTCTTCAGTCTCTGGTAGTGTCAATGAGTTGGGTACTTGGTCTCTAAGTCTGTATAGCAAGATCAAACTTCCTGGAACAGCAGTACAGCGATAACCAGAATGTTTTTGACCTAGGAATTTACCACATGTTTATTACTACAAGAATAATGGCTATTTCCGGACAAAACCAAGAAACAAAATTAATCCTGGTCTTCCTTTATCACATAGAACAAGTGTTATTACTTATTAAATGATTAAATCCACTCAGTACTGGTACACCCTGTAGATAGCCATGTTATTTTTACTCATTATTGTTATTCGTTATTCAATGTGTATTAATTCCTCATGTCAATATTTCTAGATTTTTGTTCTTTATCTTTAACTGCATTGTTGGAAAAGGACACATAAATCAGCATTTCACTGTTAGTCTACATATGATAAATAACATTTGATTTGATTCAATTTTTTGTATATGTTACTGATGAGACTTCCAGAACCTCAGGTGTCAAGTTAGTGGATATTTCAGGAAATTGTTTTCTGCGCTTCCAGAATCAGGAGGCCGGTCGTGATGTGCCTGCCACTCATCCTCAGATGTGAAAATCATAGAAAAATCCCAAGCAAAAGGTTATGATACACATTTCCTCTCCACCAACCCCAGGAGAACAACCCACTAAAGGAGATCACAGCAGACCACCAACCCCAGGAGAACAACCCCCTAAAGGAGATCACTGCAGAACACACAGGTGTGGCAGAGACCAAGGAGAGTGACCAGAGCAGACGGGCCCATGGTGCTGTATACTCTGGGTAGCTGGGGCACTGGGGCACTCCCTTTAAAGCGCTGTGTGTTGGTATGGTGGCCGCAGGCATTCTAAGCCCTGCAGTGGGCCCGTGAATGGCGCTGGGATTTCACACAAAGACATGATGTCGTGATGGAGGAAGCGAACTCTATTGAGCACGTGCGGTGAGGCGTGAGGCCAGATTAGAGCCCTGTGGCATGGCACTAAACGGACGCTAATCAGAACGCTACCACACCTATTGTACGGCGATCTGCCTACGGCGCGACGGCGCCACGCACTTCCTGCTCCCAGCTTAGCCCGTTCAGAGAGAGAGAGAGAGAGAGAGAGAGAGAGAGAGAGAGAGAGAGAGAGAGAGAGAGAGAGAGAGAGAGAGAGAGAGAGAGAGAGAGAGAGAGAGAGAGAGAGACTAAAGTGATGGTACAAACTCATATACAGTAAGAACAAAAATACAGTGAGGCGAGTAAGCAGAGTAAATACAGTGAGGAGAGTAAACAGAGTAAATACAGTGAGGAGAGTAAGCAGAGTAAATACAGTGAGGAGAGTAAACAGAGTAAATAGAGTGAGGAGAGTAAGCAGAGTACATACAGTTTAGGAGAGTAAGCAGAGTACATACAGTGAGGAGTGTAAGCAGAGTAAATACAGTGAGGAGAGTAAACAGAGTAAATACAGTGAGGAGAGTAAGCAGAGTAAATACGGTGAGGAGAGTAAGCAGAGTAAATACAGTGAGGAGAGTAAGCAGAGTAAATACAGTGAGGAGAGTAAACAGAGTAAATACAGTGAGGAGAGTAAGCAGAGTAAATACAGTGAGGAGAGTAAGCAGAGTAAATACAGTGAGGAGAGTAAACACAACATAAGGGTTCTGTCACGATCGTCGTAATCAGTGGACCAAGGCGCAGCGTGATATGCGTACATCTTTTAATGCGTACTTTGCACACTACAACAAAACGAAACGTGAAGTCCTCGGTCATACAACCGAGGAACAAAACGGAACAAGATCCCACAAATGACAAGTGCACAACAGGCTGCCTAAGTATGGTTCCCAATCAGAGACAACAAGACACAGCTGCCTCCGATTGGGAACCACCCCGGCCAACACAGAAATACACGATCTAGAAAAGAACACATAGAAAACAAAACATAGACACTACACATAGAAACTAACACCCTGGCTCAACATATAAGAGTCCCCAGAGCCAGGGCGTGACAGTACCCCCCCCCCAAAGGCGCGGACTGCGCCAACTAAACCCAACAGGGGAGGGGCTGGGTGGGCATTCCGCCTCGGAGGCGGATCCGGCTCCGGGCGTGACCACCACTCTCTAACTACCCCCCCGTAGCGCCCCTGGTCTGGTCCTGCTGGCTGGAGCTGGACTGGACATCGGTGGAGCGGATTGCTTAGGCTCCGGTGTGGAGCAGCTGACCGGTACCTGACCAGGCACCGGTGAAACAGGCACGGGCTGTGCCGGACTGACGACGCGCACCACTGGTTTGGTGCGGGGAGCAGGAATGGGCCGGACCGGGCTGACGACGCACACCACTGGCTTGGTGCGGGGAGCAGGAATGGGCCGGACCGGGCTGACGACGCGCACCACTGGCTTGGTGCGGGGAGCAGGAATGGGCCGGACCGGGCTGACGACGCGCACCAATGGCTTGGTGCGGGGAGCAGGAACAGGCCGGACCAGGCTGACGACGCGCACCACTGGCTTGGTGCGGGGAGCAGGAACGGGCCGGACCGGGCTGACGACGCGCACCACAGGCTTGGTGCGGGGAGCAGGAACAGGCCGGACCGGGCTGGCGACGCGCACCACTGGCTTGGTGCGGGTAGCAGGAACAGGCCGGACCGGGCTGGCGACGCGCACCACTGGCTTGGTGCGAGGGGCAGGAACAGGCCGGGCCGGGCTGGCGACGCGCACCACTGGCTTGGTGCGAGGGGCAGGAACAGGCCGGGCCGGGCTGGCGACGCACACCACTGGCTTGGTGCGAGGGGCAGGAACAGGCCGGGCCGGGCTGGCGACGCGCACCACAGGCTTGGTGCAAGGGGCAGGAACAGGCCGGGCCGGGCTGGCGACGCGCACCACAGGCTTGGTGCGAGGGGCAGGAACAGGCCGGGCCGGACTGGGAACACGCACCACTAACTTAGTGCGGGGAGCAGGAACGGGTTGGGCCGTACTGGGAACACGCACCACTAACTTAGTGCGGGGAGCAGGAACGGGTTGGGCCGGACTGGGAACACGCACCACTAACTTAGTGCGGGGAGCAGGAACGGGTTGGGCCGTACTGGGAACACGCACCACTAACTTAGTGCGGGGAGCAGGAACGGGTTGGGCTGTACTGGGAACACGCACCACTAACTTAGTGCGGGAATCAGGAACGGGCCGGACTGGACTGGTGACACACACCACTTGCTTGGTGCGAGGAGCGGGACTGGGTTTCCTCATAAACCTCTGCTCCCTCTGCTGCCTACTCAGTTCCTCTCGCCGTGCCTCCACACTCTCCTTCTCCCTCCTGACCAATGGCCCCCGTAACCTGGTGGCCTCCTCTCCTAGTCCACAAACTCGCCCTGTAGCTGCCTCCATCAGACCCGTCGTCCATGCCGTGTGCCTCTCGCCTGTCCGACGACGACACTGTTGGCGCCGTACCTCCTCTCTCGCCAGGGCTTTAACTTTAGCCCATGGCCCTTTGCCCGCGAACATGTCCTCCCAGGACCACCATTGGCCCACCTGGGCCATCGCCAACCTCTCCAGCTCCTTACCCGGCGTTTGCTCCTGCACACGCTGCTTGGTCCTTGTATGGTGGGATCTTCTGTCACGATCGTCGTAATCAGTGGACCAAGGCGCAGCGTGATATGCGTACATCTTTTAATGCGTACTTTGCACACTACAACAAAACAACAAAACGAAACGTGAAGTCCTCGGTCATACAACACAAACCTAAACGGAACAAGATCCCAAGTGCACAACAGGCTGCCTAAGTATGGTTCCCAATCAGAGACAACAAGACACAGCTGCCTCCGATTGGGAACCACCCCGGCCAACACAGAAATACACGATCTAGAAAAGAACACATAGAAAACAAAACATAGACACTACACATAGAAACTAACACCCTGGCTCAACATACTTTTACTTTTTCCTTGACTTACAGTTTTTTTTTGTTTTTTTTTCATACCCCCCGTGGGAATCAAACCCACAACCCTGGCGTTGCAAACGCCATGCTCTACCAACTGAGCTACATCCCTGCCGGCCATTCCCTCCCCTACCCTAGACGACGCTGGGCCAATTGTGCGCCGCCCCATGGGTCTCCCGGTCGCGGCCGGCTACGACAGAGCCTGGATTCGAACCAGGATCTCTAGTGGCACAGCTAGCACTGCGATGCAGTGCCTTAGACCACTGCGCCACTCGGGAGGCCAGGGCGTGACAGGTTCATGTCATATGTCATCTAATGATTGTAATTTTGTTATGATAACCTTATTTATGATGGACAAACAATGCCCCCTCCCCCCTCCCCTTTTACACACATACAGTGAGGAGAACAAGTATTTGATACACTGCCGATTTTGCAGGTTTTCCTACTTACAAAGCATGTAGTCTGAAATTTTCAGATTTTTAAGTAATTAATTTGCATTTTATTGCATGACATAAGTATTTGATCACCTACCAACCAGTAAGAATTCCGGCTCTCACAGACCTGTTAGTTTTTCTTTAAGAAGCCCTCCTGTTCTCCACTCATTACTTGTATTAACTGCACCTGTGTGAACTCGTTACTTGTATAAAAGACACCTGTCCACACACTCAATCAAACAGACTCCAACCTCTCCACAATGGCCAAGACCAGAGAGCTGTGTAGGGACATCAGGGATAAAATTGTAGACCTGCACAAGGCTGGGATGGGCTACAGGACAATAGGCAAGCAGCTTGGTGAGAAGGCAACAACTGTTGGCGCAATTATTAGAAAATGGAAGAAGTTCAAGATGACGGTCAATCACCCTCGGTCTGGGGCTCCATGCAAGATCTCACCTCGTGGGGCATCAATGACCATGAGGAAGGTGAGGGATCAGCCCAGAACTACACGGCAGGACCTGGTCAATGACCTGAAGAGAGCTGGGACCACAGTCTCAAAGAAAACCATTAGTAACACACTACGCCGTCATGGATTAAAATCCTGCAGCGCACGCAAGGTCCCCCCATCTTTGGAGGGAGCTGAAAGTCCGTATTGCCCAGCAACAGCCCCGAAACCTGAAGGATCTGGAGAAGGTCTGTATGGAGGAGTGGGCCAAAATCCCTGCTGCAGTGTGTGCAAACCTGGTCAAGACCTACAGGAAACGTATGATCTCTTTAATTGCAAACAAAAGTTTCTGTACCAAATATTAAGTTCTGCTTTTCTGATGTATCAAATACTTATGTCATGCAATAAAATGCAAATTAATTACTTAAAAATCATACAATGTGATTTTCTGGATTTTTGTTTTAGATTCCGTCTCTCACAGTTGAAGTGTACCTATGATAAAAATTACAGACCTCTACATGCTTTGTAAGTAGGAAAACCTGCAAAATCGGCAGTGTATCAAAAACGTATTCTCCCCACTGTACATGTACACACAAACACATACACACCCCACCCTGACCAAAAAGATGACCTCTCAGGTTTCTATGGTTACTACATTAACTTCCATCATTAGTCATTGACCTTGCTGACAGTTGTGAACTCTGCAGCGATACCATTAAATAAACTATCTCTCCCAATGACTCCACATACATTTACCCCAAATTCATAATCTTACACAACCATTTCTATGTAATGAGAACTTGTAAGACCAATAAGTTAAATCAAATACATGCCATACTGATGCTGTGCTTACAGCTGCAGCCCATAAGACTGACTGAAGGTTTTCTTTATTCTCAATGCGATTTACAAACACCGGATTTTAGCCTGACCACTGCTGTAAGTAATACAGTTAATTTACTCAGTTTGTTAGAAATTAAAGATTATATTGGGTTTGCCTTGAGGATGGCATAAATGGGCAGAAAATATCCCAGTAGTCACAATAGTCCTGAAAATCCTAAAAGAGATTCCTCTCCCTTTAATAACAAACCCATGGCTAAGTGTCAGCGTCTCTACTCCTCCTCCTCTCCACATGAGGCAAAAAGAAGGAATGAAACAAGTCTCATAGAACAGATACAGGATGCGTATCATGAGAGGGGGATGAAGAAGGAAAGCAAAGAAAGAGAGTGATAGAGATTAGTAGAAAAAGAAGACTGAAAGCCCAGGGATAGATCCTGTGAGCTTGTTGTCATCCTAAGATAGCCTACTCACACACTTGAATACTTGATCAGGACCCATATGGAACATTGTGCATGTAACAACTCACACTTTCATACAGTACGTTAGCTGATGTATCTGTTCTTTATAAGAGGTCTACATAAAGCATCCTCTTTTCCATACAGACAAATGTGGAATTTCTAAATCTGAACACACACACATCACATGATCATACATACCTGAGTGGTTATCACACGCAAGTCTCACCTGCACAGGGAGGTTATTGACAGAGAGAGTTAAGGCGTCCGCATACATAGGTTCGGTTTGCTGCTAGCAGAACTCGGCTAGGTGAAGCGAACGTCTGTGCTTGCACACTCCCTAAAGATGAGAAAAAAGTGGCAATATTACTGTTTGTCGCTCTTGAGCCACCATAACCACAACATAGCCAGTACACTCAAAATAGCAGGATCAAGAAATCTGTTGATGTTTCTTCTGAGGTCTTAGTCGTGCAATTTTACATCTAGCTAAGATGTTTGGTGCAGTACTTCTCAGGTGAAAAAAATTGCAAGAAAACTAGTAGTAATAATAATTAAAATAATTTATTACATTTGTAAAGTGCTTTTCATTATACAGAATAATCTCAAAGTGCCTAAAATAAAAAATGAAAACCTAATAGAAAGAAATTGACACAAATAGGCAGGGAAACTGACACAAAGAACCCAGCTGACACTACAAAGGACAAGCAGACCAAGGAACACAACTATAGGGCCAAGCTGCTGCTGCACTCTCTTGTTGAATGACAGCAAACACTTTATTGAAGAATCCCGTCCATAGTTCCCACCCTTACTGTTGACCAATCACCACGAAGGGGCATAGACTTCAGCTATTGAACTTCGACTTGCCTAAAGAAAAAAATGTGTGTGCACAAAATTAACAAAAACGTCACAAAATGTTGTCATAATATACACTACCAGTCAAACGTTTGGACACACCTACTCATTCTAGGGTTTGTCTTTATTTGTAATATTTTTTACATTGTAGAATAATAGTGAAGACATCAAAACTATGAAATAACACATATGGAATCATGTAGTAAACAAAAAAGTGTTCAACAGCACTCCATCCTTTAGTAGTGGTTTCTTTGCAGCAATTCGACCATGAAGGCCTGATTCACACAGTCCCCTCTGAACAGTTGATGTTGAGATGTGTCTGTTACTTGAACTCTGTGAAGCATTTATTTGGGCTGCAATTTCTGAGGCTGGTAACTCTAATAAATGTATCCTCTGCAGCAGAGTTAACTCTGGGTCTTCCATTCCTGTGACGGTCCTCATGAGAGCCAGTTTCATCATAGCGCTTGATGGTTTTTGCGACTGCACTTGAAAACATTTTCTAGGTTCTTGAAATGTTCCATATTCTCTTTGCTTATTTGAGCTGTTCTTGCCATAATATAGACTTGGTATTTTACCAAATAGGGCTATCTTCTGTATACCCCCCCCCCCCCCTACCCTGTCACAACACAACTGATTGGCTCAAAACAAATTCCACAAATTAACTTTTAAGAAGGCACACCTGTTAATTACATTTACATTTTAGTCATTTAGCAGACGCTCTTATCCAGAGCGGCTTACAGTTAGTGAGTGCATACATTTTCATACTTGAAATGCATTCCAGGTGACTACCTCATGAAGCTGGTTGAGAGAATGCCAAGAGTGTGCAAAGCTGTCATCAAGGCAATGGGTGGCTATTTGAAGAATCTCAAATATAAAATATATTTTGATTTGTTTAACACCTTTTTGGTTACTACATGATTCCATATGTGTTATTTCATAGTTTTGATGTCTTCACTATTATTCTACAATGTAGAAAATAGTAAAAATAAAGAAAAACCCTGGAATGAGTAGGTGTGTCCAAACTTTTGACTGGTACTGTATGCGCAAACTGTTTAGACTGGGATGCATGTGACAGGCTATAGAGAGAGATGCTATACAGGAGGGCCTGTGGATAACACTGAGTCTCATGACATATCACCAGTAGCAGTGCGTGGGTAAAATCACTGGGGAAGCCAGAAAAAAATGCCATATTACAACCTATGTGTTGTGATAATTGCGTTGCTTGCTCTATAACCTGTTAGTTCATTTACCTTGTGACCGTGATATATAGGCCGAAGTGTGTGTGTGTGTGTGTGTGTGTGTGTGTGTGTGTGTGTGTGTGTGTGTGTGTGTGTGTGTGTGTGTGTGTGTGTGCATGCTTGCGCGTTCATGCAAGTAGAAAAAACATGTTGACTCACCCTACTTGTAGAGTAACGCCAATGCCATCCTCCTCTTTCATGTTGACAAACGGTCTATCAATCTATCATACCAATCAGTTCAAACAGTGACATTAAAAAGTCTTATCACCAGTTTGACTTGACCGACGTTGGTACCAGTTCTCTCTTTCTATGTACAAACAGCTGGCTCTGTTTGCTTTGGTGAGTATGAAAGGAACGGTTCGGAAATGTCTTTGTATGGTCTGTTCAATCTTAAAAACAATCATTGGAAAGTAATGATCGAAATGGTCTATCAATCTATCATACAGTACACGCTTTTATTTTTTGTTGTGCTAGGCTACCTGGTTAAAATGCTTGCTCGCTAGCCTAACTTCCTTTCATGGGCAACATTAGCTAGTTAACATTAGCATTCTACATCTAGCTACATATTGAACTTCCATCCTCTCAGGCCAGGGGCACAATGTATGAGTTAATGGTTGGATCAGAATTGCCATTATCATTGGCCAGTACGGAGAATTAAGTGAAACCACAAGTCCAAATCCCTATCGCCATTAATTGCTAATTTAAGAAAGGGACAATTTTAGCTAGCTAGCTAACCACCGGAGGACAACAACACAACGAGATGCAACAACTAAACTTGTTTCTGTCAATGACGTATGCTCTTGATGCGATTTGATAGGAGTGATGCCAAATCCAAACTGGCTTCCCTTGACACTTTTTTTTGGTGCACCAGGACCATTCACAGTTGAGCTCACTCAGTTTAGCTCAATGCTGATTGGCTATTATTTTATAATTATTTCATCAAGGGAGGCCAAATGCTTGCTGGCTTCCCTTGCATAGCACACTACCATGACCACTACAGCACTGGGATTACTGTACACTGGAATGATGCACTAAAGGGTTATATCTCACAATTTGTAAAGTACTAGATGTAATAACTTGTATCACCTTTATATAATGTGACATCTGATTTTAAGTTACGAAGCAACTATGTATGTATCTTTATTGAGGGTCTATGAAGGCTTCATTAAGCCTTATTAGCCAATTTACAAGTAAAATCGAGCTACGGCCATGGCAGCTCTAACCTCTCTCACATCTCTGTGTGAACAAATCACCTCTCTCTACCCCTGAGCAATTTCGTGTTTCCTCTGAGAACCCAACGATCATTACTTTCCAATTATTGTTTTTAAGATTGAACAGACCATACAAAGGCATTTCCGAACCTTTCCTTTCATACTCACCAAAGCAAACAGAGCCAGCTGTTTGTACATAGAAAGAGAGAACTGGCATCAACGTCTGCCAAGTCAAACTGGTGATAAGACTTTTTAATGTCACCGTTTGAACTGGAGCCCCCATTTGGACCAAGCTTCTGTGCCAGTGAAGCAGGAGGGGTACACACACAGCTTGGGTTATGAAAGGTTTTGTAGCTATTCGGCTGGTCAGGGACCATACCTTTGTGTTTAATAGGGTAGATCTGTTGTTGCCCAGTAGGACTTGGGTTATACCATTGTATTTGGGAGGTCAGGTTTGTTGGGTTTGGACAAGCACTCTGTCCCTCCCTCTGCTGGAGCAGGCCTGGTTGATAACCTCACTGGACCTGCTGACATAAACCAGACGGGGCATAGCCAAGGCCATCACACACACAAACACACATACACATACAAACCAAGCATCCTTCATTTTAACTGTGGTATTAGAACCATGCAAAACAAGGAAATTAATCTCACAAGCTAATCTTTAACGTTTAGCCGTTGATAAATATATGTGCCGACCATTGTTACATGGTTTGTTTGAGAGTTAAATACTGCTAGATTGCTTGTTAGATTGTAAAAATTGTTAGAGATTGTTAGAGATTGTTAGATGGTGAGAGGGTTGGGTTGTTTGGGCTCACCTGTGTTTGTGCTCGAGGCTTTCCTTCCCATGTCCTGCCACAATACAAACACAATGCTAACACAATCCTAACACAATGCAAACACAATGCTAACACAATGCTAACACACGCCGCCACTGTGTGTTTTTGAGGGGACAGAGTTCCTGTATCCAACACCCAGAGTGTCGAGAAGGCCTCTATTGTCTTCAGTGTGTGGTAACTGTGTTGCTTCTACTCCAGAAATGTATGTTTAGGAGCTCTAGTGGTTTTAATGGTCCCCATGGGGAATGGGGCATACTCCAGCTTGCTGGGCAAAGGCTTACTGTAGACCAGGGCCTGCTTCCTGCCATGTACAGACGTGTATGTGTATTTACAGGTAGCTATGAAGAGGAGAACTTGCCTGAGCAGGGGACACAGGCAGGCAAGGCAGGGAAAACACTGGACTCTGTGACCATGCATAATCTAGGCTACATTCCTCACATTTTCACACACCCAGTGAGGGATCTGTCCTGGTCCTGGAGCCAGGAGGGATGAGTGAGTCACAGTCCTGTAGTCAGCCCTCACTGCAGGTTCACAAGCCCAAACCCTGCTCCAGGAAGCCTGAAAATAAAAAAATGTAAATGACGCCATTATTTAATTACTTACTGGAAACCAGGAAACATATTCACAGACAACATGGGCCTAAGGAGGGAGAAAGAAAGAGAGATGAAGAGAATGAGTGGAGGAGGAGAGAGAGAGAGATAGAGAGGGGGGGGGGGGGTTGAGTTTTCCCACCATTCTGACAGGAAGTGGAAGGGCAGCTTCCTCTCTGCGTACCGCCGGGAGAGGAAGAGGGAGAGCAGGAAGGGGTGGAAGAGAGGTGAGCAGGTTCAGTGTGTGATAAGATGATAAGGAGGGAAAGAGATTAGAGGGTATGGAAAATAAGATAGACAGAGATCCATTGCTGATGAATTTGTGGACTTGGGCTGCAGGGAGAAATTAGGTATTGGGCCGACCACAGATTAACAAGCAATCTTGTTAGATTTGGACATATACTATTTTTTAACCCAACACAAGGTGAATACAGGATTTGTGGCACAGGTACAGAACACGGGTTGGGGATACGAGTGAGTAAAGGTTGCTGGGAAATGCAGAGGGATAGCAGAGGGATGTAGGGGGAGAAGGGGATGTAGGGGGAAGAAGGGGATGTAGGGGGAAGAAGAGGGATGTAGGGGGAAGAAGGGGGATGTAGGGGGGATAAGGGGATGTAGGGGGGATAAGGGGATGTAGGGGGGAGAAGGGGAATGTAGGGTGATAAGGGGGATGTAGGGGGGAGAAGGGGATGAAGTGGGGAGAAGGGGGATGTAGGGGGGAGAAGGGGGGTGTAGGGGGAGCAGAGGGATGTAGGGGGAGAAAGGGGGAGCAGGGGAAGGCAGGGTGATGTAGAGGAGAGCAGAGGGATGTAGAGGGGAGAAGGGGGATGTAGAGGGGAGAAGGGGGATGTAGAGGGGAGAAGGGGGATGTAGGGGGAAGAAGGGGATGTAGGGGGAAGAAGGGGATGTAGGGGGAAGAAGGGGGATGTAGGGGGTAGAAGGGGATGTAGGGGAGAGAAGGGGATGTAGGGGGAGAAGGGGGTGTAGGGGGGAGAAGGGGATGTAGGGGGAGCAGAGGGATGTAGGGGGATAAGGGGGGAGCAGGGGGAGGCAGGGGGATGTAGAGGAGAGCAGAGGGATGTAGAGGGGAGAAAGGGGATATAGAGGGGAGAAGGGGGATATAGAGGAAAGCAGAGGGATGTAGAGGAGAGCAGAGGAATGTAGAAGGGGATGTAGAGGGGAGAAGGGGATGTAGGGGGGATGTAGGGGGGAAGGGGGATGTAGGGGGAGTAGGGGTGAAGGGGGATGTAGAGGGGAGAAGGGGGATGTAGGGGGAGAAGGGGGATGTAGAGGAGAGCAGAGGGATGTAGAGGAGAGCAGAGGGATGTAGGGGAGAGCAGAGGGATGTAGGGGAGAGCAGAGGGATGTAGAGGAGAGCAGAGGGATGTAGGGGGGAGAAGGGGGATGCAGGGGGGAGAAGGGGGATGCAGGGGGGAGAAGGGGGATGTAGGGGGGAAGGGGGATGTAGGGGGGATGTAGGGGGAGAAGGGGGATGTAGGGGGGAAGGGGGATGTAGGGGGAGTAGGGGGGAAGGGAGATGTAGAGGGGAGAATGGGGATGTAGGGGGGAGAAGGGGGATGCAGGGGGGCTTGTAAAAAAGGTACATAATGTAGTAGTAAGTGAAGGGTAACACTCTTCCCTGTCCTATCTGAGGAACACACGTCGTCCAGGGTAGCATTTCATCCCTGCTAATGCCTTCAGCCAGGCAGCCAGCCAGCAGCCCAACACAATGTTATCAGCGGATACGAGTGTGTGGATACACAGTTACAAGCCTCCCGTTCCCCTCACACACACACCTGCGCCCACACAAACACTCACACACACATTCTCACAAACGTGTACAGCGTGTAATAAAACTGAATTATTAGTGTTCGTATTTCCTGAAATGTGACTGAGACACTTTAGCAGACCCAAGGTGAAGTTAATAAAACATCACCACATGTATTGGAAACAACATGTCAATGCAAAAAAAAAAACTACATTACAAGGCTAGCAACAACAAGCTCTTTCTGTTAATAGTATCCTATGAGACATTTATCAATCCAATCCATCATTAACCAGTTTAGAAAAAGTGTGGTACATTTCTTTAGTTGGTGATGTTTCTGGAATAGCCCCAATTCATGAACCTTCAGTCGACCCCTGGGTCAGTGATTGGGTATTGTGTGTTGAGTGATGCATTGTATGTTTATTGGGCAAGTTGATGAGCGATGCCCTAGAGTTTGTTTTCATGGACGTATAGCACACACACACACACACACAATACACACCCTTTTCTGTCTTCAATAACAAAATGTGTGTCCACACACACACACACACACGCACACACAGTGCATGTTTCTCCGCATATCTGAGGTAGTTGTCTTGGGCGAGGGAGTCTTGTAGATACACCTCTTCCTGCGTTTGTTAGCCCTCTCCTACTCTAATACTCCATGCCGAGATGCTGAGACTGAAGCTTCAAGCTCGACTGGAGAAAAATATGGCATTAGAGCCCAAATTACCTCCTGCTTTCTCCCAACCTTGATTGCCTTGTTCTCATGGTGGAGGAGGAACCTACAGGGGCCAGTTTACATTTCTGCTTGTTTTGATTTGTTGTTTTGAGTCCAGTCAGTTATGTTGGGAAAACTCATGTAGGTCAGAAAAGTCTTGGAACATTTTAATAAGATCTACATTTCTATAGCAATGACCCAGCAATGTACTATATACATTCCTAAGAAGTACGCTAATTGTAATATATTGTCACAACCTATAGCTGTTGGATATCAATATCATGGTTATTTTCATTGTATATCAACTTAAAGGGAAAATCCACTCAAAAACTATGTTTTGGTATTTTTTTCATTAGTCCACTGTTGATACAGTCCCAAAATGTTTTGCATGTCAGCAGTCACGTTTTCAAGATATTGGACTTTCAAGAAGCAAAGTGTTACCGGACACATCATCATCATCATCATTCTCTATATGGAAAAAGTATAGAATGCACATAAATGGTCACTGAAAGGCTGAAAGGAAATACACACACACATAAACAGGATGTGCTGTCTCCAGTCTTTAGCGGCAATAGGAGGGAGGTGAAGGGAGGGGGTTGGAGAGGGAAACTGCCAGTCAACCTTGACACACATTATAAGACACACATGACCCACATATTCTCTCCATCCCTCAGGTCTGGGATAACAACACTATGATGAGTACAGAGGTCAGAGGTCAGCGGGTAAGAATAGCAGGAGCAGTCTAAAAATGAATGGTCCGGTAGACAGATCCGAGCCATGGGCACGTGTTTGGTCGACAAGGAGAACGACTCAATGACGACAAAGTGCGACACGCTGTGACATTGTCACCAATCCTCTCCATCCCTGTCACCTGCTCTGACTGGTCACCTGCCCCTCACCTGCTCTGACAGTGTCACCATGGCATGGTGGGAACTAACAATGCATTGACTCATTTACTGTTAGGAACGCAGACAGTGTTATCTAGATAGAGGGGCTGTCAGTGTGTGCATTAAGGTAAGCTCTGACCAACAGCACCTGTGACTTATCAGACAATTACTCTTACATACACAGACTTGTAATCAGTACACACTCTAAAGACAGATTGTGTCATTTGTTCATGTCAACATCAACACTCTCCTACTGAGTGGATCATGTTACTGGTGACGTGAAAACATGAAACAGACGGAGAGACAGCAACAGGGCCCATGCATGAATAGGAGCAACATTCTGTATTCTCTCCAGGTTTGGCTGTGGAGTGACAGAGAGAGAGGATACAGTAGAACAACATGGCCTACTCAGGTCACTATGTGGTCTAGTATGTGAGGTAGTGAGAAGTGAAGTTGGTGTGTGACCCCACACGGGAGAAGAAAGCAGACCGCCCTGGCAAATCACTCAACACACACTTAAATAGACACCTATCTCACCTACATACAGTGTGTGTGAACACGTATGCACGCACATACATATACACACACGTGCAAGGTTTGGTGATAGTATCATTGTGTATCACAGCATATCACTGTTTATGTCCCTTAAAAGCCATAGACAGGTCAGGTCATGGCAGTTGTGCCAATGTTGTGTGTTGTACTGAACGTTTGTCTGTTTGTGTGCCTTAAATGTTTCACAGTGGTGTAACCTAGGCCTACAGTGGTGTAGGAGGGAGTTTTGGGGGCATTTTAGGGGGTTAAGGGCATGTGACAAATACAATTTGATTTGATTTGATTTGACTGGGGTAGTGAGGTGCGTTTAGGAGACACAGTGAATGTCCATCAAGCCTGGTTTTCCTCGGACACGTGTGCAGCAGGGCTGAAATCGGGTCGGGTCACAAGCAGGGGTGGTAGGTGGAGGGGTTACGTGTTTATGTTAATACAATCTGGCAGCGTGTTTTTTTTCCCACACACACATACACACACAGAGACACACACACTCTTCCCCACACACAGCCCACACCCTGGCAGTGAGCTCTGCTGTAAATGGTGAGATTAAGTTAAGTTGTGGAGCGTCACCTCTCTGTTCCAGATCACTTGATGCTCTTTGACTGAGTAAACAAACTCTGCTCTGACCATAATCCTGCCTGATGAACACTAAAGAGGGGAAAAACAGGGTTGAATATCCCTTAGAATGAAAAGAGGGTGATTAGGAATTAGCTACATCTTTCCTTTCCTTGAAGATTTCCTTTAAGAGTATTACTGATTGATTGAGCCTCAATAAGCTAAAGGGAAGTTTTGTTCGGCTTTTACACTAATAGAGACTTAGCTGTGGTTGGTTCTAAATTTGCTTTGGGGTTGTACTGGAGTTACATTAGGTGAAAGTCAAATACTGTATATCATTATTTTCTGTGTGTGTGCGTGCGTACGCCTGTCCATGCATGAAGACAGAGCTACAGTGCATTTGGAAAGTATTCAGACCCCTTGACTTTTTCCACATTTTGTTACGTTACAGCCTTATTCTAAAATGGATTAAATAAATAAAAATCCTCATCAATCTACACACAATACACCATAATGACAAAGTAAAAACAGGTTTTTAGAAGAAAAAAAAAAAAAACCTTATTCACATAAGTATTCAGAACCTTTGCTATGAGACTCGAAATTGAGCTCAGGTGCATCCTGTTTCCATTGATCATCCTTGACATGTTTCTACAACTTGATTGGAGTCCACCTGTGGTAAATTCAATTGATTGGACATGATTTGGAAAGGCACACACCTGTCTATAGAAGGTCCCACAGTTGACAGTGCATGTCAGAGCAAAAACCAAGCCATGAGGTCGAAGGAATTGTTCCTAGAGCTCCGACACAAGATTGTGTCGAGGCACAGATCTCGGGAAGGGTACCAAAACATTTCTGCAGCATTGAAGGTCCCCAAGAACACAGTGGCCTCCATCATTCTTAAATGGAAGAAGTATGGAACCACCAAGACTCTTCCTAGAGCTGGCTGCCCTGCCAAACTGAGCAATCGGGGGAGAAGAGCCTTGGTCAAGGAGGTGACCAAGAACCCGATGGTCACTCTGACAGCGCTCCAGAGTTCCTCTGTGGAGATGGGAGAACCTTCCAGAAGGACAACAACCTCTGCAGCACTCCACCAATCAGGCATTTATGGTAGAATGGCCAGATGGAAGCCACTCCTCAGTAATCACTGCCAAAGGTGCTTCAACAAAGTACTGAGTAAAGGGTCTCAATACTTATTTCTAAAAACCTGTTTTGCTTTGTCATTATGGGGTATTGTGTGTAGATTGATGAGGGGAAAAAACGATTTAATCAATTTTAGAATAAGGCTGTAACATAACAAAATGTGGAAAAGGTCAAGGGGTCTGAATACTTTCCGAATGCACTGTTTGTTAAGGTATAAGAGATTAGAGAAAGGAGTGAAGGATTATGGGTAGCAGAGGAAGTGATGACAGGCCCGAGAGTGACAGTGGCACCTCTACTGTCCCCCTACATATACTGACACAAACATACTAACACAGACATACTGACACAGACATACTGACACAGACATACTGACATACGTATCCTACCCCTGTCACCTCATTTCCAAAGCTACTGTACATTATGTACAGTATATCTTACCTTATACCCTCTCTCTGTAAGCTACCGTGTCATTTGTTATCATATCCTCATGCCTAAGATGGAAGAAGTGCAGAAAGATGCAGGCAGCAGACATGAAGAGGAACAGATAGAGGAGAAGAGAAAGAGAAAGAGGATGAAAGAGAAAGAGAAAGAGAGAGAGAGAGGGGTCCTGACGCCACAGGGTCACGAGGAGCCCAGCATGGCTGGGGGGCACGGCATGGGATCTGCATCATGAACTAGTTTCCCCGATATATATACACGCAGAGGCATTATCCACAGTCTGTCATCAAAGACACACTTGTTACAGGGAGAACAGGAGACAACGGGCTCTTTTAGATGGTCCATAAGGCTGTCACATTAGCATGACTCTGCAGATCTGGGACCAGCACAGACAGCACCTACTGTAGGGAGCAGTATAGTCTCTGGGACCAACACAGACAGCACCTACTGTAGGGAGCAGTATAGTCTCTGGGACCAGCACAGACAGCACCTACTGTAGGGAGCAGTATAGTCTCTGGGACCAGCACAGACAGCACCTACTGTAGGGAGCAGTATAGTCTCTGGGACCAGCACAGACAGCACCTACTGTAGGGAGCAGTATAGTCTCTGGGACCAGCACAGACATTACCTACTGTAGGGAGCAGTATAGTCTCTGGGACCAGCACAGACAGCACCTACTGTAGGGAGCAGTATAGTCTCTGGGACCAGCACAGACAGCACCTACTGTAGGGAGCAGTATAGTCTCTGGGACCAGCACAGACAGCACCTACTGTAGGGAGCAGTATAGTCTCTGGGACCAGCACAGACAGCACCTACTGTAGGGAGCAGTATAGTCTCTGGGACCAGCACAGACAGCACCTACTGTAGGGAGCAGTATAGTCTCTGGGACCAGCTCAGACAGCACCTACTGTAGGGAGCAGTATAGTCTCTGGGACCAGCACAGACAGCACCTACTGTAGGGAGCAGTATAGTCTCTGGGACCAGCACATACAGCACCTACTGTAGGGAGCAGTATAGTCTCTGGGACCAGCACAGACAGCACCTACTGTAGGGAGCAGTATAGTCTCTGGGACCAGCACAGACAGCACCTACTGTAGGGAGCAGTATAGTCTCTGGGACCAGCACAGACAGCACCTACTGTAGGGAGCAGTATAGTCTCTGGGACCAGCACAGACAGCACCTACTGTAGGGAGCAGTATAGTATCTGCGACCAGCACAGACATCACCTACTGTAGGGAGCAGTATAGTCTCTGGGACCAGCACAGACAGCACCTACTGTAGGGAGCAGTATAGTCTCTGGGACCAGCACAGACACTACCTACTGTAGGGAGCAGTATATTCTCTGGGACCAGCACAGACAGCACCTACTGTAGGGAGCAGTATAGTCTCTGGGACCAGCACAGACATCACCTACTGTAGGGAGCAGTATAGTCTCTGGGACCAGCACAGACAGCACCTACTGTAGGGAGCAGTATAGTCTCTGGGACCAGCACAGACAGCACCTACTGTAGGGGGCAGTATAGTATCTGCGACCAGCACAGACAGCACCTACTGTAGGGAGCAGTATAGTCTCTGGGACCAGCACAGACAGCACCTACTGTAGGGAGCAGTATAGTCTCTGGGACCAGCACAGACAGCACCTACTGTAGGGAGCAGTATAGTCTCTGGGACCAGCACAGACAGCACCTACTGTAGGGAGCAGTATAGTCTCTGGGACCAGCACAGACAGCACCTACTGTAGGGAGCAGTATAGTCTCTGGGACCAGCACAGACAGCACCTACTGTAGGGAGCAGTATAGTCTCTGGGACCAGCACAGACAGCACCTACTGTAGGGAGCAGTATAGTCTCTGGGACCAGCACAGACAGCACCTACTGTAGGGGGCAGTATAGTATCTGCGACCAGCACAGACAGCACCTACTGTAGGGAGCAGTATAGTCTCTGGGACCAGCACAGACAGCACCTACTGTAGGGAGCAGTATAGTCTCTGGGACCAGCACAGACAGCACCTACTGTAGGGAGCAGTATAGTCTCTGGGACCAGCACAGACAGCACCTACTGTAGGGAGCAGTATAGTCTCTGGGACCAGCACAGACAGCACCTACTGTAGGGAGCAGTATAGTCTCTGGGACCAGCACAGACAGCACCTACTGTAGGGAGCAGTATAGTCTCTGGGACCAGCACAGACAGCACCTACTGTAGGGAGCAGTATAGTCTCTGGGACCAGCACAGACAGCACCTACTGTAGGGAGCAGTATAGTCTCTGGGACCAGCACAGACAGAACCTACTGTAGGGAGCAGTATAGTCTCTGGGACCAGCACAGACAGCACCTACTGTAGGGAGCAGTATAGTCTCTGGGACCAGCACAGACAGCACCTACTGTAGGGAGCAGTATAGTATCTGCGACCAGCACAGACAGCACCTACTGTAGGGAGCAGTATAGTATCTGCGACCAGCACAGACAGCACCTACTGTAGGGAGCAGTATAGTCTCTGGGACCAGCACAGACAGCACCTACTGTAGGGAGCAGTATAGTCTCTGGGACCGGCACAGACAGCACCTACTGTAGGGAGCAGTGTAGTCTCTGGGACCAGCACATACAGCACCTACTGTAGGGAGCAGTATAGTCTCTGGGACCAGCACAGACAGCACCTACTGTAGGGAGCAGTATAGTATCTGCGACCAGCACAGACAGCACCTACTGTAGGGAGCAGTATAGTCTCTGGGACCAGCACAGACAGCACCTACTGTAGGGAGCAGTATAGTCTCTGGGACCAGCACAGACAGCACCTACTGTAGGGAGCAGTATAGTATCTGCGACCAGCACAGACAGCACCTACTGTAGGGAGCAGTATAGTATCTGGGACCAGCACAGACAGCACCTACTGTAGGGAGCAGTATAGTATCTGCGACCATATCAACGAAATGGCAAACCAAAAAATTAAATAATAATAACATGGCTAAACTAACCATACATGGGAAAAGTGAGTGAGGGAAAGTCCAGGTGGCCTAAGCCATTATTGCCTTTAGGAGGCTAATCGGTGGTAGATTAGAGCTGGCAAGAGAGATGGAAGGTGATAACACCTGCCTTTTAGCTTTTTCCATGTGTGTTTGTGTTGGGGGGACAAGGTATTTTTCCATATGTGTGTGTTGGGGGGACAAGGTATTTTTCCATATGTGTGTGTTGGGGGGACAAGGTATTTTTCCATCTCTCCTCTCATTCCTCTCATTGTAGATTAAAACAGAGTTCCCACAAGGTGATGGAAAGCAATGTCACATTCGACAGAGGTGCCCCTGCCACTAAATTAGCATTGTCATAATGTATGTGTGTACTGTATGTGCCTTGCTGTGCATGTGTGTGTGTGACATTCGGTGTGTGTGTGTGTACACGTGCACGTTTGTGCATGTGTGTGTCTGACATTCGGTGTGTGTGTGACATTCAGTGTATGTGTGTGTGTGTGTGCCCCCACCACATAATTACAGTTGTTTGAACAGGCTGCCTTTGTGCACACACGGGCCCTGCAGCAAGGAGGAATCACAACATAAAAGATTGCCATTATATAATGTTGTCATATATCTGCAGGCCCATACATCTACAACAGTGGAACCAGCCAGGCCAGACACTGGCTCTGTGTACAGGACAGGATGAGAGAAAAAGAGAGAGGAGGAGGAGGAAGAGGGTGAAGAGGAGTATCGGCTGGCATCCCAAACTTTTTTTCCTGACTCCAGAGCAGGACCATGACAGCAAGGGAGAGAAGAGAAGACAAGACTTGATCAAAACAGGTATTCTCACCACAGAGTGGAGGGGGTAGATTGTTGTTGGCATCCGCGGGGCATGCTCTATTATACAGTAGGCAAGATATGCTTGTAATATCGCTGACTTCATCTTTACAGAGGAGTTGAACAAGGGTGAGGTATCCGATTCTGGCTAATTTTAACATGGTTATTGAACCCTGATCCTCGCTCATATTTTTTTGAAGTTCGTTACCTATTAATCATAATCAATATTTTTATTGTAAATGTATCATAAACATTCAACCTGTTTCACATATAACAATGACAATATCTACTGCAAATAACACACTTAAAATGTTCAACAAAACTTTTTACAAGTGAGAAGACTTATACAATATTTCATAACTACTTGCAGTCATATGAAATCGCATTTATTTCCCAGTAGAGTGATTCTACTACGTATATTCCTTGACATAATTACTCATGTTACCTACACATTTCACCACTGAAAAACTACAGTAGTTATATAGTAAGCTGGGACAGAATGTTTTGCAATGTCTGAGGTTTATGCTGACTGCCACATACAGACTATAGTGTTGATGGTAGTAAACTAAAAAAACACAATAAAGAATAAATAATGCCGCTGGAAGCTTTGTCAGAACGGAATTCCTATTGATCCCTGAACACAATTCCGCTTTCCTTCTCCTGATGTTAAGGAATTCTTCCCACCAAAATACTGTAGAGTGCCAGGAAGCCTACCAGGGAATCTGGGAGAGGGATGTAGCTTGTGGAGACTGGGAGGGAGGGAAGGAAGGAGGAGGAGGAGGATATAGAGGAGGAGGGCAGAGTGGAAACACTCTCTCGTGATGCCCCTGCTTTTCTTCCCATGCCCCCTGCGCAGGCTAGCATTCTCACTCTGGGACGGCACAGTGCTCCAGCACTTCTACACTCTACTCTACAAAGATCCTACTCTACTCTACAAAGATCCTACTCTACTCTACTCAGATCCTACTCTACTCTGCACAGATCGTACTCTACACTACTTTACCCAGCTCCTGTTGATGACATCTGATGCTGTGTCTGCAAGAGGTACGACTCAGCATCACTGACCTCCACCAACCTCTGTCCTCCGAGCCAGCACTTCTCCACTCATCCCGCCAGGTCACCACTCCTCTACGGCCCGGTCCCATCCTCCATCGTCCACTCCATCCGTCTCTGAGGGCAAGACCCTGCTGGGAAGCAGCTCCAAGGACCATCTTCCTCAGTGTTGATAGCCATCACCATCTGCAGCAAGAACAGGTAAATACCACCACATCACCTTTGATCGTGCATACAAACGTAAGGGAGACACTTCAAAGGAGATAAAGGAAACTCAGCCCACTGGGCACTGACGTCATTTCAACATCTAGTTGTGATTTACATTTGGTTGAGTTGTCAACTAATGTGAATTAAATGTGAAATCAACGAAACATTTCACCATGTCATTGGATTCAGGTTAAAGGTTGATGACTTCTTGCAAATCTAATCAGTTTTCCATGTTGATTCAACATCATCAATTTTTACATGATGTGGAAACAACAACGTTGATTCAACTCGTTTTTGCCCAGTGGGAGGGAAAGAGTCTATTTTCTTAGGTGCACTCGGGGATACCAGGACTTCCACAGGTGTGATACAGGTGTCACTCAGTGAGTGTGTGTGAGGGTTTTATAGAGGCATGCTAAATAACATCTGTCTCTTTTATTCATTCTATATTGTTGCTGTGCCACTAAAGCATCATACCCAGTGTCTCTGTCAGTTACTATTTGAGACAGAGCATTGACAGGGCGCTGGTTCATAGCCGTGAGGTCTCTGTCACATGCAAGAGTGTAGGGACAATTTATAGGGGTTCTGGTGTGTGTTAAATGCTCTGTTGTCCCAGGCACACTGTTACTGTCACACCCTCTCCACCCCTCCTGCCCTCCACCCCTCCTCCCCTCCTGCCCATAATGTCAGTCTCCCGTTCTCCTTTTCTCTTTCTTTCCATCTCTTTCGCTCTCTCTCTCCCTTTCACCTTTTATTCTCTCTCCTCTCTCTCTCCCCCCTCTCTATCTCTCTCACTCGCTCTCTAATTCATCCAGCCAGCAGCTCAAGAGACAAATATACTTTAACAAACTACTTCACCGTTCCGCTGTGTAAGATGACATGTCCTCAAATATCAAACCTTACACTGAGTGTACAAAACATCTTTCCATGACATAGACTGACCAGATAAATCCAAGTGAAAGCTATGATCCCTTATTGATGTCACTTGTTAAATCCACTTCAATCAGTGTAGATGAAGGGGAGGAGACAGGTTAAAGAAGGATTTTTAAGCCTTGAGACAATTGAGACATGGATTGTTTGTGTGCCATTCAAAGGGTGAATGGGCAAGACAAAAAATGTAAGTGCCTTTGAATGGGGTATGGTAGTATGTGCCAGGCGCACTGGTTTGTGTCAAGAACTGTAACACTGCTTGGTTTTTCACGCACAACAGTTTCCCGTGTGTATCAAGAATGGTCCACCACCCAAAGGACATCTAGCCAACTTGAAACAACTGTGGGAAGCATTGGAGTCAAAATGAGCCAACATCCCTGTGGAACGCTTTCGACACCTTGTACACTCCATACCCCCTGTTCTGAGGGCGGGGGGGGAGGGGGGGGGGGTGTTCTTAATGTTTTGTACACTCAGTGTATATTCCGAAAGGTTTCTTTCTTGTGTTTATCAGTTTGCTGCTGACAATGATGGATATTCGTACAGCTACACCACCATTTAAAATCTACAATAACTTATCCTTTTTCATCGGATAAGAAAACTAAAAAGGCATGACATTTCATGAAATACGGCATCATCAAAAAAATACAAGACACATACCAATGTGGCATTAAATAGTACCCACATGTTCTACAGCTTAGATGACAGATGTCTACCTTCAGTGTTGTAGCTATCTCTTTGTTTACCTCATAGACACACATAGTCTCATGACACATGAAACAGCACCTTGTCATTAGAGTTTATACAGAAGCCAGACAGAGATGGGCAATCTTCACTTCCTATCATTTCTAAACACAAGAGAGAAAACCGACACAGTCAACGATAACAAGCATGCATAGCAGTGCAGCTGGAAATACTGATGCTATTGATAAGAAAGAGCGTTATAATAGTGATAATGTATTGCACAAACATTCCATGGTCTGACACAACCCTGTTCACTAGAAGAACCTTTGAAAACTGAGAGATCACAGTAAAACATCTGAAGTAACACCTGGTCTCTGTTCTGTATGCTACTGACATTGTCTCACTCTCTACCCTCTTTTCTATGAAAACAAACTAGTGACATTAAATTATTAAATCCATAATCCAATTTGATAATCCTGATAACCACAGAAAATGTGAACCTCAATTTTATAATCAAACTAGAAATATATGCAATAACTGAACATTTTCTTTCAAAACTAAACTTAATACAGGTACTTGATAATCAAACATCAAATATATAAGATCAACTGTTATCCCCTCTGGCAACATGCTGGTGTATGGTCTGAGCAACCCAGCAACTATATGCAGTTAAAACAAAAGCTCATGACAGGGATGTGGGTCTGTACAGTTAGTGGGCAGATGAGAAGGCAGACCTCCATGTAAGGTAGCAGATGATCTGACTAGCTGTGTGGTGTCTGGTGGGGCGAGACGGTGACTGATATATGGCTTCCCAGTCCCCATGGCCTGCTGGTGGTTCACCGCTCTGTAAGTAGCAGTCATGTGGCCCCCCTGTCTCACCCCAACTCACTCAGGGGGTCTATACCCACCCCTTCATGATTAAACTAATAGTCAATGGTAATCCAGGGGGGCTCCTGGTGCTTAGAGAGGAGGGTCATTCAGACCTCAAACAGTTTCCGTCTCATATATATATGTATACACAGGCCTGTGTACATTTTGGTGCTTGGTCACATGCACGTTACCACTATGTCTGCTATGTGGAGTACCTGACGACTCTCTTTCTTTCTCGTCTTTCTCTTCATTTATTCCACTCTTTCTCTCATTCATATATGTATTTATTTAATGGTTCAGGCCAGAAACGAAACACCTGTGGAGTGTTTTTGTCAGATAAAAGGCCCACCTGGCACCTATGTTAAAACCAAAACAACGATTGGGCACCTGTGTTATTTCAGGGTGAGCGTGGCATCCTTATCCAACATCTTCATTCTCTAATGGTACACCAAGCAGTGCACTGGGACTTCAAAGAGAGAGGTGGGAGGAAGGGGATTTGATGTTTTCTTAATATTTCCCTGAGTTTGTGCCGCTGTTGCTAAGCTGTCGCTGGATAGTCTATGCAAGCGGAACTGTTATTGGTGGGGATATTTTGGTTACAAAGCGCCGTTGGCAGAGGCTTGTATGAATCTACTTAAAGTGGCATACAGTGGCATGGTATGCTTTGTTTCTACAGTTGTATAGATAGACCTTCAAAAATCCAGGTCAAGGACTACATAAAAATACAAAATAAAACATTGTTAATAGCCATGGCTGTTTAGTTCAGTAATGTTACCAGATTTGTCAATGTCTGCCGTCTTAAACAGGCACATGCAGTAACATGGATACAGGACATTACAATCCTTGGTCTCCCAACCAGACATGCAGTAGCATATACCATCTGACAAAACGGGCCCTTTCAGCCGTACATAATGGCACTAATACATACTTAATGCATAAGGCATATCGCTTCTTCGCTAGGAGTTTCATTTAAACACATAGCATGTCCTGGAATCTCCCAGTGTAAACCTATGGCTCTTAGTCTAAGTGACTGTCTGAATGTTTTTAAAGATGCCGTGGTCGAGTCATATTGTTGTTCTATATATTGTTGTTCTATATATTGTTGTTCTGTATATTGTTGTTCTATATATTGTTGTTCTGTATATTGTTGTTCTATATATTGTTGTTCTATATATTGTTGTTCTATATATTGTTGTTCTATATATTGTTGTTCTGTATATTGTTGTTCTGTATATTGTTGTTCTGTATATTGTTGTTCTATATATTGTTGTTCTATATATTGTTGTTCTATATATTGTTGTTCTGTATATTGTTGTTCTATATATTGTTGTTCTATATATTGTTGTTCTATATATTGTTGTTCTGTATATTGTTGTTCTGTATATTGTTGTTCTGTATATTGTTGTTCTATATATTGTTGTTCTATATATTGTTGTTCTATATATTGTTGTTATATACAGTATATTGTTGTTCTACAGTGCATTTGGAAAGTATTCCGACCCCTAGACTTTTTCCACATTTTGTTACTCTACAGCCGTATTTTAAAATTGATTAAATAAATAGAAAAGCTCATCAATCTACACACAATACCCCATCATGACAAAGCGAAAACAGGTATGTATTAAAAATAAAAAACAGAAATACCGTATTTACATAAGTATTCAGACCCTTTCCTATGAGACTCAATTGAGCTCAGGTGCATCCTGTTTCCATTGATCATCCTTGACATGTTTCTACAACTTGATTGGAGTCCACCTGTGGTAAATTCAATTGATTGGACATGATTTGGAAAGGCACACACCTGTCTGTATAAGGTCCCACAGTTGACAGTGCATGAGGTCGAAGGAATTGTCCGTAGAGCTCTGAGACAGGATTGTGTAGAGGCACAGATCTCGGGAAGGGTACCAAAACATTTCTGCAGCATTGAAGGTCCCCAAGAACACAGTGGCCTCCATCATTCTTAAATGGAAGAAGTTTGGAACCACCAAGACTCTTCCTAGAGCTGACCGCCCGGCCAAACTGAGCAATCGGGGGAGAAGGGCCTTGGTCAGGGAGGTGACCAAGAACCCGATGGTCACTCTGACAAAGCTCCAGAGGTCCTCTGTGGAGATGGGAGATACCTCCAGAAGGACAACAATCACTGCAGCACTCCACCAATCAGGCCTTTCTGGTAGAGTGGCCAGACGGAAGCCACTCCTCAGTAAAAGGCACATGACAGCCCGCTTGGAGTTTGCCAAAAGGCACCTAAAGGACTTTCAGACCATGAGAAACAGGATTCTCTGGTTTGATGAAACCAAGATTGAACTCTTTGGCCTGAATACCAAGTGTCACGTCTAGAGGAAACCTGGCACCATCCCTACGGTGAAGCATGGTGGTGGCAGCATCATGCTGTGCGGATGTTTTTCAGTGGCAGGGACTGGGAGACTAGTCACGATCGAGGGAAATATGAACGGAGCGATCCTTGATGAAAACCTGCTCCAGAGCACTCAGGACCTCAGACTGGGGTGAAGGTTCACCTTCCAATAGGCCAACGACCCTAAGCACACAGCCAAGGCAACGCAGGAGTGGCTTCGGGACAAGTCTCTGAATGTCCTTGAGTGGCCCAGCAAGAGCCCGGACATGAACCCAATCAAACATCTCTGGAGAGACGTGAAAATAGTTGTGCAGTGATGCTCCCCATCCAACCTAACAGAGCTTGAGATGATCTGCAGAGAAGAATGGGAGAAACTCCCCAAATACAGGTGTGCCAAGCTTGTAGCGTCATACCCAAGAAGAATTGAGGCTGTGATCGCTGCCAAAGATGCTTCAACAAAGTACTGAGTAAAGGGTCTGAATACTTATGTAAATGTAATATATATATATTTATTTTTTTGCAAACATTTCAAAAAACCTGTTTTAGCTTTGTCAATATGGGGTACTGTGTGTAGATTGATGAGGGGGGCAAAAAACGATTTAATCAATTTTAGAATAAGGCTGTAATGTAGCAAAATGTGTAAAAGGTCAAGGGGTCTGAATTATTTTCGAATGCACTGTATATATTGTTGTTCTATATATTGTTGTTCTATATAACGTTGTTATACTGTATATTGTTGCTCTATATATTGTTGTTATATACTGTATATTGTTGTTCTATATATTGTTGTTCTATATATTGTTGTTATATACTGTATATTGTTGTTCTATATATTGTTGTTCTATATAATGTTGTTATACAGTGCATTCAGAAAGTATTCAGACCCCTTGACTTTTTCCATATTTTGTTACGTTACAGCTTTATTCTAAAATGGATTAAATTAATGTTTTAGTCATCAGTCTACACACAATACCCCATAATGACAAAGCAAAAACGTATTTTTAGAAATTTTAGCAATTTCAGTTTTGTATTTCTAATAAATGTGCTCAAAAAAATTACAGACCTGTTTTTGCTTTCTTATTATGGGGTATTGTGTGTAGATTGATGAGGGAAATAATAAAGCTGTAACATGACAAAATATGGAAAAAGTCAAGAGGTCTGCATACTTTCCGAATGCACTGTTGTTATATATATATATATATATATATATATATATATATATATATATATATATATATATATATATATATATATATATTGTTGTTATATACAGTTGTTCTATATATTGTTGTTCTATATTGTTGTTATATTGTTGTTCTACATATTGTTGTTCTATATATTGTTGTTATATATTGTTGTTATATACTGTATATTGTTGTTCTATATATTGTTGTTATATATATTGTTGTTCTATATGTTGTTGTTCTACATATTGTTGTTATATATTGTCATTATATACTGTATATTGTTGTTCTATATAGTGTTATTATATATATTGTTGTGTTATATATTGTTGTTCTACATTTTGTTGTTCTATGTATTGTTGTTATTTACTGTATATTGTTGTTATATATGGTGTTGTTCTGTATATTGTTGTTCTATATAATGTTGTTCTATATATTGTTGTTGTCCATATTGTTGTTCTATATATTGTTGTTATTTACTGTATATTGTTGTTATATATGGTGTTGTTCTGTATATTGTTGTTCTATATATTGTTGTTCTATATATTGTTGTTCTATATATTATTGTTATATATATTATTGTTATATATATTATTGTTATATACTGTATCTTGTTGTTCTATATATTGTTGTTCTGTATATTGTTGTTCTATATATTGTTTTCTATATATTATTGTTATATATGTTCTTGTTATATATATTATTGTTATATACTGTATCTTGTTGTTCTATATATTGTTGTTCTATATATTGCTGTTCTACATATCAAATCAAATCAAATGTTATTCGTCACATACATGTGTTTAGCAGATGTTATTGCTGGTGTAGCGAAATGCTTGTGCTTCTAGCTCCAACAGTGCAGTAATATCTAACAAGTAATATCTAACAATTTCACAACATATACCCAATACACACAAATCTAAGTAAGGAATGGAATTAAGAATATATACATATATGGATGAGCAATGACAGAGCGGCATGGACTAAGATACAGTAGAATAGTATAGAATACAGTATATACATATGAGATGAGTAATGCAAGATATGTAAACATTATTAAAATGACTAGTGTTCCATTTCTTAAAGTGGCCAGTGATTTATAGTCTCTGTCTATAGGCAGCAGCCTCTAATGTGCTAGTGATGGCTTTTTAACAGTCTGATGGCCTTGAGTTATAAACTGTTTTTCAGTCTGTCAGTCCCAGCTTTGATGCACCTGTACTGACCTCGCCTTCTGGATGATAGCGGGGTGAACAGGCAGTGGCTCGGGTGGTTGATGTCCTTGATGATCTTTTTGGCCTTCCAGTGACATTGGGTGCTGTAGGTGTCCTGGAGGGTGGGTAGTTTGCCCCCGGTAATGCGTTGGGCAGACCGCACCACCCTCTGGAGAGCTCTGCGGTTGCGGGCGGTGCAGTTGCCTTACCAGGCGTTGATACAGCCCGACGGGATTCTCTCAATTGTGCATCTGTAAAAGTTTGTGAGGGTGCCAAGCCAAATTTCTTCAGCCTCCTGAGGTTGAAGAGGCTCTGTTGCACCTTCTTCATCACACAGTCTGTGTGGGTGGACCATTTCAGTTTGTCAGTGATGTGTACGCCAAGGAACTTGAAGCTTTCCACCTTCTCAACTGTGGTCCCATCTATGTGGATAGGGGGGTGCACCATCTGCTGGTTCCTGAAGTCCATGATCATCTCCTTTGTTTTGTTGACGTTGAGTGAGAGCCCTCACCTCCTCCATGTAGACTGTCTCGTCATTGTTGGTAATCAAGCCTACTACTGTTGTGTCGTCTGCAAACTTGATGATTGAGTTGGAGGCGTGCTTGTTGTTATATACTGTATATTGTTGTTCTATGTATTGTTGTTATATATATTGTTGTTATATACTGTATATTGTTGTTCTATATGTTCTTGTTCTATATATTGTTGTTATATACTGTGTATTGTTGTTCTATGTATTGTTGTTATATATATTGTTGTTATATACTGTATATTGTTGTTCTATATGTTGTTGTTATATATATTGTTGTTATATATATTGTTGTTATATACTGTATATTGTTATTATATGTTGTTGTTCTATATATAGTTGTTCTTTATATTCTTATTCTATATATTATTGTTATATATATATTCTTGTATTGGTCTTCACAAAGTTTGCTGCTTCAGTGTTATGAGATATTTTTGTCAGATGTTACTATGGTATACTGAAGTATAATTACAAGCATTCCATAAGTGTTAAAGGCTTTTATTGACAATTACATTAAGTTTATACAAAGAGTCAACATTTGCAGTGTTGACCCTTCTTTTTCAAGACCTCTGCAATTCGCCCTGGCATGCTGTCAATTAACTTCTGGGCTGCATCCTGACTGATGGCAGCCCATTCTTGCATAATCAATGCTTGGAGTTTGTCAGAATTTGTGGGGTTTTGTTTGTCCACCCGCCTCTTGAGGATTGACCACAAGTTCTCAATGGGATTAAGGTCTGGGGAGTTTCCTGGCCATGGACCCAAAATGTTGATGTTTTGTTCCCCGTGCCACTTAGTTATCACTTTTGCCTTATGGCAAGGTGCTCCATCATGCTGGAAAAGGCATTGGTCATCACCAAACTGTTCTTGGATGGTTGGGAGAAGTTGCTCTCGGAGGATGTGTTGGTACCATTCTTTATTCATGGCTGTGTTCTTAGGCAAAATTGTGAGTGAGCCCACTCCCTTGGCTGAGAAGCAACCCCACACATGAATGGTCTCAGGATGCTTTACTGTTGGCATGACACAGGACTGATGGTAGCGCTCACCTTGTCTTCTCCGGACAAGCTTTTTTCCGGATGCCCCAAACAATCGGAAAGGGGATTTATCAGAGAAAATGACTTTACCCCAGTCCTCAGCAGTCCAATCCCTGTACCTTTTGCAGAATATCAGTCTGTCACTGATGTTTTTCCTGGAGAGAAGTGGCTTCCTCGCTGCCCTTCTTGACACCAGGCCATCCTCCAAAAGTCTTCGCCTCACTGTGCGTGCAGATGCACTCACACCTGCCTGCTGCCATTCCTGAGCAAGCTCTGCACTGGTGGTGCCCCGATCCCGCAGCTGAATCAACTTTAGGAGATGGTCCTGGCGCTTGCTGGACTTTCTTGGGCGCCCTGATGCCTTCTTCATAACAATTGAACCTCTCTCCTTGAAGTTCTTGATGATCCGATAAATGGTTGATTTAGGTGCAATCTTACTAGCAAATTGGCATCATCAAAACTGAGGCAGCAGACTTTGTGAAAAATTGTATTTGTGTCATTCTCAAAACTTTTGACCACGACTGTATACTGTATATAGTTGTTATATGTATTGTTGTCCTCTATGGGTACAGAGAGGGTGCCCGTCAGTGGTCAGACTAGTGATGATAGCATTAAAGGGAGTATGTGTATAAATCAACCCTGCCCCCTGTTGTTCTCATCTGGTGGATACATGGAGAGGAGGGACAGACTGGGGATGATGGGTGGGGGAGATTGGGAGGGAGATCGGGGTTGTGATGGGAAGGGGTTGGAAAGAATAGGGGAGGGATGAGGGGTTGCTGCTTTGTAGCAAGACTGATTTCTCTCAACAAGCCTGTGTAAAGTTTTCTATTTTACTTGTCCATGTGAGGGAATCACTTTTCTCTCATATACAGTGAGGGAAAAAAGTATTTGATCCGCTGCTGATTTTGTACGTTTGCCCACTGACAAAGACATGATCAGTCTATAATTTTAATGGTATGTTTATTTGAACTGTGAGAGACAGAATAACAACAAAAAAATCCAGAAAAACGCATGTCAAAAATGTTATAAATTTATTTGCATTTTAATGAGGGAAATAAGTATTTGACCCCTCTGCAAAACATGACTTAGTACTTGGTGGCAAAACCCTTGTTGGCAATCACAGAGGTCAGACGTTTCTTGTAGTTGGCCACCAGGTTTGCACACATCTCAGGAGGGATTTTGTCCCACTCCTCTTTGCAGATCTTCTCCAAGTCATTAAGGTTTCAAGCCTGACGTTTGGCAACTCGAACCTTCAGCTCCCTCCACATATTTTCTATGGGATTAAGGTCTGGAGACTGGCTAGGCCACTCCAGGACCTTAATGTGCTTCTTCTTGAGCCACTCCTTTGTTGCCTTGGCCATGTGTTTTGGGTCATTGTCATGCTGGAATACCCATCCACGACCCATTTTCAATGCCCTGGCTGAGGGAAGGAGGTTCTCACCCAAGATTTGACGGTACATGGCCCCGTCCATCGTCCCTTAGATGCGGTGAAGTTGTCCTGTCCCCTTAGCAGAAAAACACCCCCAAAGCATAATGTTTCCACCTCCATGTTTGACGGTGGGGATGGTGTTCTTGGGGTCATAGGCAGCATTCCTCCTCCTCCAAACACGGTGAGTTGAGTTGATGCCAAAGAGCTCGATTTTGGTCTCAACTGATCACAACACTTTCACCCAGTTCTCCTCTGAATCATTCAGATGTTCATTGGCAAACTTCAGACGGCCCTGTATATGTGCTTTCTTGAGCAGGGGGACCTTGCAGGCGCTGCAGGATTTCAGTCCTTCACGGCGTAGTGTGTTACCAATTTGTGAATAATCGCACCAACTGTTGTCACCTTCTCACCAAGCTGCTTGGCAATGGTCTTGTAGCCCATTCCAGCCTTGTGTAGGTCTACAATCTTGTCCCGGACATCCTTGGAGAGCTCTTTGGTCTTGGCCATGGTGGAGAGTTTGGAATCTGATTGACAGATTGCTTCTGTGGACAGGTGTCTTTTATACAGGTAACAAGCTGAGATTAGGAGCACTCCCTTTAAGAGTGTGCTCCTAATCTCAGCTCGTTACCTGTATAAAAGACACCTGGGAGCCAGAAATCTTTCTGATTGAGAGGGGGTCAAATACTTATTTCCCTCATTAAAATGCAAATCAATTTACAGTGGGGAAAAAAAGTATTTAGTCAGCCACCAATTGTGCAAGTTCTCCCACTTAAAAAGATGAGAGAGGCCTGTAGTTTTCATCATAGGTACACGTCAACTATGACAGACAAATTGAGAAAAAAAAATCCAGAAAATCACATTGTAGGATTTTTAATGAATTTATTTGCAAATTAAGGTGGAAAATAAGTATTTGGTCACCTACAAACAAGCAACATTTCTGTCTCTCACAGACCTGTAACTTCTTCTTTAAGAGGCTCCTCTGTCCTCCACTCGTTACCTGTATTAATGGCACCTGTTTGAACTTGTTATCAGTATAAAAGACACCTGTCCACAACCTCAAACAGTCACACTCCAAACTCCACTATGGCCAAGACCAAAGAGCTGTCAAAGGACACCAGAAACAAAATTGTAGACCTGCACCAGGCTGGGAAGAGTGAATCTGCAATAGGTAAGCAGCTTGGTTTGAAGAAATCAACTGTGGGAGCAATTATTAGGAAATGGAAGACATACAAGACATTTACATTTACATTTTAGTCATTTAGCAGACGCTCTTATCCAGAGCGACTTACAGGAGCAATTAGGGTTAAGTGCCTTGCTCAAGGGCACATTTACGTCATTTAGCAGACGCTCTTAAACAGAGCGACTCACAAATTGGTGCATTCACCCTATAGGCAGTGGGATAACCACTTTACAATTTTTTTTTTTGGGGGGGGGGGGGGGTAGAAGGATTACTTTATCCTATCCCAGGTATTCCTTAAAGAGGTGGAGTTTCAAATGTCTCCGGAAGGTGGTGAGTGACTCCGCTGTCCTGGCGTCGTGAGGGAGCTTGTTCCACCATTGGGGTGCCAGAGCAGCGAACAGTTTTGACTGGGCTGACCGGGAACTATGCTTCCGCAGAGGAAGGGGAGCCAGCAGGCCAGAGGTGGATGAACGCAAAGACCACTGATAATCTCCCTCGATCTGGGGCTCCACGCAAGATCTCACCCCGTGGGGTCAAAATGATCACAAGAACGGTGAGCAAAAATCCCAGAACCACACGGGGGGACCTAGTGAATGACCTGCAGAGAGCTGGGACCAAAGTAACAAAGCCTACCATCAGTAACACACTACGCCGCCAGGGACTCAAATCCTGCAGTGCTAGACGTGTCCCCCTGCTTAAGCTAGTACATGTCCAGGCCCATCTGAAGTTTGCTAGAGTGCATCCAGAAGAGGATTGGGAGAATGTCATATGGTCAGATGAAACCAAAATATAACTTTTTGGTAAAAACTCAACTCGTCGTGTTTGGAGGACAAAGAATGCTGAGTTGCATCCAAAGAACACCATACCTACTGTGAAGCATGGGGGTGGAAACATCATGCTTTGGGGCTGTTTTTCTGCAAAGGGACCAGGACGACTGATCCGTGTAAAGGAAAGAATGAATGGGGCCATGTATCGTGAGATTTTGAGTGAAAACCTCCTTCCATCAGCAAGGGCATTGAAGATGAAACGTGGCTGGGTCTTTCAGCATGACAATGATCCCAAACACACCGCCCGGGCAACGAAGGAGTGGCTTCGTAAGAAGTATTTCAAGGTCCTGGAGTTGCCTAGCCAGTCTCCAGATCTCAACCCCATAGAAAATCTTTGGAGGGAGTTGAAAGTCCGTGTTGCCCAGCGACAGCCCCAAAACATCACTGCTCTAGAGGAGATCTGCATGGAGGAATGGGCCAAAATACCAGCAACAGTGTGTGAAAACCTTGTGAAGACTTACAGAAAACGTTTGACCTGTGTCATTGCCAACAAAGGGTATATAACAAAGTATTGAGAAACTTTTGTTATTGACCAAATACTTATTTTCCACCATAATTTGCAAATAAATTCATTAAAAATGCTACAATGTGATTTTCTGGATTTTTTTTCTCTCATTTTGTCTGTCATAGTTGACGTGTACCTATGATGCAAATTACAGGCCTCTCTCATCTTTTTAAGTGGGAGAACTTGCACAATTGGTGGCTGACTAAATACTTTTTTTCCCCACTGTATAACATTTTTGACATGTGTTTTTCTGTATTTTGTTGTTGTTATTCTGTCTCTCACTGTTCAAATAAACCTACCATAAAAATTATAGACTGATCATTTCTTTGTCAGTGGGCAAATGTACAAAATCAGCAGGGGATCAAATAGTTTTTTCCCTCACTGTAGTTCAGTAAGGTAGACTGCCCAGTTCTGATAGTACTCTTGCGGGAGTCTATATACCTGTGGTAAGCAAAGATAGAGCATTGAAGACTTGAGAGAGGACTAACTGAGGTTGTGGGTTAGGGTTTTCAAATGAGTCATCACTTGTTAAACGTCACTCGTTAAGGCAAAGAAAAGTATTACACTCAGCGTTTTAAAAGGCAGCTATAAGTTATAGAGACCAGTCCCATGAATGGAGTGGTGGCTCTCCAGCTGGAGAAGGACTAACTGCCCTCTAAGGCAATGCTTTAAGCCCAGGCAGAGAGGAGAGGAGTCAGACAGGATTTATTGTTGTTGTGTTGCTGCCTGCCCTGCCCTGCATGGAGAGAACACACTGCATTCATTCCAAGGGCTTTGTCAGCCCTGCTGCTGCTGTGGGGTGTGTAGCTGCACTGCAGTGGGACAGCAGTCACCACCATACACTAGCGATGCAGTTTGCTAGCCATTTCATCTCTATGGAATACAGCCTGGCTGCTCTCCAGCCCAGGTCAACTCAATGTCCATGTATGTATAAACTACTGTAAATACCAGCCATGATTCTACCTCTACTACACTGAACCACAGGTTGTCCATATCACTCTGTGTGTCTCTCTTGTTATTTGCTGAAGTTCTGGGTTCCTGATCCACTCTCTGTCTCTAGGCTGCTCTACTACAGGTCCCTATGGTGTGAGTTAAGGCATGACACCCACTTTTCCAACCCTCTCTAGCCCTCCGTTTACAGTATGTTCACTAAATGTAGTGCAACCTCACTCACTGCCTAGGTAGGCCTACTGTCCAACCACAACCCCATCCCCCCATCTCTAAACATACAGGATTCTCTCACGCTCTTTCTGTTAACAATAACTCTCTTTCTCTATACAGTACAATACAAACCACAGACTCTCTCTATGCCGACGCAGCCTTTGGCCTCATCTGCCTACCCGCTCTGTATCGTTCCCTGTGCTCTGATCAATGTCAAAGAGACGTAGCTGAGTGATGTGCAATACCCATTGTGCGCAGTGTTACATACCTCATAGCCCATTACTCGGAGACAGATATTATAAACCAATACGACAGCTATGACGGTGTACAGATGACCCATGGTGCTACCTGTGTATTCCAGTAAATCCCTAGTTATTACTGGGCATCCAGGAATGGAACAATTTCAGATGTGACGGCAAAGATGGGCAGGTACCAAGTGGTGCTATGTATATATCAGGACAAATTACTGGAACTTCTCTCTTGACTTCTCAAGTAAGACACAAATACAAAACTTGTGATTTTTGTTAACATCTTTTTTCAATGCAGTTCATTGAACTTTACACCTTCAGCCAACCACTTTCTAAAAAACAACAACTCCTCTCATCCTGCTCCACCACTCCTCCTTTCCATTAATATCAAATTAGCTCTCTTCCCAACTAGGAGCTCTTCAGAGGGAGGTTTCCTTTTAAGTGGCTTGTCTTTAGGAAATCATATTGTTTGGGATTGCTTCCTCTGAGAATAAGAACAGGAAGTTAAGTAAAGAAGAGAGACACTGAGACCCCTCAGCCTACTCCAACCGATCCGCTCCGTCCCCGTTTCTCAGCGTAGCAAAGATTCCGTTCCCACCACGCTACGGCCGGTGTGTGTGTGTTTGTCCAGACAGACTGACAGACTAATAACTGCTCCAGTGACAGGTCTGTGCCCCCAGTGCCCATGCTTCTACCTCTTACCCCTCTTACCCTCCTCTGACTGACCATGCCAACTCTGTCTGGGAACAAAAAAATGTCAAGTATGATCAAGTCTGAGAAATAAACACAGTCAGAAATATCAAGAGTGACTCTTAAGGGTGCAGGTCTAAAGCTTACTGGAATGCTCAAGACACAGAATGAAGAACAATAACAAAAGACGACCTCACCACTTTGAGCAAACTTTGTCTGAACATACCATAACTTGCGTCAACTAACTAAGCACAACAGTAGTCTATAAGAGTCTATGTATACGTCTGACTTCATAATGGTCCTAATAATGTAGCTATTGTTGGCCAGCTAGGCTAGACAGCCAGTAGGTTGGGTTGTAAACAGGTGAGGAAACCCTTTGTCAGTCCAGTCTGCTAGCAAAACGACTGTTTTAACTCCTACCTCCTGCCATTGTGAAGGCCAGGCTCTCACTCCCTTCCTCTTGTCAAGGCTGGCTATACCTCCATTTTTTTGTGGCTTGCTGTACACACATTATCTGATGCCAATTAAACATTATAGCTAGCTAAAGCTATGTGTTGTTTTTTGAAAGACACTGTGGCGAATTCAATTACTTTGCAAGCATTTAGGGAGCATGGAACTTAAGGATTCTAGTTTGGCTAACTCTCCAACATATCAGTTCTGAGCTCAAGGCATGGATGGATACTGCTAACATTTCCCCTCTCTTGTTCTCATAGTTCTGCTTTTTCCAGTGCCCCAGTCTCATTGACCCTCTCCCCTCCCCTCCTCCCCACCTCACCGCCTCTGCCCCTCTCCACTCCCTGAAACGCCATCCGCCTGGGGGGATAAGAGCACTGACTCTGCCTGGACCGAGTTTCCATCCTACTGCCATAAACCAGGGAGAGAGAACTGCCAAACTTCTCATGGTCATGGTCACTTCACAGCGAGGGTGAGAGAGGCAGATACGATGGAGCCACTGTCCTACTCAACGTACAGTCTTAACCATGTTTTAAGAGAAATTGAACAAACATTTCAAAACAGCTTTATGGATTACTATCAATGGGATATGACACACAAGGTAAGATAAGTTTGTGTGTATTTGTATGTGTGAAGTATTTGTAGTAAAATTCAGATCAGTTCACTTAGCGAGTACTTAGTGGTACCAGTGAGTCTGAGGCTGAAATGGTGGAAAAACCTCTCAGACTGTTCTACCGTCATCCTTTCTGCTCTAACTCGTTTGTTATTAGTTACTCATTGCCATCCTAAATCGTGCTCTGGGTATTTATTTAGACAGCTCTCTGTCTCTGTCTCTCTGATGTTTCCTGTTGAGGAACTGATGGATTGGTTTAACCCTTGGATGATTGGGGCGTTTATGACACCCATAAAGCTGTCTGCTGAGATGCCTTATAGGGTCATTAGACACACACCAGCCTGTCACTGCCATGTTTGGGTCTCACCCTAACTCTCACTCACACTGGGGTCAAGGGGCAATGGCACGTACACACGCACACACATACACACACACGCACACATACAAATCACAGGAGGAGTGGAACAGAGAGATGGAAAGTGTAGAGAGAGTGAAAAACATAAAACGTCAAACATCAAAGGTGTCAATTAACCGGTTCAAACATGGTGACCAAGGACTGTTGCCATGTGCTCCAGGCAAGATGGAGAAGATGATGGAGATTGTCACATCATTCCATTCGTAACATTAGGGACTACTAGCTCCTAGCCTTGTGCTGCCCTATGGCCCATCAACCTCTCTGTCTGTCATACAGTATATGGGTTATAATGTGTCAGTGTCAGGGATAGCAACAAAAACATCCAAATATAATTTCTCAGAAACAACCTCACTATTTACTTCAAAATGCCCTAAAACATACAGTGTGTTTGTGTGTGTCATGGGAAAAGGTTCATTCTCAGGCCGTTGTGTCATGTCCAAGTCTCCAGGCTGATCACAGGCTATTTATACCATGCCACACACACACGGGTCATCTAATCACCAGGATAATGGAGAGTCTCTAGGCTGTCATGGTTGATCACAATCTACATTTTGTCTCCTTTCTTTACTCTCCCCATTTTCTTTCTTCACTACCTATCTTTCTATCTCTTCTCCATTCTCTCCCTCCCTCCTTGACCCATCTCTCTCTCTTTCCTTTACCCATACCCTGCCCCTCTCTATCTTTCTCTCTCCCTCTCCTCCTCTCTCAGGTGTGCCAGTGACCAGTGACCAGTGAGCAGACATGGGGGACTGGAGTCTCCTGGGGAACATCCTGGAGGAGGTTCAGGAACATTCCACGTCGGTGGGGAAGGTGTGGCTCACCGTCCTCTTCATCTTCAGGATCCTGGTCCTGGGCACAGCCGCTGAGTCCTCCTGGGGAGACGAGCAGAGTGACTTCCTGTGCGACACCCAGCAGCCCGGTTGTACCAACGTCTGTTATGACCGGGCGTTTCCTATCGCACACATCCGCTACTGGGTCCTACAGATCGTCTTTGTGTCCACACCGTCACTGATCTACATGGGCCACGCCATGCACATAGTGCGGAGGGATGAGAAACGCAGGAGGAGGGAGCAGGAGAAGAGGGAGGGGATGGAGGAGGAGGAGAGGGGAGAGGGGGGGAGCGTATCGGGGGAGAAGGCGTACCTCCAGCAGAGGGATTGTGGGAAGGCGCTGGAGGCATCTGGGCGGGTTCGCCTGCGGGGGGCGCTGTTATCCACGTACATTCTGAGCATCCTGATCCGCACGGTGATGGAGGTGATCTTCATCGTGATCCAGTACATGATCTATGGAGTCTTCCTTAGGGCTCTGTACCACTGCAAGGCCTGGCCCTGCCCCAACCCAGTCAACTGCTACATGTCCCGGCCCACAGAAAAGAATGTATTCATCGTCTTCATGCTGGTGGTGGCAGGTGTCTCCCTACTCCTCTCTGTGGTCGAGCTCTACCACCTGGCCTACAGGCGGTACAGGAAGTGCAGGCGCACTCGCGCCTCCCTCAAAAACACCACTCATAACACTGTGGCCATCCCCTTCACCAGGGACCCTGACACCTCGACCAGTCACAACTCCCTGGGCTGCACCCCTCCCCCTGACTTCAGCCAGTGCCTGGTGTTGTCGGGGACGATGACCCCCTTGACCCCTGTGAACCCCATGAACTCCATGCCTTCTCACCCCTTCAACAACAGAATGGCGCACCAGCAGAACTCCGTCAACATGGCCACCGAGCGCCACCATTCCCATGACGACCTGGAGGGAGAGGGAGGGTTCCTGAGGATGAACTACACCCAGGCGCCAGGAGAGAAGGCCAGCGGGTGTTCTGCGCCACCCCTACTGCATGCTGGGTACCTGAAGGACAAACAGCGCCTCAGCAAGACCAGCGGCACCAGTAGCCGGATCCGACCAGACGACCTGGCCGTGTAGAACCAGACAGACAGACAGAGAGAGAGAGAGAGACAGAGAGGGGCTGAGAAGGTGCGGAGGGAGAGGACAGGACTTTCTGACACACACAAAGGCCCTGCTTAGGGGAGAGTGGAGCAGGCTGGGTCTATATACCCAGCCAGAGACAGAGAAGGGGAGCAGGCAAGACAGACACTGGGGCTCAAGATAGATGTGTTAGCAAACTGTGAAGGGCTCCATTCAGCCCAAATCTGGGGGAACTGTGGAGGTATGCCTGGCCTAGAGCTCCAAGACCACTATAGGTAGAAAGACATTGGGGTCTGTAAGCTCCCTGGGAGTGGGTTGAATGGATCTTGATAACTTCAGCATATTGGACTGAGCTTTGAGACCGTTGGTGCTGGGAGAACTGGTTGTTTTTGTTAGAGCTACAAGTGGCTGGCCAAGCTTGAAACATGGACTGTGATAACTGTAATCAAATGCAAAATATAAATATACCTTTTAAATCACTGTGTGGAATAAGCCTTGAAATAAATTACAGATAATTGCACATTGTTTGTTTTTGATGTTTTAAAGTACCTTTAAAGTCTGAGAATATTGTACATTAAACTTGCACATTCAGTATGCTAAAAACTGTCCCACTGTCTATCCAGCTGCCCATTATAATAGCACAAACATTTACAAGCACGCAAATGGAAACACGCATGCAAGAACACACACACACATGCATACACTGCTGTCATAGGAGGACAAAACCTTATCCTCAGGGGTCTGACCAAACAGTGTTGCCCCCTGATCCCTGGCATCCAGTGATGGAGGCTATTTGCAGCTGTCATGTGGTTTGGAAAGTGAAATTGTGACACACATCCCTGCAATGCAATCCACTGGGCATTATATCACCTTCAAATATAGCAGGAGCAACTGTTTTCTCTGTGTTTAATCCTGATGGCATACAAACAGTAACATAGCACAAGCATTATCTTCCAGTCAGAAGTCAGAACAGTTGTGCCAAAAAAACGGATTTCTCTCCATTCAACAGACGCTTAGACCAATAATTACAGAGTGTTGTATGCACTCAGGTACATATAGTGAAGAGCTATGCAAAGGTAATCAAGTGCCTACAAAAGTGAATCTACAAAATGTTCCAAGTAAAAGTATTTTAGCTCCATGTTAGATTTGTGAAAATGTCCTGATATAATTTAAAATTGTGTTCAAAAGCCATACATGTATACAAATAATATACCTTGAATCAAGGCACAAGCTTGAAAAGCTGATCATCCTTCAGTATCTTTCTGCATGTTTCTATTTTTGTTGTTAACCACTAGGTGGAGAAATGTTCCCTTGAACCTTTTATACAGTGTAGTTCATTGTGACTGTGAAACTGTTGATTGTCACATTGGTAGCTATCCACCTCTCTTCAATATCTTTTCATCTTTGTTTAAATTTGATTTATTTTTGTTTAAATGTGTGAGGCTGGTCAGAAAATAACATGTATCGGCCTATAGACTAATAGAGAAGGTATAACCACAATCTGTGAAGTTCTCAACTGATTTTGCACTAGGCTATGCCTTTTGGGGTTTGGAATATAAGGACCCCTTTGTAATTATATGAATCATATTTTCTTTTTTTATAGAGAGGAACCACCAGTAATTTACAGTAATAGTATTTTGGAATGCCAACAGACGGATGACTGGTTGCCGTTTCTCTGTGCACATTTCAATGCCATGTTGTCATTGTGTTCCTGTAAAGTCTGCAATAAAAGTAATCTGTCAAATACATTTTTCTACATTTTAGTCATTTAGCAGACACTCTTATCCAGAGTGACTTACAGAAGCAATTAGGGTTAAGTGCCTTGCTTAAGGGCACATCGACAGATTTTTCACCCAGTCGGCTCGGGGATTAGAACCAGTAACCTTTCGGTTACTGGCACAACGCTCTCACCCACTAAGCTACCTGCCGCCCCTCCCTGAAATTATTAATGGGCTTGTTCGACATTGCAGCCAACAGTGCAAGCGATCTGCTGACTGACTAATCTTCAAATCACCTTGCATCATAAATAACTACTCATTATTATTTGTAGATCAGTCAATCACCATTTACCCACAATGCATCATGGATGTGATGCTCTCGAACACGGTCAATGTAACACATACCTTCTCAGTAAAGACTACCACAGCCCAAATATTTGTCCTCAACAGACTGGTCCTAAAAATAGTTGCCCTCAAAGAAATACATTGGCATTTCAATGCTGCACAACCTCTATACTTGCCTCCAGACAAGCTCTCATCTGGTCATCCACAGTGGCGGACATACCATTAGGCAGAAGAGGCAATTGCCTCAGTCCTCACATCATCAAGGGGCCTTGTGAGCTGCACAAGTAAATCTCCACACATAAAACCATTGACCATAGGCTTATATATATGTAACAGGGTCAGGATTGCCCTGTTACAAGTAGTAATTTTGAGTATTTATATTCTGTTGAATGTGCTCTGATTGAGTACACCTGTGCCCCTCCCTATAAATGAGGAGCACATGGTTTGCTCTTGGCGTAACCCAAGCCAGGTCAGGTAGTCAGTGCTGCACTCCAAGATGCCATGCCTTTCCCTGTCTAGGGGGATTTTTTTTTGTTGAGTCGGTTGATGATCTTGGTTAGACATTAAAGTATATTGTTTGTTTCTTGGCGCAGCAACTTCAAATCAAATCAAATCAAATTGTATTTGTCACATGCGCCGAATACAAGAGGTTTAGACCTTACCGTGAAATGCTTACTTAAAAGCACTTAACCAACAATGCAGTTCATGTAGTCCCCTGTAACTCAGTTGGTAGAGCATGGTGCTTGCAACGCCAGGGTGATGGGTTCGTTTCCCACGGGGGGCCAGTATGAAAAACTGTATGCACTAACAGTTAGTAAGTCGCTCTGGATAAGAGCGTCTGCTAAATGACAAAAATGTAAGAAATATAGTTAAGAAAAGATTTACTAAATAAACTTCAGTAAAAAATAAAAGCTGTTAAGGAGCCTTTTGGTCCTAGACTTGGCGCGCCGGTACCGCTTGCCGTGCGGTAGGAGAGAGAATAGTCTATGGGTGACTGGAGTCTTTGACAATTTTTTGGGCCTTCCTCTGACACCGTCATGGTCAAATGTTTTGAGAATGACACAAATACTAATTTTCACAAAGTCTGCTGCCTCAGTTTTGATGATGGCAATTTGCATATACTCTAGAACGTCATGAAGAGTGATCAGATGAATTGCAATGAATTGCAAAGTCCCTCTTTGCCATGAAAATGAACTTAATCCCCCAAAAATATTTCCACTGAATTTCAGCCCTGCCACAAAAGGACCAGCTCCCATCATGTCAGTGATGATCTCGTTAACACAGGTGAGAGTGTTGACGAGGACAAGGCTGGAGATCACTCTGTCATGCTGACTGAGTTAGAATAACAGACAGGAAGCTTTAAAAGGAGGGTGGTGCTTGAAATCATTGTTCTTCCTCTGTTAACCATGGTTACCTGCAAGGAAACACATGCCGTCATCATTGCTTTCCACAAAAAGGGCTTCACAGGCAAGGATATTGCTGCTAGTAAGATTGCACCTAAATCAACGATTTATTTGATCATCAAGAACTTTAAGGAGAGAGGTTCAATTGCTGTGAAGAAGGCGTTAGGGCGCCCAAGAAAGTCCAGTAAGCGCCAGGACCGTCTCCTAAAGTTGATTCAGCTACGGGATCGGGGCACCACCAGTGCAGAGCTTGCTCAGGAATGGCAGCAGGCAGGTGTGAGTGCATCTGCACGCACAGTGAGGCGAAGACTTTTGGAGGATGGCGTGGTGTCAAGAAGGGCAGCAAAGAAGTCACTTCTCTCCAGGAAAAACATCAGGGACAGACTGATATTCTGCAAAAGGTACAGGGATTGGACTGCTGAGGACTGGGGTAAAGTCATTTTCTCTGATGAATCCCCTTTCCGATTGTTTTGGGCATCCAGAAAACACCTTGTCCGGAGAAGACAAGGTGAGCGCTACCATCAGTCCTGTGTCATGCTAACGGTAAAGCCTCCTGAGACCATTCATATGTGGGGTTGCTTCTCAGCCAAGGGAGTGGGTTCACTCACAATTTTGCCTAAGAACACAGACATGAATAAAGAATGGTACCAACACATCCTCCGAGAGCAACTTCTCCCAACCATCCAAGAACAGTTTGGTGATGAACAATGCCTTTTCCAGCATGATAGAGCACCTTGCCATGAGGCAAAAGTGATAACTAAGTGGCTCGAGGAACAAAACATCAACATTTTGGGTCCATGGCCAGGAAACTCCCCAGACATTAATCCCATTGAGAACTTGTGGTCAATCCTCCAGAGGCGGGTGGACAAAAAAAAACCCACAAATTCTGACAAACTCCAAGCATTGATTATGCAAGAATGGGCTGCCATCAGTCAGGATGTGGCCCAGAACTTAATTGACAGCATGCCAGGGCGGATTGCAGAGGTCTTGAAAAAGAAGGGTCAACACTGCAAATGTTGACTCTTTGCATAAACTTAATGTAATTGTCAATAAAAGCCTTTGACACTTATGGAATGCTTGTAATTATACTTCAGTATACCATAGTAACATCTGACAAAAATATCTCATAACACTGAAGCAGCGAACTGTGAAGACCAATACTTGTGTCATTCTCAAAACTTTTGACCACGACTGTACAGTTGAAGTCGTACGTTTACATACACTTAGGTTGGAGTGATTAAAACTTGTTTTTCAACCACTCCACAAATTTCTTGTTAACAAACTATAGTTTTGGCAAATCTACTTTGTGCATGACACAAGACATTTTTCCAACAATTGTTTACAGACAGATAATTTCACTTTCATTCACTGTATCACAATTCCAGTGGGTCAGAAGTTTACATACACTAAGTTGATTGTGCATTTAAACAGCTTGGGAAATTCCAGAAAATGATGTCATGGCTTTAGAAGCTTCTGATAGGCTAATTGACATAATTTGAGTCAATTGGAGGTGTACCTGTGGATGTATTTCAAAGCCTACCTTCAAACTCAGTGCCTTTTTGCTTGACATCATGGGAAAACGAAAAGAAATCAGTCAAGACCTCAGAAAATGAATTGTAGACCTCCACAAGTCTGGTTCATCCTTAGGAGCAATTTCCAAATGCCTGAAGGTACCACGTTCATCTGTACAAACAATAGTACGCAAGTATAAACACCATGGGACCACGCAGCCGTCATACCGCTCAGGAAGGAGACACGTTATGTCTCCTAGAGATGAACGTACTGCGAAAAGTGCAAATCAATCCCAGAACAACAGCAAAGGACCTTGTGAAGGAGGAAACAGGTACAAAAGTATCTATATCCACAGTAAAACGAGTCCTATATCGACATAATCTGAAAGGCCGCTCAGCAAGGAAGAAGCCACTGCTCCAAAACCGCCATAAAAAGCCAGACTACGGTTTGCAACTGCACATGGGGACAAAGATCGTACTTTTTGGAGAAATGTCCTCTGGTCTGATGAAACAAAAATAGAACTGTTTGCCAATAACGACCATCGTTATGTTTGGAGGAAAAAGGGGGTGCTTGCAAGCCGAAGAACACACTCCCACCCGTGAAGCACATGGTGGCAGCATCATCCTGTGGGGGTGCTTTGCTGCAGGAGGGACTGGTGCACTTCACAAAATAGATGACATCATGAGGAAGGAAAATTATGTGGATATATTGATGCAACATCTCAAGACATCAGTCAGGAAGTTAATGCTTGGTCGCAAATGGGTCTTCCAAATGGACAATGACCCCAAGCATACTTCCAAAGTTGTGGCAAAATGGCTTAAGGACAACAAAGTCAAGGTATTGGAGTGGCCATCACAAAGCCCTGACCTCAATCCTATTGAACATTTGTGGGCAGAACTGAAAAAGCGTGTGCGAGCGAGGCCTACAAACCTGACTCAGTTACACCAGCTCTGTCAGGAGGAATGGGCCAAAATTCACCCAACTTATTGAGGGAAGCTTGTGGAAGGCTACCCGAAACGTTTGACACAAGTTAAACAATTTAAAGGCAATGCTACCAAATACTAATTGAGTGTATGTAAACTTCTGACCCACTGGGAATGTGATGAAAGAATATAAAAGCTGAAATAAATCATTCCCTCTACTATTATTCTGACATTTCACATTCTTAAAATAAAGTGGTGATCCTAACTGACCTAAGACTGGGAATTTTTACTAGGATTAAATGTCAGGAATTGTGAAAAAACGAGTTTAAATGTATTTGGCTAAGGTTTATGTAAACTTCCGACTTCAACTGTAGGTTCTGGATGGCAGGAAGCTTGGCCCCAGTGATGTGCTGGGCCGTACGCACTACCCTCTGTAGCACCTTACGGTCAGATGCCGAGCAGTTGCCATACCAGGCGGTGATGCAATCGGTCAGGATGCTCTCGATGGTGCAGCTGTAGAACTTTGAGGACCTGGGGACTCATGCCAAATCTTTTCAGTCTCCTGAGGGAGAAAAGGTGTTGTCGTGCCCTGTTCACGACTGGCTTCATGTGTTTGGACCATGATAGTTCATTGGTGATGTGGAAACCAAGGGACTTGAAACTCTCGACCCACTCTATTACAGCCCCATCAATGTTAATGGGAGCCTGTTCAGCCCTCCTTTCCTGTAGTCCACGATCAGCTCCTTTGTCTTGCTGACATTGAGGGAGAGGTTGTTGTCCTGGCACCACACTGCCATGTCTCTGACCTCCTCCCTATAGGCTCTCATCGTTGTCAGTGATCAGGCCTACCACTGTTGTGTCGTCAGCAACATTAATGAGGGTGTTGGAGTCGTGGTTGGCCACGCAGTCGTGGGTGAACAGGGAGTACAGGAGAGGACTAAGCACACACCCCTGAGGGGCCCCAGTGTTGAGGATCAGTGTGGCAGATATGTTGTTACCTACCCTTACCAACTGGGGGCGGCCTGTCAGGAAGTCCAGGATCAAGTTGCAGAGGGAGGTGTTTAGTCCCAGGGTCCTTAGCTTAGTGATGAGCTTTGTGGGCACTATGGTGTTGAACACTGAGCTGTAGTAAATTAACAGCATTCTCACATAGGTGTTCCATTTGTCCAGGTGGGAAAGGGCAGTGTGGAGTGTGATTGAGATTGCGTCATCTGTGGATCTGTTGGGGCGGTATGTGAATTGGAGTGGGACTAGGGTTTCCGGGATGATGGTGTTGATGTGAGCCATTACCAGCCTTTCAAAGCACTTTATGGCTACCGACGTGAGTGCTACGGGCGGTAATAATTTAGGCAGGTTACCTTCGCCGTCTTGGGCACAGGGACTATGGTGGTCTGCTTGAAATATGTAGGTACTACAGACTCGGTCAGGGAGAGGTTGAAAATGTCAGTGAAGACACTTGCCAGTTGGTCCGCACATGCTTTGAGTACACGTCCTGTTAATCCGTCTGGCCCTGTGGCTTTGTGTATGGCTACGGAGAGCGTGATTACACAGTCATCCGGAACAGCTGGTGCTCTCATGCATGCTTCAGTGTTGCTTGCCTCAAACCGAGCATGAAAGGCATTTAACTCATCTGGTAGGCTCGCGTCACTGGGCAGCTCGCGGCTGGGTTTCCCTTTGTAGTCCGTAATAGTTTGCAAGCCCTGCCACATCCGACGAGCGTCAGAGCCGGTGTAGTAGGATTCAATCTTAGTCCTGTATTGACACTTTGCCTGATTGATGGTTCGTCTGAGGGCATAGCCGGATTTCTTATAAGCATCCGGATTAGTGTCCCGCTCCTTGAAAGCGGCAACTCTAGCCTTTAGCTCGGTGCGGATATTGCCTGTAATCCCGGAATATATTCCAGTCTGTGCTAGCAAAACAGTCCTGTAGCGTAGCATCCGTGTCATCTGACCACTTCCGTATTGAGCAAGTCACTGGTACTTCCTGTTTTAGTTTTTTCTTGTAAGCAGGAATAAGGAGGATAGAATTATGATCAGATTTGCCAAATGGAGGGCAAGGGAGAGCTTTGTATGTGTCTCTGTGTGTGGAGTAAAGGTGGTCTAGAGATTTATTTCCTCTGGTTGCACATGTAAAATGCTGGTAGAAATTAGGTAAAACGGATTTAAGTTTGCCTGCATTAAAGTCCCCAGCCACTACGAGCGCCGCTTCTGGATGAGCATTTTCTTGTTTGCTTATGGCCTTATACAGCTCGTTGAGTGCTGTCTTAGTGCCAGCATCAGTTTGTGGTGGTAAATAAACGGCTACAAATAATATACAGTTGGGAAAAAAAAGTATTTAGTCAGCCACCAATTGTGCAAGTTCTCCCACTTAAAAAGATGAGAGAGGCCTGTAATTTTCATCATAGGTACACGTCAACTATGACAGACAAATTGAGAAAAAAAATCCAGAAAATCACATTGTAGGATTTTTAATGAATTTATTTGCAAATTATGGTGGAAAATAAGTATTTGGTCACCTACAAACAAGCAAGATTTCTGGCTCTCACAGACCTGTAACTTCTTCTTTAAGAGGCTCCTCTGTCCTCCACTCGTTACCTGTATTAATGGCACCTGTTTGAACTTGTTATCAGTATAAAAGACACCTGTTCACAACCTCAAACAGTCACACTCCAAACTCCACTATGGCCAAGACCAAAGAGCTGTCAAAGGACACCAGAAACAGAATTGTAGACCTGCACCAGGCTGGGAAGAGTGAATCTGCAATAGGTAAGCAGCTTGGTTTGAAGAAATCAACTGTGGGAGCAATTATTAGGAAATGGAAGACATACAAGACCACTGATAATCTCCCTCGATCTGGGGCTCCACGCAAGATCTCACCCCGTGGGGTCAAAATGATCACAAGAACGGTGAGCAAAAATCCCAGAACCACACGGGGGGACCTAGTGAATGACCTGCAGAGAGCTGGGACCAAAGTAACAAAGCCTACCATCAGTAACACACTACGCCGCCAGGGACTCAAATCCTGCAGTGCCAGACGTGTCCCCCTGCTTAAGCCAGTACATGTCCAGGCCCGTCTGAAGTTTGCTAGAGTGCATTTGGATGATCCAGAAGAGGATTGGGAGAATGTCATATGGTCAGATGAAACCAAAATAGAACTTTTTGGTAAAAACTCAACTCGTCGTGTTTGGAGGACAAATAATGCTGAGTTGCATCCAAAGAACACCATACCTACTGTGAAGCACAGGGGTGGAAACATCATGCTTTGGGGCTGTTTTTCTGCAAAGGGACCAGGACGACTGATCCGTGTAAAGGAAAGAATGAATGGGGCCATGTATCGTGAAATTTTGAGTGAAAACCTCCTTCCATCAGCAAGGGCATTGAAGATGAAACGTGGCTGGGTCTTTCAGCATGACAATGATCCCAAACACACCGCCCGGGCAACGAAGGAGTAGCTTCGTAAGAAGCATTTCAAGGTCCTGGAGTGGCCTAGCCAGTCTCCAGATCTCAACCCCATAGAAAATCTTTGGAGGGAGTTGAAAGTCTGTGTTGCCCAGCGACAGCCCCAAAACATCACTGCTCTAGAGGAGATCTGCATGGAGGAATGGGCCAAAATACCAGCAACAGTGTGTGAAAATCTTGTGAAGACTTACAGAAAACGTTTGACCTGTGTCATTGCCAACAAAGGGTATATAACAAAGTAATACTTATTTTCCACCATAATTTGCAAATAAATTCTTTAAAAATCGTACAATGTGATTTTCAGGATTTTTTTTCTTCTCATTTTGTCTGTCATAGTTGACGTGTACCTATGATGAAAATTACAGGCCTCTCTTATCTTTTTAAGTGGAAGAACTTGCACAATTGGTGGCTGACTAAATACTTTTTTTCCCCACTGTAGATGAGAACTATCTTGGTAGATAGTGTGGTCTACAGCTTATGATGAGGTACTCTACCTCAGGCGAGCATTACCCCGAGACTTCTTTCATTTTAGACATTGTGCACCAGCTGTTATTGACAAATAGACACACACCCCCACCCCTCGTCTTACCAGACGTAGCTGCTCTGTCCTGCCGATGCAAGGAAAACCCAGCCAGCTCTATATTATCCATGTCGTCGTTCAGCCACGACTTTGTGAAACATAAGATATTACAGTTTTTAATGTCCCGTTGGTAGGATAGTCTTAATCGTAGATCATCCAGTTTATTTTCCAATGATTGCACGTTGGCCAATAGTACGGATCGTAGTGGTGGTTTACCCACTTGCCAACTAATTCTCACAAGGCACCCCGACCTCCGCCCCATTTTTCTCCGTATTGTAGCTCAGTCAGGTAAAGCCCTACATTCTTGAACATTGTTTGTATTTTAAAGGTGAAGGCTTACATTTTTATAATTTGCCTTGAGCATCAACCATTTAGTAGTTAACTTGCTATATTTAATATTGTAGCTTTGTGTGGCTTCACTGTGTGCTGTGCTTTGATGTGCCTATTCACTAGAACCTAACTTGAGTGCTGGGGATTTACTAGCTACTGTGTGCTGTGACCTATTCACGTAACTTCTGTGTATTAACTGCTATTACCTGTACTTCAAGAACGCCACTACTTAGTATCTGTTTAGCTCCAGTCCTAAAGAATTTGTGAACTAAAGTTTTTCATCTTACCCCTAGTTTTACCGACAAACGATTAACATGGTAATAACTAATAACAACCTATTTGTATTTTTGTCTTAATCCACCACTTCCCCAGAGAGCTCCAGGGCTGGCTGGCTGTCCTTCTAGGAGACTATTTTTGACAGCAGAGGCAAGTCGAGTTATGAATTCGTGTACTTTTGCATGTTAATTGCCACTAGTGTGTTACCATCCTACCGTGTTTTATCATGAATGTGCTATCTTGCAAGTGAATGTCATTTATGTAACATTATTTCTTGCCCTGCTGCCCAACTCTAAAAAACATTGGCACTTTGGTAAACACTGTTTGTAATTTATTTGACAGACCTGTGTTTAACTTGTCCCGAGGACCTCACTCCTGTATAAAAAGCACAGATAGAACAATGAGACAGATATTTCACTGGATGTATAATTGTGAAGCATCCGCTTGTCGTTTTCACGTCACTACCAAATATGGTAGTGAGAGGAAGCCCAATGGCAGGCAGTGGGAGATGATGAAACTAAATGGATTTTGGCCGACATTCTGCAAATGTTCTCATCGATGAAACATTTGATCTCAATACAGTTTTCTGTTCCCGAAACTAAAATATGTTATGAACAGAGTGGACTAAAATGTGTAGACTTTACCCTTTGCAAAAAAAATCGCGTTGTTTAGGAGTGCAAAGGCGAATTGAGGTATTGTACACGCGCACTTCACATAGTAGGCGTTCTCTAACGGAAATATGCAGATGAGGCTAGAACGCGCCAATAGGATCTCGCTGACTCGTGCTTGGCTCTGCCCCCCTCCTTGTTTGTTCTGCCCACCATGGCTCATTTGTTCCCATTGGAAACGACAGGGTATGGCCTATCTTTGTTAACTTATAAAACATATTTGTAAAAAGTGTCGTAATACAGTTTATGGGGGGAGAGGGAAATGACGCGTTTGGGCAGCTTTTTCGGGAAGAGTAGTTTACCGCTACCATTGATTCGCTTTCAAAGCATGGATCATACCAGAAAGGACTACATATTCCAAAAAACCTTTTGTCCTTAACCGGTGCCGTGTTTTCAAAATAGCCGGAGTTAGTCCATAGCGGATTTTTATCTGAAATATTTGTTGGCTAGCAAACTGTTCCAGTGCTTATTAAAAGTAAGTACATTTCAGTTCAAAATCGTGTGCCATTCAAGTAGCTTGAGATGGAATGTTAGGTAACCTCAAATCGATAGAATGACGAATTTCTGACGTTTGACATTTGTTGATCTCTGTAACGTTAGCTAGCTAACCTTCAGTCTGCAGCAAATGCTCGATCTTGACGGCTAGCTAGCTAACAGTCATTAGCTTAGTGGCAGCCAACTTGTTCGTAGCTCCTGCTTCTTAACTTGCTTCCATCGCCACCAAAGTATCAAGTGCCAGGTTCACCCAAACTGCAGTTGTATAACTACCCGGAAAGAAAGTTCGGAATCGCTAACAACATTACAATTTATTAAGTTCATAAACTGGTTCGCTGTAAATGATTGACAGTGTGCTAGCTAAATATGTTTTCAATGTTGTAATTGGGCGGTCTGTCTCGGCAGCACAGTAATCATGAGGATGAGGAACCTCTGGACCAAAGCAGGTGTTCTGGGCTCGGTGTCCATGGCGTTCGGATCCATGCTCTGGTCTCAGAAGAAGACGGAAACTAATCAGACGGGTTCGAACCCCGCATGCACGGAACCACCTTCTCCTTACGAGCTCAAACTCGTGCAAGTCCTGTTCCGCCACGGAGCCCGAACTCCGCTGAAGTCTATACCGGATGTCATGGAGGTGAGGGACCACCGGTGTCAAAGATGGTGAATAAATAAAGATGTCCCACTCAGGCATTTTACCATAGAAAAAAATGGTCAGTTCCGGTCTGCTTAACGGGGTGGTTCTCCCATAGGCACCAATGCATTAGCAGCTGGGTGTGAATGATCTGCTTAGTTAATTGACGGTATATGAACCAGAAAAAATGAGGGAGTGGGATGTCTCGCTTCCTCTTCCGTCTCTGCCTGTGTCATGCAAGAATATATGACTGACCTGATGCTCTGTTTCCCAGGACTAAAGTTGAGGGAAAGCCGTTCATGTTTAGCCTCATTGGCATGCTGAAGGTATGGTCACTAGTATCTGAAAAGCTAAAATACTTCCTTGTCCTGTCTCTCAGGCCCAGTGGGTGCCTAACCTCCTGGAACCCCCAGCACACACACAGATCAACTACGTGGTGACAGACCTGGAAGGAGGTCCACGGCCCTCCTCACCGGTGGAGGACAGCTACCGGGCCAACATATTGACCGTGAGTGTGTGTGTATGAGCGAGCAGAGGAAGTAGTACCTAGAGAGAGAGGGTCAGGGTGAGGAGTAGGCGCTTTGATAAGTATGGTTAGGGCTGTTACGGTGACCGTATTACCGCCACACCGTTGGTCACGAGTCATGATGGCAGTCAAATTCCACGTGACCGTTTAGTCACAGTAATTAGGCTTCTCCTAGCTCTGATGCTGCTGATGGTCATTAGTAGCTTACCAAACTTGCTAACTGCCTGGTACTCAGCACTCTATTGTTCCTCTAATCACTCTGACATCAATGCAAATGTAATTGAAAATCTAATCAAACACTTCATGAGAGCTCATGTTGCGCAACATTTCTATAGGCTATGCAATTGTGTGAGAAAACAGAGTGATGGCTTCTATTTAAAAAGAGGAGGATCCCATCAGATTTCTATAGGCTAGACCTACTATATTTATTTCTCAACTTTCCTAATATTAAGCACATTGCTTCTCTTTACAACAGGAGTATAGCCTACCTGGCTGTCATGAAAATGAACCATGGGAAAAGCGTCCTCCATTCGCTATTTAAGTGCATAGATGACATGTATTTTTTTCCCCATTCTAAATCAAAACAAATTTCACACAAATATTATTTAGTATATGTGAAGACAAGATTAAATCAAGAATAGTCTGATGGGTGACAATATTAGCCTATCACTTGTGAATGATATATTATCACTTGTGAATGATGCCCAGCTTGTGTGCAGTAAGGGAAGAAACAGCACATTCCTTTAAAACAAAAGTTTTCAAATCATAGTCGCACACCTCATGTAGCCTAGCCCATAGGCCTATATGTTTTAATAAGGTTTGTATCACAACTAAAGTGGCCAAATAAGCAGCGCGTGAGTTTCAAGTTTGGGGAAGATAATTTTCACCATAAAAATGCACCTTTATAATAAAAGCATTACATGCGTAATTGTATTTGCGGTCACTTTTGAGAATGGTGTTTTCCCGTTAATTGATTGCATTTTGGAAAATTCGCACTTGTAGCCTACTGCCGTGTGCGCCTTGATGCGCTTATAATGTAAAGAAATAGCCTAATAGTTTGTCAACATTTTAAGCGAAACGTTCTGATCTGTTGCATCAGCCTCATTGCTTAAAAATGTTTTTTGATGCTAGTGGTTGTATTAATTTGGGATCTATCGCATCCCACAACTATCCCAGACTATGTTTGGAATATTTCTTTATTTGCCTCGATCCTGACTAGTCCCTACCTCTGAAAAACATCCTCACAGCATGATGCTGCCACCACCATGCTACACCGTAGGGATGGTGCCAGGTTTCTTCCAGACGTGATCTTGGCATTCAGGCCAAAGAGTTCAATCTTGGTTTCATCTGACCAGAGAATCTTGTTTCTCATGGTCTGAGAGTCTTTAGGTGCCTTTTGGCAAACTCCAAGCGGGCTGTCATGTGCCTTTTACTGAGGAGTGGCTTCCGTCTGGTCACTCTACCATAAAGGCCTGATTGGTGAAGTGCTGCGGAGATGGTTGTCCTTCTGGAAGGTTCTCCCATCTCCGCAGAGGAACTCTGGAGCTCTCTCAGAGTGACCATCGGTTTCTTGGTCACCTCCCTGACCAAGGCCCTTCTCCCCCGATTTCTCAGTTTGGCCGGACAGCCAGCTCAAGGAACAAGCCTGTCTCGGAGCTCTACGAACAATTCCTTCGACCTCAAGGCTTGGTTTTTGCTCTGACATGCACTGTCAACTGTGGGACCATATAGAGACGTGTGTGCCTTTCCAAATCATGTCCAATCAATTGAATTTACCACACGTGGACTCCAATCAAGTTGTAGAAACATCTCAAGGATGATCAATGGAAACAGGATGCACCTGAGCTCAATTTCGAGTCTCCTAGCAAAGGTTCTGAATGCTTATCTAAATAACTTATATTAGTTTTTTATTTTTAATAAATGTGCAAAAATGTCTAAAAACCTGTTTTCACTTTATCGTTATGGGGTTATTATGTGTAGATTGCTGAGGATTATTATTTTTTTAATCCATTTTAGAATAAGGCTGTAACGTAACAAAATGTGGATAAAGTCAAGGGGTCTGAATAGTTTCCGAAGGCACCTCTATGCCTCCTACCTACACAAATTACTCATCATGCAAAATACATTTGCAAGCCAGCTCCTCTAATTACCTGGCTCCATCTGCAACTTTGTTTAAGAAACTCAATATCTTGTCTATTAACGACATTAACGTACGCCAATTATGCACTTTCATCTACAAATACTCATACCTCTCATACAGTTTACCTAAACCCTTCAATGGATTCTTCCAGGTTAGTTCTGAAATCCATAGATCTAACACTGCAATAACCTTCACCATCCCCACTGCAGCACCTCACATAATCAATTCTCTATCAGATACTTAGGTACCATACTCTGGAATTCTTATCTTCACATTGCCAAAACCTCATCATCCCATAATAACTTCAAGCAAAGACTGGGGGTCAGCCTGATGTACCAAACTACCCAATAATCCCCTCCATGTAGCCTAACTCTCACACACACACATGCACACACACATAATCAAACATGGTTTTTCTTGTATACTGAGTATATCATATACAATTATAATTCATATGCTTTGTTTAACTGATTGAACAAACGTTTTTTTTAAACGTATATTTGTGGTGTGGTTTTCATATCAGCCCTTTTGGGCTTCCAACCTCACCTGCACACTGTCTTTACCAGTTTTTTAAATCTGTACTGTTTTGTCTTTCACTTATTTTCTTTGGTGCGAATAAATAAAACCTCAAATCTAACCTTTGACCCCTGTCTCTCTCCCCTGCAGGGGGGTACGTACCCAGGTCAGTTGACCACGGTGGGCATGCAGCAGCTGTATGAGCTGGGAGAGAGGCTGAGGAAGAGGTACATCCAGGACACGGCCTTCCTCAACCCCACCTTCAGCCCTACAGAGGTCTAGTAAGTACCACATCCTTCCTCAACCCCACCTTCAGCCCTACAGAGGTCTAGTAAGTACCACATCCTTCCTCAACCCCACCTTCAGCCCTACAGAGGTCTAGTAAGTACCACATCCTTCCTCAACCCCACCTTCAGCCCTACAGAGGTCTAGTAAGTACCACATCCTTCCTCAACCCCACCTTCAGCCCTACAGAGGTCTAGTAAGTACCACATCCTTCCTCAACCCCACCTTCAGCCCTACAGAGGTCAAGTAAGTACCACAGCCACATGTGCTCTTGACAGTAGCCTGGTAGTCACATTCTGGTAGTCACGTTCTGTAGCCAACTCAGTCATTGTTTGGCTTGACAATGACAAAGAAGTTGGCTATAAAGCAGATCCACATCTAGGTAACATAAAGGTAACCTAGGTAACATCAGGCTAGCTAACATAAAGGTCACTTAGGCAACAAGAATGGCTTACCAAGAAAAACGTCAAAAATGACTAATTTGAGGTAAAAAGGAGTTGGAGCACTCAACAAAAAAAGGCATTCCTTTGTTTGCTGAAGCGTAAAGGACCACCTGAACTGTCACCTAGGTAACATCAGGCTACTGTAGGTTACATCAGGCTACTGTAGGTTACATCAGGCTACTGTAGGTAACATCAGGCTACTGTAGGTAACATCAGGCTACTGTAGGTAACATCAGGCTACTGTAGGTAACATCAGGCTACTGTAGGTAACATCAGGCTAGGTAACATAAGGCTACTGAAGGTAACATCAGGCTAGGTAACATCAGGCTAGGTAACATCAGGCTAGGTAACATCAGGCAAGGTAACAGAAGGCTAGGTAACATAAAGGTTGAAGACATAATACCACAGTACATGTACAAGACATTGATATATTATTCTAATGTATAATATATATGCAGTTTCTTCTCTCTCTCCCAGTGTGCGTTCCACTAACATTGTGAGGACAATAGAGTCTGCCAAGTGCCTGGTGGCAGGGCTGTTCCAACAAAGCCAGAGAGGTAGGTGTCACCGTTTGTTTGTGTGCAAATGAGGGGTGTGTGTCATAGGCCAGTATTTCCTATCTCCTAATATTGCGCCCCCTCTCTTCTTCTGAAGACATGGTTTCCATTCTGACGACTGAGGCAGAGTCAGAGATCCTGTACCCTAACTACCACGGGTGCAGACTGCTCAAACTCCTCAGCGGGTGAGTGACTGGCTGGGTCCCTTTCTTGTAGATTTTTGTGATTGGCTGGATCTCTCACTTGTTAATGTTTGTGATGGGATGTTTCTCTCTTGTTGATTTTTGTGATTGGCTGTGTCTGTGTGTGTTGTAGTCATCGCTGGGCGGAGTCGTCCACTCTGCCAGACATCGCTGCGGACCTGAGGAGCATCCAGAGTGCTCTGGGCATCGCTGCCCACCAACGGGTTGACTTCATCCTCATCAGGGACGACATGGTGGCCAGAGAGGTGACACAATGCAACAAAGATACAATAGCCATGACTAAAACATAGCCTAGTAAAATATATATATATATTCTTAATTTCAAACCTTTTGTTACCAAAATGTATTATGAGATCCAACGGTATAAAGAGTGATACTGTCATTTCGTTTGTGTTGCATAGAGATTTTAACATTACAACATGTGTGTGTATTCTAATAGACACATGGCCTGCCCTGCCCACCAGCCCTGGACTCCTGGAGGAACACCGTGGAGCAGAGGGCTGTGGAGATGATATGTCACATCTACGAACCCAGCAAGAGGTCAGGGGTCAAAGGGCAGTGGGATGTAAATACAGATCAGCCTGTGTAGAGGGTCGGGGAGTAGAACACAGAGACAATGTAGTTCCCTGTTTCATGAGCATAAGCTGCTTCCTTATTCCACATTCTGAAATCAGACTTAATTAGAGGTGTTTTAGATTATTCTGTCCCAAAAATACTTTATTCTGAAGAAAAAAAATCCCCCATGACAGTTGTTTTCTTAATCTTATCTGGGGTTTGCTTGTTGTGATCAGGGAGAACCTGCAGCTGTGTGTGGGTCCCCTCTTCCACACCCTGATGGGTAACATAGAAGACCAACTACAGGGCACAACCTCAGAGCCCAACAGGTAAGCTGCTCTTACACTGATTGAATTCATTTTGGAACAGAGCTGCCTCCCGGGTGTGAACCGGGCTCTGGCCGACGACAAAGTGACGTAGATTTTAGCACGTGGATTAATGACTAGGATTCTGTGTTTTCACATGCAAAACTGATTTGCTTTTGATAAAATCGCTTTATCTGCCTTCCCAATGAAAACGAGTTAGAAAATTCAAACATACCAGTCAAGTTTGGACACACCTACAGTTGAAGTCGGAAGTTTACATACACCTTAGTCAAATACATTTAAACTCTGTTTTTCACAATTCCTGACATTTAATCCTAGTAAAAATTCCCTGTTTTAGGTCGGTTAGGATCACCACTTTATTTTAAGAATGTGTAGAGACAATTATTTATTTAAGCTTTTATCACATTCCCAGTGGGTCAGAAGTTTACATACACTAAATTAGTATTTGGTAGCATTGCCTTTAAATTGTTTAACTTGGGTGAAACGTTTCCCATAATAACTTGGGTGAATTTTGGCCCATTCCTCCTGACAGAGTTGGTGTAACTGAGTCAGGTTTGTAGGCCTCCTTGCTCGCACACGCTTTTTCAGTTCTGCCCACAAATGTTCTATAGGATTGAGGTCAGGGCCTTGTGATGGCCACTCCAATACCTTGACTTTGTTGTCCTTAACCCATTTTGCCACAACTTTGGAAGTATGCTTGGGGTCATTGTCCATTTGGAAGACCCATTTGCGACCAAGCTTTAACTTCCTGACTGATGTCTTGAGATGTTGCTTCAATATATCCACATAATTTTCCTTCCTCATGATGCCATCTATTTTGTGAAGTGCACCAGTCCCTCCTGCAGCAAAGCACCCCCACAGCATGATACTGCCACCCCCGTGGTTCACGGTTGGGATGGTGTTCTTTGGCTTGCAAGCCACCCCCTTTTTCCTCCAAACGTAACGATGGTCATTATGGCCAAACAGTTCTATTTTTGTTTCATCAGACCAGAGGACATTTCTCCAAAAAGTACAATCTTTGTACCCATGTGCAGTTGCAAACCGTAGTCTGGCTTTTTTATGGTGGTTTTGGAGCAGTGGCTTCTTCCTTGCTGAGCGGCCTTTCAGATTATGTCGATATAGGACTCGTTTTACTGTGGATATAGATACTTTTGTACCTGTTTCCTCCAGCATCTTCACAAGGTCCTTTGCTGTTGTTCTGGGATTGATTTGCTCTTTTCGCACCAGACAGAACGCGTCTCCTTCCTGAGCGGTATGACGGCTGCGTGGTCCCATGGTGTTTATACTTGCATAATATTGTTTGTACAGATGAACGTGGTACCTTAAGGCATTTGGAAATTGCTCCCAAGGATGAACCAGACTTGTGGAGGTCTACAATTTCTTTTCTGAGGTCTTGGCTGATTTCTTTTGATTTTCCCATGATGTCAAGCAAAGAGGCACTGAGTTTGAAGGTAGGCCTTGAAATACATCCACAGGTACACCTCCAATTGACTCAAATGACGTAAATTAGCCTATCAGAAGCTTCTAAAGCCATTACATCATTTTCTGGAATTTTCCAAGCTGTTTAAATGCACAGTCAACTTAGTGTATGTAAACTTCTGACCCACTGGAATTGTGATACAGTGAATTATAAGTGAAATAATCTGTCTGTAAACAATTGTTGGAAAAATGACTTGTGTAATGCACAAAGTAGATGTCCTAACCGGCTTGCCAAAACTATAGTTTGTTAACAAGAAATTTGTGGAGTGGTTGAAAAACAAGTTTTAATCACTCCAACCTAAGTGTATGTAAACGTACGACTTCAACTGTACTCGTTCAAGGGTTTTTCTTTATTTTTACTATTTTCTACATTGAATAATAGTGAAGACATCAACACTATGAAATAACACATATGGAATCATGTAGTAACCCAAAAAGTGTTGAACAAATCAAAATATATTTTATATTTGAGATTCTTCAAAAGTAGCCACCCTTTGCCTTGATGACAGCTTTGCACACTCTTGGCAGTCTCTCAACCAGCTTCATGAGGAATGCCTTTCCAACACTCTTGAAGGAGTTCCCACACATGCTGAGCACTTGTTTGCTGCATTTCCTTCACTCTGCAGTCCACCCATACGTAAAAATGTAAGCACACATGACTGTAAGTCGCTTTGGATAAAAGCGTCTGCTAAATGGCATATTATTATATTATTAGGTCGAGGGATTGTGGAGGCCAGGTCATCTGATACAGCACTCCATCACTCTCCTTGGTCAAATAGCCCTTACACAGCCTGGAGGTGTGTTTTAGGTCATTGTCCTTTTGAAAAACAAATGATAGTCCCACTAAGCGCAAACCAGATGGGATGGCGTATCGCTGCAGAATGCTGTGGTAGCCATGCTGGTTAAGTGTGCCTTGAATTCTGAATAAATCACAGACAGTGTCCCAGCAAAGCACCATCACACCTCCTCCATGCTTCACGGTGGGAACCACACATGCGGAGATCATCCGTCCACCTACTCTGCGTCTCACAAAGACACGGCGGTTAGAACCAAAAATCTCACACAGACCAAAGGACAGATTTCCACCGGTCTAATGTCCATTGCGCGTGTTTCTTGGCCGAAGCAAGTCTCTTCTTCTTATTGGTGTCCTTTAGTAGTGGTTTCTTTGCAGCAATTCGACCACGAAGGCCTGATTTACGCGGTCTCCTCTGAACAGTTGATGTTGAGATGTGTCTGTTACTTGAACTCTGTGAAGCATATATTTGGGCTGCAATCTGAGGTGCAGTTAACTCTAATGAACTTATCCTCTGCAGCAGAGGTAACTCTGGGTCTTCCTTTCCTGTGGCGGTCCTCATGAGAGCCAGTTTCCTCATAGCGCTTGATGGTTTTTGCGACTGCTCTTGAATAAACTTTCAAAGTTATTGAAATTTCATGTCTTAAAGTAATGATGGACTGTCGTTTCTCTTTGCTTACTTGAGCTGTTCTTGCCATAATATGGACTTGGTCTTTTACCAAATAGAGTTATCTTCTGTATACCACCCCTACCTTGTCACAACACAACTGATTGGCTCAAACGCATTAAGAAGGAAAGAAATTCCACAAATGAACTTTTAACAAGGCACACCAGTTAATCGAAATCCATTCCAGGTGACTACCTCATGAAGCTGCTTGAGAGAATACCAAGAGTGTGCAAAGCTGTCATCAAGGCAAATATAACATATATTTTGATTTGTTTAACACGTTTTTGGTTACTACATGATTCCATATGTGTTATTTCATAGTTTTGATGTCTTCACTATTATTCTACAATGTAGAAAATAGTAAAAAATAAAGAAAAACCCTGGAATGATTAGGTGTGTCCAAACCTTTGACTGGTACTGTATATTTTATGGAAAAGAGATGCATGTTTCTGAATGATGCATCATGCTGCATTGGTGACAACATGAATGAGCGGTGCAGATTACGGTTCGATTTGAGCAAGGAGCACCTGCAAGGGCTTGATGATTAGTTGACAAGTAGATTCCGGTGTGCTTCTCCGGGGCCACAACAAAAATATGTACTGTTGGGAGGTACTGTTGGGGGGTACTGTTGGGAGGTACTGTTGGGGGTACTGGATGACTGCAATAGAAAACACAGCCAATAAGAGATTTGTTGAACTGCAGATCTCAACCCAACCACTTGATGGTAGCAAATGTCCTTTTCTTAATGGCACAGTCTTCGTTTTTCGTTCGCTACCCCTACTCGTTGCTGAACATCAGAAATGATCTGAGGGCATTTTCACATATGTGTTTTATCTCTCAGGAAGCTGTTCCTGTACTCTGCCCACGACACCACTCTGATGCCCTGTCTCATGGCTCTGGGTGTTTTTGACATGCGATGGCCACCGTACGCCGCTGACATCACCCTGGAGCTGCATCAACACAGGCAGACCAAAGAGGCCTTCATTAAAGTGTCCTACATTGGCAAGGTATGGTCTAGGGCAGGGTTTCCGTTAGCCGGCAATTGCCGGCTTTTGGCCAAAAATAAATAAATAAAAAGCCGATAAATAAAACTGTTGCCGGCCAAAATGACCGGGAGAAAAAATATCCCATTGCAATATAATGCTTTTTATTCATTGATGGAAATACCAGTCGATGGAAATACATTTGACCCTCATGCTTATCGGTCTATAGCACAGGAGGTTGGTGGCACCTTAATAGGGGAGAACGGGCTCGTGGTAATGGCTGGAGTGGAATGATATCAAATACATCAAACACGTGGTTTCCATGTGTTTGATGCAATTCTATTCGCTCCGTTCCAGCCATTATTAGGAGCCTTCCTCCCCTCAGCAGCCTGGTCTATAGGTTAATTAGCATAATTTAGTGGAATTAAATTGGCCTGTGTGTATCTTATTTATCCAACACAACTATCACACACTCACAGCATACAGAGCCTATTTTGAGCGGGATTTCTCCTGCAGCTCCTCAGCTGGTTGTTGCTGGAGTAAAACCTGCTTTTTTATCAGACCATTCATTGCGCAACAATTCTAAATGCAATCCAGTGTTAAAAACAGTTTCAGTGCAGGATTAAAAATATCAACAACAAAAAACTCTCAGCTGGTAATTGAAGCAGGCCTCCCATTCACCATTCAAGTACAGTCAACAGGCTATCAGCACGCCACCCACCGCTTTACAATGTGAGCTGGAGGCAGTATGCATTTTGAAAACATACTTCATTGTTTGAAACCTGAATGTTTTATTACATATTATGAGGCATGTCTTACCTTGCTTCAAAGTAGCCTATAGGCTAAATCCCACCATGGAAACGTGGAGGCAATTATTTTATAAAGACTTCATAGGTGGCGCGTGAGTTTCAAGTTTGGGGAAGCTTACAATTTATCCTACCATGTCTACTGTTCTGCATGCCAGTTATGATTTTCATATGCGCATTTCCGTGGATTAGTTTCATTTCAATAATAACGTTTTTGTTTCTCAATCATTGTCACGTGGTTAATCAGAAGCTGAATTAAAATGATGATAAAAATCTAAAAGTTCAATGTCAACTAATGTGAGATCACCAGCCTCGGGCTAAATAAATGAGTGCATGGAACTCATAGCCTATAACTTCCATTGCTCTTTCACACCAAGGATTGGTGATTATCGAGGGTGATTGTTGGAAAGATTTTTGTAATGGCTTACTATGAGGAACTATAGTTTTAATATGTTATCATTCGCAATGGATGTTAAAAAAAACAAACACTTTCCTACATTTCTGCGCAGAAGGCCAGGTACTTCTATGCGTGCTCAGGCGCCCTCAACATTATCAGGACAGAGTAACCAGACACATGCTCATTGCTCACATGGAGCACTCCAAACAAAAGACAATGAAAACATTTACAAATCTCTTAAATGATGTAATAAACCAAAACTTGTTTCTCACAAATTTAGCAGGTTGTGAACAGGCAAATTACTAATTAATTGCATTAACAGAAATTAATGTAACCAAATGATGGGGGAAAAAAAATTTAATCAAAGGGCAAACAATTAACACAATGAAACAATGAATGCACAAGAATTGTCAGGAGACAGCTGAGCCATTCTGGAGAGACTGGCCTATATCTTCACCACACACCCCTCCCGCCGCCTTCTTGTCTCAACATTTTAAAATGATGCTCAAGACACATTATCTTCACACCTATTTTTGATGTTTTTCACTGACAGCCGCAACTCAATAATCAGCTAGGCCTATTGCCAAGCGCGCTGCCCAAATTGCGGCTTCCAAAATAGGCATCGGCCTACGAGCTTGTGATTTTGAAACAATCCACGTCATATAGCAACCCATCCTAGTTGTTGCATCTTTAGATTCCCCCTCTTTCTAAGTTTCTAACAGAGATGTTCATCTCTGTCACATGGAACCACTATCAGGTGCGCTGTTTAGAATGTTGTTTTCCCAGGTGTGCTCTTTAGAATGGTATGTTCCTGCGAATTGCATTTTGTCAAATGTTTGAATATTACATTTTATTGGCTGCTTCATTACATGAGTTGCATGTTCTGTTAACATGCATGACCATAATCTAAATGTGATTTCTGTCATTCTGAGCACCGTGGGTGGATTCCCTAATGGGTTATGCACCCAATGCATATGGGTCCGGTAAATTTCTCAAATGGCCGGTAAATTACAATCTTCCCAGTCACATTGTCCAGCGCCATATATTCCGAACGGAAACTCTGGTCTATGGCGCAACCCAAGTGTGCTAGGGAAGAGGCAAGGCTCACAAAAGTGTGCACATATTTAAACACTTTCAGGACTCTCTTTCTCTCTGAGAAAGTTAGTGATCTCTTTTTGTGTGTGTGTCTGTCTTTCTTACATGTTGATAAGAGCGTCTGCTAAATGATGTAAATGTAATGTTCTTTGTTTCTCTGTGTGTCTGTAGGACCAGTTGATTCCAGGCTGTAGTGGAGTCTACTGCCCCCTGCAGGAATTCAAGCAGGCCTTCTCTAACTACTCTCTGACCTCTGAACTCTACGAGTCGCTCTGCAACCGCACAGAGAGCGTGGCCGAACCCTGAGGCTTTTGCACTCTCACTGTTACCAGCCACCGTGTTTACATCCCACCAGACATCCACTCTCCAGCCCTAGTCTAGCATTAGCCAGTGTATTAGAGTATGTAGTATGTTAGGATACCTCACTGTTTAAACCATGGGTGGGCAAACTTTTTGGCTCGAGGGCCATATCGGGATTTCGAAATTCGATGGAGGGCCGCACAGATTATTTTTGGACATTTTTTTAAAATAAATTTGCTGGCCAGAAAAGAAGTCATAATTTTTACATACTTTTTATCTAGTTTTAGACATTCAAGTGTGGCCTGGAGTGTTTTTGATAACCAAAATTATAATTCCCCCCCACATTTATTTTATTATAATTTTTAGCTCCTGCGGGCCGGATTGAATGGTCTCGCGGGCCAGAGTTTGCCCACCCCTGGTATAAATGCACAAAGGTAGCTTCACTGTCAAAGTGTATAGCTGACTTTGAAACCACACCCAGGGCGATAGGCATCCTGTGTGGTACTGCTTCTACTGGTTAAGATGGTCAGTTACGTGTGGCTCAGTTGGTAGAGCATGGTACTTGCAACACCAGGTTTGTGGGTGTGATTCCCATGGGGGACCAGTACGAAAATGTATGCACACTTTGGATAAGAGCGTCTGCTAAATGACTAAAATATGAAGATTAAGAAAGTTTTACTTTACAAAGTAAATCTGAATTATATTGAAATAATCTGGTGATATTATGTCTAAAAAAATAAGTGTATTACCAATTATATTAATAAGTTTCTTTCTGCAACAGTACTATGCACAGATGTGCATTTATGTCCGTAGATACACTGCTTTTACCTGGTTATTACTTTATGCACAGCACCATAAATGACAGGCACCAGATTATAAATACTGTATATTGACTTTCTGAAATGTTCTGGCTTTGTTGTTTTTCAGAGTGAACCAAAATGCTTCATAGCAAACTGCAATCTTCTCCTCAGGGGAAAACCAAGCACTTCATGTACATAGTGTTCATTAACAAAGGGTACCAAAATGTATGGCGTGTATGAGAGTGTGTGTGTGTTTACCCACTCAGAATCATTCATTTTAGAACCTTTTTAAAAAGGGAATTATTCTGCTTACGATATGTTGTGAGTGAAACAGTAGGTGCCTTCTTTTAGGAATATGTTGATTATATTGAGTGTATAAATTATATGCATGGATATATGAGCAAATATACACTACACATTGGAGTGATTATTTGTTGTAGGTCTCATCATGGGGAGTTGCCCTGAAATTCTTAGACTTTAGAGTGGTGGTCATTAATAAAGAGTTGGTCAATGCTTTGTCTGTCTCTAATGTGCAACACCAGTGGTCATATGGTCAGTTAGTGGTCCTCATAGGGATACCTGAACCACACCTTTCAGTCATGCGTTAGATCATGTATCATAGACGACTGTATGATGCAAGACAAACGGGCGCCAAGACAATAGGTGCGTTCGAGCAGATCAGTTGTGTTAAGTCAAGTTAAAAATAAAAAAATAATTTTAAAAAATGTATGCACGCATGACTGTAAGTCGCTTTGGATAAAAGCGTCTGCTAAATGGCATATTATTATTATTATTATTATTAAGTCGGTGAAAATCGTTGGTCACCACTTATCAAAAGGTGTTGCTTTATGGGGATAAAAATTGTCTGACTAGCGCCAACATGTTGACTGCATGAACTTGACAAAAACCATGTGATCAAGGTCATGATGTTTTGACTGCAAGTTTCTGCAGTTTCTCTAGAGACGGAAGAGGAAGCAAGACATCCCACTCCCTAATTATTTCTGGTTCATATATACTGAACAAAAATATAAACGCAACATGCAACAATTTCAATGATGTTACTGAGTTACAGTTCATATAAGGAAATCAGTGAATTGAAATAAATTCATTAGGACCTAATCTGGATTTCACATGACTGGGCAGGGGCACAGTCATGGGTTGGTCTGGGAGGGCATAGGCCCACCCACTGGGGAGCCAGGCCCAGCTTAGCAAAATGAGTTTTTCCCCACAAAAGGGCTTTATTACAGACAGAAATACTCCTCAGCTTCATCAGCTGTCTCACAATCCCGCATGTGAAGCAGCCGGATGTGGATGTCCTGGGCTGGTGTGGTTACACGTGGTCTGCGGTTGGGAGGCTGGTTGGACGTACTGCCAAATTCTCTAAAATGACGTTGGAGGCGGCTTATGGTAGAGAAATTAACATTAAATTATCTGGCAACAGCCCTGGTGGACATTCCTGCAGTTAGCATGCCAATTGCACGCTCCCTCAAAACCTGAGACATCTGTGGCATTGTGTTGTGTGACAAAAAATTACATTTTAGAGTGGCCTTTTATTGTCCCCTGCACAAGGTGCACCTGTGTCATGATCATGCTGTTTAATAATCTTCTTGATATGCAACACCTGTCAGATGGATGGATTAATTTGGCAAAAGAGAAATGCTCACTAACAGGGATGTAAACAAATTTGTGCACAACATTTGAGAGAAATAAGCTTTTTGTGCATATGGAACATTTCTGGGATATTTTATTTCAGCTCATGAAACATGGGACCAAAATGTTACACGTTGCATTTATATTTATGTTCAGTATAGATGGGTTTGCTGACAAAGTCACAAAAACAATGTGCACTCTACAATGGGGCAGAAGTCTGGGAGTTGTGATTCCGGATGGCCAGATGCCTAGCAACAATGACAAGAAATTGCAATCTGGGGAATCGCAAGTAGCTTGTTTCAGCCAGTTTCATCTTGTTCCTGATACCATGTTTTGTTTTGAGGTGTTTTGACTGATTTCATGTCAATGCTAATATGGCTACCATTCGCTAGCTAGCTAACCAACAACTAACAATGTATTTATGTTTTCAATAAACATTGGAGACAAAATATCGTTTACAGGTCAACATTCTATGCCAGCCCAGTCTGTTTTGCCCCATAGTTGCGCACGTCGGTTTTGTTGCTTAACAACCAACCCGTCTATACAGTCAACTACGATGACCAGACCCAGCTGCTAATGCATTAGTGCTTATGGGAGAGCCTCCCCATTATTAAGCAGACCGGAACTGACATTTATCCACCATCTTTGGTTGGTTGCTCTTCAATTCGGTTGCATTGTGGGAGGCTCTATTGTCAGCCAATAATTGGGGTGATTTTGTTTGACCAATACAAACATGACCAAAGACGTGACTGAAACAGTGGATATATACAAATTAATGTGATATGAGGCTCTGACTTACCAATTGATTGTACAATGTATACACATTTTAGTTTTTGAGTGTGATTTGGGGGTTAGAATCACAGTCAGGAAAAACTCTGGTTGGCGTCTGGCTTTCTTGATACACTGGCTCGATTCAATAAGTATCACCGAAGATCAGCGCTATAGAGCGCTTGAAATGTAAAAGCAATTTCCTATTGAGCCGACGTATACCAGAAAAGAAGAATAGAGCCCTAGCTCACCAGTTCTACTGTCTGGTCCCACTCAGTTCATCTTCTATCAGATTAATGCTGTGGGAATTAAATCCCAGAGTCAACAGAAGGCCAAACAGCAACAGGAATCAGAAATGGAGCACACAGACTGTCTGGTAGAAGAGTTGAAATAGGAGAAAGAAGACACTACAGTTTATCAATGTTTGTGCTTTTTTAATAATACCATTATCTCTATGAGGTCATAGTTTGGTTTGTTATACAATGGATTTAAAGGAAGTTAAAAGACTAAAATTAAAATATCCCACCAATGGTAAACAGTACTGTTCTTTAGAGTGGCGTCCCTCCCCCAATGAAAGGTGGGTAAGAGAGCTTAGAGGTCACTGATAGAATCCCTACACACACACACACACACACACACACACACAGGACAGAAATAGTCAAAACGATGGAGCTAGAGAGAAGATGGAATTCCATTGAAATCTTCACAAAATACAATTTTATTTTACAAAGTCTTTTTATTCCATTTTTAAGTTCCTTATCCTTTGCTGGGAAAATCCGTTGTTGATTTTTTTTACTGATTTGAAAAAGTCAATAGCTAGCTTTCCAGTCCTCAAAGGTGGTTTGTTCACTCCATTCCTCTTCGACACTCAACCCTTATAGTCAGAGATTTAACACAAAAAAACAACAACACTTGAGGAACAGTTTAATTGTGACATTGAAGCACAACAATCCCATACATTCAGACATTTCTGGAGAGACAAAATGAAATGCTCGTGGCAAAAGACAAGTACTGGGCTATGTAGCTCCCACAAGCCATTAACGGCATCACTCCTCTCCCCTTAATGTTCCACGCCAGAGAACCAATCTCTGTCATTCCTTACTTTCTATGTTTTAATCCATCTCTTTCATCCATCTCTTATCTGCTGTGACACATTCCATCCACATACTGTATATGAGCTCACAACATTTGAGGTCCAAGGTTCTATGAGTTGTATGTTAGAACATTCCGGGCCCTGGGCTGAACCCCATGTCCATGTCCATGCCACGCGGCCTCATCTGCCCCCCCATCATCATCATCGTCGTCTGCTGGGGGGGGCCGCCCATGCCTTGTAGTGACATCATCATGTTGGGCGACCCCCCAGGCCCAGGGTGGTTGTAGAGCACCCCTCTCTCCTTCCCCTGCATCATGCCCCCCGGACCCCCCTGTGACATCATCCGGTGCTGAGGTCCCATCATGCCCTGACCCATGAACCCTGGGGGCCCATGTGGCCGCATAGGATTGTGGGAAGGGTTTCCCATGGGCATGTCCTGGGGGCCCATAGTGCCTCCCGGCCCCCCGGGCATCCCCCCCATCCCCTGCATGGGCATACCCATCCTTGGGGGGCCCTCCCCCATCATCCCCTGCATCATTCCCTGCATGTGTGGAGGTTTCCCCCCTGGGCCGGGGCCGCCATCTCCTCCTCCCCTGGGGAAGTAGGACAGCGTCTGGCTGGGCTTTTCTGATGGGATGATCCTGGACAGGTCAAACTCTGGCATACCGGAAGCTCCGGTTCGCATCACCTCATGCAGGTCTGCATCACTGAACTCGCCGTGCATGTTGAACTGTGGTCCTCCAGGGTTGTTGGGCCTACCTCCGTCGCCTCCACCTCCAGGAGGCATGTTCCCCATCCGACTCCCCATGGGACCCCCTTCTCCCTGGAAGCCCATGGGGTGTCCTGGGAAGCCCTGGGGCCCAGGGCCGTTGTGGGGGGAGTAGGCGCCCTGCTGGGAGGGGGACTGGGGGAGGGGGTAGCCCTGCCCTCGGTGGGGGTAGCCCATGCGGCCCTGGGGCATCAACTGGGGGTTGCCCATGCCTTGATCCTGAGGGTTGGGATGCATCATCATGCCATGAGGCATCATGCCAGGGCCCATGTTGGGGGGGTTTGGGGAGGGCATCTGCTGGGGCATGCCGTGGGAGAGGGGCTGTGAGCCCATGGGGGTCATACCCAGGGGACTGAGGACAGGCATGGGGCCAGAGGAGCCGGGGCCCATCATACGAGGAGGACCTTGGTGGTGGTTCATTCCCATACCTACAGAGGGCCACAGAGAGGGACATTAGTGCACCATACAACATAGAGAGCGTGCTATAATTTCATTCCTCCTCTTCAATCAAATTGAGCAAACCATAAAGTGAAAGCTCTAAGAAAAAGGGTTACAAAATACATACAAAATAAAAATAGCAAAAAAACGTATTTATTTACAAGATACTTGAATGAGGTATAACATGACATCTAAGCATGTCTCCGTCCACTCACCATTGTTGTTCATGGGGGGCAGGTTCGGGGAGCGTGCAGGGGGCGAGTCGTCGTCTGAGCTCGCCACGGTCTTGATGGCGTCATGGTAGAGGGGGGTGGAGCTGGGCATAGCGAATTTGGACATGCGTGACATCATGATGGAGAGGGGGTTCTGGGATAGCGTGGGTTCGGGGGGTAGGGAGTAAGGGCTGCCGGTCGGGGCGCCGCCTGGACCCCCCTGGAGGGGCATGGAGCCAGACTGGGCTCCTGATGAGGGGGGGGCCGAGGGGGGGCCATTAACACCTGGGGAGAGGTGAGAGATATGAAAGTAAACTCTTTACCTGGGTCCTATTCATTAGGTAGCAAAAAATACCCTGGTTACTTTGAAATAGATATAGAAGGGACAATGTGGCAAACACATTTCAGGTAGACATACAATACATGTCAATTGTAAATAATGACGTGAATTAATTTAGATACAGTGAAGTTACATAGCCACAAGGGGGTGTGATTTAACTGAAATGGGAAAATGTTTCTGCTTAGGGAAAATGTGTTTACATGGATGAGAATGATGCTTTCAATTGACTTATTGACTTATACATTATTTGATTTGAAGCTGACGGAGACAAATTGTAGCCTGTACTCCCAGATACACAACACAGAGGTCTGTTTAGACTGCCTGGACAACAGACCGAGTGCTGCAGGGGGAGGGACGTTACAAAACAGCCCTCTATTCAAGACATGATGTCATCTTCACCCAATCATACATCTCCATCAGGTACTAAGTATTTTAAAAAATCTCTGAAAATGAATATTATCTCTGTCTTGAACATAACATTAGGAATGTTGTTTATCACAGCAGTTAAGAGAAAGAGAAGTGAGAGCGAGAAGAGAGCAGTGGAGGGAGAAAGAAGAGAAAGCCAGAAAAGTACTGTACCTTGCTCCATATTTCCCATCATGTTAGGTGAGGTCATACTGTGGGGGGTTTTACCCCCTTGCTGCTGGGGGAGTCCTGGGCTGGGCATGGGGGGTTTGGGGGAGGAGGTCCACCCTGGAGAAGGGTTGGGGAGGGACGGGGACCTCATATGTACGGGGGAGGCACCAGCAGACCCCATCATAGAGTGAGGAGACTTCATTGGAGCAGAGTTGGCAGTGTTAGGGGGGCCGTTGGGTCCCGGAGGGCCGGAGAGCATACCAGCCAGCTGGGAGGGGGTCTGGGGGGACTTGAGGTTCCCAGAGGGAGAGCCCATCATGGGAGACTGCACCTGCCTCAGAGGAGGTGACTTGAGGGGGTTGATACTGGGTGAGCTGCCCCCTCCTGGCTGGATGTTCAGCTCTGCAGGCTTACGTCCCCTCTGGCCCTGGAGGGGTCCGGCGGCGGGGGGGTGGTGGTTGAGGCGGCCGTTGCCTCCCATAGGGGTGGTCCTGTGCTCCGGGCCAATGTAGGCCTGCTCTCCATGAGGGCCCCTCATACCTCCAGGACCACCAGGGAAGGGCCGTGCGGGCCCCATGGGGAAGTCCCCTGGCTGGGGCTGGTCAGTGAAGTGGGGCCCCTGCATCTGCCTCCCCTGGGGCCCCATGTTGTCCATTGGATGCCCTCTCATTCTCATCATCTCATCTGGGCTCATGTTCATGCCAAACTCAGGGCCCATGTCCCGGCTCCCCATCACAGCCAATCTGGAAGAGGGGCTCATGGGGCCCTCGCCAGGCATCCTGGGAAACATCATCCCGCCCCCGTTGCCCGGCTCCATGCTGCCTCTTTGGTGTCCCATCATCCTCTGCATCTCCATCATCATCTGTGGAGGAAGACCCGGTCCCTTGTCGCCCCCCATGCCCTGGTGAAACATGGCCTCTTGGACTGACTGGGGGTTGGGGAAGCGCTCTCCCCGCACCCCTGGACCTCCGAACATACCTCCTGGGAACCCCCGGCCATCCCCCATCCTGGGGGGCATGTCATCAGGCCAGCCCATCCCGGGCCTGGGGGGTCCCTCCATGTCAGGGTTCATCATGCCCTGGGGGAACCCAGGCATCCTCTGCATGTGAGGAGGAATCCCTCTGGGGCCCATGGCCATGCGATCCTGGTAGTGCTCTGGTGGCCCTCCCGGCCCCCCTGGACCCCACACCTCTCCGGGGCCCATCTGGTAGGGTGGTGGGGGCCCTCGCATCATGCTGCGCGGCCCGTGGGGGTGCATCATCATGTCGGGAGGAAGTGGCCGTTGATGTATTTCCTGTTTCCTCTTCTTTTCCTCGTAGAACTCCTGCTGCAGCTTCAGCCAGGCCACCTGCTCCGGGGTCATGTGATCTCCATCCACACACCCTCCAGGACCCATCATGTGGCCCAGCTCATCTGGGAAGGGGGGCATGTCTCTGGGGTGACCATGCGGGGGGCCGAATGGGGTTCCCTGGGGTCTGGACCCTCCCGATCCCCCTGGTGGACCTAGGCTCTGTGATTGGGCCATCATGGCCTGGAGAGGGCCCTGCTCCGGCCTCCTGGGCCCCCCATCGGGCATGCCGTCGTGGGACTGAGGGGGTCCCCCGATAGGACCGGGTGGCGGTGGGGCATCGCGGTCGTCAGGGAAGAGCATGCGCTGGATGTCTCGCAGGGTTTGGAGGGAGCGCTGGCGGTGCTCCAGCTGTTCCTGGGACAGGCCCTCTGTGTTAGCTTCCATGTTGAGAAGTTCCTGGGCCAGCTGCTGCTGCTGCTGCTGGGGGGTCAGACCAGGCTGACCCATCCCCATGGGCCTCAGCCCTCCTCCTTCACCAGGCTGAGTGGGGTTCAGAGGGGGCATGCCCTGCTCAGACTGGGGCTGGCACCCAGGGGTCTGGTCACCTGTACCCATGGTATTACCAGGGCTGCTGCCAGAGAGGTTCTTGGGCTCCATGTCTGCTGAGGAGGCCCCATCCTGGGTGAGTGAACCAGGCTTAACCCCCTGGGGAGGGGGCTGTGGTGGAGCTTGATCAGTCAGGCCAGGTTTAGACCCTGTCTGGTGGTTCTTGTCTGAGGGATGAGATGAGGACTGCTGGGGGGGCTTGGAGTCACCTCGGAGGGGTCCTGCCTGATCGTTCTAAAACAGAGAAAGGAAAAAGACAAAAGGCAGGGGAATAAGAAACAAGGAGGTTTGAGTAAGTCAGGGTTTGTAAATCAAGTCTTTATTAAAGCTGACTGTTCACACAGACTGTATGCCAGGTTTCATGTCTAGTCATCATGGCACATGGCACAGTCATCATCACACAGCCAAAACACAACAGAAATCGTTCTAGCGACAGACGTGAAGTACAGGTGGGTAGCTAGATTGCTAACAAGCTAATGCTAATTCTGTAGATGTCTTACCTAACATAGGTAAGTAACGATTCGACACATAATTATATTTTCAGTACCGTGAAATATTATGCTATTAGCATACGCATTTCTGTCCTTTCTGTCGTAGGTTGGTAGTTAGTTGTAGTTAGGCATTGTATTTATCATAGGCTAGTTTTGTTGTTATTGTAGGTTTCCGTAGGTAATTGTAGGTTAGTATCGAAGCACGAGGCTAGCTAGCTAGCGGGTAGCTACTGGTAACGATTAGCTGTTCCCACTGTTAAATGTGCTGCTAGCCAACGTTTAATTTTTGCTGCGTTCTGCGTTATGTAAGGAACTAGACACGGACATGAATTATCTGTTTAGTGTGCTAACACACTCTTGGCAGTTTGTTGTAACCAAGTATTGGTGCTAAATTGTGTGTTAATGGATGCTAGCTTGCTAGTTAGCTACGGCGTCATAGCTAGGTATCGTGGGTAGCTACTGTGTCTTGGCAGTGTCTTCCGCCGTGCCGGCTGTAGCACGAAGCGAGCTAATTAGCCGTTTTTTCGAACAGAGTCAGAGTCAACACAGTAGCCATTGTGTGCCGGGTGTAGCACGAAGCTAGCTAGCTAGCCGTTCTTCAAACAAAGCCAACACAGTGGCCATTGCTAGCTACCCAACACGACCAGCGAACGGTACGGTAGTAGCTAATTACAATATACTTGTCCTAGCTAGCCAACGTTGAATCATTGCTGCGTCATGAAAGGAACTTGACACAGACACGAATGATCTGTTTAGTGTGTTATCACACTATTGGTGGTTTGCTGTGACCAAGTGTTTGTGCTAAACTGTGTGTTACTGGATGCTAGCATGCTAGTTAGCTAGTTAACACACTATTGGTGGTTTGTTGTGAGTATTGGTGCTTAACTGTGTGTTAAACTGTGTGTTATTGGATGCTAGCATGCTAGTCAGCTATGGTGTCATAGTTGGCTAGCTGAATAAAGTGGGTTGAGTCTATTCCTTTAAACATTGAACAACTGTGGTTCACAACAATTCTGATTTCTAAAGGTGGAAGTTGGGAGAGTTTTTGTTCGGGTGGTTCAGTGAAACAATTTTAGTTTCTGAGGTAGAAGTTTTTGGTGAGGGAGGCCCCCCTCTCTCCTCTCCCAGATGCTTAGCTCATTTCATTCCGATCTCCTCTGCATTTTTGTAGCCATTTGCTACAGCCTGTCAATTATGCCTCTGCCTATCCCTGTTCTCTCCTCTCTGCACAGGCTACACAAACAACGCACCACACCGCGCGGCTGCTGCCTCTCTAACCTGGTGGTCCCTGCACGCACCCCTCACCTGGAGTTCCAGGTCGCAGGCAGCCTCTGGAACTGCCGTTCTGCTGCCAACAAAGCTGACTTCATCCCAGCCTATGCCAACCTCCAGTCCCTCGACTTCCTGGCGCTGACGGAAACATGGATCACCACTGAAAACACGGCTACTCCTACTGCTCTCTCCTCGTCTGACCATGTGTTCTCGCATACCCCGAGAGCATCTGGTCAGAGGGGTGGTGGTACAGGAATCCTCATCTCTCCCAAGTGGACATTCTCAATTTTTCCCCTAACCCATCTGTCTATCTCCTCATTTGAATTCCATGCTGTCACAGTCACTAGCCCATTTAAGCTTAATATCCTTGTCATCTATCGCCCTCCAGGTTCCCTTGGAGAGTTCATCAACGAGCTTGACGCCTTGATAAGTTCCTTTCCTGAGGATGGCTCACCCCTCACAGTTTTGGGGGATTTCAACCTCCCTATGTCCACGTTTGACTCATTTCTCTCTGCCTCCTTCTTTCCACTCCTCTCCTCTTTTGACCTCACCCTCTCACCGTCCCCCCCTACTCACAAGGCAGGCAATACGCTTGACCTCATCTTCACTAGATGCTGCTCCTCTACTAATCTCACTGCAACTCCCCTCCAAGTCTCCGACCACTACTTTGTTTCCTTTTCTCTCTCGCTCTCCTCCCACACTACTCACTCTGCCCCTACACAGATGGTAATGCGCCGCCGCAACCTTCGCTCTCTCTCTCCCACTACTCTCTCCTCTTCCATCCTATCATCTCTTCCCTCTGCTCAATCCTTCTCCCTCCAATCTCCTGATTCTGCCTCCTCAACCCTCCTCTCCTCCCTTTCTGCATCCTTTGACTCTCTGTGTCCCCTATCCTCCCGGCCGGCTCGGTCCTCCCCTCCAGCTCCGTGGCTTGATGACTCACTGCGAGCTCACAGAACAGAGCTCCGGGCAGCGGAGCGGAAATGGAAGAAAACTAAACTCCCTACCGACCTGGCATCTTTTCACTCCCTCCTCTCTACATTTTCTTCATCTGTTTCTGCTGCTAAGGCCACCTTCTACCACTCTAAATTCCAAGCATCTGCCTCTAACCCTAGGAAGCTCTTTGCCACATTTTCCTCCCTCCTGAATCCTCCCCCCCCCCCCCCCCCTCCTCTCTCTCTGTGGATGACTTCGTCAACCACTTTGAAAAGAAGGTTGACGACATCCGATCCTCGTTTGTTAAGTCTAATAACACTGCTGGTCCTGCTCACACTGCCCTACCCTATGCTTTGACTTCTTTCTCCCCTCTCTCTCCAGATAAAATCCTGCGACTTGTGACTGCAGGCCGCCCAACAACCTGCCCGCTTGACCCCATCCCCTCCTCCCTTCTCCAGACCATCTCCGGTGACCTTCTCCCCTACCTCACCTCGCTGATCAACTCATCCTTGACCGCTGGCCATGTCCCTTCCGTCTTCAAGAGAGCGAGAGTTGCTCCCCTTCTCAAAAAACCAACACTCGACCCCACTGATGTCAACAACTACAGACCAGTATCCCTTCTTTCTTTTCTTTCCAAAACTATTGAGCGTGCCGTCTTTAGCCAACTCTCTTGCTATCTCTCTCAGAATGACCTTCTTGATCCAAACCAATCAGGTTTCAGGACTGGTCATTCAACTGAGACTGCTCTTCTCTGTGTCACGGAGACTCTCCGCACTGCTAAAGCTAACTCTCTCTCCTCTGCTCTTGTCCTTCTAGACCTGTCTGCTGCCTTTGATACTGTGAACCATCAGATCCTCCTCTCCACCCTCTCCGAGATGGGCATCTCCGGCGCGGCTCACTCCTGGATTGCGTCCTACCTGACCGGTCGCTCCTACCAAGTGGCGTGGCGGGAAGCTGTCTCCGCACCACGTGCTCTCACCACTGGTGTCCCCCAGGGATCGGTTCTGGGCCCTCTCCTTTTCTCCCTATACACCAAGTCACTTGGCTCTGTCATATCCTCACATGGTCTCTCCTATCATTGCTACGCTGACGATACACAACTAATCTTCTCCTTTCCCCCTTCTGATAACCAGGTGGCGAATCGCATCTCTGCATGTCTGGCAGACATATCAGTATGGATGACGGATCACCACCTCAAGCTGAACCCTGGCAAGACGGAGCTGCTCTTCCTCCCGGGGAAGGACTGCCCGTTCCATGATCTCGCCATCACGGTTGACAACTCCGCTGTGTCCTCCTCCCAGAGTGCGAAGAGCCTAGGCGTGACCCTGGACAACACCCTGTCGTTCTCCGCCAACATCAAGGCGGTGACCCGCTCCTGCAGATTCATGCTCTACAACATTCGGAGAGTGCGACCCTGCCTTACACAGGAAGCGGCGCAGGTCCTGGTCCAGGCACTTGTCATCTCCCGTCTGGACTACTGCAACTCGCTGTTGGCTGGGCTCCCTGCCTGTGCCATTAAACCCCTACAACTCATCCAGAATGCCGCAGCCCGTCTGGTGTTCAACCTTCCCAAGTTCTCTCACGTCACCCCCCCTCCTCCGCACACTCCACTGGCTTCCAGTTGAAGCTCGCATCCGCTACAAGACCATGGTGCTTGCCTATGGAGCAGTGAGGGGAACGGCACCTCTGTACCTTCAGGCTCTGATCAGTCCCTACACCCAAACGAGGACATTGCGTTCATCCACCTCTGGCCTGCTGGCTCCCCTTCCTCTGCGGAAGCATAGCTCCCGCTCAGCCCAGTCAAAACTGTTCGCTGCTCTGGCACCCCAATGGTGGAACAAGCTCCCTCACGACACCAGGACAGCGGAGTCACTCACCACCTTCCGGAGACATTTGAAACCCCACCTCTTTAAGGAATACCTGGGATAGGATAAAGTATTCCTTCTAACCCCCCCCCCCCCCAAATTGTAAAGTGGTTATCCCACTGGCTATAGGGTGAACGCACCAATTTGTGAGTCGCTCTGGCTAAGAGCGTCTGCTAAATGACGTTAATGTGCCCTTGAGCAAGGCACTTAACCCTAATTGCTCCTGTAAGTCGCTCTGGTTAAGAGCGTCTGCTAAATGACTAAAATGTAAATGTAAATGTAAATGGCAGTGTGTGTGTTCTTACCAGGGGTGGGAGGGGGGTCTTGTCCTTGCTGTTGGAGATGTTTTTCATGTGGAAGTTGATGATGTTTTCTGAGTGGCCTGTTAGAACAGCATCAGCAGCCCTAAGGAACAGAGACCAGACAGTCACATCTATCTGTCCATCTGTGTGTGGCAGCAGAATGAGGCCAGTGTCAGCAGAGGGCATGAAGGAAATGCCAAGGTCGACAGACTAAACAAACAATTTCACTTAACATCCAGAACATTCATCTCCTATTCCATACAGAGGACAGTGTTAATCGGAGACAACTGGGGAAACCAACAGAATACTAAAGCTCCACTGACTGAGCCTACCTTTCTCAGGTGTGTGTGTGTGTGTGTGTGTGTGTGTGCGTGTCCGTCCATGACTGTAGTAATACTGCTGTGTTCAGCTCAGAATAACCTGGGTGTGTGGAACACTGAGTTTGCTGAGAGGGAACACGTCACACACTGCAACTACAACTCAATCACTAACACACAGAATAAAGCCCATTGAGTGTAGAACGTTTAGATTCTTCATGGACTATTAGGACCAAGATGGTTCTTTGACATTATTTCCCTGAGATCTCCCTTACTTGTTGGCCATCTCTGTAGTGAAGACGTAAACCACTTTAGACCCGGCCTTCTGACCACCCGCCGACTCCGACGCAGCGCCCTGGCCTCCTAGTGCATTATGGGAGGGTGTGGAGGAGCGGCTGAGTCCGGCGTTGGAGGGAGGATGGGAGTTGGAGTCCTGGGGCTTCATGTCACTGGAGTTACAGTCTGGGGAGGGACAGAGAGGATAATGGTTACTGTAGTTCACAATAGCAGGTGGAAATGGGGATGACGGAAGGACAGACACACTTACTGAAGAATCCTTTGTCGTCCTCGTCACTCTCTCCTCCAGAACACCAGTCAGCTCCACTGTAGGGCTGCCTCCGCTCAGCCACACACATCCTCTTCACCCTGTTACTGTCTGTACACACACACACACAGTCAGTCAGTGTGTGTGTCGTGTGTACTTATACAGTTACATCTGAGCTCTCTATCGATAATACACAAACACACTCTCCCTCCCTTATCAGAGTGCAGTCCTGTCCACCAGACTCCCAGGAGGAGAGCAGAGAGACAGCAGCATATCAATTCAGAGTGTGACCATAATGACACGCTTTCAGGGGCCTGCTGATGTTTCTACAGCCACAACAACACATGTTCACACAGACAACAACATGGACACATAACACGCCCACTAACTTCAATAGCTATTGTGTCAGAGAGACAGATGTAAGCACTTTAGTTTCATGGGAATGTGAAGAAAAAAAAAAGTGGAACGTAGGTTATGATTAGTAAAAAGTACACTACTTAATACCTTTATTTAGAGTGCAGTGTACTACTCACCCTTGTCGTCACTGGTGGGCGTAGCTGTGCCTGGCTGCTGCTCGTTGTAGGACTCCACTGAGGTGCTCCTCTCCCTCTTCCCCTTGACCTTTGTCCCCTGTTCCCCAGAGGTCAAGCCCTGGCCATTCTTCAGACCCCCCATACCACCTGGAACCACCCCTAACATGCCTCCTTGCTGGGAGCCCTTAGCACCCACTGTCTTGGGGTCGCATGACGAGACCTGCGATTGGCTGCCGGCACTTCCTGGTTTGCTCTGATTGGGCAGTTTGGAGTCCATCTGGGCGGCGCCACCAGAGGGAGACATGACTGGAGGGGAGCGCACCCTGACCTCTGGCTTGGGTTTAGGACTGAGAGAGGGGAGGGAAGAAGTGCTTATCAATGACATAGCCTTGGTGTGCGTGTGTATGTGTGGATGTGTTTATCTATACTTGTGGGACCAGAAGTCCCCACAAGAATAGTAAACAAACAAAATAATTTACCAACTGGGGAGATTTTGTTAGCCCCGACAAGGTTAAATGCTATTTCTAGGGGGTTTAGGGTTAACGTTAGAATTAGGTTTAGAGTTAGTTTTACGGTTAGGGTTAAGGTCAGGGGTTAAGGAAAATAGGATTTTGAATGGGACTGAATTGTGTCCCCACAAGGTTAGTTGTACAAGACTGTGTGTGTGTGTGTCACAACAGGTGTGGCTCCCCCAGTAGTACACACAGTCTCTTTGTCCTCTTACTAACCCCACCATGACACACAGAGGGGGGAACAGGCCGAAGCCTGGGGCTAAAGTTAACGTGTGCCCAGTGAACAGGCTCCCAACTGGGGGAGGCTGAGCTGGAAAAGAGGCCAGAGAGTCAGACGGCTGGCTTGGAGTGAACCAGACTGACCTCTTGTCCCATCAACCCCTCCCAATCTCCCCTCACTCCCCTCTTTCCACTGCCGGGAGGAGAGACTGCCAAAATAGTTAAATCACACACAGTCATTCAGCAGCTCTGTTTGTATGGAGGTGCCCGAATATGAACAGACTAAAACAGTGGGCCTACTGTGTCCAGGATTTACGCTGTGGGAAATCCCCCAGCCTACCACGATCCATCATTATAGCTACTAACCACGGTGCTGTACAGTAAGAGTATAGGTACAGAGGGAAGGGAAACACACACTTTTCTCACTGGCCAATAGCGCTGTAGGAATAATCCCAGCCAGAGTCTTATATTTGGCTCTGATCCGTAGAGGAGAGGCAGAGCAGGGCGTCTGCTTCTGAATGGCCATGAGTAAAGTACAGTTTAGGAGAACAGGAACCGTCCAACTGGCAGAGAGATCACCATACCACACCCTACTGACAGACACATTCAGCCAGAGAGGAGAGAAAGATATGAGAGAGAGAGATAGGAGAGAAAGAGAGAGATAGTAGAGAAAGAGATATGAGAGATAGTAGAGAAAGAGATATGAGAGATAGGAGAGAAAGTGTGAGAGAGAAGACTGGCAGGCGTTTGGCAGGGCAGAAGCTGGTTTCCAGTGGCTCCAGAAACATGAGTCAGCAGAGAACATCCAAACAGTGTACTCCCTGACTCAAGGACACACATTACTACCACCACCACCACTACTAATACTACCACTATCACCACTAATACTACCACAACTACTACCACCACCACTAATACTACCATAACCACTAATACTACCACAACTCCTACCACCACCACTAATACCAATACTACCACCTAATACTACCACCATACACACATTGTACACTTGCTCTCCCTCACCTCTGTGTGTTGGTGGATGGGGAGTTCTTCAGTCTGTTGGGGTGAATGGAGGGGGCTCCCAGCACCACAGAGCAGGGTGGGGTGATGAGCTGGTGGGGGCTTCCTGTGTGTGTGTGAGGGGCTTTCCCTCTGCCGTTCCCTCGGCCACCCGAACCCGGAGCACTGCTCCCGATATTCCCAAGATTCCCCCGGCCGTCCTTGGCCTCCTCTCGTTCCTTCTTCCCTCGCTCTTTCTTGCTGAAGTGTGTCGCTGCCGTTCCTCCTGCCACGGCAGGCCTCTCCTCCTGGACCTCCAACATGCTCTGTGTGTGTGTTTGTTTTAATAACAGTGTGCGTGTGTCTGTTTCTGTGTGAGGAAGAGTGTGGGTTTGTGCCGGAAGTTTCCCCAAGGGGCTCTCACAGCCCTTGGGCACTCTGTGGAGAGAAAACATAAGATAATCATTAGACAAAAATGTTAGAGAAACGTGAGAACACCTTTACAACAACTCGTGTTATTGAGGTCTCATGGTCATTGGTTCTAACATGTTTGTAAAGAATTCCGTTGTGTATCATCCTCTCTGGTAGAAGTAGTGGGAGTTCCTGAATCTGGTTGACTGGGGAAACCAACAGAATACTAATAGAAGCTCCACTGACTGAGCTCTCAATTATGACTGGATTCCTATTGACGAGTCCATACAAGTTCTTATTCTGTGTGTGTGTGTTCTCTATGTTGCAGCAGTGTGTATATGTATGTGTGTGTGTTCTCTATGTTGGAGCAGTGTGTGTGTGTGTTCTCTATGTTGCAGCAGTGTGTGTTTTCTCCCCTTCTGGTAATGACATGAGAATCGGCAGTGAGCAGCACAGTCAGATCATACTGTCATCCTGCAAATATTTAGGAACTCCTCCAAAACACTCAAATACTGTAACCGGCCCCAGAGATCCCATGAAGGGATGGAGAAAGAGTGAGAGGGAGCGAGAGAAAGAGTGAGAGGGAGCGAGAGAGCGAGAGAGAAAGAGTGAGAGGAAGCGAGAGAGAGAGAGGGAGCGAGAGCGAGAGAGAAAGAGAGAGAGAAAGAGTGAGAGGAAGCGAGAGAGAGAGAGGGAGCGAGAGAGAGAGAAAGAGTGAGAGGGAGCGAGAGAGAGAGAAAGAGTGAGAGGAAGCGAGAGAGAGAGAGAGAAAGAGTGAGAGGGAGCGAGAGAGCGAGAGAGAAAGAGTGAGAGGAAGCGAGAGAGAGAGAGGGAGCGAGAGCGAGAGCGAGAGAGAAAGAGAGAGAGAAAGAGTGAGAGGAAGCGAGAGAGAGAGAGGGAGCGAGAGCGAGAGCGAGAGAGAAAGAGAGAGAGAAAGAGTGAGAGGGAGCGAGAGAGAGAGAGGGAGCGAGAGCGAGAGAGAAAGAGAAAGAGAGAGAGAAAGAGTGAGAGGGAGCGAGAGAGAGAGAAAGTGAGGGAGCGAGAGAGAGAAAGAGTGAGAGGAGGAGAGAAAGAGTGAGGAAGCGAGAGAGAGAAAGAGTGAGAGGGAGCGAGAGAGAGAGAGAGAGAGAAAGAGTGAGAGGGAGCGAGAGAGAGAGAGAGAGAGAGAGAGAGAGAGATGGAGAGAGAGAGAGAGAGAGAGAGAGAAAGAGTGAGAGGGAGCGAGAGAGAGAGAGAGAGAGAGAGAGACGGAGAGAGATAGAGAGAGAGAGAGAGAGAGAGAGAGAGAGAGAGAGAGGGAGCGAGAGAGAGAGAGAAAGAGTGAGAGGGAGCGAGAGAGAGAGAGAGAGAGAGAGAGAGAGAGACGGAGAGAGATGGAGAGAGAGAGAGAGAGAGAGAGAGAGAGAGAGAGAGAGAGAGAGAGAGAAGAGTGAGAGGGAGCGAGAGAGAGAGAGAGAGAGAGAGAGAGAGAGACGGAGAGAGATGGAGAGAGAGAGAGAGAGAGAGAGAGAGAGAGAGAGAGAGAGAGAGAGAGAGAGAGAGAGAGAAAGAGTGAGAGGGAGCGAGAGAGAGAGAGAGAGAGAGAGAGAGAGACGGAGAGAGAGAGAGAGAGAGAGAGAGAGACGGGAGAGAGACGGAGAGAGATGGAGAGAGAGAGAGAGAGAGAGAGAGAGAGAGAGAGAGAGAGAGAGAGAGAAAGAGTGAGAGGGAGCGAGAGAGAGAGAGAGAGAGAGAGAGACGGAGAGAGAGAGAGAGAGAGAGAGAGAGAGAGAGAGAGACGGAGAGAGAGAGAGAGAGAGAGAGAGAGAGATGCTGGGACTGGAACTGACAAACACTCACTGCTAGCTGATCCTACATGGCTAACTATACACACTACTGTACAGGCTTGCACACGCGAATCGACGTGAGACCAGAGTCGAACCCGGCTCCATGAGGGGTCTAAAGGGGGCTTAGCCCCATCAGTTCAAATTTGAGCCCCCCCCCCCCCGTTTTATGTCCCTATATAAAAATAGCAAGAAAGTTAGAACTTTTGAATGACAGGTTGGCTATTGAGTGACAGAGTGACAGTCAGCACAATGGAGAGGGCGCGCCGCGGTGTGTGTAGGGAGGCTATGGAAAGCCACTGGGCGGTTAGGTATGACTCCTTTGGGTTTCCATAAAAAGCAGGGGGAAAAAAATATTCTCATCCCTGTATTCTAAGCCAAACTGCTATTCAATATTTTTGTTTGCATGCATGAATAACTAGGCTACTACTTTCAGCATTTAGTTTGAATTATTTTGTTAAGATACCCCGGGTGTACGGCTGAACTCTCAAAGGGCAATTCACCTATTACAAACAGCCCATCTGGTAACCTATATTCATTATCAACGACCAATCACATTCACCTGAAGAAAACTGAAATCACACCAAACGGCCAATGGATGCCAAGCCCACCCTCGGAAGCCTCGCCTTCTTGGCTATAATACCGTGCACGCATTCATTTCCTCACTTCAGTACCTTGTATCAGCGAGCCCAAACCCCCTGACGAAGAGGGACAAAATATGTTATACCTTGTTCCCTCCTTCAGGGAACAGTAGTTATATTCATAACTGTACGTTCCCTTTCAGTCGGTCACTCAGTATAACATACTATGGGGACATACAATCACGCCCCCAAGCCGGCTCAGAGGGTACCAAACTAGGAAGCCCACGGCAACCCAAGCACACATAGGTTCCACCTGCTCCAAAAAAGGAGTTACAGAAGCCACCTTTCCCTAATACTTACCCGAGAAGCCTGAACTGTCAGAGCCCCATATAGGGAACCAGAACCTGCTGCAACTTTGCTATGCGCACTGACACGATGCCACTGCATCCCAAGTCCATAGACCCCATGGTTCCAAGAACAATACCTTGTGAGCTTGAAATGTCAGAACTCGTACAAGGAACCCGCAAGTCCAAAACAACAGAACACCAGTCTCCACTTTTACACACAAGGGGGTTGAGACCCCGGGGTAGAGCGTTCAATCTCCACTTTTACACGCCAAAATGGCTGCCACATAAACCTTCAAATGTGGAAAAAAAGGCCCTGCTCAAAAAGCTCTTACAAGAACATCAAAATGTCCACCAAAGAGGTCTGAAAAGGATAAACTAATTTAACATGACACCAAACCTCAAACCCACACCACTTATATGTATACAACCCTCACGTAAAAGGCGCATGTGCCGACTGTATAGTCGGAATCACGTTTGAGGGTAAACCCCTAGCCGTCAAATTAAACCTTTCACGGCCAAAGCCATAGATCCCATATCTGCTGTTGTTGGTGCCAAACTGTCTTGTGCACCTGGGACAATAGATACCCAACAGGCGGATGATCTCCGGGAACCAGGGTTGTCTGGGCCAATGGGGAGCCACCAGAATCAACAACAGACCCTCTCCACGGTGGCCTGAATCAGGTTGATTTTGTCCACCCACACCAGACGTGATCAGGACACGCAGGTTGAAATATCAAAACGAACTGAACCAACTATATTAATTTGGGGACAGGTCAAAAAGCATTAAACATTTATATCAATTTAGCTAGCTAGCTTACTGTTGCTAGCTAATTTGTCCTGGGATATAAACATTGGGTTGTTATTTTACCTGAAATGCACAAGGTCCTCTACTCCAACAATTAATCCACAGATAAAAGGGTCAACCGAGTTCGTTTCTAGTAATCTCTCCTCCTTCAGGATTCTTCTTCTTCTGACTTTATATGGCGGTTGGCAAACAACTTTAAGGTGCATTACCACCACCAACTGGACTGGAGTGTGGACCTCAGTTCATCTTTCAATCACCCACGTGGGTATATGATCCTAACGACCAATGAGGAGATGGGACTTGCAGCGTGTCATGCGTCACAAATAGAACCAAGTTCTATTTTAGCTCCTGGCTACGCAGACGCTCATGGACGCGCGCAAGCAGTGTGGGTGCAATGATTTAATAACATGTATGTGTACATTTATTTTGCTGTACCAAAGCTCTGCACTTCTGACACGGGGACTACCCAAATAGCCTGCTTTTGAAGGAGAGGGGAAACCTCCTCTCTCAAGACAGGCACTAGGACCTCAGGGAACATTGACGTAATGACTACACGAAAAGGAAGACACCCAGCGAACTGCATACCATACCCCCTCGTCACCGTCCTCATCACCCATAGTGAAACTGCACGCTGCCAGTCTCCTATACATTATGTCCTGAAGGGGCAGAGCGCCACCCTGAGGACTGGGATAAAGAATTGTCATGCTTGTTTCCATATCCACCACTCTTGACAACCGTGTCTCAATGTGGGGAAGGAACTGTGTTTGTTTTGCCCACACCTGAACGATACCACTCTCTCGATAACCCTGAGGAACCTTGGGTAGAAACAATGTGCTTTCGTGGTACCACTGTTCTGATACCAGGCCCTCACCGGGTTCGGGGACTTCGGCAACCAGTAACTTGCCCCCATTGACCGAGACACTTAAGAGTACTGTTGCCACAGTAAATGTGTGGGGAGGAGGGCCCCTAGAACACGCCCCCTCCTCCGGCATCCAGCTAGGGTCACAAAGTTGGCTTCTTCCCCCGCACCGCAGAATAATCTGTTTTCACCCTGCTCCTTTGACCCAGCACGGCGTTTGTACCAAGACATCCGGCGCTGCCCAGAAGCACCAAGACGGTCAAAAACCAATCTCGAAGCCTCCCCCTGGCAACCCACCTCTGGCCTGGACCCTTTCCTTCATGCCTTGGGTACTGCTGAGCCACCCCCGCAAAGGATTTATGGGATAAGGAACCGTAGAGCCGCGTCCTGTTTTTGTTTCTCCTCGCAACAGGCCTGTAAGGACTCCATGGCCGAGCCAAAACAACCTTGTTGACGAAACTGGCTCATCCAAATACATATGCCTGTCCCTCTCAGGAATCTGGGACAACGTCAACCAGAGGTGGCGCTGAGCCATCACCGTCGCCCTCATACTTTTCCCCACAGTCAGGATAGTACAGCGAGAAAGACATAGCACAAAATCAGCCATAGCACGGATTTCACTCTAGAAGCTCTGAAACCGGCTTCCCCGCCTCCACGGTCCTATTCAGCTTCTGCAGAACATCGATATGATACCTCTGCAGCATCGTGACCACATTCAACGACCAGAACGCCACACCCTCAGCCTGGTACACTTGTACAGCTGATCCGCCGAGAAGCGGCACCGTTTATTCAGAAGCACCGTGCTAGGATTAGCCCCCTTGTTAGCCTCTGGAGGCCAATTCGCACGGCAAGGACAGGAGGTAAATACCTTTCCACAAACCTGGAAGAACTGCTTTTGGAGAAGGCCAATCCACCCCCAGGTGAACTGCTGCCCTACGACACAGCTCCATCAAACGGAGCATTAGCCACCAATGGCTCACTCTCCCCCACCGAATCCAAGGCAGAGGCTCCCCCGGACGGATGCCATCTGATTCACACTCTGAAAACCCTCCAGAGCCAACCAGAGATAGTAAATCATCCCCAGAAACCGGACTCTGAACACTGCCAGAGAAACCGTAATGAGCCTCACTCGGCTGGGATGACACCCCGATCAACTCCGACAACTGCTGCTTTCTCCCGGCCTCAGACAACCCCATCCCAGAGGTCGCTTCACCGGAAGACCCTTCACCAGCAGCCCAAACCTTTTTCACAAAGTCAGCCCAACGGAAGTTGAACCCAGCCGGAGACAATGCTCACACGAACTGGTCCTAGCCAAAGCCTCCTGAGTGTGTTTCCACCCCAGGCAAATAAGACAGCACTCGTAAGTATCTTTAATATTCATTGTGAAACCACATGCCCTAGGGCACGTCAGAGATTCAAACTCTGCTGGTTAGCCTTTTTGAACTTCCTCTTACCACTGGCCATCTTACTCCAGCAAGGAAGCACTGGCTACACAAGCAGAGCAAAAAGTAGTTCGCTTTTAGCAAACACAAAAACCGATACCAAGACCCAAAAACCGCAACATCTAGGGGGACAGGTAATCTCTTCCCACTAAGACACATAAATCGGAGCCGAATCTCGTAGTTGTCATGTGATTGAAAAGTTTGTAAATTGCGTTACAAGTTCTTTCTTCAGGTGAGCTGAAGAGCGAATAATTTAGGAAATGAATGCGAGCCCCGGTATTATTACCAGGAATGCAGGGCTTCTGAGGGCGGGCTCAGCATCCATTGGCCCATTGGGCGTAATTTCAGTTGAATATGATTGGTCATTGACTCCCCATAGTACATTATACCGAGTGAAAGGGAACCTAGTGTATCGAGTCCTTTACAATCATGCAGTGATGTCTGAGCCCTAGAACAGCAAAACTCACTCTTTGCTTTGCCTGGTGTAGCTAGTTATACTTACATCAGTCTTTCACGAGAGCTGCACAGTGCACACCCATGCTAACAAACACATCAGGACCTGTCAATCACCCTCTCCCTCCAATCACACACTAACGAGACGCTAATTGGGCCGCTTGCTGACACTGCGGTCACACAGAACGCACATGCAGCAGCCACCACACACACAGCAGAAACCACACACACACAGCAGAAACCACACAAAGAGAGACGCCAGCAAAACACACGCATAGGGAAAAACGAATAATCAGAGGTTTCTCTCCCTCTATTAAACTAGCTGATCAGTCAATCACGCACACCCACACCTCTTAGCCCTGCTAGATGTAAAAGGCCTGCTGATGTTTCAGCCTCATTTATGCAAATCCCATTTCGCAGCTCAGCCACAACAGAGCAGTGAGTAGCTCGCTCTCTCCCCCCCCCTTTCTTTCTCCCTCTCCTCTCTCTGTCCTTCTCCCTCCCACTCTAAATAATTTTTTCCACTATTTGTTTACACTTAAACTCACCCTCACTTTTCTCTCTTCTCTCTGCAAGACAATGACTCACAGACAAACCCAGCTAAGCCTGTATAACCACTGGCACAGTAGCATAGACACCAATCTTGCACAATCACAGTGAAAACATATATGCAAACACACACGTAGCATGTATCAACTCAGCCTGGATTCCATACAATGTAACATCACTCCACACGCCAATGTCAACCGTCAGTACCACTAGACTACACCTCTGGTTACTTCAGGTTTAAGGGACGGCTATGTTAGCTCAGCTTCACACACACTCACCTTCTAATCAACAGTCTAAGACAGCAAATCCCTTTGACTGTATACACCCCCAGTCAGACAGACCGACCGACCACAGACTTAGCAGAGAGAGCAGAGGGAACATTCATCTCTATGATGCTTCCTGTTCAGTTCACCGAGTCGTCTA